>NC_000078.6:102218443-102818443 GCF_000001635.26 Mus musculus
CTTTCTTTCTTTCTTACTTTCTTTCTCTCTCTCTCTCTCTCTCTCTCTCTCTCTCTCTCTCTTCCTTCCTTCCTTCCTCTCTCTCTCTCTCTCTCTCTCTCTCTCTCTCTCTTTCTCTCTCTCTTTCTTTTTGTGTTTTTTTTTTTGGTTTTTGGTTTTTGAGACAGGGTTTCTCTGTGTAGCCCTGGCTGTCCTGGAACTCACTCTGTAGACCAGGCTGGCCTCGAACTCAGAAATCCACCTGCCTCTGCCTCCCAAATGCTGGGATTAAAGGCGAGCACCGGATCTGTATTTCATACTCTGCGACAGTGCTGAGAGAAAGCACAGACCCAGCTCAGCATTCGATTTCCCATCTCCAGGCTTCAGTTTCCTTATCTGTCAGGGAGGATCTGGAGAGATCTAGTCCCTGCGGCTGAAGCTATCCAAGAGGCTCATCCACCTGTGCTTCTGCCCACAGCCTGGTGTGGGCACAAGGGACTCTCACTGAAACCTGCCTTCCGTCCACAGGCTCTCTATATGTTCTATGCCCTGGCCATCGTGTGCGATGACTTCTTTGTTCCATCCCTAGAGAAGATCTGTGAGGTACGTGACAAGGACCTGGAGCCCCCCACAAACCCCAGGGATGCCTAGGGGAGTGTGATATGTGAATGACAAGAACAAGAAGGTCAGATGGGACAGGAAGCACTCTGGTGTGGAAGATCATGACACTGCCACCTCCAGTCTGCTCCGGAGCCACACCTCATCCTGGCAACACCAAATCAACTTCAGTGATAACATTCAGTCCCCAAGCTCGGCAGAAGCCGTGGCCCATGTGAAGTCACCCTCCGGGCCATTATTCCCTAGAAACCATGCGGTGTGAGCCAAATCTGGCCAGCAAGGGAGCAGGCAAACCTGTGACTGCACAGGCACATTCCCTAAAACCACAGGTGGCAATGACTGAGGAGATCTGTGTTCCCTAAGTGCTCCCCCAGCGGACACTTACCCATGGTGACAGGAGTCCTCTCTGTCCCACATCTTCACCGTGTTCTCCCTTTTGCTAGTTTGTTAATTTATTTTCCCTTTTCCATATGCAAGAGCCCGGATTCCCTCTGTGCTCCACAAGCATGGGGGCGGAACTTATTTGCAGCTCTTACCATGTACAGCCCCTTGGGGATTTGCACCCCTTGTCCTTTGAAGTCACCCAGTTCTTTGAAGCCATGTTGTCATGTTGAGAACAAGTGGCTCTTAGGGACAGGTGCCCACCTTCCGTTCAACTTGTTTCTGGACACAACATAGTAAGAAGGGGCTGTTTTTGAACTTGGGCTCTCCAGATTGTGATCTGGCAGAAAGATCCCAGCCTTCCTATCCCCTGACTCTCCCTCTGTTTACCCTTGCATCCCCTCAGATGGAGCATGGAAGGTTAGTATAGAGGGGTCTCTCTCAGGACCCCTAGAGTGGAGGCTGGGGCACAGTGGTTCCTGCCAGGGTGCTGTGGCTGCCTCTGCTTCCTAGAAGTTGCCTCCACCTAGGAAAAACACAGCCCTGGGTCCTAGCTTGTATGAGTTAGACCTTTGCCTCTCTGACAAGACACCTGACCTACTAATTTAAGGAAGAAGATACTGATTTAGGCTCATGATGCCAGGGGTTTAAGTCCATGATCGGCTGGCTCCATTGTTTCTAGGTTGTGTGAGGCAGACGTTGTGGGAGGAAGTGGTAGAACAAAGCTACCCATATATGGTGGCCAGAATCAGAGACTGAAGAGACAGATATTGATGATGAATTACTACAGCAAGAACACACTCCCATTGACCCACTCTTTTCTCTAGGTCCCACCTCCAAAAGTTTCCAGTGCCTTTAGATAACAGCATCAAAACTATGACTCCATCAGTGACTTAATTCACTGATGAAGCCAGAGTCCACTTTCTCCAGTCATTTCCTGAGGCCCATCTCTGAATACTAGGGCACTGGGAATCAAACCTTTAACCCAGGAGCCTTTTGGGAGATAGCTTATATCAGACTAATGTATAATGAGCACACATCCAGGCCCCTCCTAGGCTGATAGTTTGGGAAAACCATAAAAATAGGTTTGGGGCCTCTGACCTCAGGGCTGAAAGATACCCATAGAAAGTGAGCTGGGGTGGCAAGCATTGAGGATGCAGGTGATGTCAGGGTTACCTGTGGCCATGAGGACAGAGCGTAAGTTAAGGGTGGGTGCTGGCCCTAGTCTTTCTTTAAGGACCTTAGATGTCTAGGAAGTTAAGGGGTGGAATGTCACTGTTGGGGAGAGGCATAGGAGGGCTTCCTGGAGGAGATGATATTCATACAGGCTGGAGCAGTGGGAAGCACGCTCAGCAAGCAGAGAAGAAAGGGTTCTAGGAAGGAGAGTGCAGGCCAAAGCCAAGAGGTGGCAGAACAGCAGGCAGCATGACCCTAGTCCTGCAGAGGTGGCTGCAGTGCCAGGTGGGCATCTCTACAGAGCATTCCCTTTGTCAGCATTGAGATGGTAGCACTGACCCCTTAGGGAGCAGTGCTGAGTCCCTAGCCTGTATGGAGCCCAGAGCTCTGACCCTTCTGTAGCTAACAGACCAGTGGGGAGAAGATGCTGACCCAAACTTCCTGCAGCACTCCAGAGCCCAGGCTGCCTAGGGCTACCTAGATCCTCTGTCTTCCATTTTGGATCGGATAGTGGACCTCCAAGGCCAGAACATGGCCTTGCTGAACATGAGAGACTCATACAAAATGTTCCCAGCTTTGTCCCATGCCAGATCAATCCTGGGGACAGACTCTGGGAGTCTGCCATGGAGAAACATCTAGAATGCAGGAGCCAGGAAATGTCTTGGGGACCCAGGTCCCACAGCCTCAGGATAGCTTCTAGATCCTGTTTGTGTAGCACTGTCTACTCCAACCTCTTCTAAGTTCTAGAGACCCACAGGTGGCATATGCCAGCTCTGTCTTCATGGTCTAGAGGCAAAGGTAAGCATATGTACTTACTGTAAGCTGCCTGTGAATCACAGAATCTATTTCAATAAGAGTAGAGCCTTCTTGCCTTAGATGGTAAGGAAGCTAAGAGGGTGGATTGTCACTGTTGGGGAGAGACATAGGAAGGCTTCCTGGAGGAAGATGATGTTTGTACCAGCCAGAGAAGTGGGAAGCACATTCAGCAAGCAGAGGGGAGGGGGTTCTAGGAAAAAGAAATTCTTCTCAGGTGCCTTCTGAGAGGGTATGGCTGGCCCTGGGGATGCAGGGAAGGCTTCCTCAAGGGTCGTGGACAGGGCTCTAGGAGCATAAAGGAAATGAAGAGAAGGCAGATGGGTCCAAGGGAAAGGGAGCACTGAAGCCTGGAAGAGGGGAGCACTGAAGCCTGGAAGGGGGGAGCACTGAAGCCTGGAAGAGGGGAGCACTGAAGCCTGGAAGAGGGGAGCACTGAAGCCTGGAAGAGGGGAGCACTGAAGCCTGGAAGAGGGGTATGGGGTGTGTGCTTTGGGCAGAGAAGCTCTGGCTACGGTGCCAGGCTCAGATCCACACTGTGTCACTGAGAGCTTTCTGCCATCCACCTGCCCAGGGGCTGCGTGCTCCCCTCCCTTGTCACAACCCAGTTGCCTGTGTTCTCTTTGTTTCAGAAACTTCATCTGAGTGAAGATGTGGCAGGTGCCACCTTCATGGCTGCAGGAAGCTCGACACCAGAGCTGTTTGCTTCTGTCATTGGTAAGGACATTGATAAAGGCAGCTGGGGCACCATGCAGAGAGAGCCAGGGCTGACTGCCCAGGGCAGTGGGGCATTTACCAGCTCCAAGTCTCCATTTCCTCACTTGTAAACCCAAGGGGGTCAGAGGGACAGGAAGTAGATTGGTGATTTCTTAGAATGTGGGGTCCTACCAAGCACTGGGCTTCTTATGAGATGAAAATGTCCTAAAACTAGATGATAGCTTTGGTTATATAATTTTGTGGATCTGCCAAACTGCTGCACCATTAGACATGTGAATTATGTCTTCAATAACGTCATTCAAAAACCTGGGCTCTGGCCACTGAGATGGCTAAACCCAGTAAAAGTGCTTGCTGTGCAAGCCTGAAGACTTGAGTTCAATCTCTCATACCAAGGGAGAGAACCCACTACTGAAAGCTGTCCTCTGACAGGTGCTACCACACACACACACACACACACACACACACACACACACATGCAAAAGCACACACACCATACTAACGATGATGATGGTGATGATGAAACATTTAATTTGATAAGTGCATGGAAGGAACTGGTTCCCAGGGCTCCACTCTGTCTGGCTCCACCATTATCTCTTTCATATTCCAGGTGTGTTCATCACCCACGGAGATGTCGGTGTAGGAACGATTGTGGGCTCTGCTGTGTTCAACATCCTATGTATCATTGGAGTGTGTGGACTCTTTGCTGGACAGGTCAGTAGGGTTTTTTTTTTTCTCTCTGCCTAGCTGATCAGTGTCTTGTAGGATGCGGGTGAGTTTCTCCCATGGTTGGGGTGACAATAGCAACACCCTAATGAGTCTGGTCATGTCACTCTCCGTGGCTTGGAGAATATCTACGTTCTCCTCTAGACCCGTGGTCTCTCCTGTGAAGTAGCCATGACACTCCTTCCTGTCCATCACTGTGAGAGCCTGAGAAGCTGGAGCCATGGTAGTGGGCCTGACCAGTTTATGGGTGGGCATTCATTCAACAGCAACGGCTATTTAAGAAGGGCCTTCCTGGACCCTGGTTTGAGTGAGGGCTTACAGCTACCTGGGCTGCTCACCTCCTCTGCAGGCACGAGGCTAGCTGTGATCAGACTCTATTTTACATGAGACCAGAATCTTAGGCTTGTCTCACGGAGGAAGATGGCCAAGACCTACCTCTTGCTCAGGACAACAGAGGTAGGCAGCTGATGAGACATGGTGCTGCTTCAGGTCTCTACCTAAAGCAGTACCCAAAATATACCATTTATGCCAGCTTTTGCTATGAAATATGCCTGGCCACCACTCCAGAGGAGTAGGCCAGTTTCTGTTTTCCCCACCCCTGAGAACTTTACTGGGTTCTGTTGTCTTCACCAACTGTAGCCAAGAGCTAGAGGTATCCAGGGAAGCACCCTGAGGCCCATCCTTCTGCTCTCTGGGAGGCTGGCCCCATTCCCAGCCTTGGCAATAGCAGCTGACGACTTCTCTCTGGCTTGGCAGGTGGTGCGGTTGACGTGGTGGGCTGTGTGCCGTGACTCTGTGTACTACACGCTCTCTGTCATTGTGCTCATTGCGGTGAGTCACCCCTCACACATAAGTGTTGGATGGGTCAGGGCCCTGTGGGGGCATGGGTACCTGCCTGTCTGTCCTTGACCAGAGAGGTTACAGTACCAACAGTGGGATGTGTTTATCTATCTGTCTGTGTTCACATTGGCCCCTCATACCTCTACCCATACTATGGCCTTTCTAAAGACCTCATCCTTGGTTCATCACAAGGAGACTAAAATCAGGACTATTTTAATGATTAAAAGCTTCACAAAACAAAAACTGTTGGGGAAGTTCAAATATATACTCACATGAGGCCCTCCCAAGCCTACATTGAGACCCACCCACTCATTGAAACAGACCTACTCGAAGGAAGCAAGTTTGAAGCTGGGAAATAACCCTAGACTCTCAAGAGACTGTGGCTAGAGGATTGTGATCACAACCAACCTGGGCAAGTTGGGGTGACCGTATCTCAAAATTAAAAATATAAAAATGTGCAGGTGTAGCTCAGTGGTCAGGTGCTAGCCTAGCAGGTGCAGCTCAGTGGTCAGGTGCTAGCCTAGCAGGTGCAGCTCAGTGGTCAGGTGCTAGCCTAGCAGGTGCAGCTCAGTGGTCAGGTGCTAGCCTAGCAGGTGCAGCTCAGTGGTCAGGTGCTAGCCTAGCAGGTGCAGCTCAGCAGTCAGGTGCTAGCCTAGCAGGTGCAAGGAGGGCCTGTATTCAATACCACAAAGTAAGTACAAGCAGCAAGTTTCTGGGTTCTCTGTCCTGCACAGCAGGAGAGAGCCATCTCAAAGCTATCAGGCCCCCAGGGTCTGGGATGGCATCGTGGGCCATGCAGTGAAGCACTGTTTGGTGAGTACCAACCCCAGGGGAGCAGTTTTGATCCTTACACTAGTGCATAAGGGCCTGTGGTATGCTGGATTTCAAGAAAATATGTGACCGTTTTCTATCTTTCCAGTTGCAGGGGTATGACTACCCTTATATTGATTATCTACTGCTTCATAATGAAGTTCCCCCAAAGCTGGGCATGGTGGGGCACACAGACAGTCAAGGGTCAGAGGTATCACAAGAGGAACACTAGTCCCAGGCCAGTCTTGGCTATTAAAGTGAGATGCTGTCTTGGACAAAACAATTCCCCAAACCTAACAGCTTAAGACAGCAAGCACTGAACCTTGGAGTGATACATCTGAGGTGGCTGAGCTAGGAGGAGAAAAGTCTCGGGACATATATAGTCAGGTGAACGTCTTCTCCAGCAGCACTCATGTGACTGTCTGCTGATCTCCAGGCCTAGCAGTGCCATAGTTGTAGTTTGCAATGCCCCTGCCCTCTCAACAAAGATGAGGAGGTAAGAAGGCCAGGTTACAAAAGGCTGTGTGACCTCTACCTTGGAGATGGCCAGGAGCCAATCAGCAGGTCGCCACAGTGTCCAGAAGGAGAGTGATAAGAAGCAGTTATCAGTGGGATTTCTGAGGGCAGCTCAGAAACTTCCCACCACGCTCAACAAATGACATCAATAGGAGAAACAAGATACCTATGTGAAATTTCATAAGATAAGTCCACAGTACCCAAAATATACCATAAATGGGCAATAAAAACAGCTCATAAAAGACTGACGTTCTCTTGGTAATCATTTTGGCAGAAAGTCACTGGAATATCTAATGATGTCATCTGTTGCCTGCTCAGAAACTCTCAGCCCCCCTCCCTCCGTTGCAAATGCAGACTGGTGCCAGTATTTGGGGCTTAGCCACAGGGGTGGTGCTCCTCCCCCACCCCCCGACTGTGATGTCATTTCCCAGAGAGGGAGTGATTCCTTATAGACCTCTAAATGACCAAAGAACATTCTTCAGTTTTCAAAAGGGTGAATTTCCCTGGTTGTGAATTAAATATTCACATTAAACACTTGGATTTATATATACAATAGAGTTAAAGTCAAGGTCACTGTTTTTCTGTTGCCTACATACTTATTACAGAGCCTTGAGTCCAAAAGGCTCCCATTGATGCCTGGCTAGGAAGCATGAAGTGGCTTCCTAAAGCAGAGCCTGTGTGCAGCCCACTGTGACAGACAGTAAACCCAAGCCCACACAATAGCTTCCCCCTCCCCTGCCTCTTCTGGTACCTTATCTAGGGACCCTTTTTTTCCATGGTCAGGTTGGTAGGAGCAGCCCTGCCACCTCCTCCTACACTGGGCCATGGAGTCTACCTCTTCCCTTGACCTCAGAGCGTCCTTCATTTGTGTCTGGTCCCAAAGATGCTGGATGTGAGGCGTGTTAATTAAAGTCGTGTAGAAAAAAAAGAACCAATAAGAGACAGATAGATCAAGTGATAGGCAGATGAAAAGATGAACGGATAGATGAATGGATGGATGGATGGATGATGAATGAGTAGGTGGATGAATGGATGAGTGAGTGAATGGATGAATGGATGGATGGATGGATGGATGGATGGGTGAGTGGATGGATGGATGGATGGATGGATAGATAGGTGGAGATGTATTGGGGAATGGGCTCAAGTGATCTTTGATCATGCCACCTGCAAGCTGGAGACCCAGGGAACTCAGTAACATAATCACCCATTGTTAGGCCAAAACCTTGAGAAACCATGGCACCACTGGCTTAAGTTGTAGAGTTAAAAGACTGGAGAACCTGGAAGGAGAAGGAATGGGGTCATATTTACCATTCGATGGCCTTTTTGTTGAGTCCTCTGCTAATTCGATGGCACCCAACTATCTCGAGTAAGCGTGGATCTTCCTTTCTCAGTCCACAGGTTTAAATGCCAGTCCCTTCTATGAACACCCTCACAGACACACCAGCAATAATATTCTGCAAACTATCTGGGTGCCCCTTAATTTGGGCAAGTTGACACTTAAGATAACCCGTGTGCTGAATTCTATCACTGTCCCTTGATCTCTTACCCCATCCACACATCACACTCTGTCTTCATTTATACAGCTGTACCCTCCACCTTTGGAATCCAAAAGGGGGTTTCTCTTTGTTTTTAAGAAAACTAGCCCTATGCCACACACGTGTGTGACATACATATAGGGACAGGTGTATAGGGACAGGTGTATAGCTGCATCTTTGCTGTCTCTGCATTCTCTTGAATTTTATCAACTCTGTTTTAGTAACAAGGGAAGCTCCTACCAGTTTTGCTCCAGCAACTACCTGACCTATAATAAAACATGGGCTGTCTCTCATGGGATGACTACACTGAGACAGCAGGCAGGAAGCATGTGTTACAGCCCAACTTCCCTAGGTTCATACTAAGGAAAGGACAGCTTCCACGGTTGCGAAACTGGGAAATGCAGAGATTGAAGCCTTACACGAGACCAGTGTGTGATAGATCCAGTTGCCCTGGAGCCTGCACTTTTCTTCCCTTGTAATAAGTGTATCCCTCTGTTTCCTTTGCTTTCTAGTTCATATACGATGAGGAAATTGTGTGGTGAGTCTTTAACGTTTTGTTGTTGTTGTTGTTGTTGTTGTTGTTGTTGTTGTTGTTGCTAATTGCCAGTCTCTGTGTATGTGGGGTTACAGAATCATTTTCAGATTTATTTTTGCAAACATAGATTTGCTAGCTTATGGGAGTAACATCATTCTAAGCAACCTTGCCTTTGTCCTATTAGAGTGACAGTTGTGTCCCCCCAAGGTTTCTGCCCTGCCTGCTATCAAGATACACATCAAACTAAACCCATGGGGGCAGTCAGACTTTATACAAAGATAAGCAAGAGTGAGACTGGGCCTGGTCACAGGCCTGTATCTGAAGGGAGAGGTAACAGAGGTGTCCTGGCGAGGCAGTGAGTGAGGGATAGGGTCTAAGATGCCACTGAGCAAAGATATGTCATGCAGAACACATCAGAACCCTCCCTCATGACTTGTAGAGGAATCTAGCTTAAAGATCTGACTACAAAAATCAAGGAGCTGGAAAATGCCTGTCTCACAAGCAATGAGGACCTGAGTTCAAATCCCCAGCACCCACATAAAAAATCAGGCATGGTGGTACACATCTTGATCCCAGCACTGGAGTGGCAGAGACAGATCCCTAGGGGCTCTCTGCTGTGGATGAACTCTAGTTTCAGAAAAAAAAAGACCTGCCTTAAAAATGAAAGGGAACCACCCAGTACCAACCTCTGGCTTCACATCACATACATGTGGCTGTGCATTTGTATGCACGTAGGCACATGCATATATACATATGTCACATGCATACACATCAAACCAGGAAAAATTATAAAATAATGTTATAAGAAAATACAAGGGCTCATCTCTGTGACCCTGAACAGGAACCGAGTTTCTTAATCGAGAGTCATAAACTATGAACTTCTGAGGAACAAGTTGTTGGTTCTTCCCTCTGACTCCATGGGTGTGTTAGCATCTCGGTTCACGTGCCGTACAATTACCTGGTGGCTGGCACAGTCCAGAATCTGCATCCTGAAGGAGACAGCTTCTGAGAATTCACTAATTGACTGCTGAGAGCAGCCATTGCTTGACAGGAGTAACCGAATGCCTGGTACCCAGAGAATCCTGGTGAAAGTCCACTCCTGGCCTCATTCTCTTCAGCTGTGGATGGGTTGGGATGGTGGGCCTGAGATGATCGGTAGGTCCATATCTGGCCCACAAACTGCATGTTAGCAAAGGAAAGGCTCCCAACCTGATTGGCCATGCCCAGCATGCAGAAGCTTTAGCGCATTGTCAGAGAAGCAACAAAGTCTTTGTGGCTTCTCAAGTTTGCCATCACAGGTACAATCCCACTCCCTACACACATAGCTTGTGGGTTTGGGCTGTGCGTCATGGATGGTCCCAAAGGCTTCTGTGCCATCACCATGCCCCTTGTCCAGGAATTGGGCCTCTTCCTGCCTGCCCCCATAGCCTCTCTAGTTGTTGACCAGACTCTTGAATGGGCCCAGGTTCTCTTGGGGCAAAGGCCATGGAATTTTCCATCTGGGGGTGATAGCTGGGGGTGGGGCTCTCCTGATTCATGTTGACCCCTGTAAATGAGAAGATCCAGACTCAGCCTTCTCTCAGTTACCAAGGGGACTCTCAGTGACAGATCAGCCATATGGTGTCCCACCTGAATCCCAGGGATGGGAAAGTGAGGCTGCCCCACCTTACCACTAACCTTGACCATGCAGCCCCAGCCTGTGGGCACCATGGCCTCCTACGCTCTAACCATATTCATTCATTCATTCTCTCTCTCTCTCTCTCTCTCTCTCTCTCCCTCTCTCTCTCTCTCTCTCTCTCTCTCTCCAAGGTGGGAAGGCCTGGTGCTCATCATCCTGTACGTGTTTTATATTCTTATCATGAAGTAAGTGACCTCTCCCTTTCTTTGAGACCTGGAGGTCCCCTTCCCTCCATACCCTACTCACGTCGTTGGTCAGAATAGGGAGTATCCTCCATCTTGTCTTCTGGTTCCTTTGAGGCAGCCTTCATTCTCTATGAACACCGTTCAAGGGCATCCAAAGTGGGGACGTGGCTCAGGCACTGGTCTTGTCCGTCCTCAGGGTAGGGGACAATGCTGGGTGGCTGATATAGGGTCGTTAGATACTACACTCTCAAAATGATTCTCTAGCAAGGACCTATATCCCTCCCTATTCTAGGCAACTCCCCTGCCTCGGGGTAACCACTCTTCTGCTGTTTCAATGAGTCTAGTAACTCAGTACCATTCTCAAAATGCTCAGCAGTGTTAGCCCTGCTCCAGGTTTCACTAGCTGCCACATGTCAGGACCACTGCCAATCCCAGCAGCAGGACCCCACTCATAACTCTTGGGATATAAGCACTGTGTTCTGGGTTGGGAAACCTTGAGCTACTTGGGAAGCTGCCTGGGTCTAAACTGCCTTAAAGCTGCCCGTGAGGAAGACCACTAGACAGCTGTAAAGGTGGAGTCCTCACACGTGCTTCAGCATAGATGAACCTTACAAAGATCACCGAATAGAAGCAGCCATTCCCAAAAGACCAAATAATATAGGAGCCAGTGTTCGAGTGGTATCTAGAAGAGTCAAGTTCATGAAGACACGTGGATGGGAGGTCAGAGAGAGGCATGAGTGAGTACTGCCTTGCTGTTGGGATGATGGAAGAGCTGGGAAATACTAACGGTGGTTGTGTAATAAGTACCATCAACTTCACCAAAGATCCTCTTCTCCTGTGTAATTAAAATGAAGGACAGCTCCATGGGTGCTAGGAGAGTCCTCACCTTTATAGAAAACATAGTATATAAATATTTCACAAAGTGGGAGATTAAAGCGTCCAGCGGGAGAATTCACCAGCGACTATCTTTCTTCTTAGTGAACAGCCAACAGAGAGACCTAGAGATGGAGAACCACAGGAGGTAGATGGTCACCAAACAGCCCGCTTGAGAAACAGTTGCTTCCTGGGAAGGGAAAGCATGGGGGTGCTGCCTCCTTTGAGCCTGCTCTGAAGATTGAGCTGGCTTGCCTTTATTAGGATACGCTTGTAAGGAGCATTAAGCACATTGTCTGGGAGGCCCTCTGACACCCCCAGGAGGACATTCCGAGCTCAGCAGAAGCAAGGGCCTCAGGCTGCACAAGATCCCAGAGGTCTCGCCAAGAAACCCCTCAAGCTCAGTTAGAGAGCCTCCCTGGCTACCCTTCATGTCCAGTGCCATTTTGACTGGTGCTCCACCCACCTGGTAGGATAGGACTCCCTCCTCCTCCCCAGCTCTAACCTCCTGCCTTACCTGACTCACAGGTACAATATGAAGATGCAGACATTTTTCACAACCAAACAAAAGAGCATTGCAAATGGTAACCCGGTCAGCAACGAGCTGGAAGATGGTAATGACCTCTATGATGGTAGCTATGACGACCCTTCTGTGCCATTGCTGGGGCAAGGTAAGGCTGAGCAGACAGGAGCTGTGGACCCTTGTGGAAGACCCACACACACATATCACACCACACACACACACACACACACACACACACACACACACTGATGTCATATACACCCCCAAATGAGGAGAGGAGACCCACATTGGAGATGCTGGTCAGATTGACATTCACTTAGATGAGAAAGGATAAAAGAGAAAGTCCCCTAAAAACAAAACAAAGAACATGAATTTCATCAAAGAAAAAAAATTCATTCTTCCAGGGGCAGGTGGGAAGCTTGGTTGACTTTAGAGATGCAGTGTTGTCTCTGCCCAAGAGAAGAGCCCCAAACAGGAAGCTGAAGTGACAGTGCCTAGGCCTCTCTGTACCTCTCCAGCACCAGGCTCTGTCCTTGAGAAATCCGTCCTGGAAACTCTCCCCTCCTAGGCTGTGAACCCTTGCCTAGAGGGACACCAAGGCCTGGGAAAACTATCCTCAGAGCTTCACAGGCAACCCAGCCCAACCCAGAGGCCTGCTTGGAGGCCCACTCCAATGAACCACCTTCGTTTCCTAGCTCCTCTGGGACCCGGGGCCCTCCAGGTCCTGTCTTCTTGCTCTCAGCCTTAGAATTGTCTTGATCTGAGAACTACTTCCTTGGATTTATCCTCAATTCTTAAGAATCCAGACAGTTGTCCAGTAACGTCCATGAGACAGCTGCCCCACCCAGAGCAGCATTAAAGCCTGAGTGAAAGGAAAGGGAAGTCCAGGGCTACGTGGCCTCCTTGATCTACCCCAGGCATCTTCCGCCCTTGGTACTCAGTGCCCCAGGCAAGTCTCAATGTTTTGTAGGGATCTTTAACTCCCTTGTGGTATCAGGAGTGGGTAGGCTCAGGTTCTCCTTGCCTGTGGTGACAGCTAAGGAACCTCTCTGTTCCTCAGCCCTCTCTACACCTCTGTCCTGGGCAGAGCAAGACAGAAGTTTCCTCTAGGGTGCATTTTGCACAAATGTCTTCTGTCCTGTCTTGGCTATTCCCAAGAAGAAGGCATTTGTCACAGATGCTCCACTGAGTGGTACACCTTTCTACATGAAAGGAGGAGGCTCACAGAGTGGGAGAGGGGACCCAATTCTGAGGAGTCCACTTTAGCTGCTGGAGGCTCACCAATGAGGGATGGCCAATGAAGTCCAGATCATGGGCATAAAGGTGTTACAAGTGTTTCAGCCCAGCAATGTGTCACAGGGAGAAGGTTGTAGAACAACCTCCGCTACGGGGAGGCTCTAACATCGGCCACCGTTTGGGATCCCAACCTCCATAGTCACAGGGTTCTGAGGTACCCATCGCAAGTTCCACAGTCTGACAGGATAGAGGCTGCTCTGCTCAGCATGTATGTGGTACTTACTGGAAGCTCCGTTGAACCTTGATGGCAAAGAAGAAAGATCTGATTGGACAATCAGGGTGTGCCCACTTCCTGATGCACTGCCCAAGAGTTGCCTCCTGTCCTGAGGCTGCCAATGGATGCCGAACCCTGGTGCCCTGGTGCACTCCTCACATATAATAGGATCCTCAACTCTGACCTTCCCAGGAAGTGCAGGCTGCCCACATACATGGCCCTTCTCCGAAACTCTGTGGTATTCTTATCACTTTTATATGCAGTGGCAGAAGGTTCTCCATGGGTTATCACCACCTTCCCCACCATCTCTAAATCCAGAGTAACTTCTAGAAAGTTGGAAGATTGGTCAGAGGGACTGAGGGAGAAGTGAGTCTCCTACACTGCTTCTTAAACATTTACAGGAGAGGCCATGGGGGGAGGGGTCCCAGAGGGTTGGATAAACGAGGCACAGTTCTTGGTTTCTGGGTTTGAAGAAGTTTCTGCCTAGACCTGTAGTCTCAGTGACTGCATTTTGTCTTTACCATCCCCAGAAAATACTCCCTAAGGCCATTTGCAATTTGCTACCACGTAATGTCCCCTGAATAGACTGGTTACATGGGAGGAAGACTTCACAGTAACGCCCAGGTCTGAGATGACCAGAACTTTACACTTTGCCTTTCTAACATTGTTGCTGTGACAGGAAATAATGTCACTTTCTTCCCCCTTCCTCAGCTTCCTGGCAGGTGGCTCTTAAGCCACACCACAGGACAAGACGTCTGAATTGCCTGCTGATGTTTCAAGGAGTCCCTTGGGCTGGGGGTGTAGCTCAGTGGTAGGGTGCTTGCCTAGCACACACAAACCTCTAAAAAAGAATGAATAGGACGTGACCTGCTTTCCCAACCCTGCATCTCTCATATAAAATCCAAGGCTGAAAACGCAAGTTCTTTGTAGAGGAAGCAGGGAGAAGCCCTTTTGTACTTCAATGTTCTTAGACACCAGGTAGCTCAGCCCACTGCTTCAGTCTCCTGATTGGTTCTCCAGTGGCCTTGTTCACAACAGCCAGGTCTACCTGGCCACCAGCTGCCATCTTGGATGAAGCTGATCATGCTCAGAGATCTCCCAAGGGGCCCTTCCAAGCTGCCCTGGTATTGGACACAACCTAGGTTTGGAAAGAGAAGGGAGGGGTAATACTGGCCTTAGATGGAATTGCCAGAAAGACATCTTACAGTTTTCCTCTGGCCCACCACTCTCAGCTTGGGCATGCTGGGGACAAAGGAGCCAGGTGTCATGGCTCCTGCCTAACAGGCCCTGCAGGCTTTCTCCATTCGGTAACTGTCATGAGGCTGGTTCTACAGAATGGAGAATGGCACACCTGCTGCAGGGGTTTGCGGGTGCCCCTCCCTCTGGCAACCCATAGCATCGAGGCTCCCTGTGGAAGGAGCCTGCTACTAACACCCTCCTTCATGTAACCCCACCCCTGGCATCCCTGGCACCAGCAAGAGCTCTGCCCCCAGACTCTGCCGCCGCCGCACGCTAACCCACCTGTGGCCATCTGTGCCGGCCTCTGTGTCCTTAACTCTTCTTCTAAATTGTAAGTAATCTGCTCTCATCCTGGCCATAACACACGCTTTTAAGCAGTAAACACAATCCATGAGCCCAAGCCGCACACCGTCCGCCTCTGTGGAGGCTAGTGTCCACCTCGGACAGGTGCACGGAGGGCCCCCAACCGATTCTAACCCACTCGCCTCCTGTCTGCTGAGCCTTGCTGCCTGTGTGGGGTGTCGTGTATGTGAGTGTGTTTGCAGGGGCAGGGAGGGCTGTTTGCTGTGCATTTTGCTAGATTTTATATCACTAACTTCTGCATGAGTTTGCCCTTGGAATCTGCTCACTCAGCTCTTCATGCAGGACACCATAGGATCTGGTGCTGGGTGCGGGGAGAACAGCTATATCTGTTTTCTTAGCCCCTTGGAGGGGGCATGCTGCCTGTTTCAGGGTGCTATTTCATGCGTGGTTTAGTCACTAGACTTTCCCTAGCACCTGCAGTGCTGTTCCAAGCTCCTTGAGACACTGGCCCAAGACTGGACCTTATGCTCTGTCTCCCAAAGGAAAAGAAAAGGCACCCAAGCACCCTGGAGGGTACCAGGGTTCATCACAAGCACTGAGCCCCAACAGCAGCATGTCCTCAGATGAACAGGCTGGATCTTTGATGTCTAGTCTAGGGCCTGGGGCCAAATTTTTGGCCACCTCACTTGTCAGAGGCAGCCACCCCATAGCAATGAGGATGGCTTACTTCAAAGCAGAGCAAAGGGTTCTGGGAAAACTTAGAATGATACTGGGGGCTGTTTCCCAGCATTTTCTACTCCTGAAGACTCTGGTTGACTTAGAAAGTGTTATCTGAGTCTCTAAAAGTCAGGGTGGTGGTGGTCCTGTCTCCACCTGTCAGGTGGACATTTCCAATCATGAGTGGCGGGTGCAAGCACCTGTGTATTGCATAGATAGGCTGTCCCAGAGTCCTAGACAAGGCACTGAAAGACCCTTGCAGCCAGCCAAGGCTGAACCCTGGAAGAGAGAGACCTCAGAGAGTCAGACAGCAACCATGGAAAGGCCAGGCACAGTGCATCAGCAACAGTTTATCTGCTAGTTCTGTCTAACTTATGGAAATCATAGGTATTACAGAAGTAAGCCACACTTTAAGGGGAGAAGCTGAAGCCAGATCTCTGACCTCAGGGAAGCTGCCAACTGCCAAGCACATAGCCCTAAGATGTTGGCCATGACAGGAACTTAGTCACCATCACTAGGGCAGTGTCCTCTAAGGGGCCAACACTGATCGTGGCGTATGCTCTACAGTGAAGGAGAAACCTCCCTATGGCAAAACCCCCGTGGTTATGGTGGATGAGATTCTCAGCTCTAGCCCTCCCAAGTTCACCTTCCCTGAGGCTGGCCTGCGCATCATGATCACCAACAAGTTTGGGCCCAGGACTCGACTACGGATGGCCAGCAGGATCATAATTAATGAAGTAAGTTAACCCAGCACATGGGTACAACCTGTAACCTACAGATTGCATGTGGGTATGTGGGTAGCTATGGATGCAACCCAACATAAAACTTTAACCTTGCTTAAAATTCGTTTTGGTTTTGTTTGTTTGTTTGCAATTTTTTCTTGTAATTCAATCACATGGTTCTCAGGCATGAACTTTTATAGATGACAACACCCATCATATTGTAGAGTTAAAACGTTGGGCACACTGACTGTACCGGCTGGTTTTATGTGTCAACTTGACACAAGCTGGAGGTATCATAGAGAAAGGAGCTTCCCTCAAGGAAATGCCTCTATGAGATCCAGCTGTAAGGCATTTTCTCAATTAGTGATCAATGGGGGAGGGCCCATTTTGGGTGGTGTCATCCCTGGACTAGTAGTTCTATAAGAAAACAAGCTGAACAAGCCAGTAAGCAGCACCCTCCATGGCTACTACATCCACTCCTGCCTACAAGTTCCTACCCTGTGTGAGTTCCAGTCCCGACTTCCTGTGGTAATAAACAGCAATGTGGAAGTGTAAGCTGAATAAACCCTTTCCTCCCCAACTTTCTTCTTGGACATAATATTTTGTGCAGGAATAGAAACCCCGACTAAGACACTGGCTATACAGAAAGTGAGTGGTCTTGGGTGGGTCTGGCTCTCCCATGAGCCCTATCCTCTTAGGACTCTTTCTAGAATTGCAGTTATAGGAGGACAAAGGGCAGAGACCTGTAAGCGGAAAGTAGAGGAACCCCACCCCTGAAGTACTTCAGTATTTGTCAGTCGCTAGAGTTGAGCTAATTAGAGAATGGAAACCTTCAGTATGGGGTTTTCTTCACAGTGTTAATTAGAGAGGGAACCAAACATGAACACATTGCTGTTCTCTGTGGACTGTGACCCTTGAAGAATTGCCAGTTGTCTTAGTGTTCTATTGCTGTTCTCCATGACCAAGGCAATTTATAAAAGGAAACATTTAATTGGGGGCTTGTTTCCAGTTTCAGAGGGTCAGTCCATCATCATGGCAGGGAGCACGGCAGCAGGCAGGCAGGCAGGCATGGTGCTGGAGAAGGAGCTGAGAGCTTACATCTCAACCACAGTTGAGGAAGGGAGAGAGAGGAAGGGAGAGAGACCGAAAAACAGAGACAGAGTGATCCTGGGCCTGGTGTGAGCTTTTAAAACAGTTATTAACCTTTTTAAACAGTTTTTATATTCTTTGCTATGGGTGGGATACAAGTCATAGCACGGGGGGAGGCAGCTGGACTAGAGAAGATCCTAGAGGAAGACTCCCTCCCAAAACAGCAGGGGACTGGATAGCTTAGGAGAGACACAACTCAAGGTTCCCCCACCCAGCACTTTCCTTTAAGACTTCTACATTCTTGGGGTCAAAGCCTACCCACAGTGACATGTCTTCTGTGACAAGGCCACACCTCTTAACTCTTCCCAAACAGTTCCACTAATGGGACCTAGCATTCAAACAGGTGAGCCTATGGGGCCATTCACCTTCAAAGCACCATGCTGATGAGTGGAGATAGCTCCAGCGGAATTTTCCTCATCACAGCTGCTGCTCTGGGTGTCTCATTTGAAAACGTAGCCATAATTTGGCTATCGCTCAACCAGACTGCAAAGATATGGTCCATTGCTCAGCAGCTTAGCCTGTTCCCTGGCCTGGCTTTCTAAGTGCTTTCTAGGACTTGCTGGCCTCATTCTCAGAAGCAAGCAGTGGCCAGAGGACTGGGACCGTGGAAATTAGTAGCCAGCACATGGATGTCTGCAAAAGCGTCATTCCCCAGTGATTAAAGCTTGTCTCTCTGGAACACTTTAGGCTTTGATTTACTGCTAAGTGAATCATCTGCATGGAACGTACAAAAAGCAGGGAAATGGAAATGCCTTCTGGGTTTGAAATCATCCCGGTCCATATTAATGACATTTATCTCAGGAAATTTTTATGGGATCCTGCCCATTTTTTCATAAGCATGAGAATAATACCCACAGGGTGCTGGAGAGGTGGTGGTAAATAACTCTGAAAGATTGGGAGCGATGGCTTTGTAGTGTCTTTTATCACAGGAGGATTTGAGGTTGTTTGTTTGAGACATTTAGACTGGTCTTGTCCTCAGTGTGGTTCAGGCTACCCTGAATCCTCCTGCCTCTGCTTGGGGCTGGGCTTACAGCTATGTGCAACACACCAGGTCTGAGTACCAGGTTTTGATGAGCTGCTGAATACGGGCTGTTGGTACCACAAATGTTTTTTGTGTTGTTGGGGTTGCCCTGCTCTGTGAGGCAGCCTGAGAGCCACAGAGGCTGGGCTCAGGAGAAAGGAACTGAGTTCAAATCTCACACCCGCCACTCAATCTCCTTGGCTTCAGTTCCTCGGACAGGATGCTCCATCCACATGCACTGGAGGATTGTGCCTAGCCTGAGCAGTAATTTTAGGGGCAGTCATCACAGACTGGGAACAATGGAAAAGCAAACACAAAATACTCAGTTTCAAACTTGTTTATTGAGACACTCCAAGGAAATAGCTTGGTTGGCAAAGTACCTGTCTTGCAAACACAAGGACCTGAGTTTAATCCTCAGAGCCCACATTTTAAAAGCCAGACCTGTTGGCCTGTGCTTGCAATCCCGGCACAAATGGCAGACAGCTCCTGATGTTAACCCAGTGTCTTCCACATGAACGGTCACCCGATGCAAGCATACCAAGGCATGTGCTGCGTACATACACCTTCATCTGCATGTACACATGAACGTGCACATGTAAACACACACACTCACCCTTGTATGCAACACTGTAGTCATTTCTTTAGTCATTTTGATGATTTATTTTTACTTATTTACATATGTGGGATAAGGTGTGATCCTCTGTTGATTCTGTAAAGCCAGAGCTGCAAGCCTCCCCAGTCAACTCATTCAACCTGCTGTGGAGTGATGGCCCTTGCCTTTATAACTCTGTCTCTGCACAGATAGGCCTTCTTATGTTTGTTTTTTGTTTGTTTGGGATTTCATGGATAGTTTTTAGTTAAATCCCTGCTAACTAGACAAATGCTGCATGTGTAGGCCCGAATGTGAATCAAAGGCCTCTTGGCTCTTTCTGGTGGACTAAGTAAATATTGAAGACTGTGGGGGAAAAGTTGAGAAGTGCCCCTCACCCTAACACACAGACACACAGACACACACAGAGATAGATACACACACACACACACACACACACACACAATGCTTTTCCTGGTTTAGGAGTCTTTGTCTCAAACCTATATGAAGGCAGTTCTTCAGAGCAAGGGTGGGCCTCCATTATGAATGGTAATGGCTCCCCTGTGAGACCACCAGGATAGGTGCTGGATACCACATTATGGAAGTTTACTCAGGCCACGGCTCCTTTTCTGAGTCTCTTGAAGTGGTAGGAAAATTTGAATGTTACTGTGGAATGCCTGTGAAACGGGATGAAACCACAAGTAGGAGCAAGGTGAGAAACTGAGATGTTTGTAGAGAATGTGGAGCCCAGACTGGCCTCAAAGTTACTATGTAGCCAAGCATAATCCTTGAATTTACATCCTACTTCCCTCCCCCTCCCCCTCCCCCTCCCCCTCCCCCTCCCCCTCCCCCTCCCCCTCCCCCTCCAAGTGCTGGGGCTATAGGCATTTTCAACCAAAACCTGGTTTACTCAGTGTAGGGATCACCCAGGACTACATGCATGCTAACCGGTACTCCGCCAGCTCGGCTACATCCTCACCCCTGTTGATTTCATACAATATGCCTTCTGTCTGGGCCTGTGTTCAATGAAGCCCACAGACTGAGCAAGTGAGACCAGCCAGGCTGGGGTGGCACCAAAGCTGCTTTTTGTCATTAGCTGTGGCAAAGATGTGGGGGGGGGGAGGGTATAGCTTTGGTGGAAGATGCTGGCTTTGGAGAGTGCATTCATAGGGCATGAAATGAGACACAGAGAGACAGTCCATTGACGAACAACCTAGTAGGAAGATGTTTGGCAGCAGTGTTTGTTGGAGAAACGCTGACTGAAACTAGATTCCGTACTAGCACACACCCAGAGTGGTTAAAGTGGAAAGGACTGACTACGGTGAGTGTTGGCAAGGGTAGGAGGCAACTGATGTGTGTGTTAAGAGTGGGGAGATGGTAAGAAAGAAGGCATCACGTGGTTCTGTGCCACTCAGCCTGGTGTCTGTTTTGCCTCCTGTCCCCACAGCGACAGAGGTTGATCAACTCAGCCAATGGTGTTAACAGCAAGCCACTGCAAAACGGGAGACATGAGAACATGGAGAATGGAAATGTTCCTGTGGAGAACCCTGAAGACCCACAGCAAGGCCAGGAGCAGCAGCCGCCACCACAGCCACCACCCCCAGAGCCAGAGTCAGTAGAGACAGTCTTCCTGTCACCCTTCTCAATGCCTGGTGAGTCTGGGGGTGCTAGTCCTCTAGCCAGGCTTCTGGGGGTGACATTGGGACCATGCCTAGGTCATCAAGATGGAGACCCTGACCCTGGAGTGGTGGAGGACTGATACAGAGGGGTGCCACTGGGTTACTCCAGTGTCCTAATGTACTGGATAAACAGCCTATCAATATTACAGGTAAGAGTTGGGTAGATGCACACACTACTGAATGTGGTTGGAGCCTGAGGGAGAGAGGGGCAATTTGGCGCTCAGGAAGCACCAGTAACTTCTTGTGACCACACATGAGTGCTATGGGCCCCTGGTTAGTCTTACAGTAGAAAACACCAACACATAATATGATTTTTATGGACACCAGTGGCAAGGATATGAACCAATGAGCAGGGAGGTGTTCCATTGCATTGAGGCAGAGGTCAAAGGTAGATGGCATCAGGTGTCCTGTGCTGTCACTCTATCTGATTCCTTTGAGACAGGATCTGTCACTGAACCTGGAACTAAGCTGGTGGCCAGCAAGCCCCAGTGATCTTCCTGTCCCTGCAACCTCATACAACAGCATCTGGCTTTTCATGTAGGTACTGGAGATTCGAACTTAGGTCTTTCTGCTTGCATAGCAAGCACATTTATCTGCTGAGCCATCTCTACAGTTCTCCATGAACACTCTTATACTCTCAGTTTCATGTGCAGGGCAGTTTTGCACACATGCTCGACCTTACTTTCAGACAGGATATTCTAAGGTGGTAACTGCTTCTTCCACAGGTCACTTGACACAGCTGGGTGTACTTTCTCCCATAAATAAAGCCAGATCAGACCACAAGCTGCCACTGATCCTCAAGCATCCACCTATCTCACTTGGAGTCTTTCCTAAAGGTCTAGGGTCACCTAACTGCTGGGTCCATACAGAACGTGTCGGTTCTCTCTCTCCTGTAGCCTCTGCTCCAGCTACACTGGCCTCCTCAATGCCATCCCTCAAACACCGCCCCCCACCCCCACCCCCACCCCCACACACTCCTACCTTAGTACCTTCACACTGCCCTTCACTGGAGTGTACTTGCCTCAGTTATCTATATGACTTCCAAGATCACCCCTGTTCCAATGTCACTGTATCAGTGTGGGCTTCCACATCACCTTATAAATGCTTCATATATATATATTTTTTATCCCGAGTGTTTCCTCCCACTATCAGTCCCTTGGGGGTGGAATCTTTGTCTACTGACGCCCACCTGTATCTCGGCACTGTATTTGCATATTTGGAAATCTGCAGAGTGAATGAAGTCAAGAGCTTGTCTGTGAGAGGCTCCAGAACCCACTCTGTGTGCATTCTCTGTCCTCAGCCTTCCATGAACTCTCTGGTGTCCTCCGTGAGACCCAGAGTCTCAAACACTGGACTCCATTCCTGGGCATTCTATCCTACTGCCCACCCTCCTAAGAGGTAGCAGAATTCTAGAACTTTCCAATCCAGAGCTTCATATTTTTCTAATAAAAAGTCTGTGCTTAACATCTCACTAAACGCCCACCCTGCTTTGTCCCCATCTGTGTAGCTGGCCTGGGCCTGCCAGTCTGGGCCCCTGGGATAGCTGTGTCTGGAGATGCAGACTCTCCTGGGACCATAGACTTCCCTAGAGTTTCTGGATTAGAAAACCTCCATGGTATGTACCTTCCTGCAGCTCCAGGGCTTGTCCTCAAACTCAGGGACTAGTTCCAAGTCCCAAGCAAGGCCTGGTGGGCACATGTGTTCCTGCTTCTCTGGAGCCCAGCCTCTGTGACTCTCAGGCTGCCTTACAGAATAAGTTAACCCAAGCAGCTGGAAACATCTGTGGTACCAACAGCCCAGGGATTTGTCTAGCTCAGGAATTGCTAGCCCTGATCAAGCACCGTTTCTTTTTCTACCAAAGATAGACCCCCAAAATGACACCTGCTTCCTTACTGAGATCTCTGGGGAGATTAGCCCTGAGGGTCAGCCTTTCCAGGGCCCCTCTGCCATCCAGATGGCCCAATGGAAGTGGTGTCTGTACTGCCAGTGAGCTTCCCTGCACCTCCATGGGACCCACACTGTATATGCTCAGCCTAGTTGGCTGGTCAGGGTGAAAGCCACACTAATTTGGTAGCAGTTGTTTCTGAATTATCTGCGACCCTGAAAGCCAAGAGACATGTGGTCTTCTCCAGATCCAAGGTCCCCGTACTGAGGTTCTCCTTAGGACACACTGAGGAGGAGGATGTCCATAGAGCAGGGTCCTAAGAGAGCAGCCCATACCTCCAGGGCAGGTAGACTGGGATCGGCCCTAGGTTTATAAGAGACCGGAGCATGAGCCTTGGATTCCATCCAGAGCGCCACCTTTATAGCCCTATGTCATCCCACCGCTAGTCTTGATCCTCTCCTGTGTCTATGGGGTTAAGCCAGGGGACACAGGGCTATGGTCATCAAAAAAAACCAATGTGGCAAATGGTGTTGGAGCAGGACCACAGCAAGAGAAGCAGACTGGAATCTGTGATGACTGTCCCTTGTGACCTATGCGCTGACAGATGGGTATAGACAGCTCTGTGCATCCATCTACCACTCCCCTCTGGCCTCTCCATTGACAACCTGGTCCTGAAACATCCAGGAACCTGTGGGAGAGACACATAAAAGTCAGTTCTTGCTCTGTAAAACGGGGCAGCCCAGTGAAAGGATGACTTGTTTCCATTCCCTCCAAGCCTCGAATGTGGCAGAAGTAGAACAGCCCCTAGGACCTGCCCCTCTTCCCTACATCCAACAATGTAGCTGTGGGGTCTCTGGGTGGGGCCACTTCATAAGATGGAGCTAGTTCAAGGGGGCTCCAGCTGCCTGCTGGGTGGCTGCTTTGTGAACTCTCTATGAGCCCTTTGGGGAGCCGGTGAGCTTCCTCTGTAGTTGGCCCCCTTTCTCTCTTGGCTCCAGGATGTCCTTGGGTCTGTGGCCTTGACCTAGCCAAGAACAACAGCTTCCTCAGGTTCCCCTCAGTTCCATGCTCAGGAACCAGCCTGCTTCCCACATCCAGGGAGAGCTTCCTTTGTGTTCAGAGGTGTTTACAGGGTTGCCCGTGGAAACCACAGTGTCTCTTCCTCCTCTCTGGGAGCAGAGTAGCCATGGAAACAGTACCGGGTGGTGGCTGTCCGGCTAGGTGTGGACAGTGACCTGGGCCAAGGGAGGTGGAGGTGGAGGTTCACAGGCAGTTAGAGGAAGCCAGTAAATCCCACACCCATGACCTCAGTTCAGGGTTGTCTTGGTCTCCTTTCAGCTTAGGGCCTGTGGTAGCTCTGAGCTGCCCTTAGAGGTGCCTGAGGCTAGTGCTTTCCCCACGGGTGCCCCTTAGTAATTCCAGGGATGGGCACCTTTGGAAGGGGAAAATGCTGTCCCTGGGGTTAGCTGGCAAGCAATGTGGCATATCAAGGACTCAATCAGCCATACCCATGCTTCTGTGTTGTTTCGGGAAGGCTGGGGTGAATTCTGGAGTCCTCAGTCCTAGATTTGAAATTCAGCCCTGCCTCACGCCAGCACCGTTGAGCCGCCATCGTGCCTCACTTTTCTGATCTGCTTTCCTACTGAATCAGCATCCACAATGCACGGTGCTGGCACTTACTTATGGTGCTGCGGTAATACCATCAGGCCTTGTACCATCTAATGCACAGTAGGCACTCAGAAGAACTGTATCCTGTAGTGTGTTTTATCCACATAGTGTGTGCTGTACCCATCCACCCTGATTCGACCACATGCAGTGTTCTAGAAAAGTCACAGGCCCCAGAATTCCCGTGGGCCTGGTTCTGCTGCCGTTTTGAAAGTCAAAGGAAGGAAAGAGCCTGAGTACTTGTTACATGCCAGGTACTGGGCTACAGGCAGTCACAGACACTTGTCCTGGTCACGCAACATCTGGGCACCGGGCTCTATTCTGGCCTTAGGGCTGCAGGAGGGACAGGGCAAGCAATGATCACTGTTCCCTGGGAGATTCCAGGCTTAAAAGGCAAATATGGGTCAATGACCACATGGTGTGTTTTCTATTATGCATGTCCAATCTGTGTGTAGCCCCGGCTAGCTGTGAATGCAGCCATCACAAAATCTACCTACCTAAAACATTGAAGCTATTTTAAAAGGGGGGGGCAGTTCTCAGTCATGGATTTTATAGATAATAGCATTGTGTTGCAGAATAACCATAAGACAAATTGAAATGAAGTGTGTGTGCGCATGCGCATGTGTCTGTATGTGTGTGTTCTTATAACCAATGGGCTCTAGGTTAGACAGACCTGAAATTTAATGTATAGCCTAATAGAACTCTACTTTGTTCACTATGGCTTAAGGGAGCCAAAGGGCTGGCCACCCCTGTTATAAATGCCCTCCATCCCTCACTATATCTGCCCAGAACAGTGGGCAGAGGCCCTGTCTTGACCATCCAGAAACTAAGACAGTAATGCCCAAGCTTCCTCATAGCTTGGCCTGCCTTGCCTGATGCTGGTTTTCTCTTCCCACCCTGACGCCCAGAGGCTAGGGAAGGAGGAGGAGAATCATTGTCTCCTGGAAACCAGTTTATAGTCTGGCTCTACACTAAACAGTGGGCCAGTGACCGTGAGCCCTAGCCAGGGGAAGACCCCAGATAGGAGTTGTTTGTTGTACCTATGCTCTGGGATGCCCTGCTTGTCCACGGGAGCCCTCCTGACCCTGCAGATAAAATCTTTCTCTCTCACACTCTATATTGTACCTATCGGGATAAGATCTTCCTGTCCTACCATCAAGTCAGCCAACACCTGCTGGGACACACACCAGGTGCCACATGAAACAGAGCTCCTCTGGCTCTCTGAATTGGAATGCTGTAACCAGATATCCTAAGACTGGGCCCTGTAAGCAACAGGAATCTCTCCTCCCACAGTTCTGGAGGCCTAGAGTCTGCCATCAGAATGGAATCCCAGCTGGGCTCTGCTGAGGGATGTCCTCCTGGCTACTCATGGCAAACTCAGCTACCTCTACTCAGTGTGTGCACCTGGAAAGAGAAAGCATTCAGAATCTCTCTTCCAGCACTGTGTGTGTGTGTGTGTGTGTGTGTGTGTGTGAGTGTGTGTGTATGTGTGTGTGTGTGTCTGTGTGTGTCTGTGTGTGTCTGTGTGTGTGTGTGAGTGTGTGTGTATGTGTGTGTGTGTGAGAGTGTGTGTGTGTGTCTGTGTGTGTGTCTGTGTGTGAGTGTTTGTGTGTGTCTGTGTGTGTGTGTCTGTGTGTGTGCACACGTGCTCGCGTGTGTGTCTGTGTGTGTGTGTCTGTGTGTATCTGTGTGTCTGTGTGTATGAGTATGTGTGTCTGTGTGTGTGTCTGTGTGTGTGAGTGTGTGTGTGTGTGTCTGTGTGTGAGTGTGTGTGTGTCTGTGTGTGTGTGAGTATGTGTGTGCATGTGTGTGTCTGTCTCTGTGTGTGTCTGTGTGTGTGTGTGAGTGTGCACGCGTGCATGTGTTGGTGTCACCAATCTGAGGCTTGTCAGCGGGGCTGGCTTTGCCAGTGAGCCCCAGGATTATATGTCTTTAATACGACAATTAAAAACAACACCACACCTGGTTATTTATTCATTCACTCATTCATTTATTCATTCATTTTAATGTGGAATCTGGGGGGTTGAACTCAAGCCTTCATACTTCCAAGGCAAGTACTTTACCAACTAAATCAGGTGCCCGGCCCTGCACTCTCATGAGCTCATTGAACCTGAATGACATCCTAAATGCTGCCTCCAAATGCAGTCACTTTGGGGGTTAGGGCTTCAGCTCTCAATTGAAGAAGCAAAGGATGCAGTTCTGTCCATGATGGGCTCTCTCAAGACTTGTACCCTCACCCCTCATCTTCTGTTCAGTGAGGAGTCGGATTGTGTGCTGATCTGGTACTGATGAAATCACCTCTGCAGATCTCCTGGGATTGCCTCCTCTTGGGTGGGATAACTTACCTGCAGTTCCTGGGGTGCTGCTCACAGCTCCACCCACTTGCCCGTTCTGCCCAGACCCCAGAGACTCACAGAACTTTCTGTTACAAAGGACCTTGCTCTTGCCCTGATGGCAGGAGCCTCTAGAGACATCGCACACTCAGTGTGCAGCCTGAGGTCAGGGTTAGTGCAGCGGTCATCCCTGACTGCTACTCTCCTGTCAATCATTCTGTCCACTCCCTTGTCAGTCACTCCTGAGGCTCAGCTCACAGGCCAACAAGAACAGACCCTGGCTGAGCGCTTTTATTCTTGAATACAGGGGCTTTATTGGGATACAATTCACACCTCTTCATGGGCTCTCTCGCCACATGGTACAACTAGCCCCACAGTCATTATTAGCATCCCCCCAACGAAACTGTATCAGTAGCCTCTTCTCCCCATCCCTTCCCAAGCTACTGGCAGCAACTAGCCTGCCTCCTGTCCCTTTGGAGAGAGCTAACCTGCATGTTTTATACGTATAAAATCATGTGATGTGCCGTCTCTTGTTCCAAGCTTCTTCTACTTAGCATAAAGTTTTCAAGGTTTATCTTCACTGTAACAGGTAGTGTACTTTTTCCTTTAGTGGACATACCACGCTTGTATCAATATTTGGGATGTTGCTAGTTCTTGGCTATAAGTAGTTATAAATACAATTAATTTATCAGCTATTTATTATTATTCGTTTGTGGTGCTGGAGGTGCATGCTAGCTAGGCAAGTGCTCTACCACTGAGCCATATCCCCAGTCCTGTAAGCGGATGTTCAAAGAACTAGTAGAGTCTCACGCTCTCTTAGAGGAGGCTCAGTAGATTTCCCTCATTGAAAGCAGTCGCTCTCTGGTTCTATGTAATGAGCCACAAATAGCCTCTGAATGGTATTACTGGGAAGTTCTAGACTAGTTCCCTTATATTCAAAATGGGAAACTGAAGCTTACTCAAGGGGAAATCTCCACCAGGCCCACCCAGGCATCATGTTGGATTTCCAGGAAATCCCAAGATCCATCCCAACTGCCAAATCAGAGTTGCACTGTCTGGGATGCTCAGGACTCTGACCCAGGACAACGTGTCCCAGAGCTCTGACCTTTTCCATGATGCCTGGGCCCGGCGACAGAAGCCACACAACTCCCTTTGCCCAATTCACATTGTTAAAAACAGCAATAAGCTTGCCAGGCTGTGTTCAGGGCTATGGCAAATTCAACCACCCTGCGGCCTACCCCTCTCTCACAAACCCAAAGCCACAGAAAGGGAGAGGGCCCACCTCTTCTCGATTCTGCTTTTCAGATTGAGGAACCTGCTGGGAAGCCAGACCAAGGATGATGATGATGATGGTGGTGGTGGTGATGATGATGATGATGTCTTTTGCTTTCTTTACAGCCTCTGCAGACATGGGATGGGGGATGGGGGAGATTGACATGGGAGATGCTAAGAACTGCTTCAGTATTCCAGTGTCTGAGGGTTCTGTCACAGTGAAGTTGGAAAAGCAATGAAACACCTTCACTCTTAACTTAGACCTGAAGCAGGAGGAGCCTGGGGAGCCCACAGAGCCTAGTGAGGCAGGGGAGGGGGGCTCTAGCTGTACAGCAGGGGCTTTCTTCAGCCACAGTGGTCTCTAGTATCCACTAAGCATCTCAAGTTTGACTCTGTAGAGGCCCTGCTGGAAGGGCTGGTGGATTCGTTTCCCAATGAGGACTCTGGGGTTGGCAAAGCCCCACATAGGTGGAGAGGAGCCACAGTTGGGACTGGCACCCAGGTCTGCCTGCCTGCCTGTAAGCGATTGCTTCTGGCTGCGCTCCTCTGTTGACTGCAGTGAAAACGGTAACGGCAATGGAAAAGGAGACCTGTTGCTAGATAGATCTGTGGCTGGTCAGCTCCAGGCTCTCTGCTGGAAGGACATCCACCACCTTACCCATCCTGGGTCCTCAGGGGCAGGGCCTGCATTTGAATGCCCAGCTTTCCTTCGTCAGCCTGGGGAATCTTTGAGGAGGTGGGTAGAGTATGGGCAGGACTGTCCCACAGATGAGGATAAGGCTTGCTTCACTCAGAGAGTCTAGCCCAGGGGTCTCTAAGACCAGCCCCAAATAAGGGGACCCTGGCCTCTTCATTGGCAGAGGTGCAGGTCAGGGCTGTCCTTCCATGTGAGGACACTGATGTCCAAGAGGCAGCACAGCTAGGCTCTCCAGAAGCATAATCCTTGCTCATCAGCATAAGAGAAACATCAGGGCCCCCAGGAAAGGCCTCAGGGTCTGCTGCCACAGAACCACTCTTCCTGGGCCTTTGGTGTCCCTGTTCACCACCCCGCCAATCTACCTTTGTGTTGACACTGAGTAGGGCCTACCCCTGCCCTTACCGACGCTTAATGTTTCCCCACACACCATTTCTTCCATCCTCCCCTACGCCTGTAAACCTCAGCCACAGATCTCTATCTACCGGACTCCTCTTTGACCCTCTAGAGCCCTCTGGATCAAACCCCATCAGTTTACAAGCCCAAGCAGTGCTTGAAAAGGAGGTACCCTGTAGGTGGAAGATAATGGGTTGAATGACAGCTCAAACCAGTGCTTGCTCTGTGCCTGCACTGTTCAGTGCACCCATATGCATCATGGGAAAATCTTCTTACTCTCCCAATTTTTAGCTAAAAAAAGAGAGAGAGAGAGAAAAAAACCAAGATGAAGAGAGGGTGGTTATGCTTCCAAGGTCGCATAGCTATGCACAAATCAGAGCTGCGATTCACACCTCATACTACAGTTGATTACAAACTTTAATGCTGTCAGAAAACAGACAATTTATTGAGAAATCTAAATTCATCCATGTCATAAAATGTCATAAAGATAACAACATTTATTGATTGTAAAGTCTAACCCTAGGACTAAGGGAACGGAAAACTTTTAAAAGATTGCCTGTTGCTTTTAATTATATATGCGTGTACATGTATGAGTACAGACCCCCAGTGTGAGCCACCTGATGTGTGTGCTAGGAACCGAATATGGGTCCTCTGAAAGACCAGCACACCCTCTCAGCCGCTGAGCCATCTCTCCAGCTAAGAGAAGATTTTTCTATAGCATCCAAAGCTATGAGCTGCACTGCTGGTGCTCTGATCGTGACTGTTGGTACCTGCCAGCCAGTGGGTAGCAGAACTCCCACAGGCTCCAGAATCGTGAGACTCGGGATAAGCAAGCAAATAGCACAGAGGAGCAGGGTGGAGATCTGAAGAGCTGGTACCATCTCCTGCTGTCTTAAGGTGCTTAAATAAGCCATTGAATTTCACCAAACCTCAGTTTGCTAACCTGTGAAATAGGGGCATTCGATTGTATGTGACTACACTGTCGCTGTCTTCAAACACACCAGAAGAGGGCATTGGATCCTGTTATACAGGGTTGTGAGCCACCATGGGGTTGCTGGGATTGAACCCAGGACCTCTGGAAAAGCAGTCAGTGCTCTTAAACTCTGGGCCATCTCTTCAGTCCCCAACATCCTTTCTTAGTTTTTTTGTTTGTTTGTTTTGTTTGTTTGTTTGTTTGTTTGTTTTTTAACCAAAACCTCTTCAATCTGATAGCCATGAGAACCTACCACTGGTATTGCATGTGAGTGAAAGACTAAAAGCGGACAAAGTGCTTGGATAGACGTTTCTCCTAAGATGTACAAATGACTAATAAGCCTTAAAAGATGCTCAGCATCTTAGTCAATAGGAAAGGGCTCATTCAAAGTACAGTGAGGCCAGATGTGGGTGGCTCATGCCTGTAATCCTAGCACTCAGGAAACTGAGGTAGGAGGATTGCAAGTTCAAAGCTAGCCTGGACTACGTGTCAAGACCATGTGTTAAAAACAAAGAACAGTGACATGCCACTTTACACCCTTAAAGTAACCTAAGTCAAAGAAGAAAGATGATAACAATATTATCCAAAAGATGGAAGAAAAGTACTTTGCACATTGCTGAAAGGGGAGTAAATATTGTTGCTGCTTTAGACAGCACAGCAGCAGTTTCTCAAAATGTGAAATAGGGTTACTGTGGACCCTGCAGTTGTGTGTGTGTGTGTGTGTGTGTGTGTGTGTGTGTGTGTGTGTGTGTGTGTGTAATGGAAACATACAAACACTTACATTCAATCCACACTATTCATAGTAGCCTTGAAGTAGGAATAACCTGAACATCCACTAAGTGAAGGAAGGCTAAGTATAATATGGTCCATACAGGATGGGGATGCAGGATGGGGGGGGGGGGGGTGCAGCTCAGTAGTTGAGCCTGGCAGATGCATCCCCAACCCTGAAAAAAGACATAATCATATGGTTGAATACTGTCCATCTGTGAAAAAAGAATACAGTATTAGCATGTGCCACATGGACATTGTGCTAAGTGAAAGAAGCCAGGCACACAAAAACCCATCTCTGTTTCACTTAGGTGAGATGTGCAGAATAATTAAGTCTGGAGGTTGAAAACAAGCCCAGAGTTCCCAGAGTTTAGAGGAGGTAGCGAAAACTATTAATAGATATGGGTTTCTCCTGAGGACGATGAAAACCATCTAGAATGTTATTGTACTGGAGCTAAGGCTATGTAAGTACTAAATCCTACCTAACCAAACATGTTAAGTGGGTGACTTTTTAATGTGGTAATTACATCTCAAATGTTTGCAAATGGAGTTAACCTACAGTATGGTTCTCAAACTATGGTCCAGCCTAAGCCACCACTAAAGAACTCCCTAGAAATAAGCAACCACCAGGAACTACTTAGAAACACATCCTCCTCCCCTTCCTCTCTCTCCTCCTCCTCCCCCTCCTCCCCCTCTTCTTCATGTTTATGAATGTTTTGCCTGCCTGTGTGTCTGTACCATTTGCATGCCTCGTGCACAGATAGGCAGAAGATGGTGTCAGATCCTCTGGAACTGGAGTTACAGGCAGTTGTGAACCACCATGAAGATGCTGAGAAACAAGCCTGGGTCCCCTGGAAGAACAGCTAGTGCTTTTAACCCCTGAACCGTCTCTCCAACTGTCTGTGGCTCCAACTGCTGCAGGCTGAAGTGAGAGGAGCCAAGAGTTGGAGGTCAACCTGGACAACTTAGTAGAGACCTAACCTTTTAAAAAAAAAAAATACAAATTCTCAGACCCTTCATCCAGACCTTCCAAGGCATCAGCCCTGTAAGATGGTTAGATCCTACCAAGGGATTCTGAGTTTAAGAAATAGTGACACTGTCAGCCATGGGGACTCTTAGCTCCAGGGCCCAAGAAATTCTCTTTACCAGCCAGGGGTGCAGTCCACCCCCAGGACCACTAGTTAGCCACTCCCTTAACTGAAGCATCTAATTAGTTAACCATCCAAATTAGTGTGAGGTTTTCATCAACTACTACATCTGTTCTTTTCCCTCCGGCATGATGGGCCATCTGTTCTGTTGCGGTTCATTTTAAATACTTTTTTATCGCATAATTAAACTGTAATGTTCTACTTTAAGAGAGAAATCAGAGACTTAGGGAAAGACATGCTATCAGGCCCTATCTTCTTCTCCTGGGAGTTGATGTATCCATCAGTATCCGCTGTGATGATGTTTTGTCCTGGCAGTGCACAGGAAAGGGAAGGGCTGGGCACCAGGAGGAACCTCCAGGAGAGTGGAGGTAGCTGTCACTTGGGAGGCAAGAATGAACCATCCGTGAACTGAACCATCAGTGTTGGATGTCCCTTGCGATGGCCTCACTGCCTTTTAAAAATAATTCTTGGCGGTGTGTGCCTGTAGACCTCACTGAGACGCCAGTGGACACCAGCTCAAAGGCTAAGCAGCCTAGAGGAAATGGTACCCAGTTTCCAGTGAGAAACCCTGTCAGAAATAAGCCAAGTAGATGAATCCTGAGGAAGGACACTCAAGGTTGACCCCTGGCCTCCACACTCATGTGCATATATGTACACACACACACACACAGAGAGAGAGAGAGAGAGAGGTTTCGTGAAATAACATTTAGCTTTCACTGTGTATCACCCACTGATTTCATTTCTTTTAAAGGAAATACTAGTTCCCACCCACTAAAGCGACTGTCTGATCCACCAGTATATGACACCCAACTGTTAAAAAACCACAGCAGTAGAGACAGAGTCCACTAGAGGATTGTTTCCTAGGAAACCAGTGGTGGGTGGTGATGCCTAACTGCCTGGGTGGGACCACGATGAAGACAGATGTCAAAACAATATGCAAAGCCTGTAGCAGCAAAAGGACAAATGCCTGGTAAAATTTTGTGTCTATGAAACAAGAAATGTGCCCTTCTGCAGTTTGTGTCTATCTACAGAGAGGTTCCTGGGTATTTAGGTAGCCAGGGTCACAATTCCCCAAAGTGAATTCTTCTGAGCATGAGGTCGTAGGATGTCTCAGCAGTCAGGATGGGTTGTGATGTAGTTAGCAAGAGTCTGGAATTTGGGACAGGCCACAGGATAGAAACTATTCTCCTGTCTATGCTGGGTTCACACAGTAGGAGAGGTGTCTTTAGAAATACATAGGAGACAGATGTTTTTCTAGTAGCAGCATCTGGATGGATAACCAACTGACTTGCTGATCTCCGGCTAACCATTCTCTTTGCCCCTTGTAAGCAGCTTGGGGTGGGTTGTTGTTGTTGTTACTTTGTCTTGTTTTTGTAAGTAAACACACTTCGGTTATTTAGGAAGAAAAAAAAAGGTACACATACACAGCTCTGAAACTGACACACTCCAATTTGCTCTGCAATTTAAAAAAATAATTAGATATAATTCTTATGCCATAAATTGGACCCGTTATGATATCTTTTCTTTCTGTATTCACAGGACAATGTGACTGTCATCAATATATAATTCCTAAATATTTTTATTATAAAAAAATCACCAAAAATACCCACAAGTAAAGACTCTGGTCCCATCTCCTCCCATCCTGAGAACCACTGGTCTCCTTTCTGTATCTGAACTATCCTGTTCCAGACATGTCCTCTGGATGGAGCCTAACACAATGTGACTTTAGTGTCTGGCTTCCCTCCTTGTCAGAATCTTTCCAGCGTTCCACCCTGCTGAGTTTCAGTCCTTCAGGACCTACGTACCACACTGGCTTTCCTCCCTGGAGCCTGAGTTGAGTTGTCTCCATCTGGGGCAACTGTGAGAGCGTTTGAGTCTTTGTGACAACATTTATCTTCATCTCTCTTGGATGTGTATGGAGGAGTCCAATCCTGAGTCACAAGTCAGCTCTGCCAAACTCTTTGTTGGACTGCTTTCTAGGGAGTCTAGACATTTTGCATTCATAACACCAGTATGTGAGGGTCTGCACTTTTCCACATCTTTGCCAATATTACTATGTCTTTTTGCTATAGTCATAGCTATGGGTGTGAAATAATTTTTAATTGCATTTTCTTAATGACTAAAGAATAGTGTGTGTGTGTGTGTGTGTGTGTGTGTGTGTGTGTGTGTGTGTGTGTGTGTAGGCCAGAAGTGAATTTGAGGTGTCATTTCTCAGGGGCCATGTAGCTTGTTTTAGAGACAGGATCTCCAGTTCTGCTAGTCTGACTAGCTCATGCTCCAGGGATCCTCCACAGCCCACCTCTTCCTTCTCCATTCTTGAACTTAATTCTCACTTCTTCTTTTTTTTTTCCTTGTTGTGGGAGGAGCATGAGGTCATGGGTTTTAAATGGTTCCCACTGTTGGGCATTTACCGTCAGGAATTGCCTTCAGAGCCTGCCTCTACCATGGCCCATCAGTTTTCACCTTTTATATTTTGTTTTCTGTGTCCTCCAGTATTTCCTAATTCCCCTTGTGATTTCGTCTCTGACCTGACAGTTACTTAGGACTATGCTACGTAAGATCGACATATTTGCAAATCTTCCAGCTTCCCTCCCAATACTGAATTCTGATTCCATTCCTTTGAGGTTGGCAAGTGCACTCTGACTGATGTCAGTCCTTCTAACCTCAGTGGGTCTGGTTCTACAGCCTCACACTCAGTCTGTTCTGGAGAACTGTCTGTGTGTGTTCTTCAGAGGATCGTGAATACTTCGTTTCTGAAATATTTGAGGGCCAGTGAGATGGCTCATAAGACAATGGCTCTTGCTGCCAAGCCTGATGTCTTGAGTTCAATCACCCAGACCCACATGGTGGAAGGAGAGAACCAACTCCCACAAGTTTTCCTCTGACCTGCACAAGCCAGCATCATGATGCAGACCCCCATCCATTCACCCACACAAAATAAATACATACAGAACTGTGTGTGTGTAATGCAATATTTTATTTTGTCATCTGTGTGTGTGTTTGTGAGAGTGGGTGTGCATGTGTTCTATGGAGGTTTAGAGGACATTTTTTTCTTTTTTTTTTTTCCACTCAGACTGCGTTCTCTCCCTCTCACCCTCCTGAAGGAGGGAAGAACGATCATCAATGGCAAGAGGCAGCTGCAATCAAGCAGCACCTAGAACCGGCTTCACACTTAGGAGGGGACGCTACATCTCGTCCTCGTGGTTTCGGGTGCTCTACACAGTCAGAGAAACCTTTCTAGTAACGAACTATAGAAATGATCCCTGAAAGTATAGTCCTGAGGACATTTTTTTTAAGTAACTTACTTTTATCTTATGTACATTAGTGTTTTGCCTGCATGTATGTCTGTACGAGGGTGTTGAATCCACTGAAACAGGTTACAGTTGTGAGTTCCATGGTGGTGCTGGAAGAGCAGCCAGTGCTAACTGTTGAGCTGTCTCTCCAGCCCCTAGAGGACAATGCTTAGAAGTCAGTCATACAGTGAAACAGTGGGACTTTTACCTACAAAACCATCTTGCCAGCCCCAGTACTTGCCCTTCTTATATACACACACTAACACTCCCCGTCAGCTTTTGGGGTCTTGAATGTGAGTTGTAGGTGTTGTGTCTTCCTCCTTGGTGCTGGGCCACACACCTGGTGCTTCCCACACACCAGGTCACATCATTCTTGCACCAACCAAGATGAAAAGATGAAGACAGCAAGGTGCAAAGTGCTCAACGCCATGCCTGCTACTCTCCCTGGGTTCATTATTACACTGCCATTGTCCTAGCTTGACCCTTATCCCCGGAAGAGGTGATGGAATTGTTCCAGGCTGCCTGATACCAGAGCTGATATCCCCTGCCCCCTCCCCGTTCCCCTGTACTGGCGCCATCCCTGCTGTTGGTTCACCTTCCTTATCTGGTCATTTTAAGGATTACAATGGACTAAAGTTTTGGGTGATCCTGATTCTTCCAAGTGACTTGATGAGGACAATTCTTTGGCCTCAGCAGCTTAAAGTCATACCAAGGTTAACTTGAAACAGTAGAGCAAGGGTAGACTAGCAGCCGTGTAACCCAATGTCTTTCTCTCCCACTCCCTGTTCTACCCCACACCCCCTTGCAGAGGCAAAAGGCGACAAGGCTAAGTGGGTGTTCACGTGGCCCCTCATCTTCCTCCTGTGTGTCACCATCCCCAACTGCAGCAAGCCCCGCTGGGAGAAGTTCTTCATGGTCACCTTCATCACGGCCACTCTGTGGATTGCCGTGTTCTCCTACCTCATGGTGTGGCTGGTGAGTGATGGGAGCCCCTGCCTAGTGTCTTCCAAGCTGAGGTCCCACCTGAGGGCAAGCACCGGCCTTGCTGACCTCAACCTCTTTCTCATAGAGTGTGGTATTAACAGAGCACTAACATTTCCTGCTGTGTGCCCAAGGGTAGACCCTGTTCTTTGTTCCCTCTGAGGTGGGAATGGGCACTGGGAGGGGAGACATGCAAGAGACTGCTCTGGGGTTGGGGGATGAACAAAGTAACCGGCCCCTCATTTCTAGGGTCATCAGAAGAATATAAAGGAAGGAAATGATATCAGTGAGAGGTAGCCAGAACTCTCTGTCAAAAAGCTGCCCCTTTCTGTGTGCCAAGCACACAGCACAATTTTGTAGAAGCCCAGTTTTAGCCTGATAGCAGACCCATGAAATAAGTACTTTTAGCATCCCCATTTTACTGATAGAGAAACTGAGGCATGGAGAACTCACAGTTGTATGAATAGCTGGGGAGAGTTGAAAACTAGTGCAGGTTTCCAGCAGGGGGCCTAGGAGCAACTAGAGAGGACAGGGCTGGATTTCCATTCATTGGGAAGGGCATCTATCTGTCAGATGCTTGCAGAACATTAAGTCATTTCCTTTGCTTCCTAACACAGAGGCCCACAGGAGGGAAGGTGAGCAGGGCTTGTGAGGCAGTGGGGCCAGGAGAAGTTCTCTGTGGGCACAAGAGCCCCTTACCCTTTACCCTAGAGCAGTGCTCCCAACCTTCCTAATGTTGCAGCCCTTTAATATAGTTCCTCTCGTTGTGGTGACCCCAACCATAAAATTACTTTTGTTACTACTCCATAACTGTTATTCTGCTATTGTTGTGAATCTTAATGTAAATATCTGATATGCCACCCCTGTAAATGGGTCATTTGACCCCCCCAAAGGGCCGAACCACCCCCCCCCCCAGGTTGAGAACCACTGTATAGGAAGAATGCAGGTTAGCAGGAAGGATGGGCTGTGGGGAGCCACACAGGGCCTTGCATATGCTAGGCAAGTACTGGATCACTGAGCCACAAACCCTGCCCAAGAGAATAGATTTGAAGCCTAGCTCTACCTCTTAAGACCATTCAAACTGAGCAGGTGACTCACTGACCCAACTCCTGGAGCCAAGCAGAGCCCCTCTGTGAAGTTGGGGTGACCACCACTGCCTTTTAAGGCCATTGGCCTATTGTTAGGCACCCTGCTCCCCACGAAGCCACCACCTCATTTCCCTTCTCCCCAACCCTGTGTGTGCAGAACATAGCTGTTAGGATCCTGAATAGCACATGGAATGTTTTTTGTGGTTTTTTTTTTTTTTTTTTTTTTGGCGGGGGCGGGGGGAGGCTTGTTTTTCTGTGTTGGGAAAAGAGCTTGATGTAGTTTCTACCCACATCCCTAGAAAAAGACACCTCTCAAAAACGATAACTGTGCCTTGAAATAACTGAATCTCGTCTCTCATTTCCCTCAGTAGAATGAGTGTAGCCATCTTTATGTTTTAAAGGGACCGGGTGATGTTTCTTACTAAACCATGTTCCCAAAACATGACAAGTTAAAAAAAAAAAAAAGAGTATGTTGCGACATTTGAGTAGGGATGGGGATTAAAGATTTTGTGAGATTCTTCTCTTATTACGGAAAATGGGGTCAGTAGCTCTCAGTGGCAATGAGCTGGGACACTCCCACCTCCAGTATCTTCATTTACAAATCCGGCTTTTGTTTAGAAGACCAGACTCCTAGCCCAGGTTAGACTGGGGGCATGAGAGACACCCTGCTAGGCCAGTCTGACCTGTGGGAGGGCTTTGAATGTTGATGGCCTTGGTTTAGAACTGTCCTGGGGGTAAGAGTGTGTAAGAAGAGAGTGTCTCTGAGCTCACTTTGACTCTAAGGTGTGCCTTCTCTGGTGGTCCATGCTTATGGATAATGTCCTAATGAGGCTCCAGGGAGAAGTGAAGCACAACTGGGGACACTGGAGAACAAAGAGAAGCTCGGAACACAGCTCTGCTTCCTGTTTAAAGTCTGCACGTCTGGAGGCTTGGAGTACAGGCCTTGAGTCCAGGGTAGAAAAAGACCCATGTGATATCCCTGACCCCTGACCCTGGAGCATATGGGCATACACACAAATTGTGTGGATTATCTATTCCTCCACCCTGCTCCTTCTTAGCCATATGGTTCAGTAGTTATAAAAGGAGAGACAGTTCTAGGAACTCCATGGTAGCTTGATGTCTTAATTAGGGTTTCACTGCTGTGAACAGACACCATGACCAAGGCAAGTCTTATAAAGGGCAATATTTAATTGGGGCTGGCTTAAAGGTACAGAGGTTCAGTCCATTATCATCAGGGCAGGAACATGGCAGCATCTAAGCTGGCATGGTGCAGGGAGCTGAGAGTTCTACGTCTTCATCTGAAGGCTGCTAGTAGAAGACTGACTTCCAGACATCTAGGGTGAGGATCTTAAAGCCCACTCTCACAGTGACATATCTACTCCAACAAGTAGATATGTCACACCTCTAAATAGTGCCACTCCCTGGGCCAAGCATATACAAACCGTCACACTCGGTTACTACTCTTAAGATGTCTAGAATCACCTAGATTCTTCAAAACTCATCATCACAGCTAGTGGCTTGTGTGGACTTGATCATGATAGATCGGTTGTTCCTGTCCCTGTATCCCATCCCCTTCCAAGGCCAGGGCATGTTAGAAGTGTGTATTGTCTCATAAAATGGGGTGTATTTGTCCCCACTCAAGACCAGGAGTACCTGGTAGTGTGTAGGACCCACCCTCAGTGTAGCCAGTATGTTCAAACCCATCTGAAGTTCTTTTCCCAGGGCTCTTTTTGTAACGCACATGTACCAGCTGAACCTGGCACTTGGGAAGTGTTGTTAGTCTGGAGCTCTCAGAACCCTGAGATCTGAGTGCTCTCATTTTCTTGTCCCCATAGAATGCAAACAATAATTGAAACAAGAGGAAACATTGCACCAGGAGCATGTGGTACTGGCTTGGTACTCACATTACACTTCCTTGTTTCATCCTTGCTACTGAGCCCATGAGAGAGCTGAACCTCAGGGAAGCAAGTCCGTTTGTCCAGAGTCATACAGCAGTGGCTAGGACTGAGATCATTAACTAGTCCTGGTTTTGTTTCTGTTGCTGTGAAAAAATATACCTGGACTAGAAAGCAACCTAAAGGAACTTAGGACTGCATCACATCCACACTCAAGAATAGAGAAAAGTAAATATATAAATGCTTAGTACTTGGCTTTCTTTCTTTCTTTTTCTATGGTTCAGGACTCAAAACCTAGGGAATGGTGCTGCCCATAGTGGGCTGGGTCTTCCCTCTTCATTTAACACAGTTAATCAATCCCCTACAGGCATGCCCAATGCCAACCTCATCTAGACAATCCCTCAATCTAGACATTCAGAAAGATACTACCTTTCTGGGTGATTATAAGGTTGCCTTAAATCTGTCTGTCTCTTTCTTTTCTTTTCTTTTCTTTTCTTTTCTTTTCTTTTCTCTTCTTTCTTTCTTTCTTTCTTTTCTTTTCTTTTCTTTTTTGCTATAATGAAAAACTATGACCAAAGGAAATTGGGAAAGAAAAGTTTATTTGGCTTCTACTTCTACATCACTGTTCATCATTGAAGGAAGTCAGGACAGGAACTCAAACTGGGCAGGAACCTGGAGTCAGGAGCTGATACAGAGGCCATAGAGGAGTGTTATTTACTAGCTTGTTCTTTATAACTAGCTCAGCCTGCTTTCTTCTAGAACCCAGGACCACCAGTCCATGGATGGCACAACCCACAATGTGCTGGGCCCTTCCCTATCAATCACTAATTAAGAAAATGCCCTATAGCTGGATCTTATGAAAGCATTTTCTCAGTTGCGGTTTCTTCCTTTCTGATGACTTGTATCAAACTGACAAAGCTAGCCACAACAACTGAGATGTGATCAATTCTAAGGGCCACCACTTCTCTAAAAGGAGGCAAGCTGCAGCTGCAAGATAAACCAGGGTGGCCCAAATGCCTCCAGGGCTTTCTATCTGTCTGCCCAAACTCTGCAGCCAAGGGCTCCAGCCAGCTTTGAAGTGTCGTTGTCTCAAACACTGTCAACTGTGTGACTGCATTCAAGATCTCAAGAAGCCCTTGATGGGACAGATTTGAGTCTTGGAGTTTCTCCAAAGGAAGTAAAATGATGTCAGTTCAGAGACTGGCATACAGACACATTGATGGAGAGGAGCATTTGGCTGGGATTCCAATGCTGAGCAGCTGGAGTCCATGGGGGATCTGTACCTAATCTCTCTGGTTCTCATATGACATAATAATGGTGTCCTCCTCACCAGTGGGCAGTAAATCATAGCATGGGTAAGATTATGAAAGTAAGATACCTTCGTAGAGTGACTGCTATACATAAAGTTTTGATAGAAATCCAACAAGAAGCCATATCTATTAGTGAGGGATTAGTTAGAAGGCGCAGGCAATACAAATGAAATCTAAGCATTAGTTTAAAATGTGCTTAGATGAGAGTTGTGAGTGGAGAGGTATTCACGGTACATTATTACATGAAAAAACAGTTACCAAACAGATACTGATAATATGATCTGGGCACCCCCCACTTTTCTCCTAATATACACCCCCAAAACAAGATCAAGGATTCTCAGACATTTTCAAATGTGGTTCCCAGCCCAGCAGCTTGAGGGCACTAAACCTGAATGCAAGCCTCACGTTGGGAGTGAGACCCTGTAACGTGGTGCTAATAAGGATCGTCTGTGTTCTCGAGGTTGAGACCCACCTGTAGATGAAATGTGTTAATAGCAATTGTCAATGGCTCTTTAAAATTGGTAGTTAACTGTTCTTTTCACTTAATTTTATTAAAAAAAAAGTTTAATGCAGGACTGGAGAGAGAGCTCAGTGGATGAGAACACTGGCTGTTCTTCCCAAAGACCCAGGTTCAGTTGCCATCACCCACACGGCAGCTCACGAGCATCTGTGACTCCAGATCTAGGATATGTGATGCTTCTGGCCTCCTTGGGTTCTCCATGAATGTGGTTCACAGACATACATGCATGCAAAACTCTCATACGCATTTAATTAATTAGTTAATTAATTAAATGAAATAAACAATTTTAAAGAAAGTGTTAAAGCAATAAGCAGATACTGTGTGGTGGAGCCAGGGCCATACAGAAGATTTCCTTGCTGAGGGGATTGCACACACCTTTAATCCCAGCACTGGGGAGGAAGAGACAGGAGTGTCTCTATGAGTTTGAGGCCGACCTGGTCTAGAAAGCTCTAGGCTAGCCAAGACTACATAGTAAAACCCTGTCTCAAAACAAAACAAAATAAAACAAAAAACTCAAAAACCAAAAACAAACAAACAAACAAACAAAACCTATAGTTTTTCTTAAGGGGCTGAGGCTGTGGCTCAGCTGACATGCATAAAGGCCTGGCTTCAGTCCTCAGTACCACATGAACCAGGTGTGGTGCTGCATGCCTGTAATCCCATCATTTAAGAGGTGGATGGAAGCAGGAAGACTCAGAGTTCAAGGTCACCTTTGGCTCCATTGCCAAGTTCAAGGCCAGCCTGGACTATATAGGACCCACCTCAAAAAAAAAAAAAAAAGTCTTCAAAAATAAACTGTAAAAATAGCACACAGGGTAGGGAGTGTCCAGGGCCGTTACATTCTAAGTTGGCCCTGATCCCTGACCCTGGCCTCTTCTGCAGGTGACTATTATTGGATACACACTTGGGATCCCCGATGTCATCATGGGCATCACCTTCCTGGCGGCAGGCACAAGTGTTCCAGACTGCATGGCAAGCTTAATTGTGGCAAGACAAGGTATGGATTAAGCCTCAGCCCCCATCCCCCGCTGGCAAGTTCCCTGTCTCCTTCCCTGTTCCTGGAGAGACATGGACAAATATCTATCCACCCCATACAGGGCGCTGATGACAGACCAAAGAAATTCCATCCAACTCTAGCTTGGGGAACCAGGGAGTTTACTGGCTTTACTTCCAGCATGGGGGAGGGGGGGTGTGGAGGAGCCACTTACAGGAATATGGGTAACCCCCAAACCTCCCTGCATTGCTATGAGTCCCACCCCACCATGGACGATGACCTTGTGAGAGCTGCATCAAGAAGCCCACCCACAACTCCCTCCTGCATCCTAGCTGCACAGGCCCTGGTGGGCAAGAGGATGCTAGAGCCAATAGGCTTTTGTGCTACTTGGAGGCAGGAGGGAGTAGTAGGTAGACTCTCAGGTAAAGGTCTGATGATCTTCATCCCTCTCCTGCTTGAGAAGTCAATAGTCTCCCCACTCCACCCCCACCCCCTTCACCACAGGCCCCTCTGTCAATGTACTGCACTCATTTCGTCGCCATGACTACAGGGCTGAGGTTATCTCTGCTCCTTGATGGATATGGGATGGTCTTGGTATGCCCAGAAGAAAAAGCTATACTCTGACAAATACTGAGATGGACTCCCTTAGATCTTTCAAAGTGCTTTCCTATGTGGTTGTTTTAAAGGAGACATGTCCTGAGGTTACAGTGTGGGACGGGACAGAGCCTCCACCTAGAAGTCATACAGCAAATGACTGATTATATGCTTTAGTTACTTTTGTTCTGCTGCGACCAAATTACTCCACAATACATAAAAGAAGACAGCTTTATCTTTGCTCGTGGTTTCCAGAGAGCTCAGCCCATCACAGCAGAAACTGCAGGGCACACAATGTGGCATTGGGCATGGGTGGTAATGAGTATCCACATGGCGGTGGATCGGGAACCAGAGGCTGGAAGTGGTGACCCAGTGTCAAAACTTAGGTTCCACTTCCCAGCGGCTCCACAATGCATCTAAGGAACAGGTTCCTCCATCTGAGGAACAAGTGCTCAGAACATGAGGCTGATGGAAACATTGTAGGTCCAAGCCATAACATATGAGAGCCATGTCTGACTCAGGCAGGCATCGTAGGACTCCCAGACACTGGCTCTGTCTGTTCTCCTGAATTCTAGAAGATGTGAAGTGTTTTGCTTTGCGTATGGGCTTTCTTTGGGGTTTAGGAAGTGACCCAGGTGGAACAAGATGGAGGCTGGAGAGGGCAGTGCCAGGGAGAAGAGTTGGCTCTGCAAATTAAGGCACATTTCTCCAAGAGATTCAAAGGCTGAGAAGACCTGAAGAGAAGGCAGTGTGAGAGCATGTAGGGAGAGTAGGTAGGCAAGTGCCTGACAGAATTAGAGGTCACTGGAAGCAGCAGCTGAGGGGAATGGAATTTACTTGGGTGACCTTTGCCCTTTCCAGGACAGCTCCACACAATTGAACTTACCTTACCGGAAGTTTGACGCCAGGGCCCCAGGGCCTGTGGGGCCTATGCACTCTTCACATTCCTACTCGATTCCGTGTGAACCACACCTCTCTGACTCGCTTGGCCTGTAGCTGTGTCCCGCTGTGGGCTCTGTTTCTGCTGTTATGGGCTGTGTGTCCCTCTGTGTATCTGCAGCCACATTTCCTGCTTACAAGAACAGCTGGATTAGAGCCCACTTACTTCAGTATAACTTTATTTATTGGCATCTGTAAAAATTCTAAACCCAGTCACAGCCAGAGGATCTGGGAGGTCATGAATTAGAGGCAGGGTAGGGACAGCTCCTTGCACAATACATCGAGTGAGAAGAAAACTGAGGGTCACGGGGGCCTCTCAGACATTCAGTCACATGAGCCTAGGGGAAGTCAGTCTCACATAGTCCACAGCACAAAGGTAACAAAGTCTCCCCTGAGTGGAGCTAAGGGAAGACAAGGCAAAAGGATGTTTTCCTTAGACACAAGCAGGAAGTATTGCAATTCTAGACGCCTCAAGGTCCCAATGGGCTCAATGAAGGGTCTCATTTAGGAACAGGGATAAGCAGGGTTCTATAGCAGGAAACTGTTGCACAGTAGCTACAGTGGAAGAAATGTGTGTGAGGCTGAGGCTTGGGGTGCCAAGCTGTCCTAAGTTAATAGTGATGTGATCGACAGAACCCAGTCCACATGGTCAGAGTAGAAGGGTCTCTATGACAAAGGGTTCGGAGCCCCATTCAGAGTCAACTGTGTGAAGCAGGGAATCACAAAGGTGCTCTGACAGGAGCATCTGCACCAACCTCCATAGGGCTCCCTACAGGCAAAGCCTGGCAGGTATTGACTGGGGCACCCCCAATGACATATCCAAACCCGCAGATCCTACACAGCCATGCTCAGTCAGCACCTGCTTCTTACAGAAACCCCAGGTGACATGTGCACTCCTTAAGGTGTGACTCACACTTTCCAAGGCTCCTCAAAGAGTTACTTATCTTCCCGGCTACCTGTGCAGCTCTGACAGTTGCCCTGAGAAGCACTCAACCCCTCCTCTCCAAATTCCAACATCTTTAGCCTATCCTCACCAGGTACAAGGAGTTGGTCCCAAGCACATTCCTTCATGGGACCTGAGGCTGGGAGCCTGCTAGACCAGAGTCCAGACCTCAGAGCCCTAAGCTGCCAAGATTCTAAAATTTTTCACACCAGGAAGGAAGAGGCATGCACTGGGGTTGGGGGTCATCAGAGAACAGCAATGAGAACACAGGAGGGGAGGTCTGGCTCACAGGAGGATGGTGAAGATACAGGTCTGGATGCTGAATGGGCTTCTGATGAGTGTCACAGCTACCTAAGTGATGTTATGTTTGTAGACACTTGTGTTCCAAGGTTGGGCCTTCTGCTCACATTTGTGGGTGCCAGGTTACAACATCAGAGTTCTGCCAACTCTTTTCTTAAAGTTGTTCTAGTTCTTCAAGAGAGGAAGTGCCTTGGCTGTGTGATCAACAAGGTCTTGGACAGTGGGGCAAGAAGGGGATTGAACAATAGCCTCTGTCTGGAAAGAGAAAGGTCATCATTCCAAAACCACCAGAATGTAAGATCTGATGCTCTGTGGACCCAGAGAAGGACATGGATACCACTGTCCAGGCACAGATACAAATCATGGCTTGGTAGAAAGGATGTGGGCCCAGCATCCTGAGGCTGAGCCTCTAGCAAAGGGTTAGGCCTTGGTCACCTGCCACATGAGAGTGGTGGTCCCACCCAAACCCAGCAAAGCTGAGAGAACTAAAGGGAGCAGAGCCTGCGGTAGGCCCTTGAGCACGGCAGCTGTCAAGTCGGACAGGAGAATAACGGAGGAGCCTGTGTTCATTTGCTAAAGCCAATGTTGGCAGGGGGACTTAAACAGTATTTACACCTCACATTCCTGAAGGCTGTAAAATGAAGGTCAGGATGTGGGCAGGGCTGGCACCTTCTGGCAGCTATGAGCCTTTTCCTCTCCCAACTCTATTTGGCCACCTTTGTGCTTGCATGGTTTTCTCCTATGTACTGTTGATATCTGGATTTCTCTTTTCCCTAGGACTCTAGGACCAGGACTCAGCCTAATGCCTTCATCATAGCCCATTGCCTCTAAATAAGGCCACATCTGAAGTGCTGGTGTGGTGTCAGGACATCCACGTACAGATCCCACCCACAAAAGGAACCTTTAGGTCTCATGAAAAGAAGGAATCTTAGACCACACAGATATTTTACAAGCATAGAGCCCGAGAAGGACTCCCCTTCTTTTGAACAGCCCCGATAGAGGGGTTCAGAGAGGGAATGAGGGTTCCCTGAGATCCACTCCTGATGGAAGGAATGTGTTGCTTATTCTCCAGGTCTTGGAGACATGGCAGTCTCTAACACCATCGGAAGCAACGTGTTTGATATCCTGGTGGGGCTTGGCATCCCGTGGGGCCTGCAGACCATGGTTATTAATTATGGATCCACAGTAAGTCCTGCCACTTCCTGAAGAAGTGCATAGGTATGTTTCAGAGGGAGGGACGAGGCTCTCTCAGTTCCAGCCTGGAGTTCTGGGGAGATGTGCTACCCTTTGCCCTTTGCATCCACTTTCTTCGATGGCGTCTGTGACAGCCTAGCCTGCAGGAGGAAACTCATGCTTACTGCATCTTCCTCGGTGCCTCTTCCTTTTGCATAAGCCCACCGTCACCTGTCCCCATCCCAGTCCACTTCCTGATGAACCAAGTGCAGACTTGCACCCATGGCTCCCCATTTGTCATAAGGCTCTGACTATCCTGCATCCATCAGCAGGAGCCCTGTTTCCCAAAAGAGAAAATGAATACTCTGAAGGTGGGGCTTTTAGAATAGACTGGCCGACCAACTCAGAGATTTGTGGCTCATGTGCTTCACTCTCCAGGTGAAGATCAACAGCCGGGGTCTGGTCTATTCCGTGGTGCTGCTGCTGGGCTCTGTCGCTCTCACTGTGAGTTTTTGTCATTTCCAAACTGGAGCACCATGAATACTTCATTTCATGCAGCTCAGCCTGGCTGGGCACATCTCCCTGTTACTTGCCCTCCAGGGTGAGGGGCAAGCCAAGGACATGTATATACTTAAAGATACCCCAAAGCAAGAGCAACTGCAACCGCTGTGGTACTTTATCCTGAGCAAGTAAGGTGTCACCAGGGGACCTGGGAAATGACCCTGGTCAGTTATGGCTTGACCAAGCACCCATGTGATCAAAAGAAGGGGTCATAGTGATGCCCAATTGTAATTTCATCCTAGGGAAAGCAGAGACAAGCAAATCTTTAGGGACTGGACATCCATCTTAGCCAAACTAGAATATTTCAGGTTCAGTGAGAGACTGTCTCAAAAATAAGGTGAATAACATTTGAGGAATGACAGCCACGACTGTCCTCTGACCTCTACACGTACCCACATACATGCACACATGCACCCACACATGTGTACACACACACAAATACAAACATATCACTAGGGTTGTCATGTCACACAATTACATTTCAATTCTTTCTTTTTCTTTTTTTTTATTGGATATTTTCTTCATTTACATTTCAAATGTTATCCCCTTTTCCAGTTCCCATTTCAATTCTTTCTGACTAGTCCAGGGAGAGAGAATTCTCCACACTCGCTGATCTGACAATAGTGGACATGACAGTCCTCAGAACAATGAGTAATTACAACAAGGTCCTCCCTGCTCTCATGCGCAGTCCTATGCTGTGCATTTCATAACTATGGTATTTTATTTAATTCTCACCAGCCCTCATGAGGAAGGTACTATTAGTCCCATTTTGCAGAAAAACTCAAGGCTAAGACATTAAGCAGAATTGGGGTTTGAGGCCAGCTTGTTCTGTCTTTACAGAGCTCTCTGCTTGGTGGAGGCAGCTGTGGTCCAGCCCAGGGAAGCTTTGATTCAGGGATAAGAGCTAGGGCAGTGGGGCAGTGGGGGTGAGAGTAGGGGTGGGGGAGCTTGTTCTCCCAACATGTGGAAAACAGAGTGAGGCCCCAGCAGAAGTTTACCCAGAACGGCTCAAATGAGCCTGGGAAATCTGCTGAAGAGTAAAGATTATGATGCCAGGTTCCGAGGCAAAGGTGGAGATCTGGTTTCCTTAGAGAAGGGCCATGGTAAGACCATGTTGTACCCCGAGGAAGTGACCTGTCTCATAAGGGAGGGCCAATTCGTGAGAGTGGCTGCTGTAGATTCAACCATAGCATGGGACAAGCCTCAGAGTCTAGTCTTAATTGGACCAGAATCTTGTCTACATTTTGTAGAAAGAGTTTTAGAGTCCACACTGTTACTGTTTGGTAAAGTGTCCCTTGGATCTCTCAGCCCCACCAAGCCTAGTTCTCCCCCTGTCTCCTACCAGGTCCTTGGTATTCACCTCAACAAATGGCGCCTGGACCGGAAACTGGGCATCTACGTGCTGGTCCTCTATGCTGTCTTCCTGTGCTTCTCCATAATGATAGAGTTTAATGTCTTTACCTTCGTCAACTTGCCCATGTGCAGAGAAGACGACTAAAGCTGAACCATTGCCCAGGAAACTGCTGTTGCCACCGAGATGCTGGCGTCCTCTCTCTCTCTTTCTCCACACAGGTCTCTACTGCCGTGGCAGCCACTGTCAATTCTTTCATGAGCTGGAAGGAAGGGCCACCATGGTCTTTGTCTGGTCACGGGCCAGGCTGATGGGCATCTGTTCCCGCATGACAGGGTCCAGCCGTTATTTGAGCAGCTCCACAGACTCTTGGCTACCAGCTGCAGGGATGCATCATATCTCTTCTCTCTTGCACACTTTAGTCAAAAGGACTTCTGTGTGCTGTTTGTCTTTCTGTTACATGGGCAGCCTCAGAAATGAGTCAGCCTGTGAACATGAGGTGTCCTAGGTGAGTGCAAAGTAGGTCCAGAGGCAAGTGTCACCTCTGGGCCTGGAGAAAGCAGACTGTGTTACCATGACTCTGCTGGGAACACTGGAAGAGACAAGGTATCAACCTGCAGGGGCTTCCAACCACTGCAGTTATAGGAAAACTAGGAAGAGTGGAAACATAATTTCTCAATAGAAGAGAGAAAAGCAAGCGAATACTGTTATCCTTTTTATTGACACATTCAGAAACTGAGCAATGAAATATTAAAAATAAAACATCACATATAGATCATCATACTTGAAGAATATCATTCCACTCAAAAGAATCATTAACAGGGAGCAAAAAGGTGACCCTTGGAGAAAAATTAACCCTCTGTGTGTCATCCCATGCTGACTCCGAGACGATTTGGTTTGGAATATAGAAAAGGTGGAAGACCGCCCAGAAATAGGTGCTAACTCAGAGACACAGTGGGGAATGTAGTCACAGCTACACATTTCAGACCTTAGGATGCCATGCCCTGTCCTGTCGGGTTTGTAACTTCTCTGTTAATGATCTGCTACAAAACTACCCCATTGAAAGACACAATGTTTATATTGTTTATATGCCCAAGCAATTGCAGAAGTGATGGTTACGGACAAGAAAAGAGCTTCAGCAAATTGCTCTCTCTGGTTAGCTGAAGCCAAGTATGAAAAACGTACCTTAGAATTTTTAGAGCTAAGTCTTTTCAACTTCAGAGTTTGCTACAACAAGCAAAGCCAGGGATGGGAGATGGACCCAAACATAGGAAAATATGAAACAATGTTTGACTGCTTTGTAGCTCTGAAATCTCTGTGTAATGGTTTCCTGACTATAAACCATCCCTGGGTTCTAATGAGAAAGCACAAATTAATTTTATATAGTGAGGTTCTTATTTTTTTAATGTTTCTATTGCAAAAGTCTATCAGATCTGATGCACTTTGAATACTGAGATATTTTGCACAGTAGAAGGCATGGGGTGACCCAGGGTAATGAGAGAAGGGCTTTTAGTGATTTTAATATCGGTGGCTACTGTAAATCTAGCAGCCCAGTCCTTCTGGGCCCATGGTGGAATCTGTAGCAATGTTCTCTGAATTTCAAGGGACAAAGCGTTCAAGCTTGTGTTCCTTAAGTTCCCTTAGCAGAACTGCATTGAGACCTCGCTCCCATTACCAGCCTTCTATTCGGGGTTCACATCAGTATTAGTAGCTCGCCTAAGTCGGCTTTGCTCTTTGTCTATCTGGGTGAAGTTGGTGGTCTTCAGAGTGAGGCAATGTAATCTCCCTTAAAAAGAATAGCTGATGGGCTGAGGGCAGGAGCCTGAAGGTGCCCCAGTGTAAAGTCAGCGCAAGAGGCTTCAGAGTTGATCTACTCCCTGGTAGCTTATTCACTACACTACACTACACTACACTACACACACACACACACACACACACACACAAACACACACCACACACACACCTTCCTTTCACAGGCGCATGCAAGCTCCGAGTGCTTCTGTCTCCTAACTTCTCTGTAGTGTTCGCATGGATTACTCTCATCTCATCAGTAATTAGCATCAAGTGACTCTAGTTTAGCTTCAGAAGGTAGCAGAGCTGAAGCCAAAGGTCTCCATCACCCCTCCTGCTCTGGCTGGTACACTAGATTGGCCAGCCTGGCACAGTGGCATGATTTGCTCTGAGTTGGGGGTGTGAATCTTACTTCTTGGGTCAAAAACGCCCCATGGAATATTTAATTTACCCAGAAAAATTTCAAATCATATTGTAATACCTGCCCTTGTTAAATGCCCCTGCTTTTCCTGCACTGTGTTTTGAGTCTCCGCATCTTCGAGAAGCTTGCAGAGAACATCACTGTAGCCTCCCTCTCCCCCTCAGAATCTTCTGGAAGCTATATAGTGTCTCGCAACTGCAGTTAGAAACTGGAAATTATGTTTTCAGTCTGAAGGGCACACCTCTTGCTAGTTTTCTTTTGACTTAAATGTGCCAATGATCCTCAGAGGCTCTGGGCATCTCTCCTATCTAAGAAACTACAGGTTGACAATGAAAATTTCTGGTTTTAGCTAAATATTTTTCCTCGTGAGTTTAAAGAGTCATTTGATAATATAGACCTTCGTTTTGGAAAAACGTGCTTCCATTAGTATACAGGATTGCTTTCATTGTTTTATCCCTAAAGCTAAATTAGTATGGTGTAATTACTTCTGCTACAAAAAGAAAAAAAAAACAGTTAAAAAATACACTTAGGTTTTCCTCTTCAGAGGCAGAAAATAAGAGCAAATGCTGTGTTCAAATGCGAAGTGTCAGCCTCTCTCTCTCTCTTGGCCTCTCCTGTCTGGATCCTTTATAGAACTGAGGTGGGGAGCAGCCTGTGGACAGAGAAAGTGTGAGTAGGATCACTCCTCCTGGGGAAGCAGGAGAGAAGTCCAGCCCAGCTGCTCTCTCTGGCCTCCCTGCTCCCTGGGTGTGAAATTGGGCTGCTCTTCTCCCATACGAGGTCAATAACCGCCTAGCCCACCTTGGCAGTGAGTAGCTGACATTTTTCAATGCCCCCCCAAGCCACTGATGCACACCTACACACTGTCCCAACCCTGCCTGAACCCCTGGAGAAAGGTTTGGTGTTCTCTCTCTCTCTCTCTCTCTCTCTCTCTCTCTCTCTCTCTCTCTCTCTCTCTCTCTCTCTCTCTCTCTCTCTCTCTCTCTCTCTCTCTCTCTCTCTCTCTCTCTCTCTCTCTCTCTCTCTCTCTCTCTCTCTCTCCTACCTGTCTTACCTTCTCTTGTAATTTACCTTTGTAAGTTGCATGGAAAAGCTGGCTGTGTTCTTGGTAGATGCTAAAGGGACAAAGAAATTGCTGCTTAGAGTTAAAAGCGCCAGGAGATTGCTTCCATCAGCCAGGTTTTAAATGCCTGCCAGAGGTGCCCTGATGTCTCCTAACACCATCTCCACAGGAGTCCTTCTCTGGGGGGCAGTGAGCAGATGTTATCTAGAACACCCTGGGATGGCTTAGATGCCATGGTGTGTCCACAGAAACTTCTGGAAAGTTTCTAAAATGTTCTCTGGTTAACTGGAGTGGCAATAAGTCATGATTCCTACCGGCTAAGACCCTGTCTCCCTGAGCCCAGCTCTCTCTCTCTCCCCATGTAGACCCAGAGGGTACCTGCTTTCCCCAGGTATGAACACTCTACCTTGGTTCTGTGGTCTCTGCAGCTTAGCACATCCCATGAGCCCGTCAAGGGTCATAACCCCACTGGGCTTTCTCAAAGTCGAGAGAAGGGGCTCCTCCTGTTTTCTGGGAAACTCTCCCTGCTGTCAGTTATGTGGGCCCAGCAAAGAGACTTTCATAGGCTCTACCCACAGGGCAGGGGTGTCTCAATGTTTGGCTTCTCTGAGCCATATCATCTACAAAGTTCACACACAAGCCATGCAATCATGTTACATATATATGTGTGTATATGTATATGTATTTATATATCCCCCAAATCTCAAAATGTTTCAAGGAAGTTTACAGTTTGGCATGGGGCCATGTGTTAGATACTCCTGATGGTTTTTTTTTTTTTTTTTTTTTTTTTGATAAAAGCAGCCTAAACTTGGTGGGTGCTGCTTTTGTGATTTGCCTCATGTCCAATTTGGGAATATGTCCCTTCATCAAATGCATGCCTTCATGCAGTTGGAGAAAGGGGCACTTTTCTCCACCTCTGCCACTCAGGAGAGGTTATCATTTTAGGGAAGCCAGTTGAGTGGTCCAGGAGCTTTGGTTACCCTATGAAGGGATTAAGCATCATAGCTTTTCAACTGTCTTTGCATTCCAGTTTCCACGCATCTAGGCTAAATCCTCAAATACCTTCTCACACACCCATATACCCACACATGTACTGCTAGGGAGTCAGGGCTCTGCTTTAACCCTGTGTTTCTAATCTACCGTACGGTTTCCTGTCCAGGTGACCAAGTTGTCTAACTTCCTCCCTCTCCTGGGCAATGGCTGAAGTCAAGTCTTGTCTAATCCGCCCTGACGTAGTCCGGGGGCCCTGGGAAGCATCTAAGAGTTAAAACAGTCTGCTTCTGAGAAGGTCAAGGCTGCGGCTGTGTGCTTTTCTATCGTTACATTTACAGGGCTGGGGCTTGCCTACTCCCTGTTAAAAGCCCCAGGATAGATGCCAGCATGACCCACATCTCTTCCCACAGTGCTGCCAGAATCCAAGCAGTGGCTGCTTAGGCACCATTCTGGTCTCTTCTTTTCCATCCATGAATTCAAGAAAATCCCTAATCCTGGAGAGAATATGGGCCTTCCAACTCCACCCTTAGAAAATGAGTTTGTTTGTTGTTGCTGCTGTTAGCTATTAATAGAAGTGACCATGTGACCTTTGGTTTGGCATGATCAGTTTTTGTCTACAAAGGAAGGGTCCAAGACAACATTCACCCCTCTCATCACTCTAGAATTCCCAACAGGGAATTTTTGGGGTTCACTGCAGAGGAAACACAGACATTTTCCAACTGGAGGCCTTTCCTCCCCCTGAACATGACTGAGACGGGTTCACTCTGTTCCTTGAGGGAAGTGTTCTGTGGGTGGGTTCTGGCTGCGGGTGTCCAGCCTCACCTTGAGCTGTGTGAGTTGCAGACCCTGGGACTGTGCTCTGCCTTTTTCCACCTGACCTACACCAGGTTTACTTGGGGCCCTCGGCAGATAGAACTGCGGCTGAGTCACTGTGGCTGACTTGGGAATCTCCAGACTGTAGAGGGTTGGCTGCTAGTGTGTGAGGCTGGATATGCCCTTCAGAGCACTCAGTCCTGGCAGGGTATCCTCCCCCGTGTCTCCAAAGTCCTTCTTGATTTCTGACACAAAGGCAGCTTTGATTACACAGAGGCAGAAGAGACAGAAGGTCAGCCAGCTGCACCAGATCCAGGGGCAAGGTAGGGCTGCCAAGTCAAGCTGGACCTGAGGAGACCAGGCACATCCAAGATGCCAAGGGTCAGGCTGCGCAGTTTCCTCAGGGAGTTTGGACCTTTTCTCAACACAGTCTTGATTTATCAAGTCGCAGGCTGATGGAAACAGAAGAGTCTTGAATCTTGAAAGAGCCTCCTTAAAAATACTCCAAACCAAGGATTTCTGAGGCCATCCAGACACTACCTAGTGCCCACAAGACATCTGTAGCACGCTGGGCTGAGCACCGCCATTTTTGTTCATTCTATTTAACAAGCAGAGCAGGAGCAAGGGATTGGGAAGCTGTAAATAATAAATATATTTATGCCGCTATTTATTTTTTCAATAACTGTGACCTCCTGCACTGTGAATGCTCTGTGATATGAGATTCTTAGTTTAATAAAACTGTCATTAAATTTGAATGAATTGATATTATTGGTTCCCAAACACTGGCATGATTTAACTTCTATTATGCAGAAAAGCATTCTAGAGTAATATATGAAACTAAACCTTTATAAGAAACCTAGCAGTCGGTGTTGTGACGCAATATATCAAAACCATGTACACTGCCAATACAGTAAACAAACACAAGTCACCCTCCTGATAGACCTTCCACCCACATTTCCATAGATACAGATGTGAATTTTTTGGAAAGAATTATGTTGGTATAACAGCCATTGGAAACCATTTCTATTTGCCTATTGAGACACAAATAAACTTCAGAAACAGGACAAGAAGTTGGAGCTTTTAATTACAAAGGTTGGAAATGAGTTAACAAAGTTGGATTTGAGATTCATCAAGCCTCCCTGGGATGAGTCCTGACAGTCCCACACTGTTCTCATGGGAGCTGTCCCATCTCACCGTGTCACCCAGACACACTTTAAAGGGTTTCAGCTTAGTTGTTATGATCTTGAGGTTCGTGTGTGTGTGTGTGTGTGTGTGTGTGTGTGTGTGTGTGTGTGTGTGTTGTGCATGTGCATGGACACATTTGGGTGTGCACATGTGCAGTTGGAGATGAGACTGGCATCAGGTACCATCTCCTATTGCCCCCGACCTTGTGTTTTGAGGCAGTATCTCTCCCTGAAAATGGCACTGTTTGATGACTGAGCTATATGTCGTAACACAGAGATATTTTTTAAAATACTGGGGAGGTGACACACCACACTCCGCAGTGCCCATGTGTTGGTGAGAAGACAGCTTGTGAAAGTCAGTTCTTTCCTTCCACCATGAGGAGCCCAAGGATGAAACTCACGTTGCCAGCCTTGGCAGCAAGTTCTTGGACATGCTGAAGCTTCACGATGGCCCCGCAGAGGTGCTTACACAGGCATGTTTGTTGTTGATGTTATTCACAATAGCAACAAAATGGAATTAGCCTACATGTTCATCAAAGAAGGAATGGATAAAGAAAATGGCACGTATAAAGTAGAGCTTTAGGCACAAAAAATATTGTTATACACATTTCAGAAAAATGGATAGAACTGTATAATATTAATGAAATTACAAAGATTAAAACAGAGAAACACTGTGTTCTCTCTCATATGTCTTAGTTTCTCATTTTTATTTGTTTGTTTATTTATTTATTTATTTATTTATTTTGAGATAGGATCTCTATGTGATTCTGGATATCCTGGAAGTCCCTTTGTAGACCAGGCTGGCCTTGAACTCAAATAGATATGCCTGCCACTTCTTCCCAAGTGCTGGGACTAAAGGCATGGACCACCATAGCTTCTGATTTTTCTATATATTATATTTATGTGGGGTGAGTATGTGTAGGGGCCTGGAAACTAGAAAGGGGCCACTGAGAGGGGAAAGGGGGGTTGAGGAGGTGGGGGAGGGTAATAGAGCACCCGTGGAAAAGGGAATACTGGGAGTGAAGGGTAAAGTGGGGGAGAGAAGAGGAGGAGGGAAGGGTTAACCTAAACAAAGTATACATGAGAATTCCGCAACGGAACCTGTTACGTTAACGAAATAAGCAGGAGCCGAGAGACTCGGCAGTTGCCACTTGTGTAGAGGACCTGGGTTCGGTTCCCAGCATGGGCATGGAAGTTACCAATCATCTGTGACTCCAATTCATTGGCTCTGATGCCCCTTTGTGACCTCTGAGGTCCCCAGGCAAGCGTGTCGGACACAGCATCCATGCAAGCAAAAACACTCACACACATAATAAAAACAACTTCAAAAAAAATTTTAACAAAAAAAATAAATAAATAAGAAATTGGATGAAAAGGAACCGTTTTTTATGATGCTGCTACTTGGCAGGCAGTTAACCACCTCCTACAGACCCTACAAGCTGCTGGGGTGGGCACCTCCATACCCACCTCTCGGAAGACATGGGCCCAGAGAATTTAAGGAATTTGCCTAAGGCTACACTATGGGGAAGAAAAGAACTGAGCCTGGAAGCAGACAATCCCTGTTGTCGGAACCCTGTCGGTGGGTGCTGTACCCCAGGCACCCTTAACAGCACCCCAGGTGTCCCCATTTGAGGATGCCCTTTCCTGAGATCCCAGGGGCCTCAACTGAGATTGAAGCAGAATCGAGGGCTGGGACCATGGTCTGATGACCCACCAGCTGGGACTGGATAAGCCTTCATCCTATCCAGCCTGCCGTCAGTCACAATTTCTCAGGAGAGTCCCAGGACACCACAGTGATTCTTAGAGAAAGGACATAGATTTTCTTCCAAAGGAGAAGTGAGATGGGCACTGAGCAATTCCAAAGAGTGAGAAAGACACAATCACCACCTCCTCCAAGCACTTAGGAAGCAGCCAATGCTGCTAACCCACTAGGCTCCCTGTCCCCCTGACCTGGCCTCTGGGGGAAAAGACTTGTAAGAGAGACTAGAAATTCTAGAAGTTTCCACTATGGGCACTCAAGCTTTTGCCAGCTGTAACTTTTCTTTTTCTCTTCATTAGCTAAAGATGGAGATACAGTCCTGGTTCTGGGTCTTTCCATACACTAGCTCATCCCCTAAAGATGCCCTTTCATTATTTCCTCCATCTGAAATCCTACTCCAAGGCTTAGGGGATGGCACCTGCCTATCTCAGGGATGGTAGGGAGGGGGATTGTGAGTTCCAGGTCAGCCTGGGAGAAATAGGGAGACCATGCCTCAACAAAAAAAGATAAACAAAACGCCTACTCTGGGAAATGCCCGACTGTGACTGACCAGGGTGAGGAGGGCTTGCTTCTTGATCATGTAGATAAGGAAGTTCATTACACCTCATGACGCCAGCATTTGACTCCCTCGCAGTCCAAAATGGCTGCCTGACTTCATCTTGACTGCAACTTCAGCAGCAACCAGTTGAGCTGCTCTCAAATTTTTAGGCCAGCAAGGGCTGATGCCTCATATCTTATAGCACTTGGATAACTGGGGGAACAAGACCTCAAACTCAAGGCCAAACTGGACTCCATAGCAACATCCTGTCTCAAAAACAACAACAACAACAACAACAAAAAAGACATAGATTGACCCTTGTCCATAGAAAATATATTTAATAGTGAAAAATATTATTTAAAACTGTTATGCTTGGAGGTAATTTTTTATCTGTCAGTGTTAACTAACTAACTATAAAATATTTCCACCGTGTATTCCTGAGCCCCTAACCCAGGAATACATGGATACATGAGAAAGAGCTAAAGATTGCCTACACAAGGTCTGAGGGAGGAGAAAGGAATCCTGTCTCATGTGTCCTGTCCTGGACCAGCAGTAATGACGGCCCAGAACTGTGTGGACACTGCCCAGGCCAGCGTCCTCAGAGTTCTCCTTTAGGGACTGCCACTCAGGTAAAGAGGGTTCCTTGACTTTCCCACAGAAAAGGATGTTAGAAGGGGCCAGTATTAAGTAAAGTTGAAGTTTATTAAAAACAGAAAGAAAAGCCCCTCCAAAGAAAGACCAGGGTACACCCAAGGGCACAGGTGTGGTTTCTCAAATAAGAGTGGCCTCTAGAAGTCCTATTGGTAACTGTATACAGGATTTTAGAGACTTGGAATGTCGTTGTCTAAACAGTTTTTAAGAGACCCTCCATTATTTGTATTTATTTATTTATTATTTGTTTACTTATTTATTTTGGTAAAGTTATAGGGTGGCTCCCGAGGCACTACAGATGAGACTAGAATCTGATAAGGTAAAACCAGGAGCCAGTAGGGTTGCAAAGGAGCTTAGACTGCACCCTTTCACTCTAAGCTGGAGATGGATATTCCTAGAAAATTGCAGTTTTACAGATGGGAAAGAAAAACAGCCTTAAGGAAAGTTAATTGTGTTGAAATTCTGATTCTCAGCTGGCAAGAGGCTCCAGTCAGACTTCAGCCAAGCTACTTTCCCTTCCCATGTCGCTGGAATTTCCCATCTTTCTCTCCTGACTCCCTTTCCTCAACGTGAGCACACAGTAGGACTGCAGTGCCTGGCTCACAGTGGCAACTCTGCTCTCCCGGGATGAGTATGACCCCGCCTGGCTTGCTTTCAGGCAAATGGGGCAGCTTGGAGATGCTGAGCCTTTTAATGTGTAACCACTGGCCTCTTGTCAAAAATGTAACTCGGCTTCCCAGAGGTCACTGTTGCAAATTCTCTTTCCATCCCCTCATTTTCAGGGCTGCCAAGGGGAAGGCCCAGCTGGCCCGGCAGGCAAGAAAGAGCCTGCCTGAGTCTGGAACCAGCAGTTAATGTTCAGGGCTGAATTAGTCCAGGTTCCTTCTTCTCTGTGACTATCCTGCATTGACAGGAGGGGCCAGAAAATAATCTTCCAGAAAAATGACTCTCTGTGCTTAATGTTTTAAAACCACACTGTCAACAATTTGACTGACAATGGTGACTCTGAGCTTTGCTTTTTAATGATAATAAAATATACACCACCCTTCCTTATAAACTCTGTACAGCATTCCCACAAGATGCTTTTGCTGATATTTTGTCAGATTCTTGTGACTATATAACAACCCCTTTGCAACTGATGAATGACACAGTCACTATATATGGGCATATTTTTGTTTACTACCAAAGGGAAATCATAGAGACATAAATGCCCCCGGCTACACAAGTGACTTCACTCTATTATCAGATAACGGATTTTGAAGAATGAAAAAAATAATTGTTTATTTGTTTTTTACAACATTAATAGTCAACTATGACACTTTTAAAATCAGCCTCTTTGAACTCTAATCTGCCCACAATAATCCTGAGTTTAAGCACATAGCTTGGTGAGTCCTAGATGTATAACTAGCCCTGCAGAAACCACCACCATGGAGCTGGTGAGAAGACTTGCTGTGTGAAGATGCCTGACACCAAGCTTGACAACCTGCGTCTGGTCCCTAGGACTCATGTGGGAGGGAGAGAGAGCTAACTCCCACAACTGTCCTCTGACCTGCACACTTGCACCCTGGCTCATGCATGCCCACACTCATACATGCACCTCAAACACGAACAATAAGAAAGCATATAGATAAAGAAGTGAAAAATAAGTCATCTTAAACACCACCATAAGCAAGATATTGAACAGTTATCTGAGTATCCTCACCTGTGAATGCAGGTGGTGACACGGCTGTAGGAGAAAATGATGGTGTGTGTGCATAGTTCTAGGCTAACGTCAGTGTCTTTTTTATCAGGTTGTATCCCCTGCCAATTCACTTGAGGAAAAAGACATACACACACACACACACCTTGGGCCAAGTGTGGGTTCTAACTACTATAGCCCATCAGGAGCTGCCCTTCTCCTAGTCTCAGGGCAGTCATTGACTTCTACCTAATTGCACATGGAATTTCAGTCCATAATAGGAGGAAGAATTTACCTTTCCTGCAGGACAGACAGGCATACCACATGATCCTGGTTGGTCTCAAGAGTCACCTTGGCACCATAGGAGGCTACCCTTAGAGAGGCCAACACCACAGAGAACAGAGCAGGGAGAGGGACCAAATATCAGTAGCTGATGGCAGCATCCACCCCCTGATTCCTTCAAATATGGATTCAGCCACAGCAGGCAGCTTCCAAAGATGGCGCTGTCCCATGCCTACTATGCCCAATCCCTTCAGTGACCTGATTTGCTTCTGATGACAGAAGGTAAGATGTCATCTCTGTAATTAGGTTGTGTAAGACTGGACTTCTCAGCTTTGATGCAAGAGCCCTCCCTTGGTGGCCATCTCAGTCTAAACACATTGAGGAGTGTGAAGAGCAAAGGTAGGTGACTGAGGCTCTCAGCCCAAAGCTCTTAAGGGACTCGGTCCTGCCAATGTGCCTGCCTGGGAGCAGATTCCTCCCTGGCTGTGCTTGCAGAGGACACCCCAGCCTGGCAGCATTCAGTTACTGTCTAGGAAACAAAGTGGCTGAAGGAGCAGCCCTCGGTGTGTGCAGACTGCTACACAGATAGGGATGTGTGTGTGTCCGACTCTCGTACTTACTGACAGTTGCTTCTTCTCCCCACGGAGCCTGGTGGCATGCCACCTCAAACTCTGCTCAACCCAGGCAGATGATTGTGATTCTGTATGGACATAACACAGGGTGATTGATTTTGCAATAACAGTGTATCCATTGTAGGCTTTTCCAAAACCTACTTTAATAAACACTTAAACACTTCAGCCTCCCTTCTAGCCCACTGACCAAAGGTAGGGGAGAAAGATGGTTAATAGGACAAGGGGGATGCGGATCTGTTTAGAAGTAGTTCTTTGGGGGTGATTCCAATCTTTGTTGTCAGGATATCAGCTGTCCAGTTCAAAACATGAACACGAATCAGTAGTGGCAATCCAGTCAAATCGGCAAACACCAGGTATAAATCAATAGCAGTGGCTGGATCCAGAAGAAACCATAAGGCTCTGCCTATCAGTGCTAGACCACAGAAGCAGCCAGAAGCGACTGGAATACCACTAGAAGTTCTTTGGTGTATTTCTCGCTACAAAATTGCAACAAGCCATAATCAGCGAAGAGTTGCAAGGTGAACCAATGCAAGAGCGTCATTCACTGTCTGCTGCAGTTCTTTCCAAACACCATGGTTCTCTCTTGTGTCTGATTTAGCAAAACATCCTCTAATAAGACAGCTTCCAGAAAAACATCACATGACACAACTGAGTCCCCAAGGAGCCAGAGATTTCCACTTCAATCCACACTCCAATGCCTGGGAAAATGGAGGTGTGGGAAGAAGATGAGAACTCACAAAACTACTTCCTGCTGATCTCTTTTTGCCAAGTGAAATGTCCTAAAGAGCCATTGTGTCACGGTTCCATGGTTTCTACTGTCAGGTGTTTAGGCAGGGTTCATCTGATGACACTCCTACCCTTACTATATCAACAGATGCACCTGAGTGGCAGATCTCTGACAGCAGCTGTGATGGCATAGATATGTCCAGTGCCTTAGTTACTCTAAGGCTCCCTTTGGTCCTTCTTAGAAGGGGGAACAAAATACCCATGGGAGGAGTTTCAGAGACAAAGTGTGGAGCAGAGACTGAAGGAAAGGCCATCCAGAGACTGCCCCACCTGGGGATCCATCCCATATACAGACACCAAACTCAGACACTATTGTGGATGCCAAGAAGTGGTTGCCTTCAGGAGCCTGATATAGCCGTCTCCTGAAGTGGATGCTCTCAGCCAACCATTGGACTGAGCACAGGGTCCCCAATAGAGGAACTAGAGATAGGACCCAAGGAGCTGAAGGGGTTTGCAGCCCCATAGGAAGAACAACAATATGAACCAAGCAGTACCTCCAGAGCTCCCAGGAACTAAACCACCAACCAAAGAGTACACATGGAGGGACCCATTGTTCCAGCTGCATATGTAGCAGAGGATGTCCTCGTTGGTCATCAATGCAAACCATGGCAAGTCCTAACAGGGCCCTCAAGGGTGCTGAGATGCAAGATTAGAGAGAGTGGGAGAGTGCCACAGGCCCTCCTGGTCCCTTGTGCCTGCGTAGAAAAGAGTCTCTAGAGTAGATGGGCAGAGATTAGGATGGGACAAACAGCCAGACACACGAGTGGTGTTGGATCTGAATGCAATGTTCTGGTTGAGCTTCAGACTTATATTACAACGAATTATCAGAGGATACAAATCACAAAAAGACAAGATACACTGAAATTCACCAGTTACAGCAGAAAGGAATTTACAGGGACTAATTAAATGTTTACATTAGGGATAACAAGCCCTGCCTAGGATCAGCCTAATGCCAGGCAAGAATTTCACACTTTAAGGTTAAAAGCATCAGGGGGTTGTTAACTCTTGACAGGCCTTAAGAGTAATGCACTATCACAGAGCTCTAAATTCTTAGGTCTAATAAAACTTATCTTGTCTGGAGAGTTTCCCCTTATCAGGGTAGTATATCAACTTATACTTGACATGGAATGAAGCCTGTAGTAAAAGATTTCTATCTCAGTGAGACTTTTAGTCTCTATTTGTAAACTGCTGAGTAAAATGGCAAGTGCTTAATTGTTTACTGAATGGGTAAAGCTCCTTGCTGCTATCTGGAGTCTAAGAACACTGGGAAAAGGCTTTAGCTATGTTAGAATACAAATCTTAAAAGGCATTTACTATAAGGTAATACTATATAGAGTGCACGTGGATCCATACACTAGACTAAAGTGGATTTGGAAAATTAATTTTATGGGTTAGGGAAATAGCCAAAGATCCGGGAGTAAGTTTCCTTGAAACTTTTTCCTCATGAGAAAGCTTTTAGACTTTCATCTGTCAAGCTGACTCCACCGGAGTCCCTGGCAGGGGAGGGGTGGTTGGGAGTGGAAAAGGAAGAGGGTCTAGACAAGCAGACTGCACATCATCACGAACAGTGTCCACTCAGCCTTCTGGAATCTTGGCAGCCCCACCCCCAATCAGTTATCATCAAGAGTATCTCCATGGTGCACACCTAAGGAATTGTGCCTTTACAAAGCAAGTGAATGGTCAGCCTTCAGGAGGCCTCTGTTGGAATAGGAGAAAGGCCTGCGACTGTTCTGTGGAACTCAGGGTATTAGGGGGTTGTCTAGTGTCAGAGCTGCGCCCTGGAGAGGAGCCTATGGGGTCTGAAAGTGTAGGGTTACTCATATCAGCCTGAAGAACTGGCAAGTAGTAGGATGGTCCACTGACCTAGATCCAAGGACACCTAGGAGGAGCTTGTGGGCTTATTGGAGGAACCACAGCCAAAGATTTCTCCCTGAAGGGATGCTCTCTTCCTTCTCTCATCTGTGCTCATCTATTACAGATGAGCAATGGAATCTCTGAGAAAGCTGTACTGGCTGTTGCCTAAAGAGTCCTGGGACTGGATTTGAACACGTGACTGCCTTCTGTGCCCAGCTTTCAAGCAGAAAACTACAGGATTGTTGACAGAGATGATAGAGAGGTGACTGTGGCTCAGGGAAGAGCTAACCTCGGAGAAGAAATGCCTATAGGGCCTGGTAGTGCCCTGAGGGGATGGCTGGCAGCAATCTGAGTGCTCGGTGGGGAAGTTGTGTAGGTCAGAGTGGCTAAGGTTGCTCCCTGGAGACCACACTTTTTTGTGCCTTCCAAAAAGAAAAGCTAGTTTGATTGGGATGCAATTCAACAGCTTAAAGTGTATAATTTGATGGTTTTCAGACACAGCCACAAAGTTGTGCAATGAATACCACAGTCAATTTAAAAACATTTTCATCACCCCCAAAGAAACTCCATAGCCATTGCCAGTTGCTCCCCACTCCCCGACCCCACCCCACCCCACCCCACCTCTAGCGAACACTAGTTTACTGTTTGTCTCCGTGAAATTGCCTACTCTGAACACTTCATGCAAAAGGAATGTGTTTAACGACTGGCTTCTGTCACTTAGCATGCTTTCAAGACTCATCTGTGCAGAAGCACCATTGTTGGGGCCCCATTCTTTCTGTGGCTCAATAACAGTCCCTGACTGATGATCCCTGATCTTATTTACATATTCATCGATTGATGAATGCTTGGTTGCTCCCACATACTGGCTACTGTAAATTGTTTGTATTTCTTTTCTTTCTTTCTTTCTTCCTTCAACATAGGGCCTCTCAGACACATGCCAGGCAACCATTCTACCTCTGAACTCTAGCTCCAGCTCTGGATAACACAAATAAAGGCTGATATGAACAGTCATATATAAGGTTTTGCATGGACACACTATGATAGATAGCTTTAATTTGTCAACTTGACACAACCTAGAATCACTGAGAAGAAATTCTCAGTAAGGGATTGTCTGCATTTAGTTAGGCCTATGAGTATGCTGGTGAGGGACTGTCTTACTTAAGTTATTGGTGCGGGAAGACTCAACCCACTGTGGGCAGCACCATTCCCTATACAGGGTGCCCTGAACTATGTAAGAGTGGAGAAAGTGAGCTGATCACAAGCCAGGTAAACATGGTTACATTCATTTCTCTTTGCTCTGGATGTCATGTGACCAGCTTTTTGACATCCCCCCCCTCCCCCTGCCTTGACTTCCCCATAATGAACTGTAACCTGGAATTGAAAGCTGAAATAAGCCCCTTTGGGTACGTAGTTTCCCCTTCTGAGGAACTGCCAAGGCTGCTTCCCAAATCAGCTGGCCCATTTACCACTCCCAGCAGGAGACTGTTAACTAAGCCTTTCCTCTCACTTCCACAGGCTGATTTGGAGGAAATGCCAAAAGAGAAGTGGTTGTGAGGGTGTGTGGACACTCTAGCACTCCTGTGTAATCGTGGGTAGAGGCCAAGGATGTGGATGGAAGTTGGGTTACTCCTACAATGCACAATGCACAAGACAGTCCCAAGCACAAAACATTTAATCTGTCCCCAGCAGTCTAAATAATGCCCAGGCTGGGAATGAATTAAACAAGGTGATATCTTGAGGTCCGCTATTACCTGGTCTCACAGGCTTAGCTAGCTCAGGAGACATTTTTGAGTGTCTGGGCGCTTAAAAAAGGAGGCATTACGACTCGCGGTTGTTGTGTAAGCTAGCAAGTTTTCTCCTTTAGTCTCTCACTGGGTGCTGTACTCAGCACAGGTGCCTTAGATGTCAGGCTTCATGGACGATATCTGCTTTGTTAAACAGTGATCTTATCAACAGAGAAGGTATCAAGGAGAGACAGGATGGCCACCTGTCAGGGACGTGGAGGAGGTGCCCCGCCTTGGGGGCGGGAGTGGGTATGGGTCGTGGCTCCCCCGGGATGAAGGAGGTCCCATTTGGGCCGTGGGCCTCGTCACCTGCCAGCCCTGAGTGCCTTGCTATCCGGTGCCAACTTGGAGACTTTCCTGTGAGTTTCGCTCGCAGGCTCCGGGCGGCCACAGTCCGTGCTGTCCTCGACCCCGGCACCGCCCGCCGCCAGGCCCGGCCCTAGGGGCGCGGCCCGGCTTCCGCGCGCCCCAGGGGGCTCCCTGCTACGAGCAGCCACGGCCGAATGGCTTCTGACAAAAAACCCTTGACCACCAAGGCCGGCCTCTTCCTGCGAGCCCCGCGCGCTGCGATCCAGGAAGTGGAAGGCAGCGGCCCCGCGCTTCCCCACTGGGCGCGCGGCTGGCGGCGGCGCCCAGCCCGGCCCTCGGCGAGGGACAGCGCCAGCGCCACGCGGAGGTCGCTGCGTCCCCAATCGCCTGCCCCACGATGCGACGCGCCGAAGCGCCCTCGAGCGCCCACCCTGCCGGGTAAGTGGCAACCCGTGCCCGCCGCTCCCCAGGTGGCCCGCGTCCTGCCTCTTTTGCTCAGCTTGATCCCCGAGAGCCCTGGGTGCTCCGGATAGGGCTACGGGACGTCGTGGATGTCATGCTGAAATGAACACCCCCCACGAGCGTGCGGATCCCCCAGCAGGGACTAAGGGTGAAACTAGGTTCTGCAAGGAAAGGGGGCGGCCTTGGTGACTGCCGAACTTGGCCAAACTTTCAAATCCAGACTTTGTTAGCGGGGGGGGGGGGGGGGGGGGGGGGAAGCAGTGCACAATGTGCGGCTGGGAGGGTTTGGTGTGTTCGAGCCCGAGATGTCCGTGTAGCCATGGCTCTAGCCTAGGCTGAACTTTGGATGCAAGCACTCGCTGCCCTGGCCCAGCCAGCCCCATGCACCACGAAGCACCGCTGCTCTGCCTAAACCCCAGCTTGCGCCCTCAGGTTCTGGGACCGAGAGTGGGGGTGGGGGCGGGGGTGGGGAGTAGGGTGGTAGATAAGAAGCACCTACAACTTTAGGCAGGCCCATCCAGCAGCTAACTCTCTGCCTGGAGGATTGAGGCGCCACCAGATCCCATCTGCCACCCCACTGGATCGGCTGGGGACCTTTGGACTGGCCTTTGAAGAGCCTGGTGTGTGAGGAGGGTCTAGAGTGCTCGGGTGCAAATGATTGGCGGGATACCCAGACGCAGATGCAGTCTGAAGTGTGTGAAATTAAATGGCTTGGGAACAACCATTCGGAAGGGATTCCTACTTTTGTGCTCTTCCCTACCCCCCACCTCAAGACCTGGAACACTGCCCAGAGCTACACAAGGTTGGGAATGTCCTGTCATCCCGCCCAGCCCAGTCCTAAGAGAAGATCGGGAAGGGTGGGGTTTGAAGCTGCACCGAGTAGAAAGCGATTTCTGCGAAAGTCTTCTAGCACTTTCTGAGGTGCCATGGATGATGGACGAATCTGGGGTACCATACTTTTTGTATTTCCGTTTAAAAGTCCCGGGCCTGATCCCGGATGAATTCCCGTGGCTGCCTGTTTTAATTCTGTGACCTCATCTCTTTGAGCTTCCACTCTTTAGAACAGGAACGCTATCTGTACACATCTTGTACTCTCCAGGGTTTGGGAACAGTAGGGTGTAACTGGCCCCCATTCGGATAGGAGGGACTGGGATTGTCCTGGGGCGGGGGGTGGGGGGGTGGGGGGGGGCTTGGCTGCCTCCTTCCTCCTACCCCCAATCCCAGCTACAACCACAGCCCGGAAATTCTGTGTTGATGTTTCCCTTGGAAGTGATCTCTGTGGAGACAAATGTCATCTGCTGGGAAACTGGGAATTCCGATGCGGAAGGGGTCTCCTGGGAGCAAGTAACTGCTATACCCTGGGTGGGAAGGTAAAGCCGGCTAGAAAAGGAGGGTGAGGAATCAGGTTCTGATCTCATCTACTTCCCCATTTTCCCCAAGGATGGCCTGGCCTGACCCATTTCCTCCTGCCTTTCTTTGTTTACCTCTGTACCAGTGATTGATTTCATTGTGCCTCAGTTTACTAACAAGGATAGTCAGTAGTCACTGCTCTTCACAGGCTGTTTGGAGGGGACATCCTCAGCTGCTATTATGATTAGCATCACTGACATCTGTTGGGTGGGCCCCTTCCTTTTGCCAACTGGGTGATCTGTCTGCCTCATCTGAAACTCCAGAGTCCTATAACCCCTCCCTCACTGGGATTGAATTGGATGAATTCTAATGGCCTTGGTCCCTGCTCAGGGGCTGGTCCTTTTTAAGGTCTTTAAAACACCCTGCACCTGAGCCTCACACCTAAATACTCAGGGACCTCTTACCCCAAGTCACCCCTAGGCCCAGCTGCCACCAGGACTGGTCCTGAAAGCTTTTTGAGTCTATCCTTGCACCCTACTGGCCCAGAGCCCCCTTCTTTCTGGGGTGAGAGACATTCAGATAGCTGGGGACTGCTACCCCAAGCAGCCAGGAGAGTGCCCCTTGAGTTCTGAATCCTAGGATGCAAGCTCTGCTTCTTGTTTAAACGGCTGTCTGGGAAAAGAGATGCACATGGGTCGCTGGCTACACTGGTAGCAGCCACATTTTTTTCCACCCACTGTGCTAAGCTCCACCATTCATTTAAGACTGTTAATAACTCCTAAAGCAGTCTCTGCCCACTGGCTAGTGTTCTCGGGGGACATAAATTGAGCAGGAGGCATGAGGAACCCTCCGAGCATTCTAGGTATGTGCTCAGAAGAGGTCACTGGGAAGAGAGGACATTCAGCAGAGGTTTAGAAAATCTAGAACATTCTAAGGGGTGGGGCAGTGTGGTTAGCGGGAGCCAGTGCTGCAGAAAGCAAGGGCTTGCAGGGGTTGGGAGGTCTATGGCGAGTGCACAGGGCCCAGCAGAGGTTTTCATAGAGGGTGATAGACTGTAGGTGGACAGACAGTAGTTGGGGAGGGGCATGATAGCCTGGAAGCCAGGCATAGCCAGGATGGACACTTGAGGCAAGAGAAGTTAGGATGGCAGACTGTGTTGGTGGATCAGTGTTAGACAAATAGAGTTGAGGGAAAGGGACATTGCAGGAGAGACTGAGATGATAGAGGGCTACCCCCCTGGGCTCAGACACCCGACTGTGTGGAGTCCTGGGCGAGTGGGTCATGCTATCCCTCAGTCTGTGAGAGCTGGAAGTTTCCAAGCCTCAGGGGAGATCTGGCAGCCACCGGACACCTCCCCGCTCTGGCAAGCACACCCAGTGCATTTTCCTAGGTTTGCTACATTGAGGGTTTACTTAAGATTGCGTTTGTAAAAGGATTCCACTCTTGGAACAAATGTGCCTGACCCAATCTATATTCCATGTAACCACGAGGCAACAGAGATCCTAAAAGAGGAAGGTGGACTTGGGTCTCCTGAGCCTCTGATCTGGCATGGTACAGGTTCTACAGAGGTGTCCTTAGTCTCTCTAGGCTCTGAGACTGGGAGGTCTTCCAGGCTAAGGTGCATAGAGCAGGGCCTCAGCTCCTACAGGTCTGCTGCTATCTCTGACTTCTTGGCTTCCAGGGTCTCTTGTTCTCAGGTAGTCTTGACTGGCAGAGACAGACCCGGGCCTGGGCCAATCAAGGTTCTTATTCGCAGCGATGTGGAGGAGAGGTGCAGTTAGCATGGCATGGAGGAGTCTGGGCACACCACCCTCTGCCTGCCCTGTACTTGCCTTTCTCTTGATGCCTGCTTGTCTTGCGTCCCAGTGTCTATGGAGAAAACTTAAGATCTTACGAGGCACTTGTATTCTAACACAGATGGGGTCCAGAGATCACAAGTGAAGAAGCCTATACAGTATCTCTGCTGGAAACAGAAGCTGGCATGATAAGAAAGGCAGGCCCCTTACCACCCTCTCCACCTCCCCCAACTGGTCCACAGAAGGAGTGGGAGTTGGCCTTCAGGGTCCCGGGGTGACTGCCGTTTCTTCCCTCAGGCCCTCTCCCAGGTTCCACCTGCCATGGCCAGTGAATCATCCCTTGGTTCATGTCACTAGACAATGACAAATGAGCTGAACTGGCAGGCAGCCACAAAGAAGGGAGGGAGAGCAGGATTGGAGAAGAGAGGAGCCTGGAAAGGCTTGGAGTTGGGCTCCTTAGCAGGGCTGGAAGAGAAAGCACAGCGCAGCGCAGCGCTGCATTCCCCGGGAGTGGAGGAGCCTGTAGCTTTTCCACTGACTTTGGAAAAAGGAATCAGACTTCAGCCAGTTCTAGATTTTTCTGTCAAAGCACGGATTGCCCAGAACCTGCCTTTTTATTTTTAGAATCAGGAAGTTACACTGTTTTGTCCCCTAGGGAGGTCTGGACCAGGAAAGTCTCCTCCACTGATGAACCTAAGGATCAACACCACCACTCTAGTGGCTTTTCTGATACAGTGTTGCGGAAAAGGAAGAGGGAGGCCATTTCAGCTCCTTGGAGGCAGGCTCTCAGGCTAGGCTCTCCGCCAAATGTCCTTCCAGCTTCTTGTCCCCCTCAGGAGCATGCTCACCTGTTTAAAAGGCCCCTCAAGAAAGTTTAGACTTCAGGGTGGGGCACCTTCCAACTATAGCAGATGGCGACCCCAGTTTCTACACACCCTCCCAAGTGTAGAAGGCAGAGATGCCTGGATACCCAGGACATTGAAGGGAGCAGAGCCCCTTTCTCCCATGGTCCTTAACTGCCAGGATGTTATGGGTCCTTCTCAGGGTTGGGGCAGAGTAGAACATCTCCTGAGCCTGAAGAATGACATAGGCTGGGGGTGCAAGTGCTGGGGCCCCTGGCTGCCTCACAAGGTTCCAAGTGTAGGTCTCTGAACTCAGAGAAACTCAGAATTTCAAGGTGCTATTGTTAGGGGGTGGTTTCAGGTTAGGGGGAGCTGTGTTTCTTAGATCTAGAGGCTGTTTAGGGATGGGCACATCTGTAGAGCTAAGGGGTATCCTGGGGTCCTGTCCCTCTTAAGTTTGGGGACCGGTTTCCTAGAAAGCAATTCTCTATGGCTCTAATCCCCAAATAAGTTGCCTCTCACCTCTGAGCTGCTGCTCCGGGGACATCCAGTAATTTCCCCCAGTGCTGGGCCATGGGCAGTGGGAATGGATCCTACAATAAAGCTAGGGTGCACCACAGAGTGGGCAGTGAGTGCTTCTTCCTGCCAATGGCTAGAAAGGTAGTTCACAGAATAGTCTAGAAGGTACTGTTTACTTTCCTAAGTAACAAAGACAAACACGGAAAGGAGGCTTCTCGGTCATCTCTTTGTCCAAACAGCTGGGAGGAAATGCTTTCTCATCCTGTGGGTTTATTTGATAAAACTGGTCTTGTAGAAGAGCTGAGTTTGAGAGCTCCTGTGAATAAGGCCAGGAAGTTTCCTAGTGGGACTTGGTGACTGATAGAGGGTGGGTGGGCTTCTCTGCTGAGGGACAGCATGAAGCAAGTCTGAGTGACTTCCAAGTGAGTAGAGTAAAGACAATAAGGAGGTACCAACAACCTTCAGTTGTCTACATGTATCCTGGGACATCAGCCTTTGCCAGGGTGGAAAGATGGAGGTCTGAGGAGACCCTGCCTGGGAAGGGTTCTCTGGCTCGCTGCCAGAGTGAGGCCTCTTCACCACAAAGCCCAGGCCTTCTGCATGTCAGTTAGCCCCTGTATTGGAAGCCAGGAAGCGACTCTGTGTCCTCCGGCCCCATTAAGCATGTGAAAGGGCCCTTGAAGAAGAGAGAGGCCAGCAGAATCTTTCTTCGGATAGCAACTGTGCAGAAGGAAGGCCTTGCTGGACTCTGTCAGGCTGTCAGCCTTAGCTTTTCACAGAAGAATCTGGAAATACCTTGGTTTCCACTTTAGGTGCAATTCCTTTCTCCTCCTCTCCCCTGGATCAAGGCTGTCAGGGCTTGCTCCAAAGCGGCAACAATGCCAGTGGTCACAGAGCCCCTCGTGCTATCTCCCCAACTCCTAGAATGTCCCCACTCTTTCAGTACATTAAAAAAAAAATGTGCTAGCCTGAGACAGAATCTTAGTTTCTTTCAGACAAAGTGGCCTTTCTCTGAAGTGGTTGTGGTCAGGACTTGTCTGTACCTGAAGTAGCTACAGTGAGCTCAGGCCACATCTTATAAAGCATTGGCCCTAGGCTCCAGAGCAAGGCTCTTCCTAGTCAAGACCAGGAGGACTGAGAGACCTCCAGTTCTGGTCTGGGAAAGAAAGAATCTACGAGACAGAGGGAGGGGTGGAGAGATGTGGAGCCTTAGAGGGGCTCTCCTATTGGACAATTCCCCACGTGGAAGCTGGCTTCTTGTTATTGATGACTCTGGGATCTTCAAACAAGCCAAGACCTTGTTATTCCCTAGTAAGAGATGAGACTTCAGTTGTGTACACTAGAGAGTGGGCCCAGTGGGGATGCTAGAGCCTATAGGAGGAGCCTATTTTCTGAAAAGCCTCCTGGGGAAGTGGAGTGGGCTGGGCCAGGAGGGGAGAGACAAGAGGCATTGGGAAGCCCTCCTCCATAGGTTCTTCAGGCTGAGAGGCTGACGAAAGAGTAAGCCTGACTGTATTCAGTGTGTGCTGGTCTCTAGCTAACGGGTCAGCTGTCAAGACAGGATTTACCCAGTTCTTTTCCCACACTAATGTCTGATTTCCTCCCTCTCAGCCAGTGTCAGAGCCTAGCCATGTGGATGTGTCTAGGATGTTAAGTTTAAAGAATGGCAGCTAAGGATGGCTTCTGATGACACTGTCAGTTATACATCATCTCCCTGCTCTATGTGTTGGGTACAGCCTCCTTCTAAAGCACCTCCTGGTATTCTTCAGTCAGTAAATACCTTCCTGTTCACTCATCATCCCATTCTCCTACAGACAGACAGCTAGCCGCTACCTGTCCACTCATCCATCTGCTAATCCATGTAGCCAGCCAGCCAGCTGTCCATCTGTCTACCATCTGTCAATCTATCCATCATCCACCCATCATCCTCCTACCACCAGCCAGCTGTCTGCCCTCCACTTGTTCATTCATACAGCATTGAGCCAGAAGTCAGTCCATCTATGCACCCTCTACATTCATTCATCCATCCATTCATCTCTTCACCCATCCATCCATTCATTGGTTCATCTGCACATTCATTCATCCATCTATCCCTCTACCCATCTGTCCATCCAAGCATTCATCTGTTGATCTTTCCATTGGTTCTTCAGTTTATCTCTAACCGTCTAGCTACTCACTGAACAGTTGGACATCTAGACATTTCCTGTTTACCCACTAAGGAACACGAGAGGCATGTACACAGCTGAAGTGCATACAAGGCACTGTAGACAAGGTGCCGAGGTGGTACTAACCTTGACTGTGATGAGCAGGGAGCACCTGATACCAACAGCACTGGGTTTGAGTCTCCGGGAGCAAGTATGTATTAACTGCTGGGATTAGGACTATAGAGAAAGGAATTCAATTAGGAGTTGGCTTGAGTGGGAAGTTGAAGACTTGGTGCAAATAGGTCATGCGTATGGAACCCTGTGGTATGGTTTGGGGACAGGAGAAGGTGTTGTATGTGAAGACGTGAAGGGAGTTCCATTTGGCTCTCTATAGAAGACTTTGGCTTTTATTTCCTATGATGATACATACCACAGGTTTGTTCCTCCACTTAGTGGCTCAGCAGTGCTGGGCAAGATGTTGCAGCTGAACCTGCCATAGCACCTTCTTCCTCACACACAGCTAATAGGGTGGCAACCCCAGCTCCCACGGTATTGTCATGGCAACCAGAGACAGAAAGGGTTCTCAGCCCTTGGGCTGTGAGACCATCAGGAACTCTGTGTGCATGTGCACATGTGTGTATGCTTGTGCACACACATACACACATGTGGGTACTGTTGGTTTTCAGTTTTTATTATATACTTTAAAAATTCAAACACAGACAAGAATAATGAAATTGAAAGCCTCAAACAGTTGTCTCTCTGAGCCCACACCCAGACCAAATATGTTCTTGTATGATTTTAATCTGTATATACATGGTGATTTGTGTTCCTCTTTTTGCATGAAGGGTTACTTCCTACTTCTATGTTTCTACATGTGCTAGGGACATGTGTTGCCTGTTAACCTTCATGGCACCATATGATGTAACATTCTTTTAAATTACCTTTTGTGTATGTGCCATGGTGCCCAGATGGAGATCAGGATAACTTCTGGAGTCCCTTCATGTGGGTACTGGCAATGAAATGCAGGTCATCGAGCTTGGTGCCAGGTGCCCTCGCCCACTGAGCCATCTTGCCAGCTTATGTTATGGTCATTTAACGGGCAGAGTCAGCTTAGTCATTTTCTGTGTTGATTGCTTGACATCATCCCAAGTCTCTTATGTGTTGAGTGAAACCTTTGAACCTGTGTGCAGGTCCAAGGGCTAGACAGACTTCCTTAATCTCTCTCCAAGAATCTGAATTTGAGGTGAGAGTAGAGCAGAACCTCATGGTTAGCCTCTGCATTCTCAGTGTGTATAACTTTTAGGCCAACTGTTTTTCAACTTTCTTGCTAGTAGATAAAGTCATTTGGTTAAGGGGGTAAGTGGGGAGTGAAATTTGCTCACAGATGCCCTTACAAGGAAAGGATTTGGGTTTCCTGTAACTGAAATGCATTGGCTGGAGCTGAGGCAGCCATCTTGGACTCTGAGGTAAACAGAAATGTAGAAGCTATATGGGATGGGATAACAATATGGTTAGTCTCAAAACATAAAGTGCCACTCTCGGTCTAGAATGTTTACCCAGAATTCCGTGAGTCTCCTTGTATGAGAGAGGAATACATATTTATTTTGTTCAAATCATTGTGATTCCTTCTTTTCTACTACAAATTCTATCCCACAAGACAGTTTTATATTCAAGTCCTTGTTCTTAGAGGAGGCAGAAGGGAGAAAGGGGGAGAGGAGAGGAGAGGAGAGACCTCTCCCTCCAGGACTAGATTACAGGCGAGTGAGTTTTAGATTTCACTGAAAGCTTCTGGCTATTTACTCTGGCTTGCCGTCTGACTGCAAAGCCTTGAGCTCTGGGATGTGTCAAGCCTTCTTAAGACTTGTTGCATAGCACTGTGCAAGTTCACTACTCAGTCTCGCATGGCTGAGGGAGCTGCAGTGGGGGAGAGGGAGGAAATTGCATTTCGTTCAAAGCAGAGTGTCGTCAGGACAGCTGTGTGGGAGGTAGGGTGGGCTTGGCCTGCTTCTGGGGAGAGGCAAAGAGCACCTTGCTTTAGTTTTAAGAGGCACTCTGTCGAATGTTGGGGACCCCAACCAAAGAACGTCAGGATGTGTGGGGGATAGTCTACCCAGCCCAGAGGAACTCTCTGCAGAGAGGGACAGTGGCCAGGGCTGGGGAGGAGCTTGTATCCCAGGGCTTGGAGGGTACTGGACCCCAGTAGTGAGAGATGCCAACTCCGCTGGTCCCACCCAGGCCTGTAACCACCCACTTCTGTGCCCTTCGGTTTTCCTTGGACTCAGGTCCTATGAAAGGACCCAGTGTGCCCTCTGTAAACCAGGCTGCAGCTCGATGAATTTTAGGCCCCCTGGGCTGCTGTGGCACTCAGAAGGCATTTCCTGTTTTCACTTGGGATCCCACCGTGTTGGTATGCTGCTGGTTTGTGAACCCAGGCCCTCACAGCACAACCATTGCTTCCAGTTTGGATGACCACAAGTGCAGGCACCTCAGATGTCTGTACCCAGATTTCCATAGTGAAACCAACATGGCTGCATCTGGCTGTGGGTGGGAGCTACTACAGGAGTCTGGGCCAAACAAGGCTCAGGATCTGGACCAGATCTTGGTAGAGGAGATATGGTACAGTGGGGTTGCAGCAAGTGTCTGTAGGAGGGAAAGTGCATGGGATCAGACAGGAACTATGTGTGCACGCCTTCAAGTGGGCAGGATGCTGCTCTCTTCTGCCTCCTCCCCAGGAACTAGGGCTCAGCATATTCTCAGTACACTGTGGTCAGAGAAGCAGGGCATGGAGCAAACGTGTAGGACCCGCTTTGCAATCTCTGCCTTGGTTTCCTCATTGTACAAGTAAAGCCATGCCTGTTCCTAACCCGAGGAGTTGTTGGATTTGGTGATCTCATGTGTGTTTGAAGAGTGTGGGACATAAAGTGGGTACTCCACAACACATTTTTCTGAAGCTCACTCTCATGGCCCTGTCACTCAGACTTCTGGCTGGGACCCAGTTAATAGTGTTGCTGTGTCTTACACAAACTGGTGTATAGTTCCTGGCCACGGTCCAGTCACTTTGACTTGCTTTGAATCCTTGGGACAGATGCTTGTCCTCTTTGGTCTCTGCTTCCTGTGTAAATATACCTTGGAGATGCAGAGGCGCCTTGTACTAAGCACCATTTGAAGCAAGTGATGGGTGGCCTCACGGCCCTTAGACAGTGGCATTTCACAAGGCTCATGGCCTCTCCATTTATGATTGGAATGGGGAGGAGGCCTGGGTGTGTGCTTCTTGGGAGGACCCCAAGTTACTACAGCTCCCTCTGACCAGTCCCCCCTTTTCCTCCCTAGTGTACCCTCTTCTCTCTCCTCAGGGAGATGAGTGAGCAGGTTGCCAGTCCAGGCTCTATGTGGAGAGGTCTTAGTTTCCCCAGGGTTCTGTGCAGGCTCACAATGGCCAGTAATTGGTATCATGTCATGGGGCCATTTCCTTGTACTTCATGGCTTCTGTTTGAAAATCTATATCATGGCTTAAATTCATGTGCAACCCCCAAATCCATGCTTACAGCTCCCCAAGTCCTGTCAAGTCCCTGAGTGTCTATCAAGAGCTATCAGTCCTCTGACAGAGGGTAGCTGGCCTCTCCACCCCATACTGCAGACATATCCTTGTCAGAGCATTCTTCCTATCAGGTGTGTCCCACACCTTTGTGCTTTTGTTGTTTTGGTGGTGGTGGTGGTGGTGGTAGTCATTTTATTGTTCCAATAGCACTAAAATGTTCCTAAGCGCAAGGTGACCATGATGTATCTTAGAGAGATCTGTGGGTACTACGAGCTTCCTTCAGGCATGAACTTCAGTGGTGTTCAGTAGTAATGAATGGAAGGTGTGTATTCACTCAGAAGCACATAGCCAACGCTTAGGCTGGCCTGAGTCCCTGAGAACAGGGTTCACTATTAGCGCTCAGTATTCACAGGAGCTAGGAGAATCTAACCACTGGGCTTATGCCTGCCAGCTCCCTCCCTCTTAGGCCTCCAGGCTAAGGAGTATCTGCTTTATGTATGGTCTGCCTAGAAAAGCGCACTCTGTCCTTTAGGCCCTGCCTGGGGCCTGGGGCTTCTCTCACCTCCACTAAAGTCTGGGGCTTAGGAAGACCAGTTTCTGCAGATGTCTGTAGTCAGTGGCTTTGGTTCTGATGGAATTGTTGGGGGTATGGATATTTGTGTATTACTACAACGGGAGCATGGACTCTCAGCTCTCACAGCCGTGCCCTGAGAACCCCAGCTTGCACCCTGAGGATCGACTTCTAGCGAAGGTCAAGTCACCCTATTGTCACCGCCCTCCAAGGCTGGAGTTCTGGTGCCTCTCGGTGAGGACACCAGAACATAGAGCTGGGGACCAGAACTGAGCTCCATCCCAGCCAGAGCCTCTGCTTATCCATGAATCTCCTGAATCCAGTATCCTCGTGCCTCCCCTGAGGCCCACACCTGATGCTTCCCTAGATCCAGTTATGTCTTGGGTCCCAGCTGGACTGCCATCTGGGCCTTCCCGTCATCTCAACCCCACTGCAAGGTGACATTCGTCTGGAAGACGCACAAAGGATGTCAGGTCCCTACTTGCCAGTCGCTCCTTTGATACCCTCAGGACACACTGTCCTTGGAATTCCAGGGGCACGTGAACCAGGTGTCTGGAGCATACGCTTGCCCTGAGACTCCTCCTATGGCTCTCACTCTCTCCCACCTCAGTACCTCACCCTGCCTCAAGTTCACCGGCCAGGATCTGGCCAGCTCCTGCTGCTATGACAAAAAAAACGCCAGAGAAAACAGCTTCTAAACAGCAGTGGTTTCCCTCTCACAGATTTGGAAGCTGAGAAATCCCAAATCAAAGTGCCAAATCCAAGTGCCAAGAGGTTCAGTGTTAGTAAAGCCATTTTCTGTTTCTCAGAAGGCTCTCCTGCCTCTGTCCTCACATGGAAAAGAGCCATGGCATGTTCTGGGCCTCTCTTATGAGGAAAAAACAAATCTACCATTGAGGCTTCACCCTCCCTCGTGGTATAGTCCTTTCCTACAGGCCCCACCTCCTAACTCCATCCCATAGGGTAAGACTTTGAAGTGGGTATTTGCGAGCACACAGACACGGGTTTGTGACAGTATCTTCAGCATCCTCCCACTTGAACAGTCACATCTGTGCATGTGTCCCATCTGATGGGGCAACTGGGCATATATTGACAGGGCATAACCGAGTGGTTGGTTTGGGGCCAGAGCAAGCAGCACTGTTTGGCATTTAGGGGTATCTGGGAGGTGGCTTCTCCCTTAGAACTGGCAGGAGAATACTCAGCCTGAGGCACACACATGACACACTTGACACCCAACAGAGGAAATGTGGCCACAGCTGCTGTTTGGAAGAGTACCAGGCGACTCGATGTCACAGATACCCGGGAGACGTGATGCTTTGGTGGTTTGTGCAAGATGGGGGTCAGGCCCATGTGTCCTGTCTGCATTCTCTCAAGCTTAGCGGTGACCCAAGGAGGAGCAGCTGCTAGAAGCCAGCCTTGTGTTCTGAGTCACCTTTCCGTTCAGAGGTGGGAGCTCCTTTGTCAAAGCACACTTCCTCCCCTGCCACAGACACCCATGCGTTCTCCAGTGGCCCTCTGAAGTAGGTGGGGGCATGGTGCCTTTTTCTTGTTTTACTGCTGAGGAAACTCAGATTCATAGAGGGTTGGGGAGGAGCAAAAGTTATCCAGCCAGTCAGTCAGTAGCCGAGGCTAGACAAGATTATTGCTTTCCGGGACAGAGCCCCTTCCACCCTGCTCAGAGCTGCATAAGTCGAATAGTGGCCATAGCTGGCCACTTACCATGGCATCTCCGAGCACCAGATGCTCTGGTCCTCGTGTTCCTCCGCACACTGCAGGCAGGTGCCTGGGAAAAGCACCTGCTCTCTGTCCCCTTCTGCGATGGCTGAGTTGTGTCCCTGAGCTCTTGTGTGGTGTACGGGGGGTGGGTGTGTGTGTGCTATACCTTTTTAATTTCCACCTCAATTCCAGATGATGAGAACCCCAAGTGAGCAGCTTACAGGGTCAGAGGCAGGGTGACAGCAGGCTGGGGGACTCCATGTGCTATATTGCTCAAAGCTAGAATGGCCTGCCTGGGTGGGGACCCTGCCCCTGGCTCCTTGTTCCTGTTTTCTCAAGAGCTCTATCCCTGGGAAAAGAAAGAGGCAGAAACAAGGAGGGCACTAGCTGGGGGATGGGGGAGGGCATCTAGACAGGGGTGGGGGAGAGCATCTAGATAGGGTTGGGGGAGGGTACCTAGCTGGGGGGGGCACCTAGACAGAGGTGGGGGAGAGCACCTAGCTGGGGGATGGGGGAGAGCACCTAGCTGGGGGGTAGAGGAGAGCACCTAGCTGGGGAGTGGAGGAGAGCACCTAGATAGGGTTGGGGGATGGCACCTAGCTGGAGGTGGGGGAGGGGTCCAGCCAATAGAAGCCCAGGAATCCTGGGGCAGCTAGGGGCAACCTGCTAAAGCTGAGGCCTGGCATTCAGTTTGTCCCATGCAGCAGTTCCTGGGTGAAAAGCCATTGATTGTGACAGCAGGCTGTGGAGGTGACATTTCTGTCATGGGCTGATGGGTTTTCCCTGTGTTTAGGGAAGTGATGTACAGTAAGAATGTGTGATTCTCCCTGTCAGTCCCCTTTTCATTACAAACAAATCATAAGAAACACAAGTGAATGAATACCACGAAAAGGCAAATGATAGAGAAGTCCAGATCTGCTTCATCCCACAGGACAGCCACTAGCCTCATAGAGCTATTCTACATGTTAGATGCAATTAATGAAGATGACCCTGTAGCCACACTGGCCACAGTCCAAGCACTCAGTGTGGAACTGCACTGGGTGCTATAGGCTTTCCAGCTTACTGGATAGACTACAAACTAGGAAAACTGACCAGCAACCACTCACTAAAATTTGCAGTGATCAGACCCATCTCATGTACTGGTAAATAAATATTTACTATGAGCTGGGAGTCTCTACCCCGCCTTTCATTCGGTTCCCAGATAAAAGACACACAAATCCATTTATAAGAAGCCTTGTCTGTCAACACTGGAGTGGGCAGCTGTAAACCTTCTGTGGCTCTTTGGCCTACTTCCCTGTCAATAACACCGAGTTATGATTTGCCATGCTCTGCCTGGGCCACTCTTGCTCCAATTGGCCAACCCTCATGGCCATGTTTACATGATTCACCTACCCCATGGTGTCTTCTTCCTTCCCCCACCTTCTCTCTTCCTCTCTGTGGTCCTGCCTCAGTCCCAAAGCCCAGGGAACCGAAACTCTTCCTGTCTCTCTTCTGTCCAGCCACAGGCTGTAGACAGCTCTATTCAACCAATGGTTTTAAATTAAAGAGCAAGGTTACATAGCATCACTTGGGGTACGTAATGATCTCTTCATCCTTGGGGGCAACCAGACCTTGGGGGCTAGTTTAGCATTACAGTATCTAGCAACAGACCCAACCTCAACAGCTACCTTTATAATATCCAGGAGACAGCATTTCTACATTTATACAATTCCACAATTCTGTCTGATAGGCCTATGGATATATGAGGATATTTTCTCTACTTTTTTTGTTTTGGCTCATGGTTTCAGGTTCCCATCATGGTCACTGGGCTCTGATGCTTTGGGGTCTGTGTGTCATGGTTGAGCACCACAGCAGGGTTGCTTGCCTCACAGTGGCTGGGCAGCAGGGATAGAACTCACTTGTGAAGTAAGGTGCCCTCCCCCCACCCCACTGTCACCCAAGCTCATGGGACCATGATCCATCAGTTCGGTGAATGATTGAACTGATAAGGGCAGAGTTCTCATGACCTGTCACCTCTCCAAGACCTCACCTCTGAACTCCACTACATTGGGCCTTTCAATTCGCGAGTTTTGGGGAGACCCTTCAGACCCACTCTGTGATACTCTGTGAGGCAAGGGGCCTCAAGTGTGGGGATCCCTGGTCCAGTCTGCTTCCTGGCTCTTTCAGGGTGTCTAGGGTGCTCCCAGGCAGTAAGCTAGGCTTTTGAGTGGGCCCCAGCCCCAACTCTGTCCCATTTCACACAAGAGACCCAGACAGGCAGGAAACAAGAAAACCTGAAAGATGTGTTCCTTCACTTTTGTGTCTGTGCATATGTGTGCATGGTGTGTGTATGTTCATGTGTGTGTGTGTGTGTGTGTGTGTGTGTGTGTGTGTGTATGTATGTGGTTAGGTATAGTGTGTGTGTGAACATATCACATATGTGTGCCCTGTATGTGGCTATCTGAGAACAGCCTTGGGTTCAAGAGCCTCCTGCTTTTGATTTGAAACAGGGTCTCTCATTGTCCTGAAATTTCACCAAGTATGCTAAGCCAGCTGGCTAGTGAGTTCCAGAGATCCTGTCTCCATCTCTCATCTCATCATCTCTGGGATTGCAAGCATGCAGCACTGAGCCCAGCTCCTTGTGTGAGCTCTAGCAAGGGAAGCTGGGGTCTACAGTTGGTGAGGCAAGCGCTTTGCTGGCAGAGCCTCTATTCTTCTACCATCGTAGTTTCTCCTGCTATTTTCCCCTGTCATTTTCTAATAACAGATATTAGTATGAATACAAACTTATAAAAGTACAATTTGGGGCTGGAGAGATGGCTCAGCAGTTAAGAGCACTGGCTGCTCTTCCAAAGAACCCAGGTTCAGTTCCCAGCCCCCACATGGCAGCTCACAACTGTCTGTAACTCCAGTTCCAGGGGATCTGACACCCTTACACACACATATGAGCAGGAAGAACACCAATATATATAAAATAAATACTTTTTTAAAAATTTAAGACAAACTTTAAAGAAATAGCACACTCTGGGGCAGAGCAGTAGTGGTGCAAGCTTTTAAACCCAGCACTTGGAAGGCAGAAGCAGTAGGATCTCTATGAGTTCCAAGCCAGCCTGGTCCACAGAGCAAGAACAGCCAAGGATACACAGAGAAACCATGTCTCACACCACCCCTGCCCCCCCCCCCAAAGAGTGCGGTCTGTACAGAAAAGTAAAAAGGAAGCAAAAATCTCTGGATCTTCATATGAAGAAGCCCACAGTACCCTTCCCTCCCCACCTTCCTCCCCTCTTCCTCCCTCCTCCTCCCTCTTCCCCTCTCCCTCCCTCCTCTCTCCCCTCTCCCTCCTCCCCTCCTCCTCCCTCTTCCCCCTCTTCCTCCCTTTCCCCCTCTCCTCCTCTCCCTCCTCCCCTCCTCCTCCCTCCATATTCAACACCACCTCCACTCTGTCCAGCAGAGGAACTCAGGACTCACACCATTCTGTCTTTTTGTCCTTAACTACCCAGTCATCCCTCCCTCGTCAGCACACAGTCTCCTCTGCATGTTTGTTTTTCAGTTGCAGACTCTGCCCTCCATTTCCCCCTTATCAATCTGCATGCAGGTTGTTTCCAGGCATTCCTCCTGTACAGACAATGTCTCAGCGACTCCAGAGAGTACCGGCTGTCCCATGAGTCACTTTGCCCATGGCAACTCCAGTAAAGGGAACCCTCCACGGCTGCTGGGTCAAAAGCCATGTGCATCTGCAATTGTGTTCTAAGTTAAATGGTTACCCTTCATGGAAGCTGTCTCTCCTCATGTTCCCGTCATCTAAATGCAGAGCGCTTTAGGAATAATGTAATGACTGTACAATATTCCAGTGTTTACATTAAGTTCAGCATCTAAAGTTACTCATAGGTCTAGTATGGATGGCTATTGTCTGTAACACCAATGTGTCTTTATACCTCATTCTGGTTTTTCTCCTCTACCCCTGCTCAGTGCAGAGCCTAGGTTGTAGACATTCTCAGCACCAAAGAGAGACGGGAAGGAGGGAGCCACGTGGGTGGGGCTGGACACCTTCACCATTCCATTTTTCCATTCTCCTCACCTGTGACTCATGCCACAGGAAACAGATTTGCATTCTGGATGGCCTACCATAGATACACTTAGTCCAGAGAGGGCCGAGCTCTGTGGATGGGACTGTAAGGTGTTTCTCAGTGCTTCTCAGCTACATACAGGGAATCCTCTTAAGGAGACCTTGGCTTTCTGGGAATTCCAAGCCACCTTTGTTACCTCCTCAGCAGACAGTGGAGTCACACGATTCGAAATCAGAAAGGATGGCAGGGTGCCATGGAGAGCCTCTTTTTCTCCACCACCCTCTCTCTGTCCCTGCATAGGTGAGAGCATCCTGACATGGGTGGTTGGCACATGTGCACAGGGCTTGTCTCTGCCATGGGGGCTGGCACCTTTGAGGCTTTTACCTTCAGTCTGGACCAGCACACGCATCCCTGAATCCTGCCTCCTTCATCCCATCTCCACATCTAGTGATGTTTCTCAGTGTCTCTTTGGGGTGGGCACAGGATGCCAGATGCTCTTTGTTTTAAAGATTTATTTTATTTTTAGGGGTGTGTGTGAAAGAGAGAGAGATACATGTGAGTGCTGATACATAAAATCTAAAAGAGATGTCAGGTTCCCTGGAACTGGAGTTACAACTGGTTGTGAGCCACCCAGTTTGGGTGCTTAGAACAAAACTCAGCTTCTCTGCAAGAGCAGTACACACTTTAATAACTGAGCCATCTCTACAGCCTGTCAGTTGTAACATTTATTTCAGTACTATTGTGATCAGCCTAGAATTGGCAGGTCCTGAATCAATATAAGAGATGGATGGCTAGATGGGTAGATGGGTGGATGAATGGATGGATGGATGGATGGATTGATGGATGAATGGATGGATGGATAGATAGATAGATGGATGGATGGACAGATGAATGGACAGATGGATGGATGATAGATTGATGAATGAATGGATGGATGGATAGATTGATGGATGAATGGATGGATGGATAGATGAATGGACAGATGTATGGATGGATGGATGGATGGATGGATGGACAGATGGGTGGACAGACAGATGGATGGATAGACAGACAGGTGGGTGGTACCCATTATTGAGCTGTGCTTCCACTGAAGCATGGTCTTAAACTCTTACAACCAGTAAATAAAGTACTCAGGCTCCTGCCTCCAGTTAAATATATGCACAGAGAAGCAAAGACAGGAGCAGTCACTTGTAAAAAACCACTCAGCTGGGACTCTTTCTGCAGGCTTCCTGGTTTTCAAATTCATACCCTGTGCTAGCTAGGCAAGCTATGGTCATCTAGGAAGAGGGAACCTCAATTGAGAGAATATTTCTTAGTTGCTTTTCTATTGCCATGACAAAAACACCATGACCAAGGCAACTTATAGAAGACCCAGTGTCTTGGGGCTTACAATTCCAGGGGTTAAGTCAGTGGCCATTATGGCATGGAGCATAGCAGCAGGCAAGCAAGTGATGCTGGAGCAGCAGCTGAGAGCTTACATCTTATTCCCAAATTGTAGGCAGAGAAAAATCACTAATTAGGAATAGCATGGGCTTTTGAAACCTCAGTGCCTACCAGAGATACACCTCCTCCAACAAGGCCACACCTCCTAATCCCTCCCAAGTGGTTCTGCCAGCTAGAGACCAAGCATTCAACTATATGAGCCTGTGGAGGCCATTCTTATTCAAGCCACCACAACCTCCATCAGACTGGCCTGAAGACAAGTCCATGTGGCATTTTGTTGATCAGCAATTAATGGGGGAGGCTGTAGCCCACTATGGGTGGTGCCACCCCTAGACAGATGGTTCTGGGGTGTATAAGAAACAGGTTGAGCAAGCCAGGGAGAGCAAGCCAGTAGGCAGCTTTCCTCCATGGTTCCTGCCTCTACTCTTGGTTTAGTTCCTGCCCTGACTTCACTCAGTGATGGGCTGTGATCCAGACCTGTAAATCAGATAAACCATTTCCTCCCCCAAGTTAGTTTTGGTCAGCGTTTTCTCATAGCAATAGAGAGCAAACAAGAGCACAGCCTAAACACCAGGCAACACAGAACACAGCCCTTCTTCATACTGATGGTCAAGAAGTGGTATAATCACTGAGACCCATGGGAGTAGACAGTCTTATCCAAGACTCAGGGCGTAGTCATGATGTAGGGTGAGCCTGGCCAGGTCAAACATGAGCAGGGAGGGCTAGAACCTGTGATCCAGAAGAAGTTCTAGAGGAAGATACAAAGACTCAAGTCATGAGGTGGGGTCTGGTGAGTGGGTATATGGTGAGTAGGTGTCTAGGGCACAGAGGTGATGGAGCAGCCAAGGATGGAGACAGACAGAGGGTGTGCCACTGTGAACAGGTTAGAGCATCTGAGAAACTAAGCTTGGGGATGGCCTACTGTAGAGCTGCCATCAGAACAGCCATAACACTGAAGCCAGTGCCTCTGTGGCCTCCGTGGGGCCTGTATGGAAGTGAGTGTGGGTCTAGAGGGAAGGCTGGAACCCTTGGTACGTTCAGTAAGGTAGGGCTGAAAATTGGGCTGTGGCTCACTTAGGAGAGACAAAGACCTCTGCAGGCAGACACAGAAAGCGGGAAGGCTTCTGACTTGCCAGACCCCTTGATGTGGGCTGTGACGTATGACCTGAGGTGACCTGGTCTGCTCTCGTTATTTCCGGCAACCGGAAGACCTGCTTGAGCTGACTTCCCCTCTGAGAGGCTGTGGGCAGCCTGCAGAACTGGCCAGTGGTTGGCAAAACTGTGCAGGTCCTACCTTACCATGCAAGGCTTTCAGTGTTTGGGGGGACGGGCCTGATCCTGGAAGCCACAAGCGCCTGTGGATACTGGTCTGGACCGTGAACAGTCATTCTACCCTGGATATGGGCTGCAGGTGTCTGTGGAACATTGGTGAGGGTTTTAAATCCAGCCACTTCTCCATCTCACAGGCCCCTAAGCTCTGATTTAGCTCCTGCTGCCCAGCAGCCTGGGCCAGACCAGAAAAGAGGCAGCAGCTGGGGCTACATTGTGCACACTCAGTAGGAAGGGTCTGGCAGAAGAGATGAAGCTGGCCTGGCCTCCTGCCTTTTCTGGGCTGTCTTCTGGGGCAGGGCCAGCCCCTCTAGAAAGAGAAGCCTTCAGAGGTCCACAGCCAAGGGTCAGCTAAGTTGCAGAGACATGGGATTCCAAGAGCTGGGAGGAACCTCAGTCCTTGGCCTAAGTCATGTAGAGCATCAGGCACAGCTGTTCTCCCATGTGGAACACCCCCACAGACATCACTAATTGATCCACATTCTTGCTCTGGTGCCCTCAATTTAATGTTAGTCTGAGTACTGTCAACAGCTGGGGTTCATGTGGGGAAATTCAACCTACGAGCCTGAGGTTGAGCCCAACCGTCTCCTTTTCCTGAAGAAGCTTTTCCTGAAGCGAGAAGTGAGATGCCTGGTCCACAGTCAGACACCATGCCTGGGGCCACGCCTGCTGTGCCAACAACAGCATCTGTTATGAACCACTCCACTCATGAGTCCTTGTCTCCTATCATTTCTACAACGTAACTCCACCCGCAAACAAGCTAGTTTGCTACAATGTCTCCAATTATTGATGCTCTATAGAAAACTGATGCTTGCTACCTTAGAACTTGTTTTATTTTGTTTGTGTCCCCCTGGCTGTCCTGGAACTTACTCTGTAGAGAAGGCTGGCCTCAAAGTCACAGAGATCTGCCAGCATCTGCCTCCCGAGTGCTGGGACAAGAGGAGTGTGCCCCACCCCAGGCCCCCAGATACCCTAGGTCTTGTTAATAGGAACTGACTGGATAGGTAGAATGCAGTCTGTCCATATAAAGCAATGCCATCTGTCAATAAGAAACAAAAGGTTGATACAGAAGCCCTGAAAGACTACTAGTCACCATGGTAATGCCGGTGAACCTCGTGAATGTTACGCAGGGTGGAAGAAACTAAACAGTGCCCAGGTTCCCTTACAGGAAATACCTAGAAGAGGAGTCTGTGAAGAGAGTAAACAGATGAGTGGGACTGGGGGCCCGGGGGGATGGGGGATGGGGACTGACTGGTGGCCAAAATGTCCCAAGACTAGTGGTGATGGCTGCACGACTGTGACAATCTTAGAAACCATTGTGTTAAGACACTTTAAGAACTATTTTAAAAGTGACTGCTTGGTCAGCATATTTCTAGAGGTGGTGTGTGCCAGCACTCGGCTCGGCGTCTGTTGTCTGTCTGGAAAAAATAGCCGGCAGATGTTCCTGTGAGTGCTGCAAGCTGTAGGGACTGCTCAGCCTGGGTGGGACAGAATCCCTGGGAGGGAGGTCGACATTCTGTCATGGCAGAGTTGAGGAGGGATGTTAGGGGGAAGGGGTTGTCAACCACAGCCTTGCAAAGTACAGAAAAAGCAAGAGTCTCTTGGTGAATCCTAGACCTCACCAACTGGTAAAAGTGTCTGGCTAGCAAAACCTGATCTCATCATTGCCTCCTTGGCACTGGGATTATCCCTGCACGTTGGCATCCCCAGTTCAGATCCTCAGCACAGCAAGCACTTTATCCACTGAGCCATCTCCCCAGTCCTAGCCCCACCCTCTCTCTTCTAGAGGGCTTACTTCCCCGTCCTGCCTGTTGTCACTTCAGCCTTGCCTCTGTCCTGAGACTGGTCTGAGGCCTCCATCTCTTAGAACAGGTGCCATTTGCTCTGAACGGAGCACTGGACTGTGTTGTCTGCTTTAGCTCTTGCCTCAATGCTAAGGCAAATGGTATGGTCTCCCTGTTTTACTGAGGACAAGAGGCTCACAGGGTAGGGTGGCCCCGGAATAAAGCTCTATCCCTTCCTGGGACTGCAGCCTGTCTTTGCTATTGTGGGCATCCTAAGTCGGGGCTTTCAGATCTGATGGCTGTCACTATCAGCTGCTGTTCTTTGCCCCAAGTTCTATAGCGGCACAAGAAAGAGGAACATTTCCCAATGGTCTTCTTAGGGTTTCTGCCATGGTGCCCTTGAGATGGCTGCCCAAGCTGCTCCCTAAAAGTGCCCTGGACCCCAAGTCTACCTGAAGGATGGTCTCGTTCTCCTTCTTCATATGGATGTGCAGGCTTCTGACCTAACTTCAAAGCTCTGAGGATGCAAAGCACAGCTGTCATGTCATCTGTTGGGAAATGGCTAATTGCTGCTGAGACTGAGCTGCCCGGGGAGGTAGTGAGCTCCTGACCCCAGAGGTCTAATATCAGATGGGGTGAAGGGGCTGTACTGGCAGAAGGAACCAGCTTGGGTTCCTCAGACTACCTTCCCCCAACACCTCAGAGAAGCAGTGTAAGCATATGGGCTCTCTGTTTTTTCAAACAAATGTACTGAGCACGGGGCTGATGAGATAGCTCAGCAGGTAAAGCGCTTGCTGCCAAGCCTGACAGCCTGACTTTGATCCCTACGACCCACGTGATAAAAGGAAAGAACCAACTGGACTCCCACAGGTTGTCCTCTGACCTCCACACTGTTGTAGCACATGGGCTCCCCCTCCACACCCGTACACAATGTCATTTAAAAACGAAAAATATTCCAAGCCCAGAGAAACCTACAGGAAACTCGGCAATGCCTTGTGTAGCTGCAACCCAGCTTGTGACATCCACTATATGGCACATTGGCCTTGGGTCTTTGTTTTTCGGTAAGTCTTAGAAGTCTGGTCAAAGGTTCCCTTATCCCTGCCAGGATGCACTCAGGGAGCACCCTCACCCACATGGGTAAGCTGTGTCCACAGAGCAAATGCACAGCTGTTCTGAATGTCTTAGGAGTGAGCATAGATGCAGTATGTTTATTGCTCTGCGTATTCTGGTGGTTTTGTTTGTTTGATTTTAGGACTTTCTCTTTGGGCTCCATTCCAGACTCCCAGGGTAGCTGCAAGAACAGAACAAAGAATTCTTATGGCAGCTCCTCTCTCATCAACGTGAACACTGTGTCTCATGTGTCTCCCTCCTCCTCCTCCTCCCTTCTTCTTTCTCCCTGACTCAGTAGAACAGAGTTTCAGGCTTTGTGGTTTTTGTTTTTTTGTTTGGTTGGTTGGTTGGGTTTTGTTCCGTGTTGTTTTTTCCTTATGGTCCTCAATGACTTCTCCTCAGAGCTGAGGACTTATGTCCCTTTTGCCTCTGCCCCTGGGGTGAATAAGCAATGAATAGCAATGCTGTCTTTAGGGTTTTGAGAGTTTCTGCAGTGGCTGATATCAGTGCCTTGTAACAGCTGTGGCAGCCAAGGGTTGACTGCCCAAAAGCTTATCTGACCATTTCTTAGGGATGGACACTGGGCAGGGGAGGTGTGTGTGTGTGTGTGTGTGTGTGTGTGTATGTGTGTGTGTGTGTGGTGGGGTGATGTGTGTGTGTTCATGTGTGCATCCATGCATGTTCATATGGAGGCCAGAGCTTGATGTTGGATGTCTTCCTCCATCATTCCTTATTTTTTTTTCTTTCCCACTCTTTTTTTTTTCCATTTTTTATTAGGTATTTAGCTCATTTACATTTCCAATGCTATACCAAAAGTCCCCCATACCCACCCACCCCCACTCCCCTACACACCCACTCCCCCTTTTTGGCCCTGGCGTTCCCCTGTACTGGGGCATACAAAGTTTACGTGTCCAATGGGCCTCTCTTTCCAGTGATGGCCGATTAGGCCATCTTTTGATATTCCTTATTTTTTGAGATGAGATCTCTTACTGGACCTGGAGCTTGCCATTTTGGGTAGATGGGCTGACCAGCTAGCTCCACGGATTGCATCTATTCCCCTCGCTCCAACACTAGGTAACAGATATGAGCTCTCACGCTTGTCTTTTCTGTGTGTGAAGGGGATCTGAACTCGGGTCCTCCTGCTCACACAAAAAGCGTGTTACCTTCAGCCAGAAGCCTGCCCCGGAAGCTGCTATGGTGGTTTAAATATGTTTGGCCCAGGGAGTGGCAGTGTTAGGAGCTGTGACCTTGGTGAAGGAAGTGTCATTGTAGGCATGGACTTTAAGACCCTCCTCCTAACTGCCTGGAAGGCAGTCTATTAGTGGCCTTCAGATGAAGATCTGTAACTCTTAGCTCCTCCTCCACCATGCCTGCCTGGACACTTCTTTGCTCCCACCTTGATGATAATGGACTGAACCTCTGAACCTGTAAGCCAGCCCCAATTAAATGTCGTCCTTATAATAAGAGTTCTCTTGGTCGTGGTGTCTCTTCACAGCAAGGCAAACCTAACTAACTTAGACAGCTGCTCTCTCCCACCTGCACCCCCCACCTCCACAGTACCATCTGCAGCTGAGGAGATGCTGGGAAGTGGGAGAGACAGCATCTCACCTCTCAGATCTGGCAGATTGTCATGTGAATGGCCACCACCTCCATTCCCAGGGCACGTCCCCCCAGGTCCTTGCCTGAGGAACGGTCCTCTTAGCTTCTGCCTGTTTTGCTTCACAGTAAGGGAGACACAGAGGCATGAGGAATGCGGTGGATCCGGTTGGGATGAGCTAGCAAAGTGACCACCAACATTATTACCTAGTAAGGCCTACATGGATGTTCCCACGAGCCAGGCTTCACCAGCTCCATGGAACAGATGAGAAATCTGTTGATTGAAGATAATTTTCATCATAGAAGCAAGGTGTAATCATTATAATGATTTGAGTCACCCCCACTCCCTGAACATCTCAGAACTGTCTATAATGATTCCTTGCATGGCTGTCTGGAAGCTATTCCTTGTGTTTATGTATATATCTCTATATCTGGTCCCAAATAAGACTGGAGGAAAAAAAAAAAGATTATCGAATTTTCTTTGCCAGCTACTACAAGTATGCAAATGTGGAAAGGGGATGTATGCGTGGAAGTCAGAGGACAAGTTGTAAGAATCATTTCTTTCCCTCCATCCTATGGGTCTTGAGATCCAAACACAGTTCTTCAGGCTTGGCAGCAAGCCCTTTGACTCACTGAGCCATTTCATTGACTCAATTTTGGGAAGGGGCAGAGTACAGGTGTGAGAGTGGCGGAGCTCACACGGCCTCTGTGAAGCTCGTCCTGCCTTCTCTGTTCCCTCGGAGCCTTGTGCAGAGGGTCTGGGCCTTCCCTGACTCAGCATGGTGGGATGAGGTGGCATGGCTTTCCCATCTCTCAAACCGTCTAGGGTCCTGTCCGGATCTACACAAGAGGTCTCAGTTCTCCCAGTAAAGCTCCACGGAGCTCACCAAGCAGCCAAAGCCTCTGGCTCTGGGCCAGGAAACTTCTGCACTCTCTCTAGTGGGTGGCAGCCAGCCAGAGCCCCATTCTGTCTCCTGACTGCTCTGACCCCCAATAGTGTTTCTGCCACCTTCCCATTGAGGTTCGTGAGGCCTGGGGCAGCTCCCAGACCTTGCTCACTGTCCCTGGAGGCAGCTCCCTCCTTCCTTGCAGAGCTGTTCAAAACATCCCAGGGAATCTGGTGCCAAGGGACACTGTGGACTCCTTGGGCAGCTGACCACAGGCACACGGAGGCAATAGAGTGTCTCTAGACAGCTGTGAGAGGGGACGACTGGGGGCCCCCAGAGCCAGTGCTTGCACCACGAACCGAAGGATATCTGTCTTGGAGGGCTTCTGTTTGTGGCAGAGCTCCTCCATAACTCCTGGCCTAGATCTTTTACACTGTCAACTCCGTTCACGACGGCCCGTCTCTGTCACATGTCACGCCTGCTTGCTTCTTTATCTACAATCAAAGATTTCAGGGTACGGCAGTCTCAGCATCTGCTGTCAGGAGGGAGAGCGTGGGCGTCAGAGTCTCTGCTCTTCCAAACAGATGACAGGCACAGAGCCAAGAGGGCTCAGCGACCATCACTGACAGCAGGAGTTACAGCCACAGGCAAAGCTCAGAGAGGGCCCGCTCGTCACGCGGCAAGTCAGAGATCACACCTCCTGCCTGTTTCCTGTGGACTGTTGAGAGCTCAGTTTTTCTGAGTTCCCTGCCTCTCTTTAGCTTGGTCATGGCAGGCGGATGCCAGGAAGCTTTGCCCCTTCTGTCTCTGACCTCTTCTCACATAGTATGAAATCCACATCTTTCCAAGGCCTTGGCGTCTCTGCCTTCTATATCTTGCCTGGAGACAAGGCCTATGACCTCATACACAGTTCTCTAGGCCAAAAACACCCATCACCCTAAGGGCTCAGAGCCAGCCTCTGTCGTGTTTACTCTCAGAGTGGACCTAGAGGGACCTCAAGGAGCTGACTTTCCTGGAAAGCATCTTTGAAGCCCACATTTGATTGGTCCATGGTGCTTGTCACTGCCAGGTGTGTCCACCATGCTGCCCTTGCCTATTCATCCACCAGCTGTGTTTAGGGGCATGAAAAGCATCCTCCTTGTGGTATGTCACATGGTCAAGAAAATTGGATTCTCCTGGCAGCCGCGTTCACATCAGGCTACACATCTCTAATGCTCTTGATCTCATGGGTTGCCACCACGACCAGGTGTCTCGGATGCAAGATAGAATCACAGATGTGAGCACCATTCACTGCAATTGGATGTGCTGAGTCCTCATATCAAATCTACACAGTGAGGTGAGAGTGGGGGTTGTAGCAGGAAGAGAGCTGAGGGGTAAATAAGTTCTTACACAAGAGCTAGCTCTGTTGAGTTACAGGTAGGCAGAGTGCTAAATCCTCAACAGTCACCGCATCAGACTGGCACGGTAATCCTGTGCAACAAAGACTTAAAAAAAAAAAAAATAATTAAACTGAAGCCCGGAGAAGTGACTGAAGTCACACAGCCTGTATTCAGATCCGGGCAAGTAGGCTCTATCTGGACAGGCCACATGGGATGCGAAGAACTTTATCTTAGACGGTTTCCTAAACAATGAAATTAAATGTAAAGCACACTGAGGAAGTAGGCTTTGCAGTGAACAGTCATATCCACCATTTACCCTTAATGTTCTTTGTTTGCATTGCTGCCTGCCTTCATTCATCCTAAGTTCACTTTATCTTTGTGCGTTCCAGAGAAAATCCTAGACCTCCCCGAATATGTCAGCACGTGGGTTGTTAACTACAGAGTTCAGTATTCGATGACTGTTCATGACCGCTTTAGTATAAAATGGATGCAGAAGCCAAGTAAACAAACAGGCATATGTAAATAGACACCATCTGAACTTCACATTGATTCATGCAAACTGTTTTCTCTGCCCTGGGGCTTTGATTCAGCGTGGGATTTTGTGATTCATCCACGTGGTTACTCATCAGTAGACCTCCTTATTGCTAGCTGTTGCCTTGTTGTAGGGAGCCCAGCCTCTTCATCCTCCTCCCATCGATGGGTACCTGGACCAGTTCCGAGTTATGGTAAATTAAGCTGCTGTGACCATCTTCTGGCCTATCTTTTGATAGATGGGCTTTTGTTCCCTTAGGGGACATATCAAGGAACCCACCATGGAGCCTGTGTGCTCGTGTTAGGACAACCTGCCCTGACGTTTTCCAAAGTGGTTGTGCCAGTTTACCTTTATACTAGCAAGTCTGAGAGCCTTCTGACACCTGAACCACCCTCAGCAAAAGTGGCAGAGGCAGTCCTAATTTCAGTCAATTCTGTGGTGCACCTTGGTGGCACCTTGTGGTTTGAATTTGCATGTCCCTAATGACCAAGGGTTTTTAGAGCCCTTCACCTGCTTATTGGCCCATGTGTGTTGCCTTTGGAGAACCTTTCCGGATCTTTTGACTTCCCTTTTTGAGGGATTTGCCTGTCACTCATGAAGTATGTGGTTTGCAGGTATTTCTCCCCAGATTGACGGGCAGAGGTATTGTTGTGTGTCTCCTTGCTCTTGAATAGGTGCATGTGTGTGGAGGGCAGAAGACGAAGTCTTGTGCTGTTCTTCAGGAACCTTCCGCCTTGTTTTTTGAGACAGGGTGTGGTGGTTTGAATAGGAATGGCCCCATTGGCTCATAGATTTGAGTGCTTGGTCATCAGGGCGTGGCACCACTTAAGAATTAGGAGGTGTGGCCTTGTCGGAGGAACCGTGTCACTGGGATAGGCTTTGAGGTTTCAAAAGCTAAAGCCAGGCCCAGAGGCTCTTTCTCTGTCTTCTGCCTGGGGGTTTAGATGTAGAAGTTTCAGCAGCTTCCCCAGCACCGTGTCTACCTGCAACCTGTCATGCTCCCCCCCACCATGATGATAATGACCTAAACCTCTAAACCTGTAAGTCAGCCCCAGTTAAATGCTTTCCTTTTTATGAGTTGCTGTGGTCTTGTCTCTTCACAGCAATAGTAACTCTAACTAAAACACAGGGTCTAAAACTCACCAAGGAGGCTACCTGGCTGGCCAGCCCCAGGCATCCATTTGTCTCTACCTCCTCAGTGCTGGGCCTGCAAGTAGGTGCTGCTGCCTTGCCCAGCTTTTTATGTAAATTCTGGGTATCAAACTCATATCCTCACACTTGCATGACAAACACTATACCTACCGAGTTGTCACCCCAGACTTGGGCAGATGTTTCGACTCTAATGCAACTATTTTTCTTATACAATAGTTGCTTTCCCCATCTCCTCTCCCTCATACCTTGGCCTATCAGCTGAAGTGAGTTTTGGGTGAGAAAGACAAGGTCCCCATGGAAACTACAGACAGACAGGGAACTCAAGCAGGAGCCTGCAGAAGGATATGTAGGTTCTGTGGGGGTGATAGACAGCAGCCTTTCGGGGAGGTCCTTTCGGATGAAAACGTCTTGAAGAGTAGGGACACACAATGTTAGGTCCCATGACTCAAGCTAGAGCCTGAAACAGTTTCCACTTGGTCAGCCAGGAGCAGCAGCTATGCAACTCATGATGCAGGGAGGACTGTGAGGATTATGAGGGAGGAGAGGCCCCACCTCTGTCGGTTGGCAAAGAGCCCACAGGAAGCCCAAGGTCTGGTCCAGGGAACAGGATGTCCGAGGCTCCTTCCCTAGGTGCTGGGCCTCTACAGAAGTTGCTTGAATACTTAGAGCCAGTGCCCCCAGTGACTCCTGATACTGACATCCAGGTGTCCCCCTGCCTGCCTTTAATGTCACCTCCTTCTATACTCAACCCTTAAGCCCAGGGTCTTTCTGCCTGAACATATATCTCTACCAGACACCTGCAAGTTTTCAGTCCAAAGTCATTGTGTAATGGGTTCCTCCTTGACCTTCTAGGCCCCCTGACCCTTCCCTGTAGTTCCATTGTCTGACCTTCTCCACCTGCCTGTCTTCTCTCTCTGAAATGCAAATTCCTGGATGGTTTGTGGTGTTCCCTTCTTTTTCTTTCTTGACCGTTTTGCACATGACTGTCACCTGAGCCTAAAATGTTCTCAGCCTATATTTTCAATAAGGCCCAGTTACTCTTATATTTTTGGTCATGAGCCTATCCTTTAACAGCTGAGCCATCTCTCCAGCCCAGGATCAGTTATTCTTAGGAACCCAGTGACCAACCTGTGTCACATTGGATGGTGCAGGTCTCTCTCACTCATGGAGGTGGACAAGCAAAAATGAAGCTAGCTGCAAATCTCAGCCTGCCAGATGTTCTTCAGTGTAAAGGTTTCAAAACCCTTCTTCAGGGATTCTCTCAGATGCTCCCATGCTTCCTTCAGTCCACTGGGACTGAAATTTATCCGCTGTTTCCACTCTACTTCTGTTATATTTAGTCCCTTCTTGTACCGTAGCTGGCCATTCTGGGTATGTCTTACTTGTTATAATGACAAATGCCTTACGTGGAGACTCACCTTGAGAATGATGTCATTTCCCAAAAGGGTCCTGGCCACATAGATGCTAATTGAGCAAGCAGGGTCACTTCACTCTATACTTATTGTCCCAAAGCCAGTGGCAGTGTCTTAGTTAGGGTTTTACTGTTGTGTTCAGACACCATGACCAAGACAACTCTTATAAGAGCAACATTTAATTGGGGCTGGCTTAAAGTTTCAGAGGTTCAGTCCATTATTCTCAAGGCAGGAACATGGCAGCATCCAAGCAGGCATGGGGCAGAAGGAGCTGAGAGTTCTACATCTTCATCTAAAGGCTGCTAGCAGAATACTGGCTTCCAGGCAGCTAGGATAAGGGTCTTAAAGCCCACACCCACAGTGACACACCTACTCCAACAGGTCCACACCTTCTAATAGTGCCACTCCCTGGGCCAAGCATATACACACCATCACACTCAGGATGGGCTGACCATTTGATTCTATGTCCTCTTATTAGTCCTATTCCAGATGCTGGCAAAGGAGAGGGAGAGGAAGATGAGGAGAAAGACGGCACGAGGCTTGGTCTGTCAACCACCCCGAGGAACTGCATCCCACGCCGGGGCATCAGTGTCCTGGAGAAGCTGGTGAAGACCTGCCCTGTGTGGCTGCAGCTAGGTCTAGGCCAGGCAGAGGCTGCCAAGATCCTGCAGCAGGAGATGGCTGGGGTAAGTCAGTTCTGTGCACCCAGGGAGGCAGGTACAGCTGTGAGGGACTCAGAATGCTCCCCACAGAAGTGCCTTCATGCAAACAGCTGTTGTCTTTCTGCTCTTCTCTTTGCTTTTTGCATCTGTCTGTTCCTGTGTCACAGCCAGCAGTGGGGGGGTTGGGGGCAGGGTGTGCTGGCAGGGTCTCCTGGGGCATTCAGGCACCAGAGATATAGGATTGTGCTGGCTTTCTCTGACTTTGGGAGCTAGGCCACTAACCAAGGACAAGGGTTTCAGGACACATGATCTACCTGCCTCTTGTTTATGGACAAAGATAAGAGGCCATGTGGTTCATCAGCAGATGTTCTGGAAGCTTTGAGGTAGGCAAATGACACTAAGTTTCTGGGGCTCATTTTTGTCTCCTTGAAATAGGAGCTTTAAAATCTCTCTAAGTGCTGGTCCTAGTACATGGGAAGAGAGAATGAACAGTAGTGGGTGAATGAATGGATGGATGGATGGATGATGGATGGATGGACAGATGATAAATAGATGGATGATGGATGATGGATGGATGGATGATGAATGGATAATGGATAGATGGATGATAGATGGATAGACAAATGGACAGATGATGAATGGATAATGGATGGATGGATGATGAATAGATGGTTGACAGATGAATGATGGTGGATGATGGATAATGGATAGATGATAAATGAATAATGGATGAATATTGATAGATAATGGATGGATGGATGAATGGATGGATGGATGGATAATGAATGGATAGACAGATGATGAATAGATAGATGGTGGATGGATGGATGGATGATGAACGGATAATGGATGGATGGACAGACAGATGGATACAGATGATAAATGGATAATAGGTGGATAGATGGATGGATGGATGATAAATTGATAATGGATGGAGATGGATGGATGGGTGGATGGATGGATGAATAAATGATGAATGGATGGTATAGTTGAATGAACAGACAGATGAATGATGGATGGATGGATGGATGGATGGATGGATGATATAGTTGGATGATAGATGGTAATAACTAGAGGATAGTAGAGGATGGATAGACAGAAGATGGGAGGTTGAGTATGAACAGATAAAGTGATGGCTGGATAGACAAATAGAGGTTCCAGATGACAGTTGATAGAATGAGTCACAGCATCTCCTATGTTCCTGTCACCCCCATACATATTTTCTCAAATGCTACTCCCTTTTGAAAACAGCATGTAATTTGTTTTAATTATAAAAAGTGATCCATACTTTTTAAAAAACAAACTGGACAGAAATGAACAAAATTGTCAGAAGGAAATGTCTTATAAAGGTTTTTCCCACCTACTCCAGGCCAACTCACTTCCCAGAAGGCATTTAAAAAAAAAAAAGTTAAAGCAAAATATGCATCACACCGCATAAAAAGAAACATTTAAAGTGTACCACAGGCATTTAGTGTTCTCTGGGTACTATGCCACTACTGCCTCCATCTGGTCCTAAGGCATTCTTGTCACCCTAAAAGACAGCCCTGTTCCCATTAGCAGCTCCTATCCACTCCTCTCCACCCCAGCTCCCAATGTGCTTCTGCAGTCACCTTGACAGAGACCAATGTTGCATCCTTCTCGTGTTCACACAGCATCCCGCACGCCAGCAGCCATATTCCCCGAGGGTTCACTGTGTCCCAGGCTCTCTCCCACTGTCTGCTCAGGAATGAGCCATGATCTCCTAACTACCTACACTGATTGCTGCTACTTCCCAGGAGCCACAGGGAGGAAGTGGCAGAGCTGGGATTTGAACCTCTGCAGTCTAAATGCTCCTAGACTTTATCTTTCAGTGTCTATCTAACACTGGGGACTCTTGCTTCCTAGATGTTCTCATCTGGGTGTGGCTTGTGACACTACTGTATCTCCTGGGAATCATCCTCAATGCAGGACTTGGGGCACAGACTATTGCCACAAAATAAATAAGATTCATGGAGCTGTCATTTGTGCCTGAAAACTGGGGTGACTGGAAGGCAGGGGGTCAGAGTCCCTGCCGCTCTGCCACAGAGCATGCAGGGCTGGGAAGGTAATAATATCCCTGAGCCCACCCAACCCATTCTAGTCCATACATGGGTGAGCCTGGGTGTCCATAGACGCCTCTTTCCTCACAGGAGTGCACAACAAGAAGCAGGGAGACCAAAGATGCTGTGACCCAGATAATACCTGCTATGAATTCCTTTCACTAAAGGTTTCTAGTCACTAAAGTGACTGGGGCCCACACAGTAGGTACCCCTAGAAGCCTGGATCTTCCCTCCTCCATTCTTAGAGGAAGCAGCTCAAAGCAACTCACGAAGCAAGCTGGTGGCCGATGCATTACTGGTGCTTTTCTGTTGTTGTGACAAACAGTTTGAGCAAGGCAACTTACAGAAAAAAGAGGAATAAGAGTGCATCATGGAGAAGTGACAGGCATGGCTACTGGAGTAGCAAGCTGAGAGTATCTTGACTCACAAACACAGATGCAGAAAGAGCAAACTAGAAGTAGGTAAGACTTTTTACTATCAAAGCCCACCCCAGTGACATACTTCCTCCGGCAAGGCCACACCTCCTAAATCTTCCCAAACAGTGCCATCAACTGGGGATCAAGTATTCAAATGCCTGATGTGTGAGTGTGTGTGTGTGTGTGTGTGTGTGTGAGTATGTGTGTGTGTGTTTGGGGGGGGGGGCATTTGTCATTCAAACCACCACAGCTGGCCATCGGGAAGCCTGTGTCCTGAGTGTGTGAAGATGGGTCTTGTCTTAGTCAGGGTTTCTATTCCTGCACAAACATCATGACCAAGAAACAAGTTGGGGAGGAAAGGATTTATTCAGCTTACACTTCCAAATTGCTGTTCATTACTAAAGGAAGTCAGGACTGGAACTCAAGCAGGGCAAGGAGCAGGAGCTGATGCAGAGGCCATGGAGGGATGTTCCTTACTGGCTTGCTTCCCCTGGCTTGCTTAGCCTGCTCTCTTATAGAACCAAGACTACCAGCCCAGGGCTGGTCCCATCCACAAGGGGCCTTTCCCCCTTGATCACTAATTGAGAAAATGCCTTACAGTTGGATCTCATGAAGGCATTTCCTCAACTGAAGCTCCTTTCTCTGTGATAACTCCTGCTGTGTCAAGTTGACACACAAAACCAGCCAGTACAATTGACCCCTTGTCAACTTGACACACAAACACATCACTAGTAAGCCTCAACCCTTACAATCTTATTCATCCCCAAGGTCTAAATAACTTTAGACATCCCACAGTCTTTACATATTCTTAAATTTTCAATCTCTTTAAAATATCCATCTCTTTTAAAATCCAAAGTCTTTTTACAATTAAAAGTCTCTTAACTGTGGGCTCCACTAAAATAGTTTCTTCCTTCAAGAGGGATATCAGGGCACAGTCACAATCAAAAGCAAAAATCAATCTCCAACCATCCAATGTCTGGGATCCAACTCAATCTTCTGGACTCCTCCAAGGGCTTGGGTCACTTCTCCAGCCATGCCCTTTGTAGCACACACGTTGTCCTCTAGGCTCCAGATGCCTGTACTCCGCTGCTGCTGCTCTTGGTGATCATCTCATTGTACTGGCATCTCCAAAACACTGCCCCTTCAGTCCTGAGCCGTCAATTGCAACTGAGGCTGCACCTTCACCAATGGCCTTCCTTGGCCTCTCACAGTGCCGAGCCTCAGCTGCTATGCATGACCCCTTCATGCCTTCAAAACCAGTACCACCTGGGTGACCCTTACACCTTACCAAGTCCCGCTGCAGCAGGAGTACAACCTTGGCTATCTCTGGAACACAGCCTCTTTGTGCTTTCAGAAAATACTTTCCAGAAGATGTCACCTCAACGATGCTGGTCTCTTCTTCATCACCACTAATTTCTTAGCTCCAGCTAACCAGCATCAATAGTCCCAGTAATGCAAAGGTTTTGCTTTAGTAGTTCTGGTATCTTGTTAATCACAGCTGATTCTTCAGCCCCAGCTAACCAGAACCACAGAATAATCAAACTCCAAAATAGCAATGGCTCTGAAAAGAGTCTTTAATTTTCCCCCTGAAATTTCACAAGCCAGGCCTCCATCTTCTGCACTGTTCTCAACATTATCTTCCAAGCTCCTACACAACATCTGACAGAGCTCTTAACATCGAATGGATCTTCTATCCCAAAGTTCCAAAGTCCTTCTACAGTCCTCCCCAAAACATGGTCAGGTTGTCACAGGAATACCCCACTGTGCTGGTACCAATTTGTCTTAGGCAGAGTTTCTATTCCTGCACAAACATCATGACCAAGAAACAAGTTGGGGAGGAAAGGGTTTATTCAGATTACATTTCCATACTTCTGTTCATTACCAAGGAAGTCAGAACTGGAACTCAAGCAGGGCAAGGAGCAGGAGCTGATGCAGAGGCCATGGAGGGATGTTCTTTACTGGCTTGCTTCTTGCTGGCTTGCTCAGCCTGCTTTCTTATAGAACCAAGACTACCAGCCCAGAGATGGTCCCACCCACAAGGGGCCTTTCCCCCTTGATCACTAATTGAGAAAATGCCTTACAGTTGGATCTCATGGAGGCATTTCCTCAATTGAAGCTCCTTCCTCTGTGATAACTCCAGCTGTGTCAAGTTGACACAAAACCAGCCAGTACAGGTCTAAACTGAGTTGTGAGGAACAGATCCATCCTTTTTGCCCTCGGTAGAATACTGATGGGGGGTGGTCACACTGCAAACTGGGGCAATAGAAGTTGTGGCCTTGTCAGAGGTATTTCTGTGGTTAGAGGGGGCCTCTGTGGTAGTGTGTGTGCTGTGCTTAGCAAGCACCCTGATCCTTGTACCATCCTTTCTTCAAAAACCACAAAAACTTGACATCTCCCAGGCCCCTAGGGGTCTGTTTGTTGTTTGTGAACACCAACCCTGTGTTGTCCAGATGTCAAAGGCTCTGCCTTTGTCCCATTTCACAAGCCATGAGGAGGCCTGAGTTCAGATTTTGTCAGCACCAGCCTCTTAAAACCTCTGGTGTCTTATAGAGAGTTCCCAAGAAGCAGAAAGAGAAAGAGATGGGCAGAGGTTATACACACTAACTGAACCCCCTTGAAGGCAGTGTGGAGAACACCCCTGGGACTCTGCCACCTGAGGGTCTGGGGACTTTGTGCTGTTCATCAGTCTGTTGCTATCATGAAGGTTAGACGGTTCGTTTTACAGTCTTTTCTCTCTGCCTGTTCTGTGAGAACTGTTACCTGCCAGAAACAGCCCTGGCTGCAAGAGGCCAGGCTAGAGTCTAGGAGTCTAGGGAAGGCCAGGTGCTGAGCCCAGAGGGAGTTGGGGGATTGGAGGGATGGGATGGTGGTGGTAGCATCACCTGCTTCAGGTTATGAGGCTAGTGAGTGACAGACCCACGTCTAGGCCTACCTGTGCAGAGTAGAGACACCAACAAAGGAGGAACAAGAAAGCAACAAATACACTCACCCTCATATCCCCATAGTGCACCTGCACATTAACCATGGATGCAAAATAATGGGGGGGGGGACAGTTGCATCTGCACTGAACAGTGCAGACCCTAAATGGTGCCTCATAACCCCCATTTACACAGCACCAGGATGGCTTAGAGAGAACAAAAGACCCTGGGGTAGTTTAGCCAAGAGAGGAAGGTGTGAGCAGATTATACTGAGATTCAGATGTCTTATCTAAGGACAGGGATGTGTTCTAAGATGTGATCACTAGGCTATCTTATCATTGTTGAGTCAACAACATCCCATAACATGCTTACACAAGCTAAGGCAGCTACTTTGCAAATATTATTTAATCCTTGAAGCCGTTTCTGACAGCTAGACGTAATCAGCATTCCCCCTTTCCAGATGTGGAAGTTGAGGCACAGAGATGTTGACTCTTTTGCCTAAAATCACACAGATAGGAAAAATGGGGTTGGTGATATAGCTTAGTGGATTCAGGCCAGCTTGGACCACAGTGTGAGACTCCATTCCATAGAAAAATGGGGAAAATGCCCATTGAGGGATCCTCAAAGATTCTGGGGAAGCCCTTTGCTACACAGTGTGGTTCCCATAGAACCAGTGCAGTGATGTCATTATTTTGAAAGAGACAAACATCATGGGTGGTCCCTGAGTTGAGAGACACAGCCTAGAGATCCTGATTCACCTCCTGCAGCATTGTGAGAGGCAGCCTTTGTCTTGCCGGGAGCCAGCTCACTTGTCCCCAGAGTCGGTGTGACCTTGGCCACATCCACTTCCTTCCCCAGGACCTGCCTCAGTCCTAGCAGCCTCTTCTCTGATAAGAAGTTGGGAACACTGTGGTCCCCCTTTTAAAAGGAAAATCCAAAAAAAAAAAAAAAAAAGTATGTATTCAGCAACAAGGCAATCAGAAAGTTGCCTCTATTTCTTCTGCACTTGGGCTGGTTTGTTATTTTAGTTAGAATGGCTTTAGAGTTAATGGAAAAGTTGCAAACATAGAACAGAGAGTACCCTGTGCCCTGAGAACAGAGCATGCCCTGTGTCCACCAGCATGCGAGCTGCCCTGCTGACAGCAGCTAACCAACACTTGCCACAGTTACTCTACCAGTCCTTGTACATTAGCGTCAACTAAAGCCTGGACTTGGTTATACCTCATGTCCTCTGTCTGCACCAAGACCCTCTCCAGAGCAGAGGCAAAACCAGTGGCTGCCCATCATTCAAAGGTCCCTTGTTATATTGTTTTTGCTGCTGTGATGAATTTCTGAGGGAAACAGTTTAAAAGATGAAGGATTTATGTGGGCTCATGGTTTGAGAGATCTCAGTTTGTATTTGGTTAACAACATTGCTGTGGACCATAAGCAAAACTGAATTATGGCTGAGAGCCAATGATAAGCAAAGCCTGTCATCTCACGGTGGACAGGAAGTGACAGAGCAAAGTCCATCACCTCCTGGTAGACAGGAAGTGGTGGAACAAAGCCAAACAGGAAAGGGCAAGCGGCATATAAGGACCTGCCCCCAACTGATCTACTTCCTTTAGCCAAGCCACACTTCCTAATGTTTCCAGAGTCTCTGAATTAGCTCTAAGTCAGAGTCCTGGGCTTCAGGTCTTCAACACATGAATCTGTAGGGGACATTTCCTATTGGAACCACAGTAGGTACCAAACAGCCATGTGCCTTGCCCTGGTGGGGTTGACTTTGCTCATTGCTGCCAGTTTGTGGCATCTCTCTCCCTCAGCCTCATTCTTGCCGCCCCACCCCACCCCATCCCCACCCCCTGCACACCCCTGCTGCCTGCCCTCTTTCCCTACTACACCTTGGAAGAAAAGTCACTCTGCTGTAAGCAGGGGTGTTATACCCAGCCTCCTGGATGACAGGACTCTCCATGGCATTGGGATTCTTCCTAAGATTCATCTCTTGTCTGTTTACTTAATCACAATAGTATGTAATCATGAGTCTAGTTTTATACCTTGGGTGCAAACTACCTTGCAACCTCGTGTTTGTACCCCAGCTGTAGAGGCCAAAGGTCAACCTCCTGTGTTGTTTTCAGGTTGGCTTCTTTGTTTCTTTCTTTCTTCATTTATTATTGAGACAAGGTCTTATAGAACCTGGAGTTCAATAAGGCGGCTAAGCTAGCTGTCCAGTGAGCCCTCAGGAATCCCCCACCTGTCTCTGCCTCCTCAGTACTGGGATCACAGAATGTGCCACCATCCTGGGCCTTTTGCATGGGTTCTGGGAATCGAACTCAGGTCCCGATGCTTGCAAGGCAAGCACTTTGCCCACTAAGATATCTCCCTAGCTCCTAATTTGCAACATTGTAGAAAGTTGTCCACAGAAGTCTCTCAAGTGGTTTGTGATGGTTAGGTTTTGTCAGTTTGACACAATCTAGGGTCGTCTGGGAAGAGGGAATCTCAATTGAAAAAGTGGCTGCATCAGATTGGCTTGCAGGCATTTCAATGGTGCATTTTCTTAATTAATGATTACTATAGAAGAGCCGAGTGGGTGAGGCCACCTCTAGGCAGGTGATCCTGGGTTGGTTAAGAAAGCAAGCAGAGCAAGTCTATAAGCAGTGTTACCTCTTGGTCTCTGCTTCAGTCCCTGTGTCCAGGACCTGCCTCAACTTCCTGCCACAACTTCCCTCAATAACCCCGACTGTGAGCAGTAAGATGAAATAAACTCTTTCCTCCCCAGACTACTTTTGCTCATGTGTTTGTCACATCAGTGGAAAACAAACAAGGACATGGCTCTTGCTAACCCCAGCACCCCACAGTTGTGTGTGTTGGTATCATTGCCCGCTTTCTGTTTGGATCACTTTATTGTTTTCTCACCATAGAAGATACTGTTGTCTTGTATTGTATACTGTCTGCCCTCAGCCCAGGACTAGCCACATCCTGTGTGTCCAAAGACTTCTGCTTCCTTGATTAAGGAACTCTCCTAGAAGCCAAGGTCTGTGTGTGACCTGGACCTGTTGCTATTGAACTGTCATCGATACCAGCTTGAAAGACAAGTTGTTTTGTTTTTTTAATTATCTGTTAATGGGAGAGGGCACACTTGCTATGGTGGGAGTGTAGAGATCAGAGGAAACATGTTGAAGAAATTGTTTCTTTCCTTCCACCGTGTGGGTTTTGGTCATCAGGAACTCAGGTCATCAGGTCTGGTGGCAAGTGCTTTTTCCTGCTAAGCTATGTCACTAGCCCTTTAAAAACCATCTTCAATGAGAGAGGCCTCTTGAGCATTTCTCTTTGGTAGTGAGGATTTAGCTCAGAATTCTAGGGGAGTACGTGTTGTCAGATGGATGGGAAGATGACGGTTCGGTAGATCACGAGGGTGCTAATTCCATTCAGGCAAGGTTCTTTGGTAACACAGGGAAGCCCTGTTTCCTGTCTCTCATCCTTGTGGCAGCCCTGTAGAACAGGGACACACGCTGCATCCACCCATAGGAAACAGCCCTGCAAGGGGAGCAAACACTTGGCTTGAGTTCAGCTTCTAGGTGTGGTGCCTTGCTCAGTTCCACCACTGGCTGCCTTTAGAGGCCAAAAACTGACTGCATCCCAGCCCCTAGTCCAAATACTTATTCCTTTGGCTTGTCTTAAGAAGCTAGGATTCTCCCATCTAACCACATCCCCAGACCTGCTGGGTCATGAGTGGGACCATTCTGTGTGGAACGGGGACATTTGGATCTCTCCCTTCAGTTCTTGAGAAGCTAATCCCTCTATTGTCGACAAATTGTGTTTCTGCTCTCTGAAAGAAGGGCCACTGGTGTGCTTTTAAGGCACCTATACAATGAGCTGTGGCGAGCTTTGAGAAAAGCTGCCTGGGCCTTGCCATGGCCAGGTGGTAAGTCAGAGGAATTGTGAGCTGCAGTTTCCCCACAGCTAGTAAATGCATCTTGGGCAATGCATCCTTTAGTCCATTGCCGGGTCTCTGACCTTCTGCACACACTCCCAGCTCTGTTGGGGTGGAGCCCCAGGTGAGAGGATTTTGAGCTACAGGTGAGCTACCACAGCTACATGAGCCCAGGATGGCCTCTGGGCTGTCTACCTAGTCCTGTGTAGATCTGGCCTTTGCCAAACTAGATGCATCCCTTTGGACATTATGGGAAATTCCTTCAACTACAAACAGCTCTAATTATATAGGTCCAAAATGAAGGGTAAAAACAATCAATTAGAGTGCATGTAGATTCTGGGTTTTATCTATTAGTTTGAGGGCGTTACTGTAGCTGTGTAACTCTTTATCTGAATCTTTTCTTTTTTCCATCCTAACTATTGATGAAAACATTGGCTTTTCAAAACCCATCCTGTCCTATGCCAGCACTTGGGAAGCAGATATGAGGAGGGTGAGTCTCTGCGGGTTCAAGACCATCAGGGTTATACAGTGATACTCTGTCTCAGAGAACCAAAACAGACATCCTAGAAAGCATATGATCTGTGGTTGCACATGCCTGTAATCACAGTACTCAGGATGCTGAAACAGGAGAAACCACTGCAAATTCAATGTTACGCTGGGTTCCATAGCATGTTTCAGTCCAGCTTGGACTACCAAGCAAGACACTGTATCAAAACACAAAACAACAAAAATACCCCATTCTGACTAAGACAGACAGAGAGGGGTCCTCAGTTGTCCTCACCAGCCTCAGTGAATGCCTTAATTTATCACAAAATGAACTCTCGTGTAACCTTCTGGGGGGGGGGGTAAGGGCCCCCAAGATGCTGGAGATAGAAGAACATTTTCTAAAAAGACAGCTCGGAATCCTTCACTTGTCTCCCTCCCTACAAAGCCTCCCAGAGAAGGCAAGTGGCCTCCCTGACAACCCATGGCAGCTCTGCATTGGAATTTGGAAGGATACAACCATCCTGACTTGGCCCAAGGGCTGTCATTACTGTCTAGTTCAGAGTTCAGATGGAGGAATCCTAGCTGTTCACAGAAATTAGAGCCCAATGTGGCACCCAGCCCAGTGGCTGTTGGGGGAAGGCCATTCTGTTTTGGGGGTTGGAGTGTGGCTTCCCAGTGGATTGTGTTGGGAGAAAGGAAAAAAGAGACAGAAGCCAGACTGCTGACCCGGATGTCAGGCCAGGCTAGTGAGGAGTCAGACCACTGAGGTCCACTAGTGGCCTGCTTAATCATCGAAACCTCTCAGGAGCAGGCACCTTGGTAGTGTGGCCAAGAGGGTGAACAGCTCTGTGGCCGGTCACCCTACTGAGCATTCAGGAGTGATCAGAGGCCCCAGTGCCTGTTTCTGTCATCTGCTTTCCCCATTGCTTGCCTTGGCCTCTCTCCACTCAGAGCCAAGGCCTGAGGTCTGCAGCTTGGAATCAAGGCGGTCTGGTTTTCCTACCCAGGAGCCCCCTGCACACCCTGTCACTTTTTTAGTTTACAGAGACATGTGGGAAGACAGAAATGTAGAATTCCAACATGTGCTACCAGATCTAGCCAGTAGCATTTTACTGAGGTCTTGTTGCCTAGGCAGGAATGAAACATCAGGCTGTGAAAGGGTACCCATCTCAACTCTGCCCACCTCCCCCAGGTCATGGTAGGGCTGGCCTGAAATCCCTTTTCACCCCCCTCTGAAACTAAGGCCCTAAGAGACTCCTGTTAGCACAACACCATGCCTGGTCTGGAAAAGTTCTTACAATGACAGATGCCCCTGCCTCAGGAAATTCCCAGGGTTTTGAAGCTCTGTACTAAGAGTTGGAAACAAAGACCAGCTGTATTTCATATTATGGTACACCCACTCATAACATTCATTCGTAGGCATTTCCTCCAGCCTCACTGGTTCCCACGGATCTGTGTGCAAAGAGGCAAGCTAACCTTGAACCTGTTGAGGAAATAAAGTGGCTTCGTATTTGAAAGACATCCTTGGGACAGTTCAAGTTCAGTGTCTCAGCCATTGTCTCGAGGTGGGGAGTAAAGTCTAATGGAAGCATCTAAAGTCTGAGGGCCTGAGCTCAAACCCATCTCTAGCCTCTCCCATTCCGTCTTAAGCTCACCTGGCTCTCTTGGGTTCATCATTACCACACCCCTTGTAGATTTCTTATGAGAAATTGCAAGTTCAGGCTTGGGGCCAACTGGGGAGACAGTATATGACAGCTGCTGTCGGCCAGCAGCATAGAGCTAACTGTGTGTTTTATTAATGACACTACATTCATGCCTAAGATGACCTGGCATTGTCATGGTGGGATTAATAACCAGCAGTTGTGGCAGCAGAATTTGGAACCAAAGGAGAGGTCTTCTCCAGAGCCTCCCACACTCAGGGTCATGTCCTCACACATGGGGATGTCCTGGTATCCTTGTGCCCCAGCCAGCCCTAAACAACTTGGCCACACTCCTAGTTTGGGGATTTCTAGCTGAACTGTGTGGGACCTGAGCCCAGGAAACAGAGTCCAGGGGCAGAGTGAGGATGGAGGAATGGGGACACTGGCCAAGCGCTTTCCTTCCCTCGACAGAATGTTTGAGGAAGCCAGGAACATTCCAGAAAGTGTCATCTGGGAAGGAAGGGTGAGCCTGAGAAGGGTTAGCTGTGCCTGAAAAGGACATGATAAAACAGCAGTTGGTGACAAAGGAGAGGCCTCTCCATGCAATTGGGGACCATGAGGAATGGAGCCACTCCGTGATCAGATGTGGTACAACCTAGGCAACTTATGGAGACCTTATCTCAGAATAAGGAACGGTGAATGAAAGGTGCATAGTGGAAGCACCTTGCTTAGCACACAAGAGGCCGTGTGTTCAATCCTCAGTACCACAAGGTCCAAACAAAATGTTAGCTACTTTTATTTTTGCAAAGGGAAAAAAAGTATACATTTCCCCATACTTATAAATGTTTTCAACAGACACTCCCCACCCACTTCTCACCCCCTCCCTCAAAAAGAGCTGAGTGCTAGAGCATGAATTGACATTCAACCAACTCCCAACTATTAGGGCTTCTCTGATCCTGGATCCTGGACCATCCTCATACAGAACCCCGCTGAATCCCCATGCATCGACCATGCGTAGACTCAGTGCAAATGAGAAATGGAGACTTGAGGATCTCAAATTTGGATTCACTGTTCTCAGAGGTTTGCTTCAGACACCCTCTGGATGATTTCCACCCCGCACGCTGCTGACCCTCTGGCCTCCACCAAAGCCTCCGACTCACAGAGCCCCTGCTTCTGCCATTTCAGATGTTCCTGGTGTGCCGGGACAACAACCTGAAGCAATTGGTGCTGTGTGTCCACTTCCCTTCCCTGAAGGGCAGCTCAGCTGAGGTGCTGGAGTACCCCATCAAAGAAGAAAAGGCTAGTAAGTTCTTACCTCCCCCCGCCCCTCCAGACACAGCAGCAAAACCTGTGAGACACAGACCCTACATTCTGTCCCCATGTTTAAAACTAGAATAGGGAAAATCAATTTTAGGGTTGGCTCCAAGGTAGCAGTTTGGGTTAGGTAAGGATTTGGGAGGACACACTCATGTTGGTGTGTCTCCTGTGCCCACTTTGCATGGACTAGAACTTGACCAATCACTCAAGTATCAAAATTGTCAGACCTAGAGGCACATATGGGCAATTCTACCCCTTGGGTGACAGCAGGAGAAAGATTTGCTGCAACTTGAAGGCCTGCTACACAGTGTGTGTCAGGTTAGAAAGTGTCCAGTCAGAAAAGGCCTGTTTCAAAACATGAAGCCAAGTCACAGTTACTATTCACTTTCTCTGCTCACGGCTTGTAGGCTTTGCTTCCTCGTAGCCATCGTCAAGTTGTCTCTTGTTTGCTGAGCACAAAGGACGACAGAGAAAGGGGAGGAAATGAGATGTCCGGTCCTGGGTTCCAGTGACTCATTACTACATTCTCAAGCCATGACTTGCCGTGTGTCGTGTCGTCTCTCTGAAATTCAGCTTTCTCTTCCGTCGACTGAAACTAACAGTCACTGTCCTATCTCTATCCCAGAGCCTTTGTTAGGGTCACATGGGCAAGCAATTCCAAAGGCAAAACTCCTGGGTGTTCATAGGGCTACCAGAACAGACCTGGGCTTGTGGGGAGCCTGTTTGGGGATCTTTAATCCAGGCTGGCCTCGAACTCATGGTCCTCCTACCTCAGCCTTTCCACTGCCACTGACAGGTATATACCACCATGCCTGGATTCCACAGTGGCTTTGTACTATTAAAGACGTCATGGAGTTTGGACCTCTTCTGACCTAGGCTCCCTTGTTTTGAACCAGCTTCTGACTCCTTTCAAAGGCCATGTGTTCACGGGTTAGATTTGGAAATCTAAGAAGCCTGTGACAAGAATCCATAGGCTATTCCAGGCATGAGCTCACACCCAGAGAAACAATTCCAGGGTGTTCCCTGAGGCTTATCACCCTAGGTCAACAGCAGAATGACAGTAAGTACTCTTGGATGCCTGCTTTTCAAGACACTGAGAACCTACATAGATGAATAAGAAGGAAGTCCTTGCCTTAGGGTGAGGGGGTTTTCAGTCAGGCTAGAGGGTGGCTATGCTAGAGCAGGGCTAACAGGCATCACTTGTTCTGTGGTATGACAGCTGTTACTGCCAGGGGGCACCTGTCAGGTGGGGCAGGTCCAGATCCTCCCTAAACTGGGAAGAATATCAAAGAATATCTACTGTGTGAGGGTATCTAAGAGGAGAAGGCTTTAGGGTTAGGCTCTGAATGTGTGAAGGTGCTTGTGTTTGTCCAATAAAAGGGTGATTTTCTACAAAAGGAAAGTAGGGCAGGTCCCCATCCTGCTGGGAGAAGGTCTTTCCAGTAACTCAAACCACATGAACAAAACGCCTGTGCCCCAAGCCAGGCAGTGGTATCAAATGCCTTTAATACTTGCACTCAGGAAGAAGAGGCAAGCAGATCTCTGAGTTCAAGGCCAGCCTGGTCCACAGAGTGAGTGCCAGGAGAGCCAGGGCTGCACCGAGAATGTATATCCCTAGGTAGTACAGGTGCTGCATCCTATGGCAAGAACACACAACGCCTGCCTCTTAGGATATCAAGTAAGATAAGGAGACAGAAGCGAAAAGGCTTTTACTGTCCTGGGGGATGTGCCAGGTGGAAATCAGCCAACTGCCTCAATACCAAGAAATGACTTAAAGCTGCAGGAAGCTAATTTCCAAGCACAGGCCAGCTATGCCTCCCTTAGGCCCCCTGCAGGCACCCCACTGTTCTGCTATCTTCAGCATGTGACCTCCATATTATACGGTTGGGTCCAAGGTAACTGTGTAGACTGGAAAAAAGAGTCTAGGCACCTCCTATACCCATATTTTGTTAGCTAGAACTCTGTCACATGACCAAACCTAACTGCAGGGGACACTGTGAAATATAGTGAACTATGTGCCCAGGGAAGCAGACCCACTGGATTTTTTAATATATAACTTGTTTTTATGTGTATTGGTGTTTTGCCTGCGTGTGAGGGTGTCAGAAGCCCTGGAACTGGAGTTACAGACAGGTATGAGCTGCTGTGTGGTTGCTGGGAATTGAACCCGGTTCCTCTGGAAGAGCAGCCAGTGCTCTCCACCACAAAGCCATCTCTCCAGCCCCAAGCAGAAGGATTTTAAGGAATTCTGGGAGTTGCCCCGCCCTCTAGTATGAGAGTACAGAGGTGGATCTGGAAAGGGCTGTGGAGTCAGGGTGGGGGTGGGGTTCTCAAAGAGGATGGGGAGTGTTTCGGTTTTTCCAAACCACTGAAGTACATTGTGTCCTTTGATGACTCAGAAAGGGTGGGGTTGTTTGGATTGTCTCTTGTTCCCCAAGAACCTGGGTCATTTTTCATATGGCCTGGAGAATGTGACCTTCACGGTGTCTCTGGGGCCACATGATGCTGGATGTGTTTTTGACCCCAAGAGAAGGTTGACCAGTAGGCACAAACTGCTGGGCTAGGATTTCGGGATCCCCCTGCCTCTTACTGAGAGTCATGACTTCAGGACTAGGCTGCCACATCTTAGTTTCCTCTGTACATTTAGGGACCCACATGCCTTGAGCGAGTGAGTTTTAGCTCTAGGATTGGAAACTGCTCAGATGGGGGCATGCCCAGGGCCGTGTGGAGAAAGTACAGGATCAAGGCAGGGTGCCTGAGGGTTTTAGAGGTGAGAGGCGAGACTGGAGCTGGCCCTGGAGCTGTCTGGAATTCTTCTCTGCTCCTTTGTCCTATGTGCCTTTTCTGCTGGCTGGCTGCTGCCTTTGGGGCATCACATCTAGGCCTCTGCACCTTAAAGACAACCCAGCCCTTGGAAACCAGGGCACGAGTTTGATTTCATGTCCCACTTCCAATTCAGAGCCTTATGAAGGCAAGTAAGTGTGAGATGGTGGTTAGCAGGGTTAAGACAGATTCAGTTCAGAAACATTGCAGCCATTGGGCTCTCACGTGCAGAACCGGCCCAGTCCCGACTCAGCTTGCACAGGTGGGAACTTATAGCAAGGTGGATGAAAGATCTAATGGGATGCTGGCTGAAGATGGACAGATTGTCCCTTCTTCTAGGGGATGGGAAACAAGAAAAGCCTGATTGGGTCTAAATGACGGTCGGACAGGTAGGGTGGAGGTTCCTGTCACACTTAGAGGGGTCGTTGCTAGAACAGGCAGTATATGAAGGGTGTCTGAGAAGGTCCAGGAGCTGTGAAAGTTTAGCTGAGTGAAGTTTTGTCAAGATGGATGGATGTGTATTACCAGAACTGTGAGCTGGGCTTGGCCACCTGTCCTCAATAGGCAAATGAAGCAGATGCGTAATGATGTAAGGATGAGAAAGGAGAGCTCCTCGCTGTGGGAAGACGAACAACTTGAGAGATCCAGCGACCATCCTCCACAAGTCCATCTTCGGGATGCTGAGATGGGGTTTAGGTTAAGTGGAGGGTACGAGGCATGCGTAACTAAGCCATCTTGACGGAGGCATGGCCCTCTGCCCAACATGTCACTGTCTGGACCCCAGTGTGTCCTGCAAGGTTGTCTGACAAGTTATCAGAAATCTGTGAACTCTCTTTCCAGGAAATAAATCCTCCTCTAGCTGGCTGCAGGGCCCCAGGCTTCTCCTCGTCCTAGCTGAGAATTCACTACTTCAATTGTGTGATAGCCCAGAGAAGGGACATGAGTGTCTCCTGAGGGGAAAAAAAAAAAATCTTCATTTCTGCCGAGATGGTCAAACCAGACTACTCAGAAATGGGAGCACTAACATCCCAGGTTCTTGGTTTTCTCCCAGGCCACATGGTAGAATTCCATGCATTTTCAGGCTTCAAGTTCAGCATTCAGCATTCAGCCTTGCCTTGAAGATAGTCAAAATGCAAACCGAAGCCATTTGTGTAAGCTGGTTCTTCAATCCTTATTCCAACACGTTGGCCACAAACACAGAGGTGCCCACCGCTTGGGTATTTCATTTTGTTCTCTCTTTATATTACTCTGCTGCTCCTAAACCTCTTTCTTTTGAGGTCTGCTGCCAGAGCAAGGGCATTGGCTGGGCTGTTTCTCTGCCTCAACTGTCTCTAAGTTCCATGCTCCTCCCTCTTTTTGAATTCTGTGCCTTTGATGTCATAGCTTGGTTTCTCTCACCTCTGTCTCTTGCCACTTGTGTGACTGGGCAAAAACGCTTCATGTCTCCGGCCCCCCGGCCTCCCTGCCTGTGAGGTAGGGATAGTGATGGTGCCTTTCCTCAGAGAGTCCTGGAAGGACTTAGTTATCCAGATCATGTAGGGTGATCGTGAGGCTCTGTGGCCAAGCTAACTTCAGTGGGGTGCCCTCAAGGGGAAGTGGGCAATGGAAGGGCCCAGGCCTAGAACTGGAGCTTTCTGGGTTTCCCCATGCAAAGTCGAGGGAGGAAACCAGGGGGTGTCCCAAAAGTGAGTCTTGCTTTGACCACAGCTGTGCTCTGAGGCACTTTAAATCCCCTCCCTAGTTTCTTTTTTTTTTTTTCTTTTATGTTTTTTCCAGACAGCATTTCTCTGTGTTCCCCTGGCCATCCTGGAACTCACATTGTAGACCAGGCTGTCCTTGAACCCGGACATCTGCCTGCCTCTGCTTCCTGAATGCTGGTATTAAAGGTGTGCACCACCACTGCCCAGCTTCTTTCCCCGATTCCTTACAAAGATTCTTCTTTGAAAAATCCTGATTCTGTCAGCTAAGCCATGCTTGTAGTGGTAACAGGCTGCCCTACACCTTTAGTTGCTTACACACAAAGTAGCATGGATGTACTATAGAATACATCTGATTAAAACACTCAAAGACATAGTAACATGAGTATGTTTTCACTGGATCTTTCCACTGTTGCTGCAGAGCTCTACCCATCTGAAACATGAGAAAGTAGAGTTCCATAATGACTCTAGAAGGTTCCACTCAGAAATGCAGCCACCACTTCCCCTACAACTCATTGACCAAAACAGGCCACATGGCCAGACTGGAGCCCAGTAGGACAGGAAGAATCATCTCTCCTCATACAGTGGCAGCAGGAAGGGAAAGTGGCCCAGAGATTACAGGGGGATTTATAGCAGGGAAGGAGCCTGTTGAAGGAGCCAAATGAAGGATGAGTGAAGCTATGCCAATTTCTGGGAGGCAATGCTGCCCCTTGATGGCTGGTATGAACATCCTACCCTAGAGGACACTACAACAAAAGCATCCCTTATCCTAAATGCTTGAGACCAAAAGTGTTGCAGACTCTCCCTGGATTTTGAAATAGTTTGCACATGTGTAACATGGTCTTGGGGATGAGGCTTAAGCCTAACAAGGAAACTTGGTTATGTTGTATGCATACAGTATGCACATATCCTGGAAGATATTTCATATATATATATCAAGGCATCTGCCTTTTAACTTGTCAGTTGACATCAGATGTACTTTTCATTCATGGCATAATGTTGGTGGGCCAAAAAAATGTCTTGGAATTTGGAACATTTCAGATTTCAAATTTCCAGATAAAGACCGTTCAGCTGAACCTGGTTTTACTAATATGCACAGAAGTGGTGATAGACATATCCATGGGGTGGCAGTTTCCTAGTGGTTGCTGAATAAAGGAAGAAGAAGAAGAAGAAAAACTATTTGGGATTGTGTCTAGCAGAGCAGGCCTGAGGCAGTGGCATGACCAGGCCCATGCAGGAAGTGGGCTACGCAGTGCTCAAGGCCTAAGCCGCAGTCTGACCACTCCTACCCAGTGCCTCTGGCCCACTGACCCTGGCTTTAGAAGGGTCTGTGCACCAATTCTGAGTAAATCTTCACTCTCGGGGGTGTGGGTGGGTTTACATCAACTTGAACACATCAGCATCTGAGAACAGTCCATCTCCTGAGCAACTATGGCAAATTCTCATGCTGATTGGTATGGGGGATCATCACCTCTAGATGCAAAGGGGAGGGATCTTGGATGCGTCCTCCTGGGCAGTAGAGATCCATGTGGGCATGACCACGTGATAGGCATGGCCACGTGGCCAGAATGCCTTTGACTTACTTCTCTTACTCTTGAATATGACTTCTCTCCATACTCTTGGTACCGCCCAAAACCCTAGAATGCAGTCTGACCTGTTTTTGAATGGAGACAGCTCAAGTCAATGAACAGGTGTTATCCATAAAGGAAGAGTTGACATAGAGACTCCATATTTTAGCTGGAAGTGAGGCAGGGTTGATTGCTTTGTGGGAGGCCCTGCAGGCTTGTCCATGCAAACCCCTTCGTTTTCATTTTTCTTCTAGAACATGACTTTTGGAAAGAATGACTGTTGGTTCTAGGTTTTTATTCTTGTGAGATCAGGTAAGATGTCAGATGTCCTTGCACTATGGTTTCCTCATCTGTGAATTAAGGGTGTCTCCCCAGCACAGCTGAGGGCAGATCCTTGAAAGAAGGTATCAGCAGGGAAGCGCTCAGCATCTTCTTCTGGGAAGAAGTCACAGCCCTACTTGTAGCAAGTACTCAATGCACAGTGGCAGTTATAATTAGCAGCAAGTAGCTCACACCTCACAACCCCTCATTTCCTGTACTCTCTGTCCTGAGGACTGCTCTAAAAACATTGCTGCTTAGGGGCCACAGGATATTGGGCTAAACTAGCCACCATTCACTTCTTTCTGCCTTCATCATTCCAGCTTTGAGTTTCCAGACCTGGGGTTGGGTCAAGATGAGGCAGGGAGGTCAACTTAGCTCTAAGAACCTTGGGAAACTAACTTAACCTCCTCCTCTTCCTCTTCTTCCTCCTCCTCTTTCTCTTCTTTCTTCTCCTCTTTTCCCTCTTCATCTTTCTCTTTCTCCTCTTCCTCTTCCTCTTCCTCCTCCTCCTCCTTTTGATATCTCACACCAGCCTCCCAAGTGTTTGAATTATAGACATGAGTTACATCCCCATCACTCCCTCATCTTTCCACCCTTTCATATTCCTGTCTTTCCTTTGCATTTTCGAAGCCAAGGCTAACCTCAACCCCTTGATCTTCCGTCTCCTGGGTGCCATGATTACTTGCTCTCTCTCGATCTTAAGTCACAGTCATGCATGCCACTACCTACCCTTCCTTTTCACCATCTTATTTTATATGAGCTTTCTCAGCTCTGTTCTGCTAAGCATGTGACAAAATGTATCCCCAACTAAGTATCTGCTAAGTGGGTTCTGAGGGGAAATGTAAGGGGGCTAAGACAGAACCCCAGTACTGAGCAAGGGAAACAAGGCCACTGTCCTAAGCCCTATAATCTAAGCCTGGGAAGTTGAGAAACAGTTATGAGGAAGAACATTAGGGGAACAGGCTGGAGAAGCTGAAGCCACAGTCTTCTATGTCAAAGCTCAGAAACAAGGAAGCAAATGGGGCCAAGGCTAAACCATGCTCAGGTGGTAACTGAGGCAGCAAAATCAAGGCTTCCAGGGGAGAATTTGACTGGGTCACCAGTAGCTGTGACAATCACACTACACTGGTAAAGGTTTGGTTTGTAGCGTCATGGAAAGGTTTCGAGCATGAAGTAGCCCGATGAGATGGGTGCTTCAGGACCCCTGAACTGTGTGGCAGCCAGCAGGGACAGTGACCAGCCACAAGAGGAGAAGAGAAAGGGATTGTAAAAACAAACAAACAAAAACAAATTTAGCAAAAGCTTGATGACTGCCTAGGAGTTGAAACTGGAGAGCTGGAAGACAAGACGGCCATGAGAAGGAGAGCACTCTGAGTTGTCACGGGAGCACTCTAGAAGGCAGACTCCAACAGGTGAGAAGAGGAGCACTCAGGAGGAGTAAGTGCCTCATGAGATGTCTGGGGCAGCAATGTTTGTCCAGTGAACACAAACATGGGAGCTGGGGGAGTTTGTCTGGTTCCAAAAGAACTGGACTTGGGAGATCTTGACAGAGACATAGAAAGATGGAGAGAACATCATCTTGAGAGGGAAATGATGGGGAAAATGGGTTAGTGTCCCAGTGGGTCTGCCTGTGGGGAGTGCTCCTGCTCTACGTGTGGGTGCTCCTGGTCTGCCTAGGAGGGGTGGTCCTGGTCTGTGTGTAGATGCTCCTGGTCTGCCTGGGGGTAGTGCTCCTGATCTGTATGTGGGTGTTCCTGGTCTGCATGTGGAAAGTGCTTCTAGTCTGCATGTGGGTACTCCTGGTCTGCCTGGGGAAGTGCTCCTAGTCTGCATGTGAGTGTTCTTGGTCTACTTGTAGGGAGTGGTACTAGTCTGCATGTATGTTCCTGGTCTTCATGTGCCTGAGTGCTGCCATCTAAAGGGATAGCACTTGACTCAGCTGTTTCTGGATCAGAGTCTTCTACTTACCAACCCTTCTTTTGAAGACAGCTGTAGGGGATGTTAGGGCCAAGCCCTAAGGGTCTCTTGGCTTCCAGTCACAGGCATGGATGATCTTGGTTCAGCATGTGCCTCAGTCTGTCTGTGCTGCCAAAAAAACAACTAACTGAAACTGGGCATAGTCTAAAAAGACATTCATATTTCACAGTTTGGGGAACTAGGAAGGCCAATATTAAGGCAAGTTACATCGTCTGCTGAGACCTGCTCTCTGTCCCATCTTGGGGGTGTGAAGGAGCAGAGAGCTGTGTTCTCCATGGAAAGAGGTGGAAGGACCAGTGAGCTGAACTCTTCCTGAAGCCTTGTAAGTGTAGGGAACCTTGGAGTCAGCTCAGGATGCCCCAAGACCAAGTTCTCAACACAAAAGAGATTGATTTGCCTAAGAGGACAAAGGGCAAGGAATAAGAGACAAAGACAGGAGACAGGAAGAAGAGGAAGGGAACAAGGGAGAGGGGGCAGGGGTATTTGTCCCAGATGACAAAGGACTGCCTCTGGATAGAGAGGAGACAGTTGTGATCCATAGGCAAATGGCAGTTTATAAAGGTAAAAAAAGGAAACCCTGTATTAGGATGAGGTGCTTAATTTTATTGGGCATGTTAATTAAGTGAGCCAAAAGGAGCTTTTGGTTGTTGAATTTTAATACTTTGATGGCTGGACCTTGGTAGTGGCCAAAGAAGGAAATAGGGAAATAGACCTTGGTGGTTAGCTTTAGAAATGTAACCTAATTTGGGGGGGTGGGGGTGGGTGTCTGTTTGTTCTTGCTGTTCTTTTGTTTTTGTTCGTTTTTGAGCATGGCAGAGGGAATGGAGGGAAAGGGCCAGACTTGCCAGAGTCACATGCTCTAGTGGGTGAGTGTCCCTTCAGTAAGGACCTAAAGACTTAGTTTAGTGGTAGATCACTTGTATAGCATACAAGAGGCCTTGACTGCATCCCAGCATCACACATGAAATCAAATAAAATAATTAAGGAGTGGGAATGTGGCTATATTGATTGAGTGTTTACCTAACATACATAAAGCCTTGGGTCCAATCCCCCCAGGCCTCAGGCATTACATAAAACTGTGTGGAGTTCATGTCTGTCTCTGGGGCTCGGTCACCAGACAGGATAGCCCAGTCTCAAAAGACAAGATGGATGGCTCCTGGGGAGCAACACCCAAAGAACACACACACACATGTCCAGGCACATGGGCATTCGTACACACGCATGTGTGCGTGCACACACACACTTCAGGGTTAGAAACTTCACCCTTTTATCAGACGTGGATGAATTCAGCAGGCAGAAAGTCAGTAAGGACACAGTTAAGCTCAGCAGAGCCTATCAACTGGATGTAACAGACGAGCTAGATCCGTGGACCACTTCATTGCAGAAGCCATACATACACACCTCTCCCGTTTGTGGGAAGCATTCATCACTCTAGGTCATAAGATGTCCATTGACAGATTATGGAAACTAGAAAGCAGAGCACACAGAATCACAGTAGGAATCAATGAACAGAAGAAGACAGTGGTAGATCAGACAGCGCATCCCCCATAACACCAGGTCAAAGGAAGAAACCTCGCGGAAAAATTTAAAATACTTGAAATGAAAATCCAACCTTTTCAAAATCTGTAGAGGACAGTGGGCAGTGCCTAGGAGAAACAGATAGCATCGAATGCATAGAAGAGAATAAAATTAGATTTCCTACTCAGTGCTCCCGCATAACTAGCTCTAGGAACTAAGAAGGATCATGTGACAGGTGACCTTCCTTCCCACCAACCAGGCAGGGGCCTGTTACAGCTCCAAGGAAGCTGTAGGAAGGACAGACAAGAAATGTGTATGAACATACCTAAGACCTGCAGGCGTGTAACGGTGGCCTAAACACCGCTGTGCATGTTCCGGTAGACTATAAGGACTTAGCTGTTATTGGTTCCTTTGTGATGATTAGATGGGCTTCCTTGCCTTCCATCTGGCTGAGGAGGCAGAGTAGACGATTACAGAATAGTGTGATTGGGACTCTTGTGATCTAGTAAAAGGGTAAAAAAAGGAGCTCTGCAGGGATGCTATTATACTCTAGACCAGGGATTCTCAGCCTAAGGGTCCTTTCACAGGAGTCACCTGAGACCACTAGAAAACACAGATATTTACATTACAATTCATAACAGTGGCACAACTACAGAGATGGAGTAGCAACAAAAATAACTTTATGGTTGGGAATCACCACAACATGAGGGACCGTATTAAAGGGTCACAGTATTAGGAAGGTTGAGAGCCAGCGTTATATATAGTTAAGGCGCCAGAGCAGGATTGGGGATGAAGCTAGATCAGAGTCTGCCTCTTAAAGTCACTAGGATGGGTACTTGAGTGGATGAGAGCAAGACTAGACAAAACTAGACAACATAGTTGTGTATCATAGTTCACAGTACAACCCTGTGTGGAGGCTCAGCTCCTGCGGAGCAGAGCGCCTGATATTGAGGATGTCTAGGGAGAGATTCTCAGAAATCTTAGCTCTAGGGGAGTTTGGGGAAGTTGACTGCCACTCTGTATACCTCTAGCTCACTTCCCAGGCGTGCTTTTGCTCTGGGAGATCCCAGGCCTAAGAAGAAAGAATAGCAGTGGTGCCATTGTGAGCTTGGACAAAGCCCTGTGTGGGTGTCAGTGAAGTGGGTCCTCATCAGCTTCCTCAGGAACTTGTGTAAGGTACTCAGTGCCACTAGGCCTCCTGGGAGAGGGGACTCCTGACTTTCCCTGGCAAGGGATAGTTCAAAGTGCCCTGGAAGGGTAAGGCCCCATACCTGTTCCCAACTGAACATGTCCTACATACCTAGACCAGAAATCCTCAACACAACCTAGAAAACATAGGCTGCTGTGCCCAGACAGAAATTCTGGGACATCCCACCAAAAAAAAAAAAAAAAATGGATTTCCATGGCTCTTCATGCCTGTCTCCCCCCTAATTTGTCAGGATCCATGACTGTTTTTCCTTGCTCTTTGTGGCACGGCTGACACAGCCTTTATTACATTTATTGCTTCCGTCTTGGTTTTCACGTTGTCAACATTTAGGGGATTTACCCTAAAGGAATTTCCCCGTCTGGAATGCTGCTTTTAGGTAGTTCCCTGTCTTAGATGACACTAGGTACCTACAAAGGTAGGTACTTCACTAGGTAGCAGATGAAACTAAACCCCCATCACTGCACCCTGAGTTTTTAAACCTTTGGCTGCAGTTATTGTGGGCTTACTACATGGCTTTTGGACCTCCAGTCTTCTGCCTTTCACACCTCTGAAGTAGTTGTTAGGATCTCCTCTTTGCAGCTGAAGTAATGGTGCCTGAGATTGTTACCTGGGATTCACGCAAGTCAGAGAGAGCGTGCCTCTTTCACCTGAATCCATTTGATTCCAGTCATATCTCTGTATCCCTCCTTAACAGACTCTCCTAGGGGCCAAGGAAGATGGCAGAGAGGGAAAAAGAGAAGTCAATAGTCCAGTCATTAATACCTGCACAGTCGAGTCATTGTTTCCTCTTTGTGTTCCAGACACAGAACCAGAATCAGGCAGAAAGGAAGCAGGTCAGGGCTACGTGGCCTCAGTGAGGAAGGCAATGGAGATAGAGTTCCAGGAGTGCCTCTGCCTCTGCCTCTGCCTCTGCCTCTGCCTCTGCCTCTGCCTCTGCCTCTGCCTCTGCCTCTGCCTCTGCCTCTGCCTCTGCCTCTGCCTCTGCCTCTGCCTCTGCCTCTGCCTCTGCCTCTGCCTCTGCCTCTGCCTCTGCCTCTGCCTCTGCCTCTGCCTCTGCCTCTGCCTCTGCCTCTGCCTCTGCCTCTGCCTCTGCCTCTGCCTCTGCCGGATGAGCACAGGCAGTCTTTCCTCTGGGCTAAGGCCCTGGTCATGCTAGAATCAGTCAGAACCTCTGGAGAGAGTTGTATGTGCCTCTCCCCAGCTAGAAATTAAGTATATCATAAAACCAGAAGGTGCTATACCCAGGATGGTTTTAGTTTTCCCTAGAGAGCTGATTATGGCCATCCCCCTGCTGCTCCCACTTCCCATCTGAAAAACCAGGAGGTGAATAACCACCCCAGAGAACCTTGGGCCTTCACATGTATGTGAGCATCTTGCAAACTAAAGCATGGGGTGGGGCATACATGGTAGTTTGAGTTGGAATCTGAGCACACTGTGATAGGATCTTAAATTCTTGGAGAAATCAGATAGATGATGTGACTCAGCTATTCATGGCTTGCATTTGGAGTCTTGAGGGAATTTCCACACAGACATCTGAGGTGCTTCTCCTTGGCTTCAGCATCCTGAGGACCACAGCCTGTCATGTCATTCTCTGGAAGTATGCCACGGAGATCCCACTTGCTTTTCTTTGAGAAGTATTCATGGCAGGGGCCATGAAAGAAAAAGCCAAGAGACAGACTTAGCTTTGAAGTTCAGTGGTCACATACTATACAGATAAACATGGGCAGAAGTTCATGCTTATAACCTATGGGACCTCCCTATAGCAGAATTTGGGGGAGAGCCTTAGAAAAGGGTGTGTTGGGTTTGTGTTGGATCCCCTGGGCCTCTGAGGACTTTAGTTTCCTACCAGAGTCTTGGGACTCCAGCAGGATCTCAGGTTTGCAGAATGTGACTCAATGGATTGCTGTAAGAATCTCCAACTTCTAGGCTAGCCTAAATCATCCACATGCCCCTTCCTCCTCTGAATTGTGGCACCAGAAGTACGTAGTGAGACGTGGCTGGGTGCTGAGTCTTGGCTAAGTGTGATGGGAGAAATGAAGGAATGCCATAAGATAGCAGTCAGTTATCAAGCATTTGGTAGGAAATGTTTCTTTTCTAATTTCGACCCAGGATCTCTCCACATGCTCAGCCTGACCTCAGACATACCATCCTCCTGCCTCAGCCTCCCAAGTGCTAGGATTCCAATTGCTCTGCTAGTTTAATCTGCATATCAGCTTTAGGATATGGCACCACAGTGTGGCAGGTTAAGGTATATTTTTTTGACACTTCTTCCTTCCTGGGGTGGAGTCTTACTGCCCCCTTCCCTTGAATCTACTTGAGCCTGTGACATCTGTGGTCAACAGAATAAGCAGAAATGGCTCTAGCCAGTTCCTCCTAGGTTTTCAGAGAATTGGCAGCTTCTTTTTAATCTCTGAGAGCCGAGTTGCCTCCATCCTGGGGAGAAGGGTCTGGGGGTAATGGGAGGGAGAAGGGCCTGGCTGGATGTCGCTTTTAACTCTCCCTGATTTGAGGGGAAACATCCTGGATCCTGCAGACAAGACCAGGACCCAAGTGAAAAAGCCATTTCCCCTAGGAACAGAAGAATCTCCCAGCTGAGCCCTGCCTGCTTTTGACCCATAAATCATGAGCTACAGTTGCTATTTCCAAGCCACTCAGTTCTGTCTTCTGTTACACAGACGTAGATAACAAAAATCATAACCCCTGTTTTTTCAGAGACCAAGGCTAGTCAGAATCACACATTCGTGAGAGGCAAAGCCACAATTTAAACCACAGCAGTCCAACTCTCAGCTCTCAGCGCCTGCTCCTACTACTCCATGGGCCTATTCTTGGGCCAGTGAGATGGCTCAGCAGGCAAAAACATTCACTACCAAATCTGACAACCGAGTTCATGCCTGGGACCCACTCACATGGTAGAAGAGAAATTCAACTTCCATAAGCTGTCCTCTGAATTCCTAGTGCACAGAGTTGTCACATGCACTGTCCCTTGCCCCCCTCCCCTGCATATAAATAGATACAGTTTTTGAGGGAGAGGGGCTCAAGAAAGGGTTTCACTATGTGGCTCTGGCTGTCCTGAAACTCACTCTGTAGACCAGGCTGGTCTAAAACTCCCAGAGATCCACCTGCCTCTGCCTCCTGAGTGCTGGGACTAAAGGTGTGCGCCACCACCACCTGGATATTAAAAAAAATAATTTATAAAGCAAAAATAAATGTGCACCTGTTATCCCAGCATTTGTAGGGACTGGAGGAGGAATCCAAGAGAGGAGGACCATGAGTTTGAGGACAACTTGGGCTACAGGAGGGGACCCTGTCTCAGAAGGAAGAAGAGGAATAGATGCTTCTGCTCTCAGAAAACTTCTCTCCAAGAAGAGGAACTCACTTGCCATGTTTAGAGTTACATACCTTGGTTTATTTGTTTATTCAGTTTAAGTACACTAGGTTGGCTCAAGGTATGCGTAGATGACTAATCTAGACAATCTTAGGATTTGCCCACAGAAGAACTGCCCCACCACCACTGGTGATGAATGGGTAGGTGTGGAAGGTGGGGGTGTCCTGAAGGACAGAGAGAAATGTCCTATTTGGTGAGAGAGGAAGTGCATATGAAGTGGCAGGACAGCTCATGCAGAGTGCCAGGGTACGGAGTGTGTGCAGGGGAAGCTCCGCGCAGGCAAATGTGGAAGGAAGGGGTAGGCAGAGAACCCAGAGCTTGCGCACAGGCCTTGAGTGAGACTCAGCCTTTGTCCAAAGACCCTCCAGAGCCTAATGAGGGACATGTGGGCAGGGACATCATCTGATGTATCTTTTAAAAGAAGTTGCATGTCTTTACGAGTGGGGATGGAGAGGTAAAGGCTGGAATGCAAGAGAGGCCCTGAGGTTGAAAAACGACCAGTGAGCGGTCTAAAGCGAATGTTAGGGACAGCGTGGTGGGCCTAAGGAGAAGGAAAATGTCCCAGAGATATTAAAGAGAACTAGCCTGCAGAAAGGAAAGGAACTGTTTAAAAGAACATAGCAGGGGATATGGCTAACCATGCTACCTGGTATGCAGTAAGTACTTAGCAAATAACAGGGGTGTGTTAGGAGCTATGGGCCGCATTATGGGAGGACAGGGCTCTGCTCCAGCATTGATATCCCTGACTCAAAACCTATGCCCAAGTAGACATGAAAAAGATGTATGTAAACTGACCCATAACTGGACAAGGTGAGCCCCCCCCCCCCACACACACACACACACGTAACCCCAGTAGCCTTGTTCTTCAAAGATGCAGACTCCTGACTGAGCCAAGGCTCAGTCTCCCTAGGATGACAAAGACAGCTAAGAGGAAAGTTGACATTTATGAAGCTGGCTCTGTAGTCTCACAGAAGGCAATGTACCCACTTGCCTAAGACTGGCCCCATCTTAATTCATAATTCATGCTGCATCTTTCTGTTTCTGCATTGCTAGTTTAGGACATAGGAATCCAGACCCTCTGGGGCGAGCTCAGTTCCAAGCCTTGATATTGGGAACCCACAATATTCCATCAGCAGGCTGCTATCCAAAGCACCCCCTAGACTCCTGCTAAGTGCTTCAGGGACCCTAGCAGGTCCTCCCTTGCTTTGTGAGACTGCCCAGGCAGGCCCTGAAGCCAGCATTCCTGACCTCTGACCAGTAGGTGCCAGCAGCTCCATCTCCTAAGGCCCCCACACTCCCAGGTGAGAACAGTGACCTTATCCAGTGTGGTGGCTCTCAAGCCTTTGAAATGTGCCTGAGTTGCACTGAGATGAAGCACAAGTGCAAAGCACACTCCCAGGTCTTTCATACTTAGCGTGGGAAAGAAAAATAGCATGTATACGCGGTGATGTATCCTCTGTGATGTCTCAGCATGCTAAGATGCAGCCTTGGCACGTACTTGTAAAATCCTGAAGTTGAAGCAGTGTTCCCTAACTATCCGCGGTGAGCCCTCTGTAACACTTGGAGCTGACCTCCTATCAGGGTGGTGCCCGGGCTGCCTGCCTCCTCACTCTCCCTTCTTTTCATGTTGTGGGCAGCCACAAGCCTCCCTTGACTGGTTCAGTATAGCAGGGAGAGGGATGGTGTCCCCATGTCCACAGCTCTCTTAGCATCCCCACACTCCCACCTGCCTTCTCCCAGAAGACCTTCCATGTCTTACTCTTGATTTAGTCTTCCCTGATATGTGACAGTTTGCAAATCTTTCCAGTGCCCCCTTCTGTTTTGGCATCTGAACCTATAAATAACTCCCAGATGAAGTTCTATCTACATCATGGCAGTTTCTCCCGTGTTCCTTTTCAGACTCATGAAGCCTCCTGTTTACACTTGCTCAATAGGAAGGAACAGCTTCCAAAAACAGGAGCCTTTTATTTAAACAAGAACGGTATGAGATCAGTGCAGCTGCCCCTGTGGGGTTCAGAGAAGGTCTTTCACAAATGCAAACCTGAGAGGATGTCATAAGAACCCTCAAAGGATCCTACAGTGGGGACCCTGGGAAGAAATGAGGCCCATGCCCATGCTAATGAGTTGGGCCTCTGGCACCTATGTGATGACATCCTGTCCTAGAGAACAAGATATAAGCAGTTCCAACCCAGGGAGAGCAGGTAGCACTATTCCCAGGAAGACCTTCCCAGGTGTCTCCCAACAACAAGGGAGGAGACTGGCCTGAAGGAGAGTAGCTCTGTGCTGACACCAGGCAGGAATCACTGACTGATGTCCGGTGGGAACTCTGGTGTGTCCTCCCTGCCCCCTCTGCTCCACGCCACTGCTCTTGAGTAAAAGCCTGGTGAGCTTGCTAGTGGCCCTGTCATGGCCTGACCACACCCCTGGGCCAGCTACTGAATCTTGCTGCTTTTCCCGCTTTAGCAATGACTGGGGCATTTGGAAGGGACCTTGTTTAGAGCTCTATCTGGGTCTCCTTGTAGCTCTCCTATTAGATTCCAGCTTCAGTGCCCCAGGGCAAGCAAGGCTCATTCAGTCCCAACAATGCAGACATCCTGCTGCGGTGCTGGTTGGTGGAGAATCTGGGGCTGAGGAAGATGATCTAATAATACAAGCCAAGGAGTCGTAGATGAGGCTTGGGGTGACTGGCAAAGGCACAGGGAAGGGGGCTCCAGGATCAGCCAGACTCTAGAGGGAAAGGCATCCCCAGAATGTCCTTACTGGCCAGGCAAAAAGGCAGTCTCTGGTACATTTTGAACAGCCCCCTTTCCCAGCTGCTGGAGCCTCACTCCATATCACCTCTCCACACCCAGGTTCTCTGGGTGCTTTTTCACTCTGCCTCAGCCACTCTGGCCTCTGCTCAAGAGGAAGGAACAGCTATGACCGTGCAACTGCCCCTGTGGGGTTCAGAGATGGTCTTTCACAAATGCAAACCTGAATGACCCACAGGGCCTCCATCAGGTACTGGCTCTCACAGTACCTCACTTGCACTCTGAAAGTGAGCCTCAGAAAGGCTTTGCCTGGTCTGTGGCTAGAGGCTCTCCCTGACTGGGCTGGTGCTGTACAGTCTTGACCTATGGTGGGAGCTAGCTTTCCCAGCCTAGGTACAGACCTTTCCCCAGAGGACACAGGAGCTTCTCTGGGTGGATCTGGGGATGGTTCGTCCCTCCCTTCCCTGCTTCTGTGAGGCTGGCAGCTCTGGTCAGGCAGCACTCCCTTCAGCAGATTCCAGCCTCTACTCCAGGCTCTCGGGTGAGATAAAACTACATCACAGAAGTCTCAGTGGCAAGGGGACCTCACACTGTTGGGGCTCAGGACTCTGGTTTGTTGTTATTTTCCTCCCCTACCCCCTGTCCTACACACACACACACACACACACACACACACACACACACACACACTGCCATCTCTGAGAACAGGGGAAGCAGCTTTCATGGGTTTTACAAAATTGAACTTTGGCTGGGTCTGCAGAGAGAGACAGGTAGTTCTTCTTCCATGGCAGACACACACACACACCTCACACATATACACCTCACACACACAAAGGTCAACTGTGGTCTTCAAAATGGGGAAGGAGCCCACTCCTTGATGTTCATGGTGGGGGAGGGGGGACACTGTAGCTGGGATGATCCCTGGAAGAGGGGGAGCTTCCCTTCACTCTGGGGAGCCCTGCATACTTTACTCTCTCCCTAGTCTCCAGCCTCTTGTCACCTTCCCTTTCTGTCCTTGGGGTCTGCCATTTCCTGTCAAGGACTGAGCCAGTGAAGTAGTAACCTTTTGGGATAAGGGTGTCAAAATTTACTAGGAGTAGATAGATGTTCCAACCCTCTCTCAGTGACAAGGAACTCAGAGATTAGCTCCATGGTGTTACATAATAACATTGGTAAGGAGGTATCCTTTGGGAGATACCCAAAGTTCCCCCCAGCCAGGTGTCCCCAGCCAGGTGTCCCTAGCCAGGTGTTCCCAGCCAGGTGTTCCCAGCCAGGTGTTCCCAGCCAGGTGTCCCCAGCCAGGTGTTCCCAGCCAGGTGTCCCCAGCCAGGTGTCCCCAGCCAGGTGTCCCCAGCCAGGTGTCCCTAGCCAGGTGTTCCCAGCCAGGTGTTCCCAGCCAGGTGTTCCCAGCCAGGTGTCCCCAGCCAGGTGTTCCCAGCCAGGTGTCCCCAGCCAGGTGTCCCCAGCCAGGTGTTCCCAGCCAGGTGTCCCCAGCCAGGTGTCCCAAGCCAGGTGTCTCCAGCCAGGTGTCCCCAGCCAGGTGTCCCCAGCCAGGTGTCTCCAGCCAGGTGTCCCCAGCCAGGTGTCCCCAGCCAGGTGTCCCCAGCCAGGTGTCCCCAGCCAGGTGTCCTCAGCCAGGTGTCCCCAGCCAGGTATCATGGGGTTTTTTTCTTCTCCAAGCCTAAGAAGTTGGCCCGTGGCCTCTCCTGGGGGTGTGGCACCCAGATTGCCTGACCCCTTTCCCAACAGTTTCCTGCTGGGTCAGTCAGATCTGACCCATCAGGTGTTTGCGGTGTGCACAGAGAGGCCTGGATACATGAGAGTTAAAGCAAATGAATGTAGCTCCACCCAACCCAACTGGATTTTCAGTCATCCTTAGAGAACAAGCAGGCAGCTACATCTCGGTGTTTACCTCAGGAAGAAGTTCCAGATAGATCCCTTTGCCATGAAAAGGAAAGGTCCCTGTGTCCCTTCTGTGAGGTCTCCTGTCTGCTTCCTTATCTTTACCCTTGGTTTCTACAGGCCAGGCTGGGGAGTGTCTCTGACCAAACCCCTCGTGTGGGTGTCACAACTAAACATTCTAGTAAGAGCTATTGTTGGCAGAGTGGTAGGCGTGAGATCTCCAGCCGTGGCTATACAGAGAAACCCTGTCTTGAAAGCCACCCCCCCTCCCACCCACCCTCCCCCCCAAAAAAAAGTGCTATCTCTAGGATTAGCAGGGCTGTCTAAATGTGGAAGGTTGAGTTTCTGTTTCCTAAGTAGATGTTCACCACACACAGTAATCCTTGGCAAGGTGTATCCCCGCTTGATGTTTTTGTATAAAGTCCCCAAAGCCTGGGGTCAGGTTCGCAGACGCTCGCCCTTCACTTACTACTGAACTCAAATCTGGCCCTCGTCAGAGTCCTGTGCTTCCTTAAGGAACACATCATTAAGGACACATTTCCTTTGTTGAGTACACTTGCCCGCCACTGGGAATTTGTAGTAATTAAGACCAGGCATGATTGCAGCTAAGTTCCGCCTTCCCCCGCCGGCTACAAAAGTGGATCAGACGGCAGAGAAGACTGGGGCTTAGGTGAGAATGGGGACCCATTCAAGTCCCACAGTTACTGCCTTGGTTACTTTTCTCATCACTGTGACAAAATTCTGACAGAAATGCCACTCAGAGAAGGAAGAAGGGTTTATTTTGGCTCCTGCGTAAGCTGTGTTGGGAAGGTGTGTGAGGAACAGGAGTTGGCTAGTCCCTCTGCACCTGCACTGGGGAAGCAAGGAGAGCCCCCATACCACAGCTCAGCTCGCTTTCTCCTTTGTGTTCAGTTTGGGACCCCAGCCTATGGGATGGTTCCTCTCATGACTGGGATAGGTCTTTACAGCTCAGATACATCTCTCTGGAAACTCTCCCACAAAAAATGTCCAGAGGTGTGTCTCCTAGGTGACTCTAAATCCTGTCAAGTTGGCAGTGAAGGGCACCTCCACGTAAACTGTTTCAGGGGCAGAAGAACTGACTTAGTGGAAGTCCCTTAGACTCACTGGACTGGCACATGCTTATGCAATGCTGTTGGGTGTCTCTAAGCTTACAGACAAACAGCATTCTTCCTCTGTCCCTTCTTAAATCTTTGGGAAGGTAAGTTAGATTTTGAGTGCCTGTCTACAAGGCATGAATCTGACAAAAGGCTTATATCTAGACTTTACTCTCAAAACTCAACATCAAAAGTGAATAACCCAGTCGGGCATAGTAGTGCACACCTTTAATCCCAGCACTCGGGAGGCAGAGGCAGGTGGATTTCTGAGTTCGAGGCCAGCCTGGTCTACAAAGTGAGTTCCAGGACAGCGAGAGCTAGACAGAGAAACCCTGTCTCAAAAAACCAAAAAAAAAAAAAAAAAAAAAAAAAAAAGAATAACCCATTGGGGCTAGAGAGATGCTCAGCAGTTAAGAGTACTGCCTGCTCTTCCAAAAGACTCAAGTTTAAATCCAGTATCCTCATGACAGCTCACAACTCTCTGTAACTACAGTCCCAAGGGATCTGATGCCCTCGTCTGGCCTCCACAGGTATTACATGCTCATGGTACATAAGACATGCATGCAAGCAGGAAAACCCATACACATAAAAATAAAGGGAAAATATTTTTTTGGATACAGGGTTTCTCTGTGTGTCTTTGGCTGTCTTGGAATTCACTCTGAAGACTAGGCTAGCCTCATACTCAGATCTCCTGCTTCTGTATATTAATAGCTGTGCCTATAGGTATTTAAAGAAGTATCTATAGCTATTACGTTATTTTTTAAAAGGACAGTTCCACTTTGTCACTCTGTAACCACATGTCCTGCAAAAGGCAGAGACTACGTATGCCTGTTTTCTTGTTCACAGTAGCTCCAGCCCCAAGGACAGTGTTGGGCACAGTACCTCCAGCCCCTGGCATAAAGAGTGCTACTGTGAACATCTTTGTGTACAGGCTTCCGTGGACATATTCATGCACTGCTTGGTAATTCTGTAGATTTATGAAACTACCAAACTATTTTCCACAGTGACATCACTTTGTTCCCCTCAGCCATGTGCGATGGTTCCAATTTCTGCCTGTCCTTATTAATACTTGCTATCTGACTTTTTGACAACAGCCTTCCCAGAGAACACAAACTGTATCCTATAGTTTTGATTTGCATTTCCCTAAAGACCAGTGAGGTCGAGCATTTGTGTGTGTGTGTGTTTATTGACTGTGTGTGCCTGTATACTTTTTTCTTTTTCTTCTTTTTACAAAAATGTCTATTCAGATATTTTACTTATTTTTTTTTTATTATTTTTTAAAGACAGGGTGTTTCTCTGTGTACCCTGGCTGTCCTGGAACTCACTCTGTAGACCAGGCTGGCCTGGAACTCAGAAATCTGCCTGCCTCTGCCTCCCTAGTGCTGGAATTAAAGGCGTGCACCACTACTGCCAGGAACTTGTCTGCCTATTTTTAAATAGGTTATTCATTTAAATTTTTTTCCTCCAATTTTAGCTGGGCATGCCTTTCATCCCAGCACTCAGAAAGCATAACTATTTGGTTGCCATGGAACAGAACCAATAACAGTGTTTTATTCTAATGTTGATATTGTAAAAGCCAGGAGCTGGGCTGGTGCATCTCTACCCCCATCTCCCAGTCATACAGCCTTAATGGAGAGTGGTAAGGTAAAAGACCTCCTTCTAAGAAGTAGATTCTGATTGCTGTCACCTGAGGCCACCTCAGTACAGACTGGCTCCCGCTGGCTGGCGCTGGAGTATCACTCCATGAGGTGAGAACTCTGGAACATTCTGAACTAAGGCACTCACTGAGGGGCTCTGGAGAAGATAGACACTGACATCCAGCATGACCAGCTTGGTCTAATGTCTTGGTCAGGAGGGACAGGCTGGCAGGCTCTGTGCCACAGAAAATTGCCAAGTGCAGAAGTGGGTGCTGGGTGTCCCCAAGGCCATGTAAGGCGATGTGAGATTAAAGGTGACATGGCCTCTTGGCAGTGCTGGGGTCTGGGCATTTGTCAGTTTTGGGCAGTCTATGAGGATATACCAGATAGACTACTTTAGGAGAAATCTCTGCCAAACCCTGCTTATGGAAGCCATACTCAGGGCTAGAAAAATGGCTCCCTGGTTAAGAGTACTAGCTGCTCTTCCAGAGGACCCAGGTTCAATTCTCAGCAACCACATGGCAGCTCACAACTGTCTATACATCTAAATATGTTTAACTTAAAAAAGTCATTCTTACCCATAATAAAAAAATCTCAGCAAAACGATGCAGGAAGGCCAAACTCACTCTAGTGAACCGTCCTCATCTGTTTTAAGTAACAGTCTCATTTAAACTTCATTCGGGCATGTCTATTCACTGTGTTTGGGTATCGTATGATTGGCCATTTAAAACATATAATTCAGTGGTGTTAGTGTGTTCAGAGTTGGGCAACCGTCACACCATTTAAGAATGTTTCACCACATCTAGAGGAAACCTCATGTTGCCTAACAGCGTAAACATGCACAGTGCTGCTGAACTCTGCTAAATAAGCCGTTTATGGTTTAGCACAGAACCCCTCATTCCAACCTCCCCAACTCTACCACCTCTCCCCCACCCAGGCTCACACACACACCAGCCTAAGCAACCATCCTCTCTCAGACAGGGTATGCTCACACACCAGAAGACCCATTCTACCCTGTTCTTTGTGGACCTTGGCTATGTGTATGGCCCAGTTGTACGCTGGACACATAGGCAGGAAAGCAAGATGCCCCTGATCTCTTGCTGGTCCCCAAGATACCTGGTACCTGGCCAAGGCTCCCATAGCGCTGCCTCTGTGTGGCCCTACAGAGGCAGCGATGAGAATGAGAAAATAAACAAAGCTAGGAGTAGAGGGTAGACTGAGGGCTGAGAGCCCTGCAGGCTCAAAGGGCAGAGACAGGAGGTAGGACTGAGGAGTACACCATAGAACTGAGGGAAAAGGGTCCCCCCCACCACTTAGCCTATTGCTTCCATGCAACCATGTGTAGCATGGAATCCTCCCACTACCAACGGCCTCTCTGTTTGTCTTACCTGCTAAAACTGCCATTCAGGGCCATTACCATTATTTTGAAGTTCCCTGGGCTATCAGAAGCAGCTCCTGAGAATTGCGTTATTTCATACTTAAAAGGTGGTGTGTTCTTTCCTTCCTGTTGCAACAAAGGATTCAAACTAGATGACTTTCAGCAACAGAAACTTACTCTCTTACGGTTCTGGGGGCCAGACACCTTAAACAAAGGTGGGGTGGGGCTGGTTACTTCTGAGGCCTTAGACCCAAGTGTTTCCTGGTCTCCCAGCTCCAGGCTCCGCCCCGTCTTCACATGGTCATTCCTTCTCTGTGCCTTGGTGTTCTGTCTACTCACAAAGCCTTCTTATAGAAAGGACACCAAACATTCCAAATAAGTTCACATGCCATGTTCTAAGCATCAGGACTTTAATGCATCTTTGTGGGGGCCACAGTTCAGCCCTGGAAAATGGGTACACTTGTAACCCTGGCTTACAGTTATAGACACTAAGGCACAGACAGGCTATGTGCAACAAGCTCATAGAGACATGCTCTTGCCACAGTGATGTAATGCCAGACACACATGCAAGCCCCCAGGCAGGTACAGTACCAGATATAAGCCCTGGAACAAATGATTTCTCTCATACTTACTTCCATGTTCTACATTCCAGCAGGTTGTGGTTCAGGGCACCCTTTTTGACCTCTAGGGAGGAGGCCCATGAACATAGTTTGAAAATAATAAGAATATAGACAGGAGAGCCTCAAGATTATGAGATGGAGCCCCAGCAACATTCCCAGAGGGTGGAAATATCAGGAGCAGGATTTTTTTTAATCTCTTCATAAATACTTATATCTAACCAAACAGGAAGCCACAACCTATTTGTCATAAATAGGCAAATATTAAATTTTTAAGGTGGCCTGAGCTGTTGAGAACAGTGCTTAGGTTACAGGGTGAAGAGGAAGCAGTTGCTATATTGATCTATGTCAATCTCTGCCCTTCTTCTCCAACCTCCAAACCTGTGTAAAACTGGCCTAGGCTTCGCAAACTAGGTAGCAGGCTGGTATCACCTAGAGGACTCTATATTTAGATTGAAAGGGCTGTTCCCTTGGAGGGTGGGAGAAACTGAGGCATGGAGCAGGAAAGGGATTCTTGCAGAGCCAGGTTATCAGTTCCGGGTTCAAAGCTAAGTTTGGAAGACCACTTGGACCATATTTTGCTCCTATTGCATGGAAAAGATACAAGAACAACTCAGTTCACACGTTCATCAGCATACTGAGGCCCAGGGAAGTCCAGTGTAGACGCCTCAGTTCAGGGAACAAAATATGGTAGGCACGTGGTCGTGGGCCTGATTTAGGCATCATGGAAGCCAGTGCATACTGAGACTGTCATTTGCAATTGGCTATACATCTGTAACTACTCTCCGTTTAGAATCCTGTTCACCAAAAATGATGAATGTGTGAATGTGTATTCGTTGATATCAGCCACAGCCATTTAACCCCTGAACTCTCAGCACATCGACACCGTGAGCTCCATTTCTCACTGTGGTTGGCAGCTGATACATAGTGGGGTCCTGTGGGAGGTGCCGGGACCCACAGAGAACATGGCTGGCATGTGCCACCTTCCAGATCGAGGAGAACAGTTAGCTCTCCCCTTTGTCATTAGAGGATGCTTACTAGGGCCTTTTTTGTCTCTCCCCAGTACTGTACCTGGAAGGCTCAGTTCTTGTGTTTGAGGACATCTTCAGACTGATTGCGTTCTACTGTGTCAGTAGGTGAGTAGCCTGGCCCTACAGGAGGTTGTGGGGGAGGATTCCCTTCTTATCTTAATAGAAGCCCACTTGTTGCAGGGCACTCATCTGGTTGCAACAGACATCTATGCAACTTTGGGTGTGTTTGTGGCATGGGAGAGGACAGAGAAGGGGGGGGATGAAGTGAGAGGGGACAGTCCCTTGTCTTTGCTCTGGTAACCACAAGAAGAGAGATCAGCTCTGAAGTTTCCTCTTCTCTTCTGGTAAGGACTTCTCTGCCAGGCATCTGACCCTCAGACTCCCTGCCAGGTTTTCCATTTCTAGTGTGGCCAGCACCAGGGACAGCTTGGGACCCTGCACACAAACCTGTAGGGACAGCAAGAAGGCTTGATGGCCCTCGGTGGGTGGCAGCCTGGGATTCTTCAGATGGAAAGACCACCATAAGTTCTGCTCCATTTACTTGGAACTGGTTTCTGATCAACAAGAATTTAAAAATACATTTGGTGCCATAAACCAACAGCTGAAACTGTAGGCCCTGAACAAGGGCTGATTAGATGTTAGGTAAGACGTGTGGTAGTCCTTGACCCCAAGCTACCTCTGCTAAAACACATGTTCCACTCATAGTACCCTTCCCCACCCTCCAGACCAGGAGAACAAGACTGATAGTTACAGCTGAAAGTCAAATCTGCCACTGCCTGGGGAAGTCTCTCTCCAGCATTCAGTGAGACTCTAAGGGATTTTATACCCACTACATTTTTGTTCGTTTGTTTGAGACAGGGTTTCTCTGTGTAGCCCTGGCTATCATGGAACTTGCTCTGTAGACTAGGCTGACCTGGAACTCACAGAAACCTCTGTGTTCTAAGTGCTGGGATTAAAGGCATGCACTGCCACTTCCCAGCCCTACTCACTGTGACCTTTTTTTTTTTTTTTTTTTTGGTATGTGTCTTAATGTTTGCCTGCATGTATGTATGTATGTATGTATGTATGTATGTATGTATGTGCACCTTGTACATGCAGTGCCCCAAAAGGCCAGAAAACAGCATCAAATACCCTGCAACTAGAGTCACAGACAGATGTGAGTCACCATGTAAGTGCTGGGAACCAAACTCTGTAAGTCCTATATGAGGGCAGCAAGTGCTTGAAGCATTGAGCCATCTCTCCTGCTCCCTCCAGATTGTCTTTTAAAATATTGCCAGCATCCCCACAAGGATTATTCCGTTTTCCTCCATTACACAGATGAGGAAGTGGAGACTGGTAATCAGCAGAGTGAAGTCCAATCTAGAAAAGGCTGCACCATCAGTGCACCCTGCAATAATTCTGTGCATTGGCTTGGCCAGCTAGATTCATAGGGAAAAATTACAGAGGTCCCGGAGACCTTTGTGCTTTACAACACACTAGGCTGTAGGAAGGTGGGCACTTCCAAGTTTATCTTAGTTGGAGGAGCTCTGTCCGGTACTTGGCAAATGTGGGCTACAATGAATGAGTCAAGAGAAGGATGCATGCATGTATGCATGATGGATGGATAGATGGAGGTGTGCATGCATGATGGATGGATGCATGCATGCATGCATGGAAGGGTAGAAGAATGGGTGCATGCATGAATAGATAGATGGATGCATAGATGGATGGATGCATGGATGAATAGAAGAATGGATGGATGGATAGATAGATAGACAGACAAACAGACAGACAGACAGACAGACAGACAGATGCATAGATGTATGCATGCATGGATGGGTAGAAGGATGGGTGCATGCATGCATGGATAGATAGATGGATGGATGCATGGATGAATAGAAGGATGGATGGATGGATGCCTGGATGAATAGAAGGATGGATGGATGGATGGATGGATGGATGGATGGATGGATGGATGGATGGATAAATGGATGAATGGATAGAGAGTCTAGATATTAAGCTAAATATTTAACACCTCAAAACCTCAACCTCCTCATTTATAAAAAGGAGCCCTCATTTCAAGTGCTTTGATGCTGGAGGAAGAGTGGGTTAATGCCCATGAAGGAAGAGAGTCCACTGCCTAGGACCCCATGGGCCCTCCTCCCATCTCTGCCACTTGACTGTAGGAGAGTTTTCTGGGTATCAGCTTGGTGTCCAGAGAGATCAGGAACCACAGTCACTAAGCTTACCCCCATCACTTCCCAGCCTTTTCTCCCCTGGCTGCTGTTTCTCCACACCCTACCCAAGCTGGTAGTTGTTTTCCTGTCTTCAAACTCCAGGGCTCTCTGAAGGAAATCATGAGACAGAGACAGGCCTGACCATGTTCTGGGGAGGGTGTATCAGGCAACAAGGCCTGCATGCTGAGGGACCAGAGCCCCAGGCCTGGAGTTATAGGACAACCGCTTTGCAGCTAAGTGACTCCCAGTCAATCACCTGACCTCTCCTGGCACCCTTGCCTCCTGTCAGAAACATTAACCAATAATACTTAGGTATGAGAGTCTGCAGCTTTTAAATTCTAAGATGCTCCAGAGAGCGTGCTGATGAGTGCCTGTCCATTCTAGACTTTTGTTAGAGCTGTGTGTGTGTGCCCATCACCACACTAAACCCAAGCCCACCAGTCTTCTCTACCACAAAGAGTGCTTCCCACTGGGCAACCGAGCAGGTCCCTGTGAGCTGGGGGCTGCTCGTGGAGACGTTCTCAGAATTAAGACCTCACCACAGCAGAATCTCAACCTTCTCACCACCAATGCCTGATAAATCAGGAGGTCCCTCTCAGACATCTGTGAGGGTCCAGCATGCCGAGATCACAGTGCCAGCCTTCAGAAACAGCCACTTCCTCAGAGGTCCCCAGTTCTTGTAAATGCTTTCCAGTTCTGACAGTGCAGAGCTGGGAGGGACTGCTGTCTGGGTGTCTGTATGCTTGGTGCTATTGACTCGCTTCTTTCTAACCTCTGTCATGGCCACACATCGCAAAGCTGGTAATGCCTGTGCCCAGGACTGTCCTGAAGATTTCTGATTGGGCCTTAGCACAGTTGCCAGTACAGAGTAGTACTCATAACCATTGTATGTGTTCTTAGTGATGTTAGCCATGAGAAAACTGAGACCGGGGTGTGACTGACATCAAGTGGCACAGCCAAGTTCTGAAGCCAGATCTGAACCCTGGCATCATATCAGGCCTGTAGTGGCTATGACCCATTTGTTGCTTCCCTTGGGTGTGTCCCTTCTGTATATGGAGCTTGGAGGCCTTCCTTATGAAGCTGTGGGAGGCCTGCCAAAGAGGGTATGGAGAAAGTTCTAGGCAGAGGAAGCAGGGTAGCCACTAGAAAGCCCCAGGTAGCTCCAGGAGTGGCTCTGCAGAGAGGACAAGGGAAAGCTATGCCTGGAGAGACAGGGACTTCCTTTCACAGCTGCTCTGAGCCATGCTGTCACCCATGGTTAGACAGCCCCAGAGTAACATGGCGGCAGCAGGAAGTGGGCTTGAAGAAAGAGAGAGCAAAGAACAGCCAACAGTTGCTGAAGTTGTCTGGCGTCATGAAGAGATGTCGCCCAAAAGGGAAGGGCAGCCACTGAAGGAAGGAGGAATGGCTGCAGAGATGGGAGATGCTGAGGCTGCCCTCCTGGGTGGAAGCATACTTAGTCCCATTGCTTCTTGAACATATCCATGATGCCGGGCTCCGCTAAGAACCCCAGCATCATGGGGTCTGATCTTCAACACAACCCTGGTGTGCAGTCAGTGACCTCAAGTGAATGCCGTTACCCGAATGAGGAAGGAAGGAGCTGTGTGGGCCTGTCCTCCCTCAGATATGCTCCCACACGGTGGCTAAGCTACCCCCCCCCTCCTCAGGGAGTGGCTCACTGGTCACTCCCACCTCTGAAGATAGTTATCACCACAGTGCTTGTGAAGCTCTGCTCTCCATCAGTGGCTCCAAATGCTGCTGGCCCAGCTCTTGTGACTGGCATTGGAAGTAGGGGATCCCATGGGAGTCACTGAGCCCCGAAGTCTACAGAGTCTGGCTTCAGTTCCAGGTAACTAGCATTGCGACCAAACTGAACAATTAAATGCTTGGTGTCCAGAGAATTAGAGAACCAGATGGTGGCATTAGAAAACCCCTCATAGGGGAGTAGGAAATCAATTAGTGACTTTGTATGTAAGAGTGTAAGCTGTTCCAAATCCTCTCAGAATGTGTCCCATGCAGGTGGAGTAAGTCTTCTGTTGCTGAGCTTGCGTGTGTGTGTGTGTGTGTGTGTGTGTGTGTGTGTGTGTGTGTGTGTGTGTTGTTGTTGTTGTTGTTGTTGCTTTGTGGACAAAAGTAAAAAGCTTTAACTAGAGCAGAGGCCTCTAGAGAGCTGTATAGGTACCCAGAGGTGTGTAAGCTGCCCCTCCAAAGTGAGGGATGGTTGTTACCATATCCACTCTGAAGAACCCACCTTCAAAATCCCTGTCTGGGATTTACAGTTCATTAGGAAATGGTTATGCATGTACATATACAGAGTGTCTGTAGGTTTAATTAATTCACTGTTCGATAGCCTTTGCTTTTTAGGGGGAGCTATGAATCCCACCCACATGATCCCCACACAAGTCTGTGTTCATTAAGCTCTTACTTGAGAGTTGTTTTAAAATGCATATTCTGTAGCTGTGGAGGATGTCGTTCATTAGTAGGGCACTTGCCTAAATTCTTAAGGCCGTGAGTCAATTCCTTACACAGCACACGCTCACACACATGCACACACGCTAATGTGGGTTCTCCTGGGTCCAGTGCTGTTAACCTTTGGGCGTGGATCCTGCCTTTTTAGCCTCTTCCCAGAAGTTCTGATCAAGGAAGTTCTCAGAATACAGACAGACACTGAAAACATGGTAGAATCCCTCAAAAGTGTCCAGTGCCCCTTTGGGTTTTGGTTGTTGGAAGTGCACAGACAGATGCCACTGCCCTAGCACCCCATCTGACAGCTTTCCAGGTGTTACCCCAAGGCCCAGGGTCTCTATGCTTGGGTGTGACTAAGCCTGTTTTTGACTGCCTGCCTTCCCCACCTTCACAGTGTGCTAAGAGTTCTTTAGTTACCAAACCACAAACTGGACAATTTGCATGTCATTGTCACTGACAGAGGCCACTACTAAGTTCACTAGAGTGGGCTGCTCAGCTGTTGTACTAAGATTGGAAGGACAAAAAGTGACATAAGCTGGGGCCCATCTCTGTTGGTGTGTGAATGGGTATAAGAAAGCTTGGGGCAAGGGGACAGTGTTGCAAGCACTGTCATATCTCCAAAGTGTTCTATCCTGTGGCCTGGCATGCTTACTAGGAATCTACCCAAAAGAAAAACTAGCCAAGGGCAGACTTACCAGGAACTAATAGTGTTGTTGGAGCCCAATGGCAGTTTGCAAATAGTTTTTGGTCTTTGTTTTTTACTAAAAGAATCTGACCTTAGACCCGATCTGCATTTAGGTTTATACACTGCCATTTACAAGTTGGTCTCTGAACCTCAGGTTGCTTAATTCTGAGATGGGTCTAAGAAAAGGACCTGCTTCCTTGAGAGCGTTTGAGGGAGAGCCAATGGAAAGTGCTAAGCCAGAACCCAGGGAAGCATAAGCTATGTGCTAGAATGAAAAAAAGAAGCAACCTGGGCAGACATCCATCCAGAGACGAGAACACCTGAGTCTCCCATCCAGTTCTAGGGGACACAGAAAAGGGAGGTCAGAGGACAGTTTGTGGGATTCCACCATGTAGGTCCCAGAGATCTAATTCCTCATCCTTGGTTGCAAGCCCCTTATCTGCTGAGCTGTCTTGCCAGCCATCCAAAGTCTAACATTTTTAAAAAGTGAAGACAAAATCAGGGTCCATATCTCAGGCGAGTTACAAGGACCAGGTAGGAAACCAGAGGCAAATTAAACAGCAAGTGATAGTGATCCCGGATAAGGTATTTTCTTAGCTGAGTAGTCTTAGGTAGTTCTCTCTTCCTCTCTGAAGGGGGGCCCTCTAACTGACTGTAGTTGGAATGCTCTCCTACCTCTGTGGTTGCTATGCTGTAATGGATGTTACATGACATTGCTCAGCCAGCTCCCCCATCCTGTGTGCTGACCTGGATGGAAGAAGTGCCCACCCCTCCCCCCTGGGAGGGAGAGGATGAGGAACTGAGTGATGAAACAAATGACCAGCAGGTCTGGGAGGGAAGGGAGGCCAATGGTGTGGCTTTGAAGAGAATGTGCAATCTAAGCAGATACAAGCAGAGGGGATAGGTGTCTAGGACCAGGGAGCATTCCATACAGAGCAGTGAGTATATTGAGGCTGGGTTGAGTGGTGAAAGCCTTTGAAACACTTAATAGAGAGGTAGAGCAAGGCCCAGGCTACCTCCCGTGTGTTTGGGGATAGGTCCGCCTCAGCATCATAAGGAAGTCAGTGAAATGACAGCGTAGATTACTGGCAGGGTGAGAGCTGAGTGGCCTTGGCTGGTCTCTGCGATAGACACTTTTCCAAAGCCACATCAACAAACTAGAGTCACCCAGGTAAACTGAGGTAATGGGAGATGAATATTGCCAACCTTTGAAACTGTAGATTTGGATAAAGGTAGTGAAGAGGTCCTAAGATGGGATAAGGCCAGACTTGTGTAGAGGAATGAGCAGATGACATCAGAAGGCCCCGGGTTCATAGGATGGTCACGTGATAATGACTGAAGACGATGCAGTGCCACCCTGTCTAACAGAGCAAGCCAAAAGCCACCCCCAGGACCTCACCAAAGACCCCTAAATGTGCCACAGCCACCCCTCAACAGTGCTTTCTTCCCCCATGAAAGATACTCCCGGAAAGGGGGTTAGGCATTAACAGGTGACCATGGTATTGACTTCACACTACAGGGTTTCTAAGACCCAGGATCTAGACACCCTTAACCTAGAGTTACAGAGAAAGAAGAGGAAGACAGGGAGGCTGTGATGGCCCTGGGTGGAGGGAGATAGCTCTCCAGACCAACAGAGGAGGCGCCTAGTGGATAACAGGTGGATGGATGAGATTTCTTTGCTTATGATTGGCTTAGGAAGGAAGTAGGCAGGCCGCTGGTCCAGTAGTAGAGCAGGTTGTTAATCTTGAGCTCTGCTATTCTGTGCCATCTTAGTCCTCTGGTCCATTTCTGCCTTATGGAGGGGAGACAGGCTTACAGGAGAGAGACAAGGAAAGAGGAGAGAGGAATGGCTGGAAGATGGTGGATAGGCCCTGAATGCCAGGATAAAACATAAAATCGAGACCAGCTCTCCTGCCTGGGGAGATGGCCCTTGGGCTGGAGGGCCCTTGGGCTGGAGTCTGGAGGACCAGGACCCAGCACCATCTACCCATAGCCCACCACAGTGCCTGAGAAAAACGCTTTCCCCCTCTTGGTCTGTTTCCCTCTGTCTGAATGGTTGCTGGAGATCTCTGGATGGTGCTGGAGATCTCTGGATGGTGCCCTCAACAGTTTCCCTGCAGCTAGCAGATGGTGATAGCCAGCTAAATGCTCATCAGGGCATCCCTCCATGCTTGCTGCCTCCATATGGAGGGCAAGGGTCAGAGGTCACTAAATATGCTTAAAGGAAGTATGGGCTTAGCAAGGGAGGAGGAGCAAGGGAGTCTTCTCTGTGCCCCCTGGCTCTTTCCAGGTCCCTGAAGCTGGCACGAGATCTGGATCTGGCAGCTCCCTCAGCTGCAACCCTAACCTTTGGCCCCAGGGAAATGTCTAGGTTTCATGGAAACCCTAGAAGTCGCAGGATGTGAGGCACAGGTCTGGACATCTGAATGCCTGGGGAGGCAGACTCTGGCCCCTGTAGTACCTGACTGTGACCCTCCTGTCTTCACAGAGACTTACTGCCCTTCACTCTACGGCTGCCCCAGGCCATCCTCGAAGCTAGCAGCTTCCTTGAACTTGAGACCATCTCCAACCTGGGCCTGGGTAAGTCCTCCCTGTAGAACCAGAGAGTAGGTGGGAATTGAGGCAAAGGGGTTCTGGGATGTCCCCCGTTGTATTAGTCCATGTTCTCTAGTAGAATAGAACTGTCTTAGTGTCCTATGGCTGTGAAGAGACATCATGACAACAGCAACTCTTATAAAAGAAAGCATTTGTCATTTCATTGGGTCTGGCTTATAGTTTCAGGGGCTTTTAGTCTGTTATACTCATGGAGGGAAGCATGACATCATTCAAGTAAGATATGGCACTGGAGCAGAACTGAGAGAGTTCTACATCCAGATCTGCAAGCAGCAGGTAGAGAGAGACACTGGGCCTGGCTTGAGCTTCTGAAACCTTAAAGCCCACCCCAGGACACAATTCTCCTCCAACAAGACCATGCCTCCTTATCCCTGTCAAGTCGTGCCACTCCCTAATGACCAAGCAGTTAAATCTATGAGCAGCTGGGGGGTTCATTCCTGTTTAAACCACCACAGGAACCAATAGGATGAATATTCCATTGCTTACACTGAAATGTTAACAACAATCTCACGCATGGGAGGCTAAGAACCTGCGTGTTGCTTGGGTTCAAAGGCCCAGCCCCTTGGCAATCTTCGTGGTCCTACAGTGGCTGTCTCACATTGGAGAGGCCGAGAGCCCAATAATTGCTCAACCACATGGCTGACTGCTTCATCAACCCCAGTCTGGCACTAAAGACCTCCAGGGGTCCTGCAGAGAGTCACTGGTCCTCTCAACAATGGAATCCTAGAAACCCTGGTTATCTTAGCTGCACAGGAGTCTGTAACCACAACAGAGCCCAAGGGAAGGTCAGGCAAGTAGAAGCTGAGTCATCTTTCTCCCACCATGCCCTGCTTCATCTGGGCTGCTAGCAGAAGGCGCCGCCCACAGTTGAGGTGGATCTTTCCACACCAATTAAGACAATCTGGACATTCCTCAGGTGAGGCTCCTGACTCAGGAGATTCTAACTTGTGGCAAGATGACATTAAAACCAACCATCATACCAATAGCCTTTGCAGAGATGCCTTTGGGAGACACCATGCTGGATCCTGAACCTTAGTTTGAGAGTCTACCATGCCCCTGGGCCAGACATGCTGAGCCACTGAATAGGAAGATCCTCGGGGTTCTAGACAGAGGGGCCCTGTGTAGCCAGGGACCATAACCAGGTGGATCACAGTAGAGGCAACCCTGGGAAAAATAATGCCAACACCAAGGCAGTTCTGAGGGCTGGCCAACATCACCCCTGCTTCTTTTGTCCCAGTCCTGGCCCTGTCACAGCACTCATCAAAAGGAAAAACATCATGGATGCTGTCTTTATCAGGGTTACTGTTGCTGTGATGAAACACCACGACCAAAAGCAACTTGGGAGGAAAGGGCTTGTGTAGTTACCCGTCATCATCACTACATCAAAGGAAGTTGGGGCAGGAACTCAAGCAGGGCAGGAATGTGGAGATAGGAGTTGTTGCAGAGGCCATGGAGGAGTGCTGCTTACTAGCTTGCTCACACGGCTTGCTCAGCCTGCTTTCTTATAGAACCTAGACAAGCAGAAAAGGTGGGCTCTACCTACAGTGGTCTGGACCCTCCTACATGGATACAGGCTTGCCTACAGCCCAATCTTATGGAAGCATTTTCTCAATGAGGCTCCCTCCTCTCTGATAACTCTAGCTTATTTCATTTTGACATAGTACTATCCAGAACAGATGCAATGGGAAGCTGGAATGTGCCTTCATGCCCTTGGCTATCTCTCTGCCCAACCAACCAACTCTAAGGGGGGCATCCCTAGCTTCCATTCTTTTGCATAACAGTATTAGAAACCCAGACTTCCTGGGCTCTTCCTAATATCTAGCCACACTGAGGTCTCTATAGGCATAGGCTTGGCCAACACTGACTTAGGACTGACCCTCACCAGTGCTGACTCTGAAGAAGGCAAGATCTCAAGGCTGATAGCTGCTGAGATTCTAAGCCAACATGTGTTGGGGACAGAAATTTTCCTCCTTCTGCATGGTATACAAAGTAGTTTGTTTACAGTTATGCTTCAACAGCCTCTGTGGCCAGTGGTAGGGCAGAGACCCAGGACTTCAGCACCCAGAGCCAGAACATGTCTATAGACAAAGCATTTTTATTAAGGTACAGCTGTTCACTGAACAGTCTCCAACTGATCACAGCACCAAAAACACTAGGCATAATAGACACCAATGTTGCCTGAACAGAGGAAAATTAGCCAAGACTGAAGATCCAGATCACAGAGGAAGTCAGGAGCAGACCTCAGAAGACACACATGTACCAGCTTCCAGGCCAGGCTGCTGTCCTTCTCCCAGAGGGGTCTGGGGACAGCAGGGTGAGAGAAGAAGTCACATCCAGTCCACACTGCCCCTTAATTTAACAGACCCTGCTACACTGGTCTACCAAGTAGCTGGCAGCAAGCATTGAACTTCACATATACTCATTGGCCCTGTTCTGGGACTCAGGCAAGAGTCCCTGGGGCTGATAGCCAAAGCTCCTTGTAAATTCCTCCTGCAGAAACAGCCTGGGAACACTTGCTGAATGGATACACGCCACTCTGCTTAGGAGAACTGAATTCCTAGCTGGAACAGAATGGCCCTGCTCTCAAGAGAATGTGACCTCAAGCATGGAGTGAGCTGGAGATGAAAGTCACCACACAGGAAGCCAGGGATGGCGCAGACTGGCCTGTTGGCAATGACTTCTTTGATAATGGGAAATTAAAAAAAAAAAATCAAGTATGCTTCTCCTGAGGAACCATCTGGAAGGTTCTGTCTGACGAGGTGTCCCCGGTGCTGAAGACACAGAGCTGGGCTCAACAGACTGACTTTTACCCAGAGCCAAGGAGAGGTTAGCTTTCCAGTCCATCTGAACAGATGAAGACCTGAAACTGCCAGACACCTGGCCCTGGTACAGGCAAGGCGCAGCTTTGCCAGCCTTTCTGTGCTCTCAGGATAACTGCATGAGGTCACCTGTCAAGGGCACTGAGCTAAGCACATTGAGTGACTCTTCTACCAGGCATGTCCAACCTTCTGACATTGCAACAAGAGGCTGACTGTGACGAAGTTCACCCAGAAGGACCATGCGATCAAATTACCAAAAGAAAAAATATCTCATAAGGTCTTAAGTAACTTGATGATTCTTGAGGGTAGCATTCACAGTTGTCCTCAGACCCATGCAGTCAAGGACTGGACACACCTGTTACAGCAGAGTGTTGAAACCTACTCAAACCTGCATGGAGAATTCTGAGAAGTGGAGGGGAGGGCCATCAGACTTTGTGAGCAACAGCCTCTGCTCTGCTCTGCAGCCTTCTGTGTTCTGCAAGCCGCTCTGAGCCCGGCTTCTGAGTCCTCCGAGTCTGAGTCCACCAGGCTCCGCTTCTAGCCCCACCCCGACCCTGCCATTGTTTCACAAAAGGAGAATTGCGATATTACTAGCCAGCTTTGGGTTGGGGGAGGTCTTGAGGCCAAGTGTTCCCTTGGTCCGGTCAATGTTTCCAGGAGACCCAAAAGCATGATAGGACACAAGTTCATTGTTCCATTTTTTATACCAAAAGGAGGAGGAGGAAGAGGAGGAGAAACCCATTTGATAAATGAAGCCATGGGAGTCAAGGAACCTAAAGAGCTTTCTCAACTATAAATAGAAATGAAGCAATGGCTCATGGTACCACAGGGATGGAAACATGTTTAGTGAAAAAAGCCAGCCTCACAGAAGCACATGTGAGACTCCAAAGTAGATATGCTCAGGGGAGGCAAATCCAAACACAGAAAGCAGGTTAGTGGTTGTGTCAATCACTTTTCTTATTCCTGTGATAAAATACCGAACAGAAACAACTTAAGGGAGAAGCCTGTTTGGGCTCATGGTTTAAGGGAACACAATCTATCATGGCAAGAGTTTATGGCAATGAGAATGTGTGACTAGGACATCTTCCACATCTCCACCAAAAAGCAAGAGAGGGCAAGAAAAGGACCAAGCTATAAACTCCAGGCTCACCTGCCATGACCCACTTCCTCCACCAAGGCTCCAGCTCCTAAAAGCACCACCGCAGCCAGACCAGGATCACCAGCTGGTACCAAATGTTCAAACCCATGAGCCCGCAATGGATAGTTCACATTCAAACCATTAACACTGGATGGGAGTGACTGATAACGGGCATGGATTGCCTTGGGGGTAGGGAGGTAGCTATAAAATGCCCTAAAATCTATCACAATGACAATTGTGCAGCTATGGCCATATTAAAGCAGCCAGGGAATTTTTTTTAATAGATGAATTGTGTGAATGATATTCTAGTTGAGATGGTAGAGGGAGGTAAACTATATGGCTTCCCATAAGTGGATGTAATGGGAGCTGGATTCACACATGGACTTTGTAAGTGTGACCTCTGTGCCCTTTTGTCGGTACCCACAGCCGTCTGATCCTTTCAGCCTTGTTCACTCCTTCCCGCTCTTCAGTTCCCTCCTCCCTTGCTCCAGGTCCAGTAGAAAATAACATGGCCTCCTATTGCCAAGGGAGTGGAGGCTGGATTTGATGCTGAGAAGGGAGAACGGCAAGCCCTCCCTCTGCATTGTATCCTCCAAACACTTCTCTTTATGGTATCTTTCTCTTTTTATGAAGTGCCAGCATGGTGTGGGTTTCTTTTTAACTGACAAGACCAGAAAAAGCCAACACTGGAAAATCACGCAAATCCCTCCACCGCTGCAAAAATACAGTTCTGCATCTCGCCTTCCGCTGTTGCTGTGTGTGAACACATGTGTGAGTTTCAGTTGTTTTTCTCATACCCAGAGTCAAGAAGCATCCAGCTTGCAGAAGATGTACTGGGTTTTCAGTGCGCCCAATGGTCTCACAGTTACTCTTAGGCTGGTTTGTTTGTTTGTTTTTGAGGCGTATTTCCTTCTTCTGTGTCAGTGATTATATTTTATTGCACTTGGTTTTGGTTTGGCTCTAATGAGTAGACTAAGCCCTGCTGTTTGGACAGGGATGATGTCACCAAAGCAGAGCTATTCTCTTGCAGGCTAAGCACTGTGGGATGGCTCTTGAGTGTTTGTTCATGAGTAGACACAAGAATAGCCAAGCTTACACTTGGAAACACCACCATTCAGTCGTGTAGGGTATAAAGGATGCTGTCCTGAGCTCAGGAGCCTTAGGCTGGCAAGTCCACAAAACTAACACAGAGTTGAATTCAGCACTGAGATGTGTGCAACTGATCTAAGTGCAAAGAAGGAAGATGATTCTATGTAGCGCCTCTCAAACATGCCTACGGCATGTAGATACTTAGTGTTTTTTTTTTAAGGTTTATTTACTTATTTTATGTATGTGAATACACTGTAGCTGTCTTCAGACACTCCAGAAGAGGGCATCGGATTACATTATAGATGGTTGTGAGCCACCATGTGGTTGCTGGGAATTGAACTCAGGACTTCTGGAAGAGCAGTCACTGCTTTTTTTTTTCTTTTTTTTTTAAGATTTATTATTTATTATATGTAAGTACACTGTAGCTGTCTTCAGACACTCCAGAAGAGGGAGTCAGATCTCGTTACGGATGGTTGTGAGCCACCATGTGGTTGCTGGGATTTGAACTCCGGACCTTCGGAAGAGCAGTCGGGTGCTCTTACCCACTGAGCCATCTCTCCAGCCCGATACTTAGTGTTTTAAAGACAGGGAAGCCATGCACCATACAGTTCCCCCAGGCTTGCATGTTCTTTGCTTTTTCCTGTATGGCACAAAATGAGAATATTTCCTAGCAAGTTAATTCTTGAGATTTGTTGACTTTTCGGATTGGGGGACTGAGGAGGTAGTTCAATTGGTAAAGTGCTTGCCTTGCAAGCGTGAAGATCTGATTTGAGCCCTAGGACCCACATTAAAAAGTCAGGCATGGTGGCCTGTGCTTGTAAACCCCACCACTGCGGCCAGCCAAACTAGCTATTTGGTGAGTTCCAAACCAATGAGAAACGGTCTCAAAAAGCAAAGTGGATGGTGCCCAGGGCACAACAATCAAGGTTGTCCTCCAGATCCACATGCACACACATGTACCTGCGTGTGCCCACATACACACTAAACAAAACACTTGATTTCGAATTAAAATCCAACAACCCACCTTCGGGTGCTACAAAAATCTGTATTCCCCCAGTTCCCTGGGCTTTCTAACCATTTCCATGGCTCAGGAACCCTCAGGCCCTCAGGCACCACAGTTGAGCACCTGGCACATTGCAGGTTCTCTAAGCATTGCAGAGATCGAAGCTGTCCAGATTCAGAAAGCCTTGGCACCAGCAAAACAGCTCCCTCGATCAAAGGGACAGGCCCTTCTTTACTGGAACTTGGGTGACCGAGCCAAGGCTTTAGCATGGTGCCTCCAGGCCATGGTGCCCACAGTTCTGCCAACTGCGGGGACCGCATGACACAGTGTTCTGCTTCTCCAGCCTTGGCTCTCTGCAAGCTGCAGAGAAACTTTCCAACTTCCTTATTTTTTTTTTTTGTTTTGTTTTGAGCGTAAAGCTCTAAGTTGCCTCAGTGCTTCCCTTACACAGCCCCCGGCCCTGAGATGTGGCCTCTCCAGTGCCCACATCACCCTCCCTTGGAAGTAGCATTGCCTTAGAAGCCTGTGCCCTGTGACTCCATCATTCCTGTCCTGGAGGCAGGCAAGCAATATCCTGGACCTGTTCCCCGAGCCCCATTGCCTGCTCCATACTTATGAGAGGCTATCAAAATGTGGAGCTGTTCTATTCTGTGCCTGCTAGGGACAGGGTGATGAGCTGGCTGTCAATCCTTCCCCATCTGGAGCTCTTCCGCACCTTCCTTTCTTCCTCCTCTCGGTGTCTTGTCGCCTCATCCTCCTATCCCCCATGCTGCAGTGCAGCCTGCTAGCCTTGCAAGTGTGCTCCCCTCTCCTAGATGGGGATCACTCTGAATAAGCTGGTTCACTCACTAGTGTTGGGTGTGCATGCCTAGCCCCACTGCTCATTCATTGGAGCATCATCCCAGAGATGCTCCATGGAGAAGCATCAGTGCTGCCTTCCGAAGTCCAGAGTGTGGTGGAGCACTCGGACCAAAGCACAGAATGGACCACTCACGATGGTGGTCCCTGCAATCGGAATACACTGTAGGACTAAGAGACACAGGCGTCCTGCACACATCAGGAAGTTTACTCCAGACATGACCTTCTAGTCTTTGAAGATGAGTAAGAACCTAGCAGGTGGGGAGGAAAAGAATTCTAAGCAGAGAGGACAGCGTCAGCCGAGATCCAAGGATAGGGCAGCATATGGCGTGTCCAGGAAGAAATGCATAGCAGATGAAGGCTCAGTAGATAATTCTAGAAATATATGTGGGAACAGATCTCATAGGCCTTGAGTGAGGTCATGCTCAGGCATTGATGGGAAGTTCTGGACATCTGCTACCCCATGACTTTGTCCTTCAACCGCATGTCTCAAGGGACGTGGCATGCGCACAGAAGACGCTGAGCTCAGCTTACTGGGAATACTGAATGGTTCACCATCAGGACTGTAAACCCAGCTGCCTGATGCTTCTGCTGGGAAGACTTCAAGGGTACTGGATCGCTGTACTGGGCTTGCATAATCATGAGTGCAGTGTTCCCAATGCTTATTCTACATAGTAAAACCATCTGTGTATGTGGGCACCAAGAGTTGGTCATTCAGGAGTCAGATGCTATCTTGGAGGGCAAAGTCATAGCCCGGCCCTCATGAAGAGTGGCCCTCAGGCTGTGGGAAAACCTAACCTGATCTGTCTTACCCCGTGGCTGTGAGGTTTGCATATTGTTAAAAAGACACATGAAAGGTCACCATCTTGGTATTGTGGTAACAGCTGGGTCTCCTGGACTGGCTGTCAGGTGCAGCAGAATCTGTCTAGAGAAGATTTCCATGGTGAATAGCATGCTCCCTTCCATAAGAGGCGCTCACAGTTGAATAGGGCACAGCTTGCTTTCTAGCCTGGGTTTGTACCCTGCTCACATTGATGGGCAAACAACCTCAGGCCACCAAGGTGGCCACGGCCAGTGTCACTAAGCATGCCATCATTAGAACTGGCTCACACTTGGCTCTGCATGTCCCTGCCATCCTGCAGCATCTTTCAGTTCACCATTAAGAACCTGTGGTGGCCATGCCTGATGGTACAGATCTGTCATCCCAGCAGCTCTGGAAGCCGAGGCAGGAAGATCAAATGTTCAAGGACAGCCTGGGCAACTTAGTGAGACCCTGCCTCAAATTTTGAAAAAAAAAAAAAAGTTTTTTTTTTAAAAGGGGGAGATATTTCCATGGTAGAGCATTTGCCTGGCATGTGGGGGACCCTGGGTTCAATCCTTAGTACTACAATGAAAAAAAAAAACAAAAGGGCTTGCTGTGTTCTTACAACATGGGGTCAGAGCCACCAGCCACATGCTGGCAGGCAAAGCAACTGAAGCAGGAAGTGGGGCAAGTTCCTCCAAAAAAGCCTGTGGTGCAGTGAGGGGCTACTCTGACCTGTTCAACCCCAGCACCCTGTGACCTCAGATGAATACATTTTTTCCCTGAGTCACTTGCTTTCGTCTGTAAAGTGGGGACAAGACCTATGACCAGAGGTCATCAAGACAGTGGCAGTAAAACTGCAGCCCATGGCTGGTCTACGGCACGAACCCTGACTGTTCCCTCCTGGTGTCACACTTGGCACTCCTTTGCATAGGGGTCTTACTGAGGAACCATGGACAAAAGAGTGTGTCTGCTATTCTTCCAGGAATCCATCCAGCCTGGCTCATGTCCTTCCATCCCTTAAAATGGTGACACTGAGCAGGACATGAGACCAATGTTTCTCTCCATATGGAGCCACTCTCATGAGCTCAGAGTGGCCTTTCCTCCAGAAGTCATATAGCCCAGTATCTTTTGAGAGGCCATGAGCATCCCTGAGTTTGCTGGGATATGGTACCCAGAGGCCAAGATCTCTCAAGTCAGGCCTTGCCTCATGGCTTCCATCACAGACAAGGCTAGGAGGACTAGTTGATAGATACCCAGCAGGACAGGGCTTGCTTAAAGGTGGGAGCTGTGTCCTCCCTCACGTGTCCACTAGCCTAGCTCCTCAGTGTCAAGACCCTCCCGGGTCACAGCAGCTTGCAGTGCGAAGATACAGGTCCAGTTCTACCACCCAGAGCTCTCTGGTTCCCTTTTCCTGTGTGTGGCAGCTGCAATGGCCATAGTAAATTCTAGTCCCTCACCTTTTATTGTAGGGTTCCATGTTACTGTTGAGACACCCATTGGGGAGACAGCAAAACCAAGACCTAAGATACAGTCTTCCTGGGTTATCTAGCTGAATAGCTGCAGAAACCCCAACGCTGAAATCTCTATCACAGGTATTCTCCAAGGCAAGGGCACAGAACTGAAGCCGGGCCTCTCTTGTCCCCTCCCAGGTCTACTCCACCCTCAGCTAGCAAGTGCACAGGGGACTTCCCCTCCAGGCAGGAAGTGGTGGGAGAAGTTTAAGAGTCCAAGAAGGGAAAACAACCTTACGCAAAAGCAAGGACCCTTCCCCCGCTGCTAGAAGGAGAAACAGGGCTAACCGACTCTGCTCTGTTTTCCTCAGGTTTCTGGGACTCCTCGCTGAACTCAAGAGGCTCTGCAGAGCCACTCAGAAGCCCAGCCCCTGGGACCCCTGCATCCTCCAGCCTCCGGCCTACAACCCATTACGCAAATTGTTCCTGTGAAATCGAGCTCTCCGTGGGAAATGACCGCCTGTGGTTTGTGAATCCTATTTTCATCGAGGACTGCATCCTACCGGCTGATCCACCTCCACTGCCTACTGGCAGCTACCCTCCACGCCCTACGCCTGCCACCCCGGATGCTACCTCACCCACCTCCAAGGGATCCCCACGTCGCCCCCCACCTCCACCCCCGTTACCCACTGTTCCTCCTACTGGCCCTGCACGGCCTCTTGCGCCTCCTGTACCGCCTGCTGGCCCTTTGCCCAACTCCCCCCTAACGCCCACCTCTCACCTTGCACCCCATGCACCGGGCCCCCCTGGCCACTCAAACCAACCACCCATGACAGCCTGCGAGAGTCTCCCTCGCCCAGCTGTAGGCCTGGGCCCCTTTGGAGAAGAAGAGATGAAACCTGGGACAACTCCCAATCCCTTGCACCAAGCCCCTCCCCCTCCATTACCCCTGAAGAAGGCTCTTCCAGCAGCCCCTCCCAGGAGGCGCATTTCTGAGAGGGTATCTCTGGAAAGCCAGAATGTGGGGACTTCAACAGACAGGGACCACTCAGGCATTTCTAGGACAGCATCACTCAACCTTCCTCCCCAGAGCACCGTAAGTAGCCTTGGGGACAGGCCTCCAAGGACCACGGAGCAAAGCCAGGACACAGAGGCCAAAGCCAGCCATGCTGACAGCATACCAGTGCCTCCTGGGAAGGCCAAACAACCCCCAGTACCACCCCCAAGGAAGAAGCGGGTCTCCCGGCAGCTGGCCTCAACCCTTCTCAGTCCCTTGGAGAGCCCCATACAGGAGGCATCCTCTGAGAAACAGGCGACTGGTGCATCTTGGGAAGGCTTGAGTCCTGTCCGGCAAGCTGGCATGCAGCACCTCCAAGTTCAGTCCAGCAGCTGTCCCCAAAGCTCTCCAGAGTTCAAGGGTTCCCAGGCCTCACTCTCAGACAGCCTGGGGGTGCCTGCCTCGGCCGCTGACCAGGACTCCTACTCAACCAGCAGTGCAGAGGAGGAGCTGGAGTTCAGCAGCCCCAACGTGAAGAAGAAACCCTCAATGATCCTGGACAAGGCCCGCCACCGCCTCAGCTTCGTCAGCTTCGCCAGCGTCTTCCATGCCTTCCTCTCCAGCGACCGCAAACTGTATAAGAAGGTGGTGGAGCTGGCACAGGACAAGAGCTCCTACTTCGGCAGCCTGGTGCAGGACTACAAGGTGTACAGCCTGGAGATGATGGCCCGCCAGACATCCAGCACTGAGATGCTGCAGGAGATCCGTACCATGATGACCCAGCTCAAGAGCTACCTGCTACAGAGCACTGAACTCAAAGCCTTGGTGGAACCCACCCTGCACTCGGAGGAGGAACTCGGTCAGTGGCAGCTGGGAGGGCGGGCGGGCGGGAGAGCGGTGCATAAATACACTCAGGCGCCCCTGGACACAGAACAGCCTCTGGGGCCCCTTTGCCTTATGTCCTCTTTCTTCTTCCTCCCTGACTTTCCCACAAATCTCCTGGGCCCAAATCCCTCTCTCAGGAACCACTTCTTAGAGAGCCGATTCAAGGCAGCCAACATTCCTGACTACTGGCAAACAGCCCACCAGCCCTCCCCTCCCCCACCGGCCTCAAATCTCGGTGATGACAGGTGTTATTTTTCCCTGCAGCCACCTACACATCTGCATAAACAATGGAAAGACTCAGGCAGACCACAGTGCTGTCGCTGGGCATCATAGTACCTACCTGTAGTCCCAGCACTTGAAAAGTAGAGGCAGGAGGATCAAGGCCATTCTCAACTACACAGGGAGTTGAGAGGTCAGCCTGGGCTACCCTGTCTAGCAAAGCAAAACAACAAAACAAAACAAAAAAAAAAAACGTATTGAGAGATTTTGGAACTACCTTATAAACATTGCTGTCCTTCCAGGCACTGCCTCCTTGTGGTCCTGAACCTTTCCTCCTCTCCTCCTCCTCCTTCTCCTCTTCCCAGTAATTAAGAGCATCAGTTCTGGACTCAAAAAGGATGCTTTGAGTCACTACAAGATAATGTCTCATAATGAGAGGTCCTAGGAAAAAAGAATGTTAAGTATTGCCTTCCCTGAGGGAAATGATCTTGGATGGATGGATGATTGGGTGGGTGGGTGGATGGATGGGTGGGTGGCAGGCAGGCAGGCAGGCAGGCAGGATGGATGGATGGATGGATGGATGGATGGATGGATGGATGGATGGATCCTGAGAACCGATATAGTTGACAGGCCACCGTATTAGGGTCCAGTAGTAAGGTGGTGAGTGATGTGTTGAGGTTTAAGGCTGGCAGTTGCCTCTTCAGGAGGCTATACCTATGTGTGTACCTCACCAGGGATAGAGGGCTCACCTGGGCAGGATGCTCTGGGTGTTGCATTCGAAAGCCACCTGACTTTATCCACTAACAGCTACCATGTCCCAGAGACCCAAGCATTTGCTCTACAGAGCTTCTCTGTGGAGGAAATGAGTTATATAAATATATATCTATAGTGCTGTCAGAGCACTATGCCTCCACCTGTTGTACTGAGAAACAAAAAAACCATGGCAGCAAGCCAGCTAATCATATGGCCCTCCTGCCCTCAGGAAGCTCTTATTCTGACAAATGACAGGTAATCTGTAAGAAAGCCAGGAAGCCATAAAGGAAGATGACATAAGTGTAAAGTAGGCAGGAAGTGAGGTTTGGTGGCCTGGGGAGAGGTAGGTCACAGCATCACAAACCCTGAGATTTAGCATTTCTGCAAAGGACCTTGCTGTGGCAAGTTCAAAGCAGGAATGCCAGGGCCTCACGTGTGCTCAGCACGGCTCTGGTCCTTGAGCTGAGTAGGAGCAGAGAGACTAGAGGCAAGAAGAGCTACACTCATGACAAGATACACTGGGGGCAAGTAGGTTGGGCAGGAGACAGCACAATGAGACACCGGGCACAGATCTAGTCCATGGAAGTGGGCAAAGACGCAGCTGACTTCATATGGCTCTGGATAGCTAAGAGCCAGTATAAGCATTACTGGGAGCTCATAGCTACAAGCCGGAAGGCCCAAACCAGGAGAAAAGCCCAGGGTTTCTATGTCATAAAGATAGTCTCCTATCTCACTGGACATCCAGGAGATGGAATGGAAGCTGCTGAGAATGAGGGCTGAAGACAGATGTCTGGAACCCAGAAACACACATGCAGCCATGAGACTAAAGTAGATGTGCCCAGGGAAGATCTCAGGCAGCATGCAGGTTGGGAGGCCATGAACAGGCATAGAAGAACATGGAAGGACGTGGACATCTCACTGCAGCCCAGAAGAAGCTATGGTTGGTCATGTGTGCCTGAACAGAGGAGGAGAAGACCCATAGCCTAAGCACAAGTTGGAGGGTGGGGTCTTCTTCCAGGCAGAGGTGATGCCACAGAGACAGGCAGAGAGGTGGGAGATGAGGCAGGAGGAGTAGTAGGCCTCTCATACCAGGCTGTGAACCTCGAGCTGTGGATTTGGCCTCGAGGGGATGGATCCCAGAGGGCATGAGGAGAGTTATGAAGAGGGATGGTGATCCAGAGCCATCCAGTAATGGCTCAGGGCAGGGCCAGTTGTATTAGTTACCAGTCTGCTGCTGTAACAAAATACCTAACAAAAGCAGCGTGGGAAGAAAAAGGGTTACTTTGTTTCAAGTTTGAGGATACAGTCGCTGTGAGGGGGAAGGTAGGGCCCAAAGCAGGAGCATGAGGCAGCTGCAGTCACAGTCAGGAAGCATAGATGAATGCTGGTGTTCAGTTCCTTTGTTCCTTGTTCAATCTAGGTAGGACCCAAGGCCACAATGGAATCATGCTGCTCACATTTAGGGTGGGTCTTCCACCTGCATTAACCTAATCTTGAAATTTCCCTTCAGACACGCCCACAGATTGTCCCCAAAGGGCTTCTAGATCCAATGAGGTTGACACTCAATATGAACTGTCACCAGTATAAGGCGATCCTGGGCAAAGCAAAGGAAGTCTGAACTTGACTTGTCAGAAACAGTGGGATGACAGCTGTCCCTGGGTGGCCAGCTGCCAGGACAGATTCTCCACAATGTTGGGTGAGAGACAGGCAATTTGTGCTCTCCTGGTAAAAGGGCAGAAGCAGGCACAAGACTAGCTTCCAGCCAAGCCTCTGTGAGAGAGAAAAGCCATCCAGCCTCCCTCCTAGAGTGACGGGACTTCAGGCTTCCTCTTGGAAGGGTCAGTAGTCAAGGGATGAGGCCATTCCAGAGGGTCACCCAGAGCAGCAGCCATGAGTCAAAGCCTTGCTTAGCCTCCAGAGACCCCATCAGGGCCCAACTTGTCTATTGTTTCTTTTGGGTTGTTTGGTTTGGTTTGGTTGGTTGGTTGGTTGGTTGGTTGGTTTTTTGAGACTGGGTTTCTCTGTATAGCCCTGGCTGTCCTGGAACTCACTCTGTAGACCAGGCTGGCCTCAAACTCAGAAATCCACCTGCCTCTGCCTCCCGAGTGCTGGGATTAAAGGTATGTGCCACCACTGCCCAGCAACTTGTCTATTATTAGAGGGGCATTGTGGCATCCATGTTACAGAGTTATCATGATATCCAAGCTCCATCCCACAGTTTGAGCAGGACTGCACTTGACTCCGGTAATAGCTGCATAGTTAAGGGCAAGCTGTGTGGATGGCTGTGCAGCATGGGGAGTTTGAAATGCAAAAGTCTAGGGGTAAAGGCAGGCCTGGCAGGCTGAAGGAGCAGTGCAGTCAAGGAATGCATGTATCGGTGACAATGTAAACAAATCATGTGGATTTTGAGAAGTGCAACAGGCATTAAGATTAATTCTGCCCTTAGGACACAGCTGCCCAGATTGCACACTGCATAACCGCAGTATGTCTAGTGCCTTCTGAAATGTGTGTTTATAGGCAAGCTCTGATCCCAGCCCTGGGAAGAGCACTACATTGGAGAGACCAGGATAGTGGGTATCACAGGTTCTGGTGCCAGTGCACCTGCAGAGTGACTTGCATGTCAGAGCTAAGTAGAAACCAGGGATGGAAAGGCTGTACTGCCAGACAGCGGGGCTAGGCAGGAGGTAGCTCCTCCTCTCACTTTTGTGCTCTCACCCCGACAGAGGCCATAGTGGAGTCAGCCTTGTACAAGTGTGTCTTGAAGCCCCTGAAGGAGGCCATCAACTCCAGCCTGCTGGAGATCCACAGCCGGGATGGCTCACTGCAGCAGCTCAAGGAGAACCAGCTAGTGGTCCTGGCCACCACCACCACCGACCTGGGTGTGACCACCAGCGTGCCTGAGGTGGCTGTCATGGAGAAGATCCTGCAGAAGCTGACCAGCATGCACAAAGCCTACTCACCAGGGAAGAAAATCTCCATCTTGCTGAAGACCTGCAAGCTCATCTATGACTCCATGGCTCTTGGCAACCCAGGTAAGCAGGCTTGGACTCCCCCACAGAACTAAGGCAGGATGAAAGTAGAAGGTATTCCCTGGGCACACCACAGGGTGATCTGGGCAAGGGAGGAAACGGTGCCTCCCAGTGCCTTCAAGACAGGTAATGAACTAGCCATGCTTGTGCCCGTGCGCATTAGGAAAAGGCACCCTGTGTGTTTGCAGGGAGTGCTAAAACATGGTAACACACACAGAACCACAGAGCCTCGATGGTGGAGGGTGGGAGTCCATGATCAAAGTGGGGCAGGGCTGTGCTCTTTCCAGGCTCTGGGTAGGATCTGATCGAGCCTCACCCCTAAGTCCGAAAACCCAGAGGTCTCCACTCAGCAATCTCCCATGTGCTCTCTGTGTCTTCATTTCCCTCTTATGAGGACACGGGCCACAGTGGATTAGTGTTGCCCTACTCCAGTGGGATTTCATCTCAGCCCACCACATCTGCGATGACCCCATTCCCAAAAGAGTCACCTTTTTAGGGAATAATGTTGGCCCCTGCTTATGCCCATGACCAGCTGGAGTCCAGGGTAGTGAGCAGAGCCTGACATCATGACAGAGTGCCACCCTGACCTGTCTTGTCACAAGATAAACCCACATTCAAGGGGTGAAGCACATGTCCCCTTTGGATGGGAAAAGCTCCAAAGTCGCATTGCAGGGGATGTGGGGAGGAAGGAAAGAAGGGAGGTAGTAGAATCACAGGCTCCATTTGTAGCCACTTTGCCACGGCGCTCCTCTAGGTACACAGGCAAAGGAGCCCGTGCTCCACAGGGAATAAACGCTAGCTGTCACTCATCCTGCAGCCAGCCCTTCAGCTGGGTGCCCTGGTGCAGGTGGCCACCTGTGTACTTGGTAGCCATGGCCCATGAAAAAGAGTACCACTGCTGTGACCTTGTGAGACCTGGAACAAGTCACTTATCTCTCATGGGAGAGAAGCCAAGATTCTAGTAGGTCAGAGCCACACTTAGGGACTTGCAGATATTAGAAACAAGCTGTGTCGTTTTACCCCAGTGCCCAGCACCAAGCAGGGTCAATGCCTGGGGATGGCCAAGAGGGTCCTCTTCCTCTTCAAGTTCCTTACAGATGAACAGCCCAGCTGGCCCTCCGGTAACAGAAAAGAGTTGTTTGGCATGGCACTGGGGTGTGGAACAAGGTTCCTGCATCCTAGCCGGCTTCCCACGTGGGCCTGGAAGAGGCTGCAGCCCCAGGTTGGAGCCCTTTTTTTGTGTAGGACCAATATGTGTTCTGCAACTGAGAAAACGAACTGAGTTCCTGAAGGGCAGAAGCCACATGGGGATAAAGCTGCACAGTGGTTGTGTTGTCATAGAGAAGTACCGTGTCGGGAAGAGCTGGTCTCGTGTGCAGGCCAGGAGACAGGGCTAAGCTCTAAGTGTAACTGATTCCTACCTAAAAGTGCCCAGTGGAGGAAGGCAGCAACTGTAGGCAGCCTCCACAATTCAAAGCCTTATTCTCATTTATGTCTGGCAGCACAGCCAGCTCCAGAGTCCTAGGACCCAGGAGAGGGTATCCAGAATGCCTGACAGCCCCAGTGAGACCTTGAAGGCCAGGGGCCCCATTATTGCTGATGGAAACAAACCAGGAACGTGGCAAGCCTTCTCTTCTAAAACAGTAACAAGGGTGGCAGGCCTAGGGTGTCCTGCATGGGGAGGTGGGGGGGAAGCAGTGCAATTTGGTAAAGTCAGAAAGGGGAGGACATGAAAAACTAGACCCGAATGTCTATCCGAGCTCTTATGCATCTAGCCTGACTATCCGGGTAATGGAGGCACCAGGCTCAGTTTCCTCCTGTGTAAACAGGTGCAGTCTCTGGGGCTCAGGTGGACTGTGGTTAGTGTGTCACCAGATGCTCACACTTGCTGACTGTGTGTGTGACCCATGGCTATGTCTAACTGCAGAATCATTTCTCACAGGCCTTGCAGGACTCAGGGCAAAGGCAGAGCCAAGGACTCTGCTGACTAGGGTAGAAACAGGGCTATTTCATTCTCCAAGTTCCAGTTTTAAGACCATGAAATATAAGCCAGGCACAGGGAGGGACACCCAGACACTGTGAGCATTCTTAACCATGAATTCAGGCTACTGAAAGCTTGCCCTGACAGCAGGGATGGAGAGTGGGGAGGGGGGGGAGGCTGGCTAGAATGAAGAAAACAATATTAGGGGGGCAGAGGGTGGGGAGGGAGACAGGTAGCCAGTTCTCCAGCAGGAATAATGGAAAAACAGAGCCAAGGGGACCAGACATGTCAGGCAGCCCAGGCCGGAATCTCAGGCCAAGGTCTGGTCTGGGACCAGAAGCCAGGGTGCATCTTATCAGGAGGCAGTGAGTTCCCTTTGACCAAGGCTGAGCCCTGGAGTTATAGCCCCGTGGCTATAACTCCATCTAGGGTTACCCCACCCAGAGCATCTTCATTTGAGAGGAAGCAGATCACCCACACACACCATCCCACTTCTGTGTTTAAACGCCCACTTCTGTGCCCTAATTTAGATGATGAACCTGTTGGGATTCCATGTGGGTACCATGTGGGTGCTGTACCTGGGTTAGACAGATCCTTTTTTTTTATCTTTTTTTTTCTTTTTTTATCTTTTTTTGAGACAGGGTTTCTCTGTGTAGCCCTGGCTGTCCTGGAACTCACTCTGTAGACCAGGCTGGCCTCGAACTCAGAAATCCACCTGCCCCTGCCTCCCAAGTGCTGGGATTAAAGGCGTGTGCCACCACTGCCCAGCCCTAGACAGACCCTTAAAAGCTATGGGTTTAGCCAGGGGCTGTGAGGTACCTAACCACCAACATCAGTTTTCCCATTCTTATACTTTGTAAGTTCCCAAGTCTATGTGTTCTGATGGTGGGGTACAGAGGTCACTGTCTACCCACCCTGTCCTTGGAATGAGGAGGTTGTACTGTTATGGGCATGGACAACCACAGAACAACCAATGAGACTTCCAGGTCCTTATCCACTCTAACAAAGCCTTGAACCGGGACATGTGGGTGGTAATAGAAATGGAGACAGTTTGTTAAGAAAGGGGCACAGGCAACAACCCAAGAATGGGAATAGGCCAGGGAGCTAGAAAGGTCTGAGGCTGCAGGCCCTGGGCTCTGAGTATCCCAGGCTTTTGTGGGTCACTTACCTAGCACCACCTTCCCCAGCACTTGAAGACCGCTGGAGTTTTCTCCTTTGTGGTCCCATGTATTACTTGTAGCCCACAAGAGGGGTTTCCATCCTCCCTCAGCCATTGGCTTCTTGATATGTCAGTCTTGATGCCTCCGAGCCCTCCTTTCCTACTCTACTCTCCTATCTCAGAACCACATTGTAGATTCCAGGTGGGGTTCTGTGAGGCACCTGATGGCTCTCCAGGTGGAGCACCGATGCCTGCACCTCAGGCCAGCCTTACCTCCAACAGCCCCACCAGACCAGTTTCAAGGATAGTGTTTTGCATGGGATTTTACATTTGAAATAAAATTCCTGGGACTGACCACACACACACACACACAAACACACACACACACACACACACACACACACACACACACAAACACACACACACACACACACCAAACACACACACACACACACACACACACACACACACAAACACACACACACACACACACACACCAAACACACACACACACACACACACAAACACACACACACACACACACACACACCAAACACACACACACACACACACCAAACACACACACACACACAAACACACACACACACACACAAACACACACACACACACACACAAACACACACACACACACACACACACACACACACACCATGCTCAGCTTTATCCAGAGGTTCTGACTTGGTACAGCAGTCACTTTGCCAACTGAGCCATCTCCCCAGCCCAGTACATTTTTTTTAACCTGTCATCTGAAACTGATTTCAAACTTGAAACCTTTAAGTGTAAATGGTTCATTGAAACAAGGACTCCTGGGTACCCTGTGAGTTAACTTGTCTCAGCAATCGTCAAGTGCCTTCCCCTACTCCCCCCCCCCAACACACACACCCAAACACACACACTTCCTCCCTAAATCACACAAGGTCTATATCTGGATCTTTTCCAGTCGGTGCTGTCCTGAGTCTCTATTGTAGACCTGGGAGTGCCAGGCTGCAGAGCTCTCCCATGACGGCTGTGGATGTGTCCCTGTGTAAACATCTCCAGATCTAGCATCTCTATCTGAATCACAGGTCATCGCTGATCTACAAATATCCTTGAGGATGCTGAAAGGCTTAGGAATTCCACATCTTACAGCCATTATTTTGTGTAGCTTCCTTTAATGTGCTGTGATTCAAGGGTCTTTCTTGGACTACACTCATTTTTTTTAAATATCTATATCATTTTAATTGCATGTGTGCCTGTATCTGTGTGCTAAGCATGTGACTGTTGAGGGCAGGTCCCCTCAGAGTCCAGGGACATTGGGCCTCCTGGAACTAGAGTTACAGGCAGTCATGAGCTGCCTGATGCGAGTGCTGAGAAGCAAAGTAGGGTCCCCTGCAAGAGCAGTGTGCACTCTTAACTGCTGAGCCATCTCTCCAGCCCTAAAGCTGACACATGAGAGAATGCATGTTTTCTTCCTGCCTCCATCTTTGCCACGTAGGCCACAGTTTCTCAAGTCTGTCGCACTTTCCTCATAGTTGCTGACTTGGCTACTTTCTCATTGCTTTGATCAAATACGCTGACCAATGCAACCTGAGAGAAAATGAGGTCGTTTAGGCTAAGAGTTACAGGTTTGGCCCATCTCAGCCGGGACATCTAGGCAGCAGGAGCTTAAGGCGGCTGGTCACATTGCTTTGCAAGGTCAAAAAAATAGCAATAAATGCTAGCTAGTGTTCAGTTTACTTTCTGCCATTTTTACAGCCCAGTCTCACTCAAATTAAGCTGAGTCTCCTCAATTAATGTAATCAGTTCCTGTGATTGGCATGCCCAGAGGTCCATATCCCAGGTAGCTGTAGATTCTATTGAGTTGACAGCTAACAGCTATTACAGTTACATGGGAGTGTTGTTGTTTTTTTATTATTTACTTTTATTTTATGTGCATTGGTGTTTTGCCTGCATGTATGTCTGTATGAGAGGGTTGGATCCCGTGAATTACAGACAGTTGTGACCCGCCGTGTGGGTGCTGGGAATTGAACCCTGGTCCTTTGGAAGAGCAGTCAGTGCTCTAAACTGCTGAACATCCATCTCTTTAGCCCCTGGATGACACATTCTTAGCTGCATCTCAGTTGACTCAGATTCACTTCAGACTTGACACTAGTGGTTTCAAGACTAGACTTCCCCATTCTCTAACCTACCCCACTCCATTCCATGTTCCCAGCATCTCATGCTATCTGGCCGTAGCCTTGTGACTGAAGTACAGACCAACATCCCTGTGCTGAAGGCCTGAGAGCCATTGGGAATCCTTCAGCAAGGCCCAGCTGCAGCCTGTGTTGAGCCAATAACCTTGAGCGTGTTCAACAGGACCAAACCACGCTTGCCCAACACTGCTCCTAGACCTCAGGCTCCATAGACCTCTGGCTTCCTAGGCTTCAAGAACCCTGGACTTTAGGCAACTTAGGCCTTAGACCACCTAGACCTCTACCCATCCTAGGCCCCCAGGTCTCCCCTCTGAACATGAAGACCACCACACCGCCTCTCCTGTCATCACCACACAGGAGAGAGAAATGCATGCACAGATTAAGTGGCCCATTTAAAGGAGAATACAGCAGCCTGGATATGAGTGGGATCAGTTGAGACAGTAGGAAAAGGGCCACACTTGAAGTCACAGGAGCAAATATAACTAGTCATACCATCCTCTCCTAAGAGGTAAATGCTGTCACACCTGCCTAGACCCAGCCAAAATACAAGCCTAAAGCCACATTGTGCCAAACCTATGCCGCACTCTCTGTGCCAGGCCACCATCTAGCACAAGCACCAGGTTTGGGGAGTGCAGTTGAGAGCAAGTTTGAGGGTCCTGAGTCAGGTAGGCTGGGAAGTTAAGGTGACAAATGGCCTTGGATAAGCATCCATCGTACCTGGGAGCTATGAGGTGCTACAGAGTTTACAGAACTTAGAGTAGTTAGTCTTTTCAATTCGTATTCTATATATATCTGACAGAGAAGTTATTCCCACCTCGGGAACATACAGAGCTAGGCACGGGATGCCTAAAAGATTCCTGTAGTGGGAAAAATAGATCAAAGCCCCCTCAGGGAGGAAGGAAAGACCAATATAATATAATAATAAACCAATATAAATGCAGAAGGCACGGAAAGGGCTTAGAATGCTGAAGGACTGCCCTCCATGCCTTTAGCTGTGCCTGAACTCGCAGCTTGCTTGGACCAACATCTGGATTCATAGAGCTAGAAGGTTGGCTGTAGAGCCAAGAGCTTGGTAAGAAAGACCAACTTCCCTCATTATCTACTTCCTCGCAGAGGCACGTGACCCACAAATCCACTGATGGTTCAGGCAGGGACAGTGGCTGGAGAACTGGATGGGAGGAGGACCTATGACATTGCCTGCATGTGGAAGAGACAGAGAGGTGGTTTTAAAAAGATCTATGCTAAATGGAATCCTAATGACTAAAGTCACCTGTGTTTATTACTGAGAGTTCCCATGCTTATGTAGCTTTAATGTCCTGGGCGCTGCCATGTAGAGTGGAAACATGAGCCTACGCCCATCTGATGTCTCCCTGGGCTAGGAAGGCATTTAGAGTAAGGGTGAGACCCTCAGTGTCCAAGAGAGGGAAGGTTTACTTCAGCTTACAACTCCAGGTTACAGTCCATTGTTGCAGGGCAGTAACATCAAGGCAGACTGCAACCTGAAGCCTCATACCCAGGGTCAAGAGCAGAGAGGGGATGGAACACTTGGATCCTGTGCTCAGCTAGCTTTCTGTACCATAGACAGTTCAGGACCCAACCCATGAAACAATGCCGTCTACCTCCAAGATGTGTCTTCCTACACTGAACAGCATTTCCTACCTGCCGCTTTATGATGACGTCTCCCAAGTGACTATGCTTTATATGACACACATCAGTCCTGATAACAGACTGGGTTGATTATTATCTCCCAGTATTCAGATGAAGAAACTGAGGCTTGTCATGGCCTGAGGAGAGGCCTGATCGTGCAGAACTAGAATGACCTAGCTAGGGTCTTCCTAATTTCCTATTTCAGTGTGCAGGGCCCCCAGATGAGTGCTCTCTGGCCTATCTCTCTCTGAATAAGAATTCTCTCTTTGCTAGGCAGAGGTGGCATGTATCTTTAATCTCAGAACTCAGGAGACAGAGGCAGGTGGATCTCTCTAAGTTTTGAGGCTAGCCTGGTCTACATAATGAGTTCCAGGACAGCCAGGGCTACACAGAGAAAGCCTAACTCTGGAAAAGAAAAGAATTCACTCTCTCCAAAGTTCCCCAGCCCATAAGATATGTATGTAGAAGGTCTCTGCCAACTCTTGGCATTGTGTGCCGCAGGTGGTGAACAGATGGAACTAGGAGAAACAGAAGCTCAAAACAGGAAACATAGGCTGACCCTGGCTGGGCACGAACTCTGGTCCGTGCAAACCAGGTGTTCAGATCACAGGAGAAGCATTTCAAAGCTGTACTCATCTCCCCAGGGAGTGCTGCCTGTTGTACAGCTGGAAGAGTCAGCTAGGAGCTGATATGCTCCAAGTGTGCTCATAGCTGGTGTTGGTCTGTAAGCCAGCATCAGGGGGAAAGACATGGATCCGGTCCCACTGGTGACCAGCCCAGAACTCTGAGCACAGGCCTCCCAGCTCTGAGCCTTGACCTGCCCATGGTGAGGTTGAACCTGTGATGTGTAAGGATGTTGGTGCGCTGGAGGAGATAGCTCATACCAGTTCAGGGGAGCTAGTTACACATCTCCTCCCAAGTCCTTGTTCAGGTCTGCAGTTTGAACTTGGTCACTGTGGAAGTGGTTACATCATAGGAATTGGCCAGCACTACAGGTCAGTTTCTGTTTCTGGCTTTCGCTTGGAAATTCTATTGTGAAGCATCTCTTCTCTCAGTCAGCTGCATATACACAAGGGGCTCGGGTTAGACCACTGGCAGTGGTGGATCTCAGGCACAGTGGTAGTCTCTGGAGTAGTGATTGATCTTGGGCAGTGGGAGATCTTGGGGGCAGGGATGGATCTCAAGGAGAGTGATGTTCTCAAGCAATGGTCGACCTCAGGCACAGTAGTAGATCTTGAGTCAGAATGGATCTCAGGGGCGGGGGGGGGGGGGGAGGACAGTGTCGGATCTCAGGGACAGAGATGGATTCAGGGGCAGAGGTGGATCTCAGGGACAGAGGTGGATCTCGGGGGCAGAGGTGGATCTTGGGCACAGAGTTGGATCTCAGTTTTCACTGCAGATGCCCATGCAGCAGTCCTTGGCCTGTGAACTAAGTGTGATGAGAACTAGATGACCCAGCAAGCAGCCCAGGGTAGCCTCAGGGGAAGAACCAGGAAAGGGCAAGGAACCAGAATTTGTTACCCCAGCCCAGTGCTCTTTCTCAGTTCCTTCTTGTCGCCCCGTACTGAGCCACCCTAGGAGTTGTTAGGGTCGTGACTGTTGAACCCTGCAGAGCCTTTCTCTTCCAGGGTAACCTCGGGTGCATGAGTGGCTCACAGGGAGCTGGCACTCACAGCCTTCATCCTCTTCTCCTTGCAGGGAAGCCCTACGGGGCCGACGACTTCCTGCCTGTGCTCATGTACGTGCTGGCCCGCAGCAACCTCACTGAGATGCTCCTCAACGTGGAGTACATGATGGAGCTCATGGACCCCGCCCTGCAGTTAGGAGAGGGTGAGCTTGCCACCCCTACACCTACCACCATCTCCCAGCAACCCAGGTGGCCTGGCAAGGACTTCTTAGTTAGGCCCTAGGGACATGCACACAAGCCCTGCCCAAATAGCTCATTGACCAGGAAGACAGTCAGGTTGCAAAGAAACGTGGCAAAACTGGGAATGGTAGGAAAGTCAAAGAGGCTGGGAGCATGCTACCCTGACAGTGCAGTCAGGGAGGGCTTCTGGAGGAGGTGATGCCTCGAGTGAGCACTGAAGGGTGAGCAGGCGCCAACGGATAAAGAAGAGGAAGGAGCCGGTCATAGTGGCACACACCTTTAATTCCAGCACTCCGACAACAGAAGTAGGTGGGTCTCTGTGAGTTCGAGGCCAGCATGTTCCACACAGTTAAGTTCTAGACCAGCCAGGGATGCAGAGTGAGACCCTGATTCGAAAATAAACCAGTAAAACTAAATATATTAATTAAAAACAAAGAAGAGGAGGAATAGTATTCTTCCTGGAGGCCCAGCAGAAGTTAGTGGTTTGACAAGTGATGCAAAAATGGCAGACATTGTCTCCAGGGAGTGTGGCGAGTAGAGATCTGTTCTTAGATAGATAAGGTGGCTCCTGGGACTCAGCCCTGGCCAGGACTTGTGTCCATAGGAAGAAGTCACTGAGGCGTTGAGGGCTCTGTGCTCCCTGGTTGAATGAAGAAAGGGTGTGATTTGCTGCGGCCTGTCTCAGTTTCCCTTCCTCGTCCCTCCACCCACCACTTCCTCCGCTAGGGCCTCAGCCACCCCTCCACTAAGAATCACTTGAGGTACAGAAGCCCCATATGGACTCTGAGGAACCGTGGCATGTCCTATGGGCTTCCACCCTCGAAGAATGGAGTCAGTCTCCCAGGCACAAGCGTCCCCTTAGGGCTTTGTGGTTCTCGAGTGGCTGTCCCCCTTTGCATGCGTTTGCATCTGCCACCTCTGGAGGTGGCAAGCCTGACATAAGTGCTTCAGTGAGGTCTTCTAAGCTCAGGGGAACAGGGAAAGCGGGAGAGCTTTGCTATTGTCTGTAGCTCTGAGCTGTGGCTGTGGCACCTGGAGCTACCCCCTTTTGCTCTTTAGTTACATGTTACCTGCAATTGGAGCACCTGGTTTTCCTGTGAAGTCTGGGGATTCAGAAGAAGCAAGCTTTTCTCAGTCCATCCACCCTTCTACCCACCATCCATCTGTCCATCCACATGTCTACCCACGCATCTACCCATCAACTACCTATTCATTCATCTACCTACCTACTCATCCATCTACCCACTTTTCCATCCATCTGTCCATCCATCTATCCATCCATCCATCCATCCACCCACCCATCCATCCATCCATCCATCCATCCATCTATCCATCCATCCACCCACCCATCCATCCATCTATCCATCCATCCATCCATCCACCCATCCATCCATCCATCCATCTATCCATCCATCATCCATCCATCCATCCATCCATCCATCCATCATCCATCTATCCATCCATCCATCCATCCATCCACCCATCCGCATCTATATCAGCCTATCTACCTATCTACCCACCAATTCATTTATCTATCTACCCATCTCTCCATCCATCCTCCATTGGCCAGCCCATCCATCCATTTCCTCACCAGTCCATCCATCCATAAACTTACCTACCCACTCTTCAACTCATCCATACACACTCTGTCATCCCCCACATCTCCATCCCCCACATCTCCATCCACCAACCCATGCACTCATTGAACCATCCATGCCAGAAGTCTGGGAGTCTTGTGAGAATCAACAAACACCTCACTCTCACATTTGGGACCTCTGTCTCCTCAAGGCTTTTCTTGGGTTTCACCATGCCCATGGAAGCACCCAGACACCAAAGAAATTGGCAGGGATCTCTAGCCAGCACTGCTGAAAGTGTGACACCCACCCTGAGACAGTGTCTACCCAAGTCCTGGGAAACAAGGCACTGTGCCCGTGTCTGCACTGGATCTCTCTCCACCTATGGAAACACTGTCTCCTATGCGTTCGCGTGACCCCTCCTGCCTAGGATGGAGTATGATTTATCCCAGATCTGATAGCTGGTTCCTGTGATTTTTCCCAGTAGGCATTTGTGGCAGGAGAGATGAGGGCCTTCCTGTAAGCAGCTTGGAGGCCTGATGTGACCCCCTTCTTATACCCACCCCATCTCAGGGAAATAACCTGGCTAGAGCCAACCAAGAATCCAAACATCTCCCACACGTGTCTTCATAGACCTTTTGCCCATGTGCCCTCCCTAACCTGTGCCCAGCTAATCTCACCAATGGATTTATTTACCAAGCAATCCACCACATGGGAAATGTCTGCAAAACTCATAGTGGTGTCGCCTGTCACCTAGTGCTCATAGTCGGTACTACATGGTCTCCATCAAAGAGGGCTAGAAGGGCCATATGGGGTGTATAGGACTTGAAGGGCTATGAGAGCACCCAACAGGGCTTGGAGTTCCTCCCTAGTGCCTCAGAGAGAACCAGAAGCTCCCAGAACTATTGTCTGCCCTCATATAGTTGTGTGACCCAAGCGTAACTAAGCCCCGCCCCTTACATGCATGACATAGAAAGGCAAGTGACTTTTCAATATGCTCATTCATCTCCAGGACTCAGAATCAGAGCACCCCTAACCCTGCCCTGCTCTCCCTGCCACAGCGGCGGACTCAGGGCTGTGCCTGCTCAGCCAAGCTTAAGGAGTCTGGAAGCGAGCATTTTCATTTTCATCCAGGGCCAGTTCAGATACCAGTAGATCTCCCATAGTTAGGATGGGAAGATGAATTGGGGTGGGTCCCAGGCAGAATCAGCCTCATGTCCAAGACCATTGGCTTGGCCTTAATAGCCAGGAAAAGCAGGCTAGAGAATATCAGAAAAGCTAGGGACTGGGAGAAAGGATGCTAAGGGCAGGGGCGGTACCGTGTGATCCTGGCCATATCACCCTCTTCTTCTATGATTCAATTTCTTCCCTTTAAAGAAAGCAGCAGTTATCAACCTGTGAGTCGATTGCATATTACATGGGTTGGTTTTTGTGGGTTGGTTGCATATTAGATGTACTACATATTTACATTATGATTCATAGCAGTAACAAAATTATAGTTATAAAGAAGTGAGGAAAATAATTCTATGACTGGGGAGGGGGTTGGTCAGTACAACATGAGGAACCGTATTAGAGAGTCACAGAGTTAAGAAAGTTGAGAACCACTGCATTCAAAGTGAAGGATCTCTCAGGCTGCAGAGATGGCGCAGTGGTTAAGAGCACTGACTGCTCTTCCAGAGGTCCTGAGTTCAATTCCCAGCAACCACATGGTGGCTCACAACCATCTGTCATGGGATCCCATGCCCTCTTCTGGAGTGTCTGAAGACACATGCTCATATACATAAAACAAATAAATTTAAAAATAAAAGCTACCAAAAAATTTAAAAAGTGAAAGATGTCAGCAAGGTTCTGAAGTCCTAACAAGTTGATGGCCAGATAAACATCCCAGCAAAGCATTGTCTTTGAACTTAAAATTCCATGGCTGCTGCAGCTTCAAATACCTTAAAGCCTCAATTACTTCAGGGAAACCTTAAAGATTAAGATTATTTTTAAAGAAGAGAATTTGGTGGGCCAATATTTTAGTGGGTAAAGGCAGGCAGTTGCCGCCAAGTCTGGGGACCTCATTTCAATTCCTGGGACTCTTGTGGTGGAAGGGAAACTGACTTCTGCAAGTTGAGTGTGCCCACAAATACATGTACACATGTGCACACAAAATAAAAATTTAAATGTAATACTTTTTTTTTTAATGGACAGGATCTCGCTTTGTAGCTATGTCTGGCCTTGCATTTGCTACGTAGACCAAGTTGACGTCCAGCTCACAGAGATCTGCCTGCCTCTGCCTCTGCCTCTGCCTCCTGAGTGCTGCTGATATTATGGCTGCATAGCATCAAATATTTTTACTATTTTAATCCCTAAAAACTTCATGTGATAACTAAAATTTCCTGTGCATCCTTGGAAATTGTTTTTATGATAGGTAATACACTCACGGTGCTCTTCCTGTTAAAACAGTGTTTACTACAGTGAGAAGGTGGGCTCCCAGCGCCTCCTCCACACACACCCAGGCATCCATGTCTCTCGGTTTCTTACGTATCCTATATATTTTAAAACACTTAAAAATCGCATTTTACATTTCAGACATCATTGTAAGAGTACCGAGCTTGGATGACAGACTTGTTGGAATTGCTGGGTTTCTTGTCCTCTTCCCAGTCTGGCCACATTGAATAAGTATCCTTAGCCAGGTGTGGTAAACCAACCATACCTTTAATCCCAGCACTCAGAAGGCAGAGGCTGGTGGATCTCTAGGAGTTTAAGGCTAGCCTGGTCTTTATTATGAATTTCAGGCCAGGGCTAAGTAGTGAAACCCTGTCTAAAAATAATTATATATATATATATATATAAACTGACTTCTGCAAGTTGAGTGTGCCCACAAATATATATATATATATATTCTGTATTTTTATATTATATAATCATATAATTATATGTAATTATAAATAACATTTCTAATTTATTATAATATTAAAATAGTCATATATAATTATATATGTTATATATGGAATATTCCACACAATACCTTCTTGAAGTGGGCTAAGGAAAGATGTGAGCTAAGCTGTTTCTATACAGTGCCAATGGCTGAAGCCCCAGTGCGGTGAAGTGAAGCCTTTGAAGCAGGTTGTAGAGCGTGGACGCCCCCTGGTGGCTATGAAGGGAGGGGCATGTTGGAAGCAATGGGCAGAGCCGCACACTTTGAGACCAGCTCTCCTCCCAATGTGGTGGATCCAGACCTTTCTCGTTCAGACAGTGTCCTTGACCCCACAGGTTCCTACTATCTGACCACCACCTACGGAGCCCTGGAGCACATTAAAAACTATGACAAGATCACAGTGACCCGACAGCTGAGCGTGGAGGTGCAGGACTCCATCCATCGCTGGGAACGCAGGCGCACGCTCAACAAAGCGCGGGCCTCCCGCTCCTCTGTGCAGGTGATGCTGGGGACTAAGTGTCTGGGGCTACAAACTGTATAGGTACCATCTGTGCGCTATGCTTGGTTGCTTTGGCCTGCCAGCCCTACTATCCTCAGGGTGAGCAGTGGGTCTTGCATAGAGGAATCCAAGGTTCTACCTGCCAATCTTCCTAGCTCTGCAGGTCCTGGGTAGGCTTAGAAGTGCCACCAGGCAGGTGCTATAACCCAATAGGCCAAGTGGTATGGGAGGAACAAGACATTCCACATATCCCAGGCTGCATCAGATCGATTCACCCATATGTCCTAACAGCCCAGATCATCTCCCTGCTACACACACACACACACACACACACACACACACACACACACACACACAACACCCACACACCATTCTTCTCGGTGCTGCTGGCCAAGGCTTCCCCATTGCAGCAATCATCACCCGCTGTTGTAAATCCTCTATATGGGAAACTCTCATACGTGGCGGACAATGCTCCTGGTTCATGTGTGTCAGAGGCCTGAAACCCAGGGTCTGGGACAGAACAGGACGGTGATAGGCAGAAAATAGAAGGAGTTGGGCCAAGAGGCCAGACAGCCCTCCAGAGCTCTTCAGAGTTATGTAGACTCTGTGTAGAAAATGGAGTCCAGCCTCTGGGAGGCAGAAGGTCTAAATTCTTGACCCAGCTTTGAACTAAGAGTTGATTCTAGCCATCCTCATTTGGAAGCGATGGTTACTAAACTTGTCCTGCAGTCTCCAGCCCCCTCAGGAACTCCACTTCCCATCCATATCAGCCAACTGAGTCCTGCATCCCTGCCCATGCTCATAGCTGCCAACCTAGCATCTCTATTCCTTCCTGGATTCAACAGCACCTTAGAACCAGTGGGAAAGGAAAAGAAAGCTATGCCTCAGCTTCTGCCACTTTCCCTGGTGTAAATACTCCGCCCCCCCCCCCCAACAAGGTAAATCTGTGCTTGCATCGCTGAACTGGGAACTAGGACATGCACACCATAGACTGGCCCAAGCTGGTATGCATTGGCGTGAGGGAGTGCCAACCCACCACACATACACACCCAACAGCACCCCTGTCCCACTTTTCCCTTCTGGGAAGAAACAGAAGCCTACGGTGAGGCCCGGACCCTGGCACTCTGTAAGTGCATACCACCCTTTAACATAGCCATTAGCGCCTTCCTGGTTGTGGCCGTGAGCCAGCCACAGATATTGCCACTCCATCCATGGCTCTCGTCCTCAGTCTACAGCTGAAGCAACAGTGGTCAGGGTCACACAACAAACAGAACCACACTCAAAGCTAGGAAAGGGCAGGGAGTCTGTGGACCCGTACTGCATATACTTCCCCACTGCCATAGGCATCACCTCACATCCTAAACTCACCCCTTCCTCAGCTCCTCACCCCCAGCTTCCCTTGATCCTCTTCATATCCTGCCTCTAAACCAGAGACAACCCCTGCTCTAAGAGGCCAATCGGCTCCACTTGTCTGAGCTGTGAGGCGCTAGGATGATAATCTATACCCGCAGCTTTATCCTGCCTTCCAGCAATGGCACCCGAGGTGTGGGGAGATACCGAATGAATGCATGATTGACCCATGATGGCAAGGGAGAATAGTGAAGAGCCTGCAGACTGGCTAAGGGCAGGGGATGGGACTCTTGTCATTGCCATGGCTCAAAAATGATTGAATCAGCTGGGAATTGATGACGTGGCTAGTAATGGTGCTTGACAGGCAAATTTAACAATGTGAGTTCAATCCCTGGAATCTTTGTAAAGGTAGAAGGAAGGAAGCAACTCCACAGAGTTGTCCTGGGACCTCCACATGGGCATTTGGGGCACATGCATACACCATGCATACACACAAGAATTAAATCAGTATTTGAAACCTGACTCAATCACCCTAAATAAGTCCAGTGGGGAGGTGAGACCCAGAGAAGGAAGAGTTACCCACCAGCCTCAGTGGCAGAGTAAGAAAAGGACACCGTTGCCCTAACTCTCAGCTTCACAATAGCTTAAGGTCCAATGTCACCATGCTCCTGTCCGCTGGCCCTAGCTCCCAATGTTGGGATGAAAGTGACCCAGAATGCTATTGGTAACCTCACACCTCCTCCATCTTGCCTGCAGGACTTCATCTGTGTGTCCTACCTGAAGCCCGAGCAGCAGTCACGGACACTGGCGTCACGGGCAGACACAGCAGCCCAGGCACTGTGTGCACAGTGCGCTGAGAAGTTTGAGGTGTCACAGCCCCAAGACTACCGGCTCTTCGTGCTGGTGGACGGGCGCTGCTTCCAGCTGGCCGACGAGGCTCTGCCGCATCGCATCAAGGGTTATCTGCTTCGGAGCGAGCCCAAACGAGACTTCCACTTCGTGTACCGGCCCCAGGACAGCGGCAAGGATGCTTCAAGCCAGCCCTGTATAGTAGTGCGGGAACCCAACTTCCTATAAGCTGTGGTGGCAGGATCTCCTGAGAGGAGGCTAGAGGGATTGGGACTGGGCTCTCATTGGCCGCTCTCCTTAACCACACATCCCTGCCATCTAGGTGCCTGTGTCAGTCACACTGGTGTAACGCCCACTGAGCATGCCTAAGCCAATCAGGTAGAGTCATTGCCTGAGGCACCAAGTTCTTAGTTGGATGTAAGGGAAACCAAGGCTCAGGTGGAAGAGGCTCTTGCCAGCTGCAGCAAACAAGCCCAACCCTGCTCACACCAGGTTCCTCAGGCAATTCTCCTGGTCCTGTCTCACCTCCTAGCCCCCATCTTTAGTCTTTCCTGAGAAGAGCTCACTTTCCCCAGGACTGGCTAATGAAGGGGTTCCTGGCCCCAGCTGCTCCCTGACCCTCGGGGATGGAGCTGAGATGTTCCACCACAACCCAAGATCTAAGAGTATTGTTTTGAAGAGACAGCCCTGCACCGCATCCCTGCCTCAGAATTTGCCTTCAGCTACCAGAGTGCCTAGTACAACGGGGCTCCTGAGCTCCACTGGAAGCAACCAAGCCAGCTCCAGGGACACATGGACAAGTTCAACCAATGCCATAAAATTGGGAGTGGGAGGGTCATTAAAGGCCTGTTCTGTGATGGAAACACCACAGGTCATCAGTGTTGATGAGATGCACTATGGGGGGGGGGGGTTAATAAAAACCCTTTTGCAAAAGCTAACTTCCCTGAAGGAGCCAGAGTTCTGCTCACCAGTCCAGGACCTGTTGATTCTCCACCACCCTTGGTTCCCAGCATCCCAGGCTCTAGACGACTTCTAGAACCACCTCTCCTACCGTTTGCTCTTGGGAATTCCAATCCTCTTGACCTTCGCCTGGTTAGCTCTCATATGCATCCTTCAAAGCCCACCTCCAGGAAGTCTTCCTTGACTCCCGGTGTGAGTCATGTACAAGACAGCTGGTCAGGCCAATCAGGTTTAATTAATGCACTTTTTAAAAAATTATTTATTTATTATATATTTGTACACTGTAGTTATCTTCAGATATCCCAGAAGAAGGCATCAGATCTCATTATAGATGGTTGTGAGCCACAATATGGTTGCTTGGATTTGAACTCATGACCTGGAAAAGCAGTCCGTGCTCTTAACCACTGAACCATCTCTCCAGCCCATTAATGCCCTCTTTTTTTTTTTTTTTTTTTTTTTTTTTTTTTTTTTTGAGACAGGTTCCCACAAGTAAGCCCTCAAGCTCATTATGTAACCCAGGATAGCCTTGAGGATACAGAGCAGTGATTCTAAACCTTCCTAATGCCACGACCTTTAACTCATGCTCTGGTGACTCCCCACCACCACCACCACCCCCACCACCACCATAAAATAATTTTCATTGCTACTTCAGAACAGTCATTTTGCTACTGTCATGAATCACAGTGTTCATAAGCTGTTTTGCAATAGTCTTAGGCAGCCCCCGGAAAAGGGTCACTCACCACCTCATTGAAAACCGCTGATCTAGAACCTTCTAGGGCTGCTGGGATTACAGGTGTGCACCATCACGGCCAGTTTGTATGGTGATGGAGCCCAGGGCTGCTGGGATTACAGGTGTGCACCATCACGGCCAGTTTGTATGGTGATGGAGCCCAGGGCTGCATGCCCAAGCAAGCTTTATCATCAGCCCTAATGCTGCCTTTCATCTTTGCTTTCTCAATGCCCATCTAGCTATATGACTCTCTCTCTTCACAGCTTTAAGACATGGCCTTGCAATGCTGCCCCAGCTACCTCTGAACTCCTAGACTCAGCAATCCTCCTGCCTCAGTTTCATACATACCATTCATGCCTGTCTTTTACAACGTGAGACTTAACTCACATGCTGCTTAATTGTCCTGGTTAAAACATATAATCTAACCTCCTGGGCAGCTGAAAATCTGCATGGAATTCGGTGGCTTATTTTACTTTTAATTATGTTCATGTGTGTCAGGGGTATGAACAGGTGCGTGTAGTACCTATGGAGACCAGAAGAGGGCCTCAGAAGCCTCTGGAGCTGAAGCTACAGGGTTGTGAGCCATTCCAGGTGTGAGGAACCCAACTCCAGGTCCTCTGCAAGTGCAGTTTGAGCTCTTAACCATGAGCCATCACCCCACCTCCACAGCATATAACATGTGACACCCTCGAAATACATAACTAGTAACAGCTAGCTGTTGGCCTTATCACTAATAGTCTATAGCATACGCTTAGGGGTTTGGGTTTTTTTTGTTTTGTTTTGTTTTTTAATGGTTTCTTATGTGACTGTTTTGCCTAGATGTATGTCTGTCCACCACATATGTGTATGGTGCCTGTGGAGGCCAGACAAGAGCATTGGTTCCCTGGAACTGGAGTTAAACACAGTTGTGAGCCACCATGTAGCTGCTTGGAAATCGACCCTGGGTCCTCTAGAACATCCAGCGCTCTTAACCTAGGCTCAGTGGAGTGAGCCTAGGTTCTATGTGTTAAAATTGGTGAAAGGGGTGAAATGTGTAAGAAATCACTCCTCCCTGGGCATGAAACCACCTGGAGACTGATAGCAAAAGAGCTGTTTCTGCAGCTAGGATGCAACATTCTTACTTTGTTTACATGTCTCTTTATTGTTGATGGTTCCAGGTTTGTGAGTGTGTGTGTGTGTGTGTGTGTGTGTGTGTAAACTTTACCTTTTCATTATAGGTCTGTATATAACATAGTCATGGTAAAACAGACTCATCTCCAGGGCTTATCTTTAATTTTTAAAAGTATTTCTAGGTTATACGGATCATCTATGTTTTTCAAACACATCTCCCAAAGCAAACCTGCTCCCGACCCACACCACTCAAACCCATTTGGTCTGGGTCTCCCTGTGCCTGAAATACTGAGCAGTCACAATCCTCAGCTTCCTGACTCTCCAGCATCCCTGGGAGCAAACTGAACCAGGCATGAAGGGGCACACCCGTGTCTGGCTATCTGGGACGCTGAGGCAGGAGGATTCCTGAGTTCCAGGCCTGCCTTGCAACATAGCAAGATCCTGTAAGAGGGGGCTGAGGGAGCAGGCTTACACCCAGCCGCTCTCACTCCCATTTATTTCCTTAGTCGCTAGCACCGATAAGTGTGTGGATTTGCCTGTTCAGCACATGTCACATAAAGCTATCTACTACATGGTTTTAGCACTTGGCTTCAATTGGCTTAATAATGCTATGCCCTATACAGGTACTCCATTCCTTTTTACTGCTGTTTACAGTATTGCCCTGCATGGATACAGAGCCCTGATTTCACATCTCTAACAACTACACCTTGGATGTACTGTGCCAGAGACACAGAGGGGCGTGGCCCCTCCTTGCCTTGCATCTGACTATGAGATGCATGGCCACAGAGGGCCGAGAACAGCTGCTTCTAATGGCGTTTCTGGGTTAGTCAGGCTATCTCAGCATGGTGAAAAGACTTAGTAGGGGAGGACTTACTAATCTGCTTCATAGCCTGAGGGTTCAGTGCATAGTTGCTTGGGCAGAATTGAGTGTCCTGTACGGCAGGGAAAAGTTCCACCCCTCTCAGTGGCAAGAAATGGAGCAATGGATGGAGTCTAGGGAGCAAGCATAGCCTCCAAAGTACAACCCCAGGGACCTGCTTCCTCTAGCGAGGCCCCACATCCTAGAGTTTCCAGAACTTCCCAAACCAGTGCTGCCAGCTAGGACCAAACACTCAGCATACAAGCCTGTAGGGGATATTTCCTATTCCAATCAGAACAGGTAGGAAGATGAAGAGGCGGAGTGAAACTTAAGGAAGAAAGGCCCCTGAAACTGATCGGGGTGAAGAGCTAAACAGTCAGGCATTGTAGGGCAAAAGGAACAGGGGTGGGCGGGGGGGGGGTTGAGGGGGGCTGCAAGCTCACAGAGCGTGGAGCAGGGAAGGGTCAGCCCACCATGAGGGTAAAACACAAACCACAAAGCCAGAGTCCAGAAACAAATGTCTCACTTCACTTATTTGTTTTAAGACATCCATTATTACAGAATAAAATATAAAAGCAATCAAAAATTATATAATTCTAAAAATAATTCTCCCATAGGGGCTTGCTTTCCACCCTCTTCTTCAGTGAAATCACTGTGAAGACGGCAAGAGGTTTCAGCTTTGAATTTCTCAGACGATTCCTTCCCTGGCTAGAGAAGCCGCGGGGAATTTGCTCTTGAAAGCTAATGGACAACAAAACAAACCAAAACAAACAAACAAAAAAACTCCTAAGAAGCAAAGTTCCTTCTTCCAGAGAGCTTTACCCACCCAAACTGGCTTCTTAGTAAGCAGGTATCTTCAAAAAGCAAGCCCTGGGGTGGGCGGGCAGTATTCCTGGGGGCCAGGGGCGCGGGTGCTGCCTCTGGCTCCGCCCTTTCAGTCTCTGGTTGGTTCATATTCCAGTGGACTGTGCTCACTCATTGGGAAGCGAGCTGTTCAGTAGTGACTAAGACACACTTTGTCCATGGCCATCTCTATCCTGCAAGAAACAGGAAGATGAATCAGATGAGTTAAGTCAACCCTGCAGAAAACAAGACATGGGGGGAGTCATGCGGGACAAAGTCCCTAGCCATCACCACTGGGAACCCGCCCTCCCATTCCACCAATGAGTGGCCTCAGGAACTACAGTCTCCTCAGGCCAGTGGTGCCCTCCCCAGTACATCTGGAATGATGCCCATCTTCCCAGTGCCAGCCAAGCGCTGCTTTACCTGTCAATCGGATATGGTGCCTCACAGAGATTGGCCAGCACATACAAGTACCGCAAGGCATGCTCGTACTGCAAGAAAACAGAGACCCACACGTGAGCACCTCACCATGCAGTAGTCACAGAGACAAAGCCATTTCAGCCAGGAGTTGGAGGTCCGTTTGGGTCACAGGTCTGCCATCTTCTTTCGGCAATCTGTAGGCATTCACACGCTCTCCCGGGGAGAGACAAACATTCGCACACAAACCTCAGGGCTGCTGGGGCTGCTGAAACTCTGTCCAGCTTCAGCTGATTCTGGGAACCCAGCTGAGGAGGGAAGCATGACGCACAAATGCCAAACTGGACGACAAAGGTTCAAAGCCAGGCTCTGCCAGGGTTTGGTCTACGGGCCACAGTCTGCCCACCTTGCTCCAGGAGGAGTCAAGCATCCCATTGTGACCACAGGGCGTTTTAGGGACCGACTAGCTGACTGACTCTACAACTGGCCGAAACATAGTTCTTCCTTCTCCATAGACTAGCGTGTGCTCCAACAATGATAAATCTTGGGGAATAGACAGAAGACATCAGGAGGAAGAAAGAAGCCAATGTCTGGAGATGTGAGGATGATGCGAGGGTTGTGGGGGTCACATCATCATGAGAAGCAAGCACCCTTCAAAGGCAACAGTAATGGGAGTTGTCACCTATGACTCTGGTAGACAAGACACATGACTACGGTCCAGAGAGAATCTTTCCATACAAGCCAGTGCACCTGAGTTTAGCACTAACATCTCAGATGCAGGAGACCTGAGGACCCTAGCTGGGCTCACCGTGACAGAGTGCCAGTTAAAGCAGTGTGTGCGGAAGTGGGTTACAGCCTCCTGGTAGCAGTCATGTGCTGTGAGCATGGTCCTCTCTGACAGATGTCTCTCAGCAGTTTCCCCAAATCCCGCCAGCAGGGAAACGATCTTGTGCACAGACTTCTCAATGACGTGCCTGGCCTAGGGAAAAAAAAAAGACAGGCAGCATTTCAAAACGAGTCTAGCTTAAAGTACTCTCCCCGGGCTCTATAGTAAGCAGCATATTCAGAGAACTATCCTGACACTGCCCTCAACCCACCGAGAATTAAACCAATTTAACAGATGCATTCAAGAGAGATGCTAGGTATGTGTTTGGTTTCTGTGACACTGGAAAGGCCAGACCTTCTAGATCACAGCAGAACTGACCCGTGTCACCTGGAGGTTCGCCTGTGCCTGACTGAGACCTGCCTCAGCACACTGCTATCCTCATCAGTCCCTGCCTGCTCCTGGGCACCTCTGCATGCTCAGGAAACCAGGGTGAGTACACAGAGAACACAGGCCACACACACCCCCCCCCCACTACGTGTTCCTCCCAGATGATGAAATAGCAACATAAAGAAGGCACTGCTGAACCCAAACATCCACGAAGTCTCTGACCAACCCAGTGTTCATCTTCTGCATGGATGAACTGTTCACACTCGCCAGAAACTGTGTGATGGAGCCACGTGTGGTCCCAAACACGGGGGTCCCTAGAGCCCTGCGGACCCCGTAATGGCTTCCCATGCTTCAGCAAAAACCCCAGGGCCACAGAGTAAACACCAGCTGTTCCCTGTCACACTGGGCGCAGCCGTCGGTGGACGTGAAGCAATGCTACTGTGCTGCATGAGTTCAATGTTGTTTTTATCTTGATTCTTTTTCTTAGTTTATTTTACATAAAGGTGTAAAGCAGGAAACTGTTGAATCAGTAAGTGTGTAGGCTTAGAGATAGTTTTCAGATTTACTGCCAAAACCAGAGAAATTCTACAATATACACAATGGCTCAGAGGCCAATACAAGGAAACTCTGGTTCGGTTTCCATGTCTACCCAGAGGACAAAGACAAAAGGCTCTTTTCACGGAGCTGTTACTTGTTCTGAGACACGGCCTCATGTAACCCAGGTTGACCTCTAATTCAATATAGCAGCTAAGGAACTCCTGATCTCGCTGCCCCCACCTCCCGAGGGCTGGGACTTGGAGGCATTGGACACAGTGTCTGAATCATTTTATCTCTTAAGACACTATAACAATAACCCATCACAGACAAAACCTCCCAGGGAACAATAAACAGCGGGACTCAAGAGGCCAGAGGTTAGAAAGAAAGAGGACAGTTATTGTCACTGTGTTTGACACCAGTTAAAAACAGCCTGGCTACTCAGGTTGTCAACATTCTGGGGTGACAAGTTTCAAAATGAATGAATGAATGAATGAATGAGAAAAGATTGGCATTTAAAACACATTCATGGGTGCTGCACATGCAGCACAGATGGTAGAGAGCTTGCCTAGCATGTGTGAAACCCTGGGTTCAATTCCTAATCCTAAGAACCATGTACTCAGGGAGCATAAAACGCCAGCGCTCAGAAGCGGAGGAAGAGGATCAGAAGTTCAAGGCCACCCTCGGCTAAGTAGCAAGCTGGAGATGGCCAGCCTGAGATACATGGGTTTCTACTTGGAAAAGTAAAATAGATCAAAAGGTGTTTGTTTGTTTGTTTCACTTTTAAACTTCACATATCCCACAGTGTCCCGTGTTGACGGGGGACAAGCGTGACCACAGACTGGCTTTGTTGGAACACACAGGCACAGATGAGAGAGTACACAGCTACGACCAGGAGGACCCCCCTGCCAAGTCCACCAACTGCAGACCTCAGCAGCTATGAGGCACAGAGACGTCAACTTCAGGAAGGGCTACAGGCTGGGACCACTGAGTCAACAGGATGTGAGACCGGGGGGGGGGGGGTGTCCTCTCTGTGTAGCTCTGGTTGTCATGGAACTCTGTCAACCAGGTTGGCCTCAAACTCAAGAGATCTACCTGCCTTTGCCTCCCAATTCCTGGGATTAAAGGCGTGCACCACCGCAACCTGCCTGAGACAAGGGAATGATTTTTGTACACTGAAGGAAAAAACAAAAAAATGGAGTAGTGACTAATAAGTCAAGAAGCAGTAAGACAGGATGCCTCAAAGGGACCACCCATAAGCCAGGGCTTCTCAACAGGATTCCAGGAAGCCAGGCCTCTGAGCCTTTCCTTCCTACTGCTAAAGAGGTCAAAATTAAGGAGGCCAAAGTTAAATAGGTCAACGTAAAAGAGGTCAAAGTTAAAGAGGTCAAAGTTAGGATGAAGAGTGAAGACAGCTACTACTCTGCTCTTTGCTCTGCTTTCCAAGAGCACAGAGGCCATGCTCCTTTCTGGATCTGGAGAGGAAGTACCCCGAGTTCAGGTTGCCGGTTGTGTTTATACCAGGACGGACACACATACACACATACACACCTTTAATCTAGAATGGCCTGGAGAGTCCTTTTAGTAAGCCACTACTTACATCCAGAAATTGCTGGATCTGCCCAATGAGATTCTGGGATTCCTTCACGTCGTTGGTTCTCAGCAGCTTCCTCTTCAAGATGGTCAGGGGCACGTCAGGGCTGGGGGTGAGGTCAAGGTGTGTGACCGGAGGCAGGGAGATGGGGGAACTGGCTCTGTGCTTCATTCCCTGAAACTGCATCACTTTCATGGTAGAGATAGACTGAAGAAGGAGGAGGGGAGAGAGAATACAAATTCAACACGTTTGCTGAGAAACTATGTGTGCCAAGCATACTCTGGCTCAGCCTCTCCGAGAGAGAGTCATGGTTCCCTCCTAACTTCAAACACTCTGAAGGGCTCCAGTCACCCAAAGGCACGTGATCGACTGAGGCAGGAGGCAAGATGTCGCACATGTGTGGCTGAAATCCACCACTGAAGAACTTCAGAAATACCCAGAGTGCTTTGCAGCAAAGAGCTCCTTCACAAGCAAAACCCACTGCAGATCCACAGTTGTGCAATTTGTTTTAACTTCCACAACCCTGGATGTGCACACCCCTGCTCCCCTGTCTGGCCCCAAGGACCAGCAGCAAGGTTTCAAGCATCTGTCCAGGGTGCTGCTGAAATCTGGGTCCCGTGAGACTTGGCAGAGCTGGGGCCACAGGCTGGGCTGACACTGGGCCCCAGGCTCTAACAAAATGTGTACAAGTGCCAGGCTGGGTTCTGCTTGCACAAGTCAAGGCAGACCCAACCGCGGGGAGAAAATGAGTTAAGCAACATCGGTGCAAAACTCTGAAGTTAAAATCAAAACACAAATATAAAAACAGCAAGTTCCAAAAGAACCATCACTCATGCACACAGAGACAAACAGAGAGACAGAGACAGGCAGACAGACTAGAAATAGACCAGCACCTGTACTAAGAATAGGAAGCCGAAGACAGAGCCACACAGTGGAGCGGACATTTCCTAAGTCATCCGTCTGGTTTTCACGATGCCCTGTTCTCTCCTACACCCAACCTACGTACACTTCTCATATGCGGTGGCTATCACACTGCTGACAGGCTGAAGGGCTCAGACCCACTCGGGCCATGATCTGCAGGATGTGTTAAAGAGAGCTGGGCTTTCTGATCTCAGTTTTCTCCTAGAATGCCTGAGCTTGCAGCCAAGAATAGATCTCAGCGGGCAAGCTCTTTCAGGCCTGAGAAATGGCAAACTGGGAGTTCCCTTTCAAGGTTTTTCAGCTAAACTGCATATCCTAGAGCCTTCCCACCAAAAGCTCAAGCTTACAAAGTTGTACGTTGGTACAGCTTCTAGCCAATGAGGAAAACTAATGACCTGCAGTTTGGCCTGGGACAGATCTTTAGAGAAGGCATGGTGCAGCGTTCAGTGGACAGCCTTTAAAACAGAACGTATGCTTTCGGTCTCTGTAGCCTCTGGCCCTGTGACCAGCTCTTGTTCAGTGCCTCCCACACACCACCTTCTCTGGGGTTCCTGGCTACCCTGCATGTGTGGGTTCTGACAAATGAGGTCGGACACAGGTTGAGAGCTCTAGGTCTGGAAGTGCAAACCTAGTTGGTCTGGCTCCTAAGCCTGAGACCCTGGGACAGAGTGGCTATCTATATGAGGCAGAGCCAGTCTGAGACCATTCCCCACCGGGATCCCGTTTCTCTTCATCAAGAGACAAAGCTTGGCATGAGTCTGCCTGGGCCTCCAGGACTGGGGAGCAAGAGAGCGAGGCCCCACTCACTTTGTTCCCATATTGCATGACATGGCTGGTGTTGGTGTGGGACTTGACCAGGTGGTACTGCTTGTGAAGGGTCTCTTTGGTCAGGTCCTCCTGCAAGAAAAAAGCCCACATAAGTCAGAGCCTGAAGGCTACACTATAGCAGGCTGGCTAACCCCAGCCAAGGTCTTCCTTGGGAAGACCAGAGCCTGAGGGCTATACTGTAGCAGGCTGGCTGGCCCTGGCAAGGGCCTTACCACATCGGAGTCTTCCATCCAGTTGACGCTGTACCAGTCACCCAGGTAAGTGCCCCTCTCCTCGTCGTAGTAGCAGGCATAAGATGACTCCTTGGGGTTGGCCGCAGTAGTTGCATAAACTACAGTGGATGAAAGGTATCTTTGAGTCATGTTTTGCTCCTGGCCTTGGACTACTCTTGAAACTGGGGTCCCTCCTTTTCCCCCTGGTGACATCAAAGCTGCTACTGTACTCAGCACAGGGAGAGTATGGTCCTGTCCATTAAGAACAAAAACTCGGGAATGGATTGTGGGAGTGGGTGACCAGGAGGAGGAAGGAAGGGAGAGAGAGAAAGAGAGAGAGAGAAAGGGAGGGAGGGAGGGGGAGGGAGGGAGGGAGGGAGGGAGGGAGGGAGGGAGGGAGGGAGAGAAAGGAAGGAAGGAAGGGAGGGAGGGAGAGAGAGAGAGAGAAAAAAAAAAACTCTGGGCTAGAGAGATGTCTGAGCACTGACTGCTCTTCGAGAGGTCCTGAGTTCAGTTCCCAGCAACCACATGGTGGCTCACAACCATCTATTATAGGATCCGATGCCCTCTTCTGGTCTGTCTGAATAAACTATGATGTACTCATATACATAAAATAAATTAAAAATTCGAAAAAAAAAAGGAAAGAAAGAACAGTAGCTCCTCTCAGACGTGGAAGGAAACTGACACATAAAAGGCTCTTATTGCAGCTATGAGCAAACACTCGTGTGCTAGTGTCCTTAGAACACAGACGATCACACTCGTGTGCCAGTGTCCTTAGAACACAGACGATCACACTCGTGTGCTAGTGTCCTTAGAACACAGACGATCACGGGCAAATGGGAAACGTGAAGAATACGGGCCCAGTTTGGTTTCGAGGGAGGTGTAACACTTATTTAGAAAACACTGGAGACTGGGGCCAGGAGAGCAACGGACTGATTGATGAGCAGCTGTGTGGCCCTGCAAAACAGTTAAACTCAAGCGTGGCAGTGCATGCCTGCACTTGGGAGGAGGAGGGAAATCAGAGTTCAAACTCATCCTCAGTTACATAGCAAATTTGAGATCAGCCTGGAATGCCCGAGATTCTGTCTCATGAAAACCAGCAGGGCAGGGCCTCTACAGTATCTGCATTTAAGATGGAACTTCTGTGCAGGCACTATCATTATCCCCAGGTTCAAGAACCACCTACCTGCCTGAGATCGGAGAGAGTGGGTACCAACACATAACAAAGGAACAGACCTGGTTCAGTTTGGGCAGCCATTGCAGCTTGTATCTAGACTCTCCTTGATACACTGTTGGGTTGGTTATTTTGTTGTTGTTGTTGTTGTTGTTGTTGTTTGTTTGTTTGTTTGTTTTTGAGGGGGTGTTATTGCCGGGGGTTTTTTGTTTTTGTTTTTGTGTGTGTGTGTGTTTGCCTGTTTGTGTACTGAACCCAGGAGGCCAGAAGAGGACATCAGTTGCTTGCCCTGAAACTGGAGTTACAGGTGGTTATGTGCCTCTATGTAGCAGTTGGGAACCAAACCCAGGTCTTCTACAAGAGCGGCTTGGCTCCACTAAAGCCAAGTCTCCGGGCCCCCACAGGGTCTTTATTCCTTATGAATGCTTGTGGAGTAGAAACCAGACCCGACCACAGGGGGCATGACCTCCACCTAGATAGCAAGCAGCCCTGAGTGGCCCTGCACAGGTGGAACGCTTGGTATTAAACGGGCAATATCCAATGACAACCAACCTCAGCCTGTTTGATACCTACCGTTGATGTCGTCGGGCAGGTGGTTCATCATGGAGCCAGACTCACAAGCTTCAATGTAGAACACCATCTGCAAGGCATCCGAGACAGGTGAGCTCCCAGCCCTCAGCACCAGCCACTGGGGGCTGTCACTCTTTCCATCCCTGCCCACTATCCTGCACCTTGGATCTGGGGAGTCACTGTTGCTATACAGAGGCTATGGCCAAGGGCTGTGGAAAGCCATTTGACAAAAAGTAATCCTGTTTCTTCACTTATGGAAGAAAATGATCTGAGTTAGCAGAACGCACAGGAAGCCGTACAACACTGAAGAGACTGGTTCTGCTGTCTGAGGATGAGCAGCTCCAGAGAGCCATGCCACGAGGCAGCCATCTCTCTGCACTACCATCACATACACCCCATCTGTCCTATACAGTTGCTACCGAGGGTACAGAGAGGAGAGTGCCAAAGCGAACAGAATAAGGTAGTGGATGTTCTTCCCCAATTATCCCAAACCTGGGCAGACTGTGGGACAGCGGACCTCACGTGTGCTCCCCGTACCCGTAGCAGTTAATTCACAGCCTCTCCCAACACCTGCTGGGTCCAAGCTTGGGGTGAGGCCCACACTGTGTAGTGACAAGTTCTCTAAGAGGTACAGTGAATCCTGGGACACCACTGGTCAATGCTGACCAGGGGGAAGCCTATCCAGAAAGCCCAGCAACCTGTCGAAGGGCCAGCTATGCGGGTGTGGTCTTTGCTCTGCAACCCAGGCTCCTCCCTCCCCCCAGGGGCTCAGGAACTGATGATGTTACCTTCTGGTACATTTTGTGTTCATACATGTAGCGAATAGTCTTATTCAGGTCCTTGACATGAAGCTGAAAGGTAGGAATGTGAACATTCAGACTGGCATCTAAGAGAAACTACTAACACCTCATAAAGTCCCTTTCCCAGTCAGTAAAAGTAACCATGGCGGGCAGTAAAATCTAGATGTCATCTTGGCCACTCCATCCCATACTGAAAGACAAGAGAAGACACTTCTCCATGCACAGCTTTGTCCTGGGCATCCAGAGACTTTGGTGTACTGTCTGTGCACCCTGTACACTCTGGCTAACATTGTGGCATGGAGAGAAACAGCTGCTACCCTGTCCACGCAGGCCATGTTTTCTATTTTACTTTAAATTTTTAAGATAAATAAAACTATCCTTGTTATCTTTAAAAGGTCACAAAGGGGGCAATGAGATGGCTCAGCAGGTAAGAGCACTTGCTGCCAAAACCTAAGGACCTGAGTTCAATCCCTAGGGACTGCAGGATGGAAAAGGAAAGCCAACTCCTGAAAATTGTCCTCCGACTTCCACATGTGTGACGTAGCACGTGTGTGAATGTACACACGTGTACAAAATAAAATGTAAAAATCAATTTTTAATGTTAGGAAACATGGCTGGGGGCATAGCTCAGTGTATATAGCACTTGGCTAACACACACACAAGGCCCTGCTACACTCAGCCTCCAGGATCAAACAGCAATGGCGACGACCCAGACATACAATTGAGATGGTAAGCTAGAACTCACATCATCATTAGGAAACACCAGGATCCCGGTGGCTCCGTGGTCGGTGAAGTAAATGAAGACATGATCTCGGGGGCCACTGTCAAGAGAGCACAGAGCGGGTGAGCCAGGGAGCCACAGCTTCCCACTCCTGTTCCCCTGTCCACATCTCTGAAGAAATGCCTTCATCAAAAAGTTAAGAAATCTGAGCAGGGCGAGGCAGCTCACGCCTTTAATCCCGGTATTTGAGAGACAAAGGCAGGTGGATCTCTTTGAGTGAGACCAGCCTGATCTATATAGGAAGTTCCGAGCCAACCAGGACTATAGTGAGAGAGACCCTGTCTCAAAAACACAGAAACGGAAACACACACGAACGTGGAGCTCTAACGTCTCATAAAAGCGTTACGTAAGGAAACACTGAGTTTAGTGAGGTCAGATGTGATAACATATGACTATAATTCCAGCTAACTCCAAAGGCAGAGTCAGACTACAAGTTCAAGAGCAGCCTGGACAATTTAGTGACACCCTGTATGAAAAAAAATAGATCTTGGGGGTTGTACGAGGGAGAGGCAGACAGGCAGTGAGGAAAGGGTAGGCTGGCCAGGGTTGTAGCTTAGTGGGATGTCCAGAAAGTCATGAGGGAACATAAAACTCACAAGGGACCCTGGCTCACAGGCGTACGAGGCACAGAAACAGTCAAACCACAGCACCAGCCCCATGAGAGCTGTCCTGGGTCAGGACAATGCTGCCCGCTCTAACGTCTCCAAGGAAACAGGTGCGAACAGCAATGCCTGCTTAAATTCTCTGCGTTAGGCTACAGCTCTAAGAATATAATAGACCTATGAAACAGAGGGTACCTCTTCAAGACTTTTCCAGACCCTTTGCCCTTCACAGCTTCTGCGTCACCTCTCAGCACGGCGAGGAAATTCTCTGGAGTCACATCCTATGAGAAATGGGGAGTCAAAGCCAGAGACAGTTAGTTGTTAATGTGACATGCTCGGGGCTCCCAGCTTTGACCTCAAGAGCAAACATTCCCACCCAAGGACAAGCCCATCTTCCTTGGGGACCCAGAGCCTATGAACTGTCAAAGTCCCCCCTTGTTTGGGGTGGGTGGCAACTCAGCAAGCTTTCCATTCCTTCTTCTTCACCACTATGGAATAAAGGACAGTCCCCCTACAAAGAGTCTACCAGCACAGGAAGAGAGAACTCCCTCTGGGATAGGGCAGAGGGTTGGTGCCCCAATTTGCCTCCAGCCTGCTACCTCAGAGCCTGAGTTCCAAGGACACTTGGTTATCAAAAGCAATGCAAAAAAAAAAAAAAAAAAAAAAGGAAGGGGGGGGAATCACCCCCAATTCTATCACATGTCCTTATAGACCAGTGGTTCTCAACCATTTCTAATGCTATGACACAAAAATAAAGTTCCTCATGTTGTGATGACCCCAATCATAACATAGTTGTAGTGTTGCTACTGTTATAAAGTGTAATGTAAGTATCTGATATGTAGGAGATCTGATTATGAGACTCCTGTGGCCGAGCGGTGGTGGCGCACGCCTTTAATCCCAGCACTTGGGAGGCAGAGGCAGGCAGATTTCTGAGTTCAAGGCCAGCCTGGTCTACAAAGTGAGTTCCAGAACAGCCAGGGCTACACAGAGAAACCCTGTCTCGGGAAAAAAAAAAAAAAAAAAAAAAAAAAAAACATAAATGCACAGTATCAATAAACTGGGAGGAAATTAACCACTTCGGGAAGGAATGTATTAGAATATTAATTAATTTTTCAAAACGTATCTTCAGGAAAACCCTGATGTACTCTGTGCTAGGTGTGGGGCTGAGAAAACTGATTTTCATGAAAAAGCACAGGTTGTCACTGAAGGAAATAAAATATACTACCATGCTCGATACATACGAAGACTAGAGTCCACACATCAGCAGACTAACCCTTTGAACACGGTCCCTGGTTTTTCCTTTTCTCTGTTGCCTTCCGAAGCTCTAATGGAATTAGAAACAGTAGTACGAACCTATGGTCCCCTTGCCGGGGAAGAGGCAAGATTGCATGAGTCCAGGAGTTCAAGGCTAGTTTGTACCAGAAAAAAAAAAAGAAAGAAAGAAAAGAAAAGAAAAGAAAAGAAAAGAAAAGAAAAGAAAAGAAAAGAAAAGAAAAGAAAAGAAAAGAAAAGGAAAGAAAAAGATTCTATATCTGAAAAATCAAAATGAAAACCTAAGGTTGGGGATATGGCTCTGTGGTAGAACACTTGACTAGACAATGACACAAAGCCCTGGCTCCAGCCCCAGCACAGTATCCCCAAGACAATCTCTCCCCACTCATTTCTCAAGCATAAATAAGGGGTGGGGATATATCAATGAAAGTTGCTGGCTTCAGGTGAGAATGTCCTCACCTCTCCGGTGTAGTCCTTCAGGACTCCCTTGTATACATCTGTGCCGTTAGGTCGGTTGATCACAACACCTGGGGTAGGGTTTCTGAAAGTTAAAGGACAAAGTTACAACACAAAAATGTGTCTCCCTCCAAAACTCGCCATTACGCGAACAAATAGCAAGTCTGTTCTTGAAGCCACTGCCTGTCTTCCTGTCGCTTAGTCAGGCACCAATGCACGTGGTCTGGGCAGCTGCGGATCTCGGGAACCGAACCCAAGCGCGTTCCCGGTGGGAGCTGGGAGGAATGGAGTTCTTTTTTTTTTTCTTTTTTTTTTTTTTTTTTTCCATTTTTTATTAGGTATTTAGCTCATTTACATTTCCAATGCTATACCAAAAGTCCCCCTTACCCACCCACCCCCACTCCCCTACCCACCCACTCCCCCCCTTTGGCCCTGGCGTTCCCCTGTACTGGGGCACACAAAGTCTGCGTGTCCAATGGGCCTCTCTTTCCAGTGATGGCCGACTAGGCCATCTTTTGATACATATGCAGCTAGAGTCAAGAGCTCAGGGGTACTGGTTAGTTCATAATGTTGTTCCACCTATAGGGTTGAAGATCCCTTTAGCTCCTTGGGTACTTTCTCTAGCTCCTCCATTGGGAGCCCTGTGATCCATCCATTAGCTGACTGTGAGCATCCACTTCTGTGTTTGCTAGGCCCCGGCATAGTCTCACAAGAGACAGCTACATCTGGGTCCTTTCAGTAAAATCTTGCTAGTGTATGCAATGGTGTCAGCATTTGGAAGCTGATTATGGGGTGGATCCCTGGATATGGCCGTCTCTACATGGTCCATCCTTTCATCTCAGCTCCATACTTTGTTTCTGTAACTCCTTCCATGGGTGTTTTGTTCCCACTTCTAAGGAGGGGCATAGTGTCCACACTTCAGTCTTCATTTTTCTTGAGTTTCATGTGTCTAGGAAATTGTATCTTATATCGTGGGTATCCTAGGTTTTGGGCTAGTATCCACTTATCAGTGAGTACATATTGTGTGAGTTCCTTTGTGATTGTGTTACCTCACTCAGGATGATGCTCTCCAGGTCCATCCATTTGGCTAGGAATTTCATAAATTCATTCTTTTTAATAGCTGAGTAGTACTCCATTGTGTAGATGTACCACATTTTCTGTATCCATTCCTCTGTTGAGGGGCATCTGGGTTCTTTCCAGTTTCTGGCTATTATAAATAAGGCTGCTATGAACATAGTGGAGCATGTGTCCTTCTTACCAGTTGGGGCTTCTTCTGGATATATGCCCAGGAGAGGTATTGCTGGGTCCTCCGGTAGTACTATGTCCAATTTTCTGAGGAACCGCCAGACTGATTTCCAGAGTGGTTGTACAAGCCTGCAATCCCACCAACAATGGAGGAGTGTTCCTCTTTCTCCACATCCTCGCCAGCATCTGCTGTCACCTGAATTTTTGATCTTAGCCATTCTCACTGGTGTGAGGTGGAATCTCAGGGTTGTTTTGATTTGCATTTCCCTGATGATTAAGGATGTTGAACATTTTTTCAGGTGCTTCTCTGCCATTCGGTATTCCTCAGGTGAGAATTCTTTGTTCAGTTCTGAGCCCCATTTTTTAAGGGGGTTATTTGATTTTCTGAGGTCCACCTTCTTGAGTTCTTTATATATGTTGGATATTAGTCCCCTATCTGATTTAGGATAGGTAAAGATCCTTTCCCAGTCTGTTGGTGGTCTTTTTGTCTTATAGACAGTGTCTTTTGCCTTGCAGAAACTTTGGAGTTTCATTAGGTCCCATTTGTCAATTCTCGATCTTACAGCACAAGCCATTGCTGTTCTGTTCAGGAATTTTTCCCCTGTGCCCATATCTTCAAGGCTTTTCCCCACTTTCTCCTCTATAAGTTTCAGTGTCTCTGGTTTTATGTGAAGTTCCTTGATCCACTTAGATTTGACCTTAGTACAAGGAGATAAGTATGGATCGATTCGCATTCTTCTACATGATAACAACCAGTTGTGCCAGCACCAATTGTTGAAAATGCTGTCTTTCTTCCACTGGATGGTTTTGGCTCCCTTGTCGAAGATCAAGTGACCATAGGTGTGTGGGTTCATTTCTGGGTCTTCAATTCTATTCCATTGGTCCACTTGTCTGTCTCTATACCAGTACCATGCAGTTTTTATCACAATTGCTCTGTAGTAAAGCTTTAGGTCAGGCATGGTGATTCCACCAGAGGTTCTTTTATCCTTGAGAAGAGTTTTTGCTATCCTCGGTTTTTTGTTATTCCAGATGAATTTGCAAATTGCTCCTTCTAATTCGTTGAAGAATTGAGTTGGAATTTTAATGGGGATTGCATTGAATCTGTAGATTGCTTTTGGCAAGATAGCCATTTTTACAATGTTGGTCCTGCCAATCCATGAGCATGGGAGATCTTTCCATCTTCTGAGATCTTCTTTAATTTCTTTCTTCAGGGACTTGAAGTTTTTATCATACAGATCTTTCACTTCCTTCGTTAGAGTCACGCCGAGATATTTTATATTATTTGTGGCTATTGAGAAGGGTGTTGTTTCCCTAATTTCTTTCTCAGCCTGTTTATTCTTTGTGTAGAGAAAGGCCATTGACTTGTTTGAGTTAATTTTATATCCAGCTACTTCACCGAAGCTGTTTATCAGGTTTAGGAGTTCTCTGTTGGAATTTTTAGGGTCACTTATATATACTATCATATCATCTGCAAAAAGTGATATTTTGACTTCCTCTTTTCCAATTTGTATCCCCTTGATCTCCTTTTGTTGTCGAATTGCTCTGGCTAATACTTCAAGTACTATGTTGAAAAGGTAGGGAGAAAGTGGGCAGCCTTGTCTAGTCCCTGATTTTAGTGGGATTGCTTCCAGCTTCTCTCCATTTACTTTGATGTTGGCTACTGGTTTGCTGTAGATTGCTTTTATCATGTTTAGGTATTGGCCTTGAATTCCTGATCTTTCCAGAACTTTTATCATGAATGGGTGTTGGATCTTGTCAAATGCTTTTTCTGCATCTAACGAGATGATCATGTGGTTTTTGTCTTTGAGTTTGTTTATATAATGGATTACATTGATGGATTTTCGTATATTAAACCATCCCTGCATCTCTGGAATAAAACCTACTTGGTCAGGATGGATGATTGCTTTAATGTGTTCTTGGATTCGGTTAGCGAGAATTTTATTAAGAATTTTTGCATCGATGTTCATAAGAGAAATTGGTCTGAAGTTCTCTATCTTTGTTGGATCTTTCTGTGGTTTAGGTATCAGAGTAATAGTGGCTTCATAAAATGAGTTGGGTAGAATACCTTCTACTTCTATCTTGTGAAAAAGTTTGTGCAGAACTGGAGTTAGATCTTCTTTGAAGGTCTGATAGAACTCTGCACTAAACCCGTCTGGTCCTGGGCTTTTTTTGGCTGGTAGACTATTAATAACTGCTTCTATTTCTTTAGGGGATATGGGACTGTTTAGAAGGTCAACTTGATCCTGATTCAACTTTGGTACCTGGTATCTGTCCAGAAATTTGTCCATTTCGTCCAGGTTTTCCAGTTTTGTTGAGTATAGCCTTTTGTAGAAGGATCTGATGGTGTTTTGGATTTCTTCAGGATCTGTTGTTATGTCTCCCTTTTCATTTCTGATTTTGTTAATTAGGATTTTGTCCCTGTGCCCTTTAGTGAGTCTAGCTAAGGGTTTATCTATCTTGTTGATTTTCTCAAAGAACCAACTCCTCGTTTGGTTAATTCTTTGAATAGTTCTTCTTGTTTCCACTTGGTTGATTTCACCCCTGAGTTTGATTATTTCCTGCCGTCTACTCCTCTTGGGTGAATTTGCTTCCTTTTTTTCTAGAGCTTTTAGATGTGTTGTCAAGCTGCTAGTATGTGCTCTCTCCCGTTTTTTCTTGAAGGCACTCATAGCTATGAGTTTCCCTCTTAGAAATGCTTTCATTGTGTCCCAAAGGTTTGGGTACGTTGTGGCTTCATTTTCATTAAACTCTAAAAAGTCTTTAATTTCTTTCTTTATTCCTTCCTTGACCAAGGTATCATTGAGAAGAGTGTTGTTCAGTTTCCATGTGAATGTTGGCTTTCTGTTATTTATTTTGTTATTGAAGATCAGCCTTAGTGCATGGTGATCTGATAGGATACATGGGACAATTTCAATATTTTTGAATCTGTTGAGGCCTGATTTGTGACCTATTATGTGGTCAATTTTGGAGAAGGTACCATGAGGTGCTGAGAAGAAGGTATATCCTTTTGTTTTAGGGTAAAATGTTCTGTAGATATCTGTCAGATCCATTTGTTTCATCACTTCTGTTAGTTTCAGTGTGTCCCTGTTTAGTTTCTGTTTCCATGATCTGTCCATTGGTGAAAGTGGTGTGTTGAAGTCTCCCACTATTATTGTGTGAGGCGCAATGTGTGCTTTGAGCTTTACTAAAGTTTCTTTAGTGAATGTGGCTGCTCTTGTATTTGGAGCATAGATATTCAGAATTGAGAGTTCCTCTTGGAGGATTTTACCTTTGATGAGAATGAAGTGTCCCTCCTTGTCTTTTTTGATGACTTTGGGTTGGAAGTCAATCTTATCAGATATTAGGATGGCTACTCCTGCTTGTTTCTTCATACCATTTGCTTGGAAAATTGTTTTCCAGCCTTTCATTCTGAGGTAGTGTCTATCTTTTTCTCTGAGATGAGTTTCCTGTAAGCAGCAAAATGTTGGGTCTTGTTTGTGTAGCCAGTTTGTTAGTCTATGTCTTTTTATTGGCGAGTTGAGACCATTGATGTTAAGAGATATTAAGGAAAAGTAATTGTTGCTTCCTGTTATTTTAGTTGTTAAAGGTGGCATTCTGTTCTTGTGGCTGTCTTCTTTTAGGTTTGTTGAGGGATTACCTTCTTGTTTTTTCTAGGGCGTTGTTCCCGTTCTTGTATTGGTTTTTTTCTGTTATTATCCTTTGAAGGGCTGGATTCGTGGAGAGATAATGCGTGAATTTGGTTTTGTCGTGGAATACTTTGGTTTCTCCCTCTATGATAATTGAGAGTTTGGCTGGGTATAGTAGCCTGGGCTGCAGTTTGTGTTCTCTTAGTGTCTGTATAACATCTGTCCAGGCTCTTCTGGCTTTCATAGTCTCTGGTGAAAAATCTGGTGTAATTCTGATAGGCTTGCCTTTATATGTTACTTGACCTTTTTCCCTTACTGCTTTTAGTATTCTATCTTTATTTAGTGCATTTGATGTTCTGATTATTATGTGTCGGGAGGAATTTCTTTTCTGGTCCAGTCTATTTGGAGTTCTGTAGGCTTCTTGTATGTTCATATGCATCTCATTCTTTAGATTTGGGAAGTTTTCTTCAATAATTTTGTTGAAGATGTTTGCTGGACCTTTGAGTTGAAAATCTTCATTCTCATCCACTCCTATTATCCGTACGTTTGGTCTTCTTATTGTGTCCTGGATTTCCTGGATATTTTGAGTTAGGATCTTTTTGCATTTTCCATTTTCTTTGATTGTTGTGCCGATGTTCTCTATGGAATCTTCTGCACCTGAGATTCTCTCTTCCATCTCTTGTATTCTGTTGCTGATGCTCAAATCTATGGTTCCAGATTTCTTTCCTAGGGTTTCTATCTCTAGTGTTGCCTCGCTTTGAGTTTTCTTTATTGTGTCTACTTCCCTTTTTAGGTCTAGTATGGTTTTGTTCATTTCCATCACCTGTTTGTATGTTTTTTCCTCTTTTTCTGTAAGGACTTCTACCTGTTTGATTGTGTTTTCCTGTTTTTCTTTAAGGACTTGTAACTCTTTAGCAGTGTTCTCCTGTATTTCTTTAAGTGATTTATTAAAGTCCTTCTTGATGTCCTCTACCATCATCATGAGATATGCTTTTAAATCTAGGTCTAGGTTCTCAGGTGTGTTGGGGTCCCCTGGACTGGGCGAAGTGGGTGTGCTGGGTTCTGGTGATGGTGAGTGGTCTTGGTTCCTGTTAGTAAGATTCCTCCGTTTACCTTTCGCCATCTGGTAATCTCTGGAGTTAGTAGTTATAGTTGACTCTGTTTAGAGATTGTTCTTCTGGTGATTCTGTTACCGTCTATCAGCAGACCTGGGAGACAGATTCTCTCCTCTGAGTTTCAGTGCTCAGAGCACTCTCTGCTGGCAAGCTCTCTTACAGGGAAGGTGCGCAGATATCTTGTATTTGGACCTCCTCCTGGCCGAAGAAGATGGCCCAAAACAGGACCTTTCTCAGACACTGTGTTGCTTTGGCAGTTCCCAGGTGGTACAGACTCTCACCTAAGCAGACTAAATTCCTAAGTTCCTTGGAGTCCCGGGACCAAGATGGCGACCGCTGCTGCTGTGGCTTAGGCCGCCTCCCCAGCCGGGTGGGCACCTGTCCTCCGGTCCGGAAGGTGGCCGGCTGTCCCCGGCCCACAAAGGGTGCTGCCTCAGCGCCTCTGTGCTTCCGCCTGTTCCAGAAGCTGTCAGGTTCTCTGGCGCACCCTCTCACCTGTTCAGACTAATTTCCTAAGTTCGGCGGGTCCCGGACCAAGATGGCGACCGCTGCTGCTGTGGCTTAGGCCGCCTCCCCAGCCGGGCGGGCACCTGTCCTCCGGTCCGGAAGGTGGCTGGCTGTCCCCGGCCCACAAAGGGTGCTGCCTCAGCGCCTCTGTGCTTCCGCCTGTTCCAGAAACTGTCAGGTTCTCTGGCGCACCCTCTCACCTGTTCAGACTAATTTCCTAAGTTCGGCGGGTCCCGGACCAAGATGGCGACCGATGCTGCTGTGGCTTAGGCCGCCTCCCCAGCCGGACGGGCACCTGTCCTCTGGTCCGGAAGGTGGCCGGCTGTCCCCGGCCCACGCAGGGTGCTGCCTCAGCGCCTCTGTGCTTCCGCCTGTTCCAGACGCTCTCAGGTTCTCTGGCGCACCCTCTCACCTGTTCAGACTAATTTCCTAAGTTCGGCGGGTCCCGGACCAAGATGGCGACCGCTGCTGCTGTGGCTTAGGTCGCCTCAGGAATGGAGTTCTTAAAACCCAGGAGAGAAACCAAAGTACAGGTGTCCTGCCACCTACTAAGGAACCAGAGAATCTTGGGGTAAGACCGGGCACGTCAACACTGCTCTCAGGAAACAGCGGGACACAAAGCAAAACTGAATCCAAGGCTCGGGTGCCACTATCAGGAGGGACTCTAACAGAGCCCAGGTGCGATCTCACTACAGGGTGGGTTCCTCTGAGAAGAGCAGGGGAGCCAGGAATTTCTTGGTTTAGAGCCACACCCGTCATTCTCAGTTCCAGAGAACTTGAGAAAGCATTCAAGAGAATCATATATAACATTAAACACAAGCCAGAAAGGAAGACTAGAAAGGAAGGCTTCCTGTAGACTAGAACCTTCTACAGGCAGGCACCTCAGCTCAGAGCTTACACACAGGACAGGCTCCCAACTCCAGGGCACAGCACTCCACAGCAGGAAGGCCCTGCTTCCAGCCTCTCAGAGCACCCCCTCCTCTCATCTCCTCTTTCCTGCCACCCCACCTAGCGCACCCTAAGACATGCGTGCTCAATACATGACAACCCTGTGGCTTTTCACCACGGGCTACTCCTGTTCCCAAATTGGGCCGCTGCCCTAGGCAGCACAGAAAGCCTTAACGTGGCAGTATTTTTAAATTCGGATTCACAGCCAAGTTCAAAGCGCACCCCACTTACTCTTCAGAGTTGGCAATGTCGTCATACATCATCACTATGATCTGCTCGTCAGGAATCCCGTTCCGGTGGATGATCTGGTAGGCGTGGCATGCGTCTGCCTAGAAGGAATGACTCCATCAGCTTTTTAGCTACCACCGGGGAGGAGGCCCATCTGGGGGCACGTTCTATCTTATAAGAAGACTCGCTGGGGTTCATTCATTCCCCTTTTAAAACATTCGTTTTTTTTTTAACTTCAATTTTTAAAGATTCCCCACCTTTATTATCCATATACCTCGGTGTGCATGCACATAGTTACGCATACGCATACACATACACACACACACACACACACACACACACACACACTCACACTCACACCTACAGGTTAACAAGAGTCCTTGAAGTCCTAAACAATTTGTTTTCCTTTTTCAGAGCACACAAACAAAGCTCTGAATTCAAGCAAAATCACAGATTCAGGTCTCAAACAGACTGCCCCAGAAGGATGAAGCAGTGGGTCCACAGCTTCTGACACACTAACAGTCATCGTTCAACCACAGGAGTGAAGTCCAACCCTGGGGTCACAGGAGCCAGGCTTGTGATGCACTCCTGTGACCCCAGCCTTCTGCCTGTATAAGCAGGAGAAACAGACATTCAAGAGCAGGCTGCACCATATAGCAAGTCTAAGGCCTGCCTGGGTTCCTGAAGCTATCTCAAAAAAATTAAAACAAAGCACAATTCAGGAATTAAAATGAAAAATGTGCTGTTTACATGATGATAATAGTTAGCAGTAATAATAATAATAATAGCATTTATCTTATTACTATATGTTATATATTATAATGTTATTATTTTTATTAAGAATGCTAAAAATATTGTTATTACTAGAAATGTAGCTCAGTTGGTAGAGTGCTTGTCTGGCATGCTCAAAGTGGAGTTCAAGCACACCACTACACAAGTGGGTGTGGTGGGGCTTACTTGCATTTGTAACCAGGTCTGGGGAGATTAAGGCAGGCAAGAAGGTCAAAGTCGTCCTTAGCTACATACTGAGTTTGAAACCAGTCTAGGCAACATGTAATCCTGTCTATATTAAAACAACAACAACAAAAGACTATTGTCATAATCTGAAACAAAAGAAGGCAACCAAGGGGAACAGAAAGCATCCCTGCTGCAATTCTTGGACCACATATTCCTTGTTTCGGATGATGCACACCACACTCTGCAGAACATCAATGTAGGTCAGAGGGGGAACACACTGCCTAACTTTCTAACAGTGTCATTCCAGGAATACAGACGGGTGTGTATGGCCAGCACTGACATCATGTCATATATGCAGCCACAGCACAGAGCACCCCAGACAGCACATGCTCTGAGTAAGAAACTAAAGCACCCAGCATGCCGGACTGTTGCCTGCAGATGCCCGTTCAGATGGACCTGTGTTCAGATGGACCTGCGTGATGGCAAAGACTTGTTTTCAGCATCCATCTGCTCCGACTACATGCCAGCACACAGGAGCTGCCAGACAGAAGGACAGCTAAGTGTGAAACCAAGTGTATCCACCTTCAATCTGCCCTGCCCTGCTCCGCTAGGCACCTTATCTCATTGGTCTTCAGTCCTCAGGTGTCAAAGGTCACAACCCTCATCTCTCAGTTGTGGAGAGAACAGCTCAGAGACAGAAGGCCAAGCATTCTGACTACAGATCTTGATGGTCCTCATGCAAGGGCAGAGAGAGAGAGAGATCACTAAGTTTACCGAAGCCTAAAGAGAACGCAAAGGGCTAAAAACCTAAACAGAAACAAAACAAAACTGTCATCAGTCAGCACCTATACAGTCACAGAGAATTGCATTGTTTGGAAATTCTATCCAGTATTTCCATAAACTAAGGCAGCTATCGTGCCTAAGCAATCGTTCTTACGGAACCAGAGTCACATTATGAAGTCTGCCCTTCACCAACTCATCCTGGTGTGGAACACAGCCGTATGTGTGTGAACTGTGAAGATACGTAAATCTTCATTTCTGTAAAATAATGAGAACCATCCAACAGCAACTGTGGTATGTGAATAACACCTCCCCAAGTTCCTAATGCCTGGTCCCTATGAGAAGGCCACACCAGACACCAACGCAACGTAGCATGCAGCATCTGATACCCAGCATATGCATTAAGGACTCCCAGCTGTCCCTGGAGCCTCTCCCTAGGCCCCAACAACAGCTTCTTCCTTTCCGCTGGCTTTGGGTTTATTATCCCACTTGGGATTAAAGAGGCAAGTGAGTCCCTAAACTCAAGGCAGCCTACAGAGTTCCAAGACAGCCAGAAACCCAGTGTCAAAAAAAAAGTTAACATCAGTAGTCAAGATTGGAATAAAAGAACCTGAAGTCACCTCAGCCAGATTATCAAAGTGGATGGGATTATCGGGCAACCAGCTACAGTAGCACCTGTGAATTTATTGCTATTCAAAAAAAATTATGATGCTGTGCAAGGACACAGACATGTTCATCTGTGACATAACAAGACAGACCGCCCAGGGTACACGGGGTGATGTTGTCGTTCTGCTGCTGGTTCATGGGAAGGTTTGCACAACTACATAAATTACTAAAATACTCAGAGTTGTGTGTCTGAAATGGGATGGAATGGCACAGAAATGGTGCCTTAGTCAAGGAGAGGCTTTAAGAGGCACAGAGATGTGTTGGTGCATGCCAGAGCTCCCTCGGGTCCTGGAGAGATGCTCATTCCATCAGGGTTTAAACCCAGGCTCCTGCCCCACGCTCCCACCTCTACATCCAGTCGTTTCCAAGTGAAGCTGGGGGCTATGTGCAGGCAGGGTCCTCAGAAGTACTCGGATGCCACCACATACATTAGTAACTTCAAAGGGGTCTGCACGGAGTTAATATGAAATACAGTGGAGTTTAGTGAGCTCAGTAAAAACAGCACAATGGATGGTTTCCCTTCAGATAGGCCACAGGAGGTGATGCTGAGTTAAGCATAACCTCGATGCAGGCCACAGCCTCTGCAGAGAGCAGAGACTGCTGTGACTCAGCTGATCTCAAAGCTGGCACTGGGAGTGGGCCGGGCTCAGTGAGGAATCCTGTGACCTGATACTGGCATCTCTCCCCCACAATGTCCCATGTACAGTGGGCCTCACCCATCACCACCGGCTGTAAGCATGCGACAGGGAGCTTGTCCAGAAGGCTAAACACAGCTGGCGCTCTGTATTTAGCAACAGGGAAAGGCTTTCCAACCGGGAATGCTTCCCTCACAAGTGTGTGAGCTCCTCCCCTCCTGACCTGCACCCTGCATCCCCAGCATCCTGCTTCCCAAGCTCTTTCCACCCAAGTGCAGCAGTGGGGAGGAGCTAAGCTGGGGTTCTGCAGTGCCTGGCCCAAGTCCGAAGGAAGAGGCTGAGGTTTAAAGGGAGCTGATGTCATTTGTTCCCCCTACACAGCAGGTTTAGTAGGGAACAGCAATAGGGGGTCTGAGCAAGACCTAGGACACTACAGACACTCCAGCTACCCCCAAACACGCCCACCTTCATCACTGTTGGGCCCAGCATCCCCATCCCAGCCCCACCCAGCACTCCCCAGCCCTCTCTGTCGTGCTCTCTTCAAAGGATGTTTTGTTTCAAGCCCAAGCAGCGGACCTTTGCACCTTTGAAACTGACTAACTTCAAGACACTAGCCTAAGTGGAGACTGTCTAAAGGACAGACTGTCCAGCCCACACTGGCTGCTGCTTCCACATCCTGCTATTCCGCCTCCCTGACTCCCTGCAGCCTAGCTCCTGTCCCCATCCGCCTCCATTTTGCCTTCCTGGACTCCAAATATACAAATATTTATTACCTAGCTCTTCCTGGAAAAGTTTGCTGACTGGCCTGGAGGCACACAGCAATGGTGGTGCCCTGTGTGTGAGAATGGGGACAGAGTAAGCAGGAGTTCCCAGGGTTGGGTTGCCCCGCCCCGATTAATATATAGGAGCCAACTCAACTTTTCTATCAGAAAACTGTTATTAGTCCAGCATGGTGGTACACACCTTTAATCCCAGCCCTGGGAAGCAGAGGCAAGTGGATCTATGAGTTTGAGACTAGCCTGGTCTACAGTGAGTTCCAGGACAGCCAGAGCTATGTAAAGAGACCCTGTATCTACCAACATGCGTACATACACACACCAAAAATATCTGTGTATTACACAGTCTCACTATGTAACTCCAACTAGCCTGGAAATCACTATGTAGACTAGGCTAGCCTCAAACTCATAGAGATCCACCTGCCTCTGCCTCTCGAGCAATGGGATTAAAGGAGTGCATTAGCACACCGGCCTCCATCAAATTTCAGTTGCCTGGTTCAGTCAACATGAAGAAAACGAGGCTTTGTAAACTTGTCCTATCACGGCTCATGCTCTCCCCACCATGCCCATCCCAGTCTCTCTGAACCATGTGACACTTGCGTAATCTGCTGGGAGCTTCTCTGAGTCAGACCGAGAGAGTCCTCCCCTCTCCAGGAACTGATGCTAACCTAAGCATGTGATGCCAAGGCCCCCACTGACTCCCAGGAAAAGGCTCACACCTGAGAGACTGGCAAATAAATAGCTAGCACACATGATCTCTCTCTCTCTCTCCTCTACAGAATTTTTGTCTGGATGTGACACCTGTGAAGGGCCCAGAGTAATTCCTGGCATCTGTCTGCGGCCCCCATGGAACTGCAAGCCCTTAAGCCTTACATTCTTTTTCAGTTGTCCTAAAACCTCGCGGTCTGCATGGGCCCCATAAAGGTTGAGATAGGACTGGGTCCAGTGTGGCCTTGGTAGAGACAGAATAACATGGTTCCTGCTATTGGAATAGCTTGGACCTCCACGAGAGAGGGCTTGTTTGTATAATATTTGTTATTTTCACGGTCCTCGGAGGAATGTCCTCCCGGTTAACATTAATGACTCCATGCTAATCAGAGACATCATGAGTCTGGGAGGCAAAGGTGTGGCTAATGTCTCAGCCAAATGGTAACCGCTGGGACCTTCAGGACAGCGCTTAAGGCTGTGGAAAAGGAACATTAAGTTCCAAAATATATAACTTCTGAACTATGCAAAAACGTAAGGATGCAATATGAACTGTATAAGGAGCTTCACAGATCTAAAGGAGCAGAGGCAATTACACTATGAGCCAGCTTGCCAGAAAGATACAAAGACAGGCAGATACAAGGGCATGGAGATTCCAGAGTTCAACGTCAGCCTGGGTCAGAACAAATTTAGGTCCAAGCATGGTTAAAATGGTGATTCCCGGGCAGGGTCCCACCCAGCATCTTACTGTCTGTGCTTATGTTTGCTGTCTCTTCTTAAGAATCAAGAGGCTAGCAGGGCAGTGGTGGCGCACCCCTTTAATCCCAGCACTTGGGAGGCAGAGGCAGGTGGATTTCTGAGTTCAAGGCCAGCCTGGTCTACAGAGTGAGTTCCAGGACAGCCAGTGTGACACAGAGAAATCCTGTCTCAAAACAAACAAACAAACAATAAAAGAGCAAGAGGCTAGAGTCATAGAATGCTTATTCATGAGAGGGTCAAGAGGGAACCTGGAATAACTGAATTGATATGTAAATAAAATGTGGGCTTTGGTCTGCATGAGATGAGCCGGCAGAAACTGATGGGGGGGGGGGGGTTGGTTTTGGTTTTGGTTTTTTTGCCAGAGCTGAGCTATCTGAAGATCTCTGGAGAGCAAACACAGCTCTCTTCAAGAATTTTTTTTTTTTCTAACAGGATTGCTGATTTTAGTCAAGAAAATCCATGAAGAGCAAACTCAGCTCTTTTAGAATTTTTTCTGACAGGATTTCTGAAATCCCAAGAATTACTAGAGAGCTGACACAGCTCTTGTAGAATGCTGTCTAGCACCTATCCAAAGAAGGCTTTCTGAAGAGCAACCCCAGCTCTTTATGATTTTTTTTTCTGGCTTTCTGACTTTGATTAGAAAGAATTACTTTTAGAATTTTTCTAACAGGATTTTTGACTTGATCAGAAGACCTATCAGCTATCCAGAGAGCTTTTAGAATTTTTACTAGCAGAGAGAAAGCTGTCTCAAGCAGAAACTTAGCTGTCTCAACCAGAGTTTTTTAGAATAGAAGAAAAAGCTATCTAGAGCAGATCTCTCTCTCTCTCTCTCTCTCTCTCACACACACACACACACAGAGAGAGAGAGAGAGAGACACACACACAGAGGGAGGGGGGTCTGAAAAGCTGTCTTGAGCAGACTACAAAGCCAAGAACTGTCTACAGAGAGCTATCTAGGCAGCCATCTGGAGCAGAACATAGGCCGCCAGCTTGGACACAGGATTTGACTTGAGTCTTTTGTTTTTGCCACTCTCAGACACCCAGACCAAGCTGAGGCTGGCCCCTGGCATTGAGCCTGTACCACCGTCCTGCTATTCACCACATCCTGGGCTGCAGAACTAACCCTCAGCATACAAACTCCTTTATTATCCCCTGCCCATGGATTTATGCTTCAAAGGAGACTGCTCGCACCCTTTCAAGGTCATTGTGTCATCTCCCTAGACTGACCAAGATCCTATCCATTAGAAGCGCCAGCCACCACCAACCCCCTCACAGTGAATAAAGTTGCTTTTAGTTTATTTCTGACTTTGGTGGTCCTTCCCTCGTTATTTGCATGCCCCGTGACCCTAAAAACCTGGAGCTGTGGTAATAACCATTTCGTAACAACCAGTACTTGTCTGGAGACAGGACCTCAAAACTGAAAACATGGGTTTGAGTCAAATGGCCTGAGTTTAACTGGCCATCCTAGGACTCTCCACACTTGCTATTTAAAACACTGAGGAGATGCCGGGCCTGGTGGCGCTCGCACAGCTTTAGTCTCAGCAGAGGCGGGAGGATATCTTGGGTTTGAGGCCTGCCAAATCTATCAGTCCTAAAGAACCTCATGCCCCTATAAATACATCCAGTTAAAACCTGCACAGGATCAAGGGAGAGTCCGTGAATGATTTAACCTCCAGGTAATGTTTAGCCACTGTATTTTCCTACGTTGGTTGTATAAAAACCAAGTGGCTGATGAGCCAGCATACTTGCTGCCTGTGGTCTCGGGGCTTAACTTATCTTTTCACTCAAAGGAAAAGCAATCAGTTATGATAACAGCTCTTAATCGGGCTAAATTTCCTTTCTGGACCAGCACACAGAGGCCACTCAAGATGAGTCAGAACTTCACCAAAGCCAACCCTTGATGATATGGAAGCCAAGCACCCCGACACTCACAGGGACACAGCTCCATTTGTGCCAACCTCCCAACAGCTGGTCACTGGCTGTTCAGCAGCCAAACAACATGCATCGTGGATAATCTAAACTGACACACCCTGGGATCATGTACATACTAAAAAGGATATAGGGGCCAGCAAGGTGGCTCTACTGATAAAGGTACTTGCTGCCAAGTCTGACAACCTGAGATTGACCCCTGAGACCCACATGGCAGATTGAGAGAATCAACACCTGCCAAGTTTATCATCTGACCTCAACACACGTGTCGTAATAGGCTTGTACCCACACACATACACACATTCATGCATACATAAATAAATGTAATGAAACTTTTTGTTAAAGGATACAGGCTATCTCAGTGGTAATTTCGATATTAATTACATGATGAATTGATATTCATTTGGACTTCTGGTTTAAACAAGATGTCAAAATTAATTTCCTAAATATTTTTCTGTGTTTATACATTTGTGATTAGGTATGTGTTTATACTGTAGATAAGTGTGTATGTGTGCTTACATTGTGTATAGGGATGTGTATGTGTTTATGTTGTGTGTAAGTGTGTGTTTATATTGTATATAAGGGTGTGTGTGTTTATTTTGTGTATAAGGGTGTGTATTATTGTTTGTAAATGTGTGTGTGTTTATATTGTGTATAGGTGCATGTATGTGTTTATATTGTGTATAGGTGTGTGTGTGTGTGTGTGTGTGTGAATGTGGAGGCAAAAGAACAATCTGGGGTGTCTGCTCCTTGGGTGCTGTGGAGGTTTACATGAGAATGGCCCCCATCCGTCTCGTATATTTGCAAGCCTGGTTCCCAGTTGGTGACCTAATTGGACAGATTAGGGGATATGGCCTACTTGGAATATGTGTGTCACTAGGGGTGGGCTTCCAGGTTTCAAAAGCCCACACCAGGCCCAGCAACTCTCTACCTGCTGCATCCAGACCACGCTGCCTGACACAATAAAGAACTAACCCTCTGAAATTATACCCAGAAAATATACATAAGAAGTCCCCAATTAAATGCTTTCTTTTATAAGAGTTGCTTTGATCGTGTCTCTTCACAGCAACAGAACAGTGGCTAAGACAGGTGCTAGCCACTTTATTCTTGTTTGTGTATATGTATGTCTGCATGTGTGCATGCAGTTTCCCAAGTCCCGAGTGGGCATCAGGTCCCCTGGAGCTGGAGTTAGAGGAGGCTATGAGCTGCTTGATATGGAAGCTGAGACCCAAACCCAGGTCCTCCAAAAGAATAGCAAGTGCTGTTAACCACTGGCCTCCCTCCTTCTCCAGCCTGGCCCCCAATACTCCACCTTCGAGATGGTCTCTTACTGGCCTGGAGCTTATCAGGTAGACTAGGCTGGCTGGCCAGGGAGTCCAGGGAGCCAGCTATTTCCACCTCCATATACAGAACTGGGATTCCAGCAGACAGCATTGTTCCTTGGTGTTTTCCTAGGAGTTGACCTCAGGTCCTCGTGCGCAGCGGGCATTTAACTGAACAGACTCTCTCTCCGTGGCCCCTCCTACATATTTTAAGCTTTTTCAAATGTGGCTGCTAGAAACGTTTCCATGACTCACGCTGCTCTTACTGGATTAGGTGGCTCTCAAGCCAGCTGGCTGGGTCTGGATCCTACCCCACCCCCTCCTTGTGCTGCTTACAGCTCCACCACACTGGGCAAACTGCTGGCCTCCCCAGACCTCCATCCAAGTGCTGGTAGATAAAGAGAGGTAAGAACAGGTCCAGCTCCACACTGCCCAGTGGTAAGGAGTAAAGGCTCTCAATGCTCTAAGGAGAGCCTGCAATATGATCCTGTGATAATCTAGGTACCTGGCATGAAAAATCAACCTTTTAGCTAGCTCTGTTCCATAGACCAGGCTGGCATCAAACTCAGAGATCTGCCTGACTCTGCCTCCAAGTGCTGGGACTAAAAGTGTGTGCCACCATGCACGGCTAAATCAACTTTTTAAATGACAGTGTTACCATTCACATGGATGTCAGCCTTTTAAATACAGTGCTCCGCAAAACCACGACCACTTTCTAATTCTAGAACATTCTCACTACCCACAACAGGATCTAATTCCACGAGCAGTCAACTCCTCTGACTCTCCTCTGCCCAGCCCCCACTTCCCTGTAGACTTTCCTAATCTGAAGTGCCATTTAGTGGATTATTAACTGTTTGGTCTTTGTGACTGGCTTCTTTTACTTAGCACGTGCTTACGGTTTGTCCATAATGAAGCACACGTAATTGCTCCATCCTTTCCGTGGCCAAATCATGCTCCTGAGGCTGATACCGGCAGGAGATTTTACAGAGGCATGTTTTCATTCCTTTTGGGGGCCACACCTTGGGGTGGGATCTTTGGATTGCAAGATTTGCTGTTCCAACTTCCACAGGACTGATGCTTCCCCAAGGCTACCCCCTTCCTCCCAGCAGGAGGCTGGACTGTCAACTATGCCCTTCTCTCTCACTTCCACAAGCTGATTTGCAGGAAACACCAGGAGGGAGGAGGTGGTGTAAAGGGACAGAGGCATGGAGGACAGAGGGGCCAGGAGTCCGTTCCCCAGAGCTTCCACACTGCTCGCCTCTTGTCAATGGTCTCAGTTAAATCACCTCCTCTCTCTAGACCTGCGTGTCCTTTCTATAACATGAAGGGAAGGTGTTAACACAAGAGCTCTCACCTGGTAATCTTGAGCCCCCAAGATATGCGGTGATATCTAAATGCATTTTGATTTTTGAGTTGTGACAGGCAGGCAAGTGATACAGTGCAGACCCAAAAAGGGATTAATGCCTGGTTCTAAAGGCCGCCACTGGGGAAAGGTGAGGAAATCCCACTTGAGACTAAAGCAAAACTGTCTTCCAAAATGGAATGGCCATTTTGTAGGCACAAAGCCAGTGACAAGAACGCATGGGTTTCTTACCTGGTGTCGGTAATTATACCAGCCATTGGAGCCCGCCACAATCACCACCCAGTGCTTGCCTCCATCCTCGGGATCGTCCACACCGACGGGAACGGCACCAGCACCCAGCACCAGGCTGAGAAGCACAGCCACTCTCCAGGTCATTCTGCACCCCGTGTCCGCTACAGAAGACTGAAAGGAAAGACAGAGTCAATTTAAAAAGGGTCGAGAACATCACCTGGTCTCAAGAGGATTGGCCAATCAGCCCAGAGGAATGTGCTGAGGATAACAACTGAGATAAAAAGACAAAAAAAAAAAAAAAAAAAAAAAGCCTCTAAGACCTTTGGTCACTGCTGGGGGTGGGCAGTCCTGTCCCTACCTCCTAACCCTACCTAACTGCCAACCAAAAGTCAGAAAACACTTAGAACTTTTCAACTCAGAATGCAGATAGCATCCCACCAATCCCTGAACTATTTGTGCAAGAACACACATTCCTAGTTGTTTGTGGGAAAATGTACAAAGCAGACATATAAATAAAACAGGAGTTTTTTTGTTGGGTAATGGATAGATCAGAACAATCTCCTAAACTGCCCCTTTTTATTATAATAAATACTTATTACTGTAAAATGTATTTACATTTCTTTTATATTTTTAAAAACATATTTATTTATGTATGAGTGCTCTGTCTACATGTATGCCTGCATGCAAAAGAGGGCATCAGATACTGTTTTAGATGGTTGTGAGCCACCATGTGGTTGCTGAGAATTGAACTCAGAACCTCTAGAAGAGCAGCCAGAGCTCTTATCCACTGAGCCATCTTCCTAGCCTGTACTTACATTTTTAAAGTTATTCATAGCAGGTGGGGTATGTACTGCCACACAGGGGGCAACTTTAGGGAGTTGGTTCTCTCCTTCCACTTTACACTCAAGTTGGCTGACTTAGCAGTAAGTATCTTCATCCACTGAGCTATCTCACCAGTTCCAATTACTTATAGTATAAGTGTAAATATTCACTTAACAAGAACTTAAAATATTAACAAGAGTGTAAACTCAAGTTCCCCAGAAGGGGCACAGGGAGAGGAGGGAGGGAAAGGGGGGAGGGGGAAGAGTTAAAGATTCTACAAGGCCGAAGGAAGATTGGGCTTCTGGCTTCGAGATTATGGAGTTAAAATGTTGCAGACTACAGTCAAATACCTGAGATATTTTTAGCCCTTTGAAAGCCATTCATTGTTCTTCCCTGTGTCTAATCTAACATCCTGTGACTATCCAAACCTTACAATGTAGCCCTTAGCATCCTTGTGACTATCCAAACCTTACAATGTAGCCCTTAGCAAACTACTACAGTTCACCAATCCAAAAGCCAAGAATGACATCAGTTAGCATCTGAGCCAATAACAGCGATGCCCTCTTTGCTGTCTATGGTTCCCACTACCACTACAAAGGAAAATACTCTGATTTAGGACGCTTTTTTACTTTGTCCCTAATGAAAACCACATGCAACCACTTTTGTATGTGTTCCCTGGGCCATGTCATTCATATTTGGCTCCAGAATAAAATCATATTCTCCACGCAGTGAGAGCCGTGTTTCTGTGTCACCAATAGAGATGGCAATTTAAGCCTTAGTGTGAGCCACCTGGATAAGCTATAGTCAAACTTTACTTCCTGTCTTTGTCTGGCACTTACCAAGTGCACGTGTCTGTGTACCAGGTGGAGCAAACACTTTCATGTGTTTTAAGAAGGAGGAAGGTTAAGAGTAGGTACTGCTCTTACAGAGGGCCTGAGCCCAGTTCCCAGAATCCATATTGGGTGGCTCTCAACCGCCCTTAATGCTATCCAGCTGGAAGGGGGTGGGGTCCAAGCTCCACAGGCACTGCACTCATGTGCACATAACCCCCCCCCACACACACATACACACATACACACATACATACCTAATAATAAAAATAAATATTTCACCAAGCAGTGGTGGTGCACACCCTTAATCCCAGCACTTAGAAAGCAGAAGCAGGCAGATCTCTATGAGTAAAGGCCAGCCAGGTCTAAGGAGCAGAGTTCCAGGACAGCCAAGGCTACACAGAGAAACCCTGTCTCAAAAACCCAAAACAAACAAATAATATTTCATCTTTAAAAAAAAAAAAAAGAGGGGCTGGAGAGATAGCTCAGAGGTTAAGAGCACTGACTGTTCTTCCAGAGGTCCTGAGTTCAATTCCCAGCAACCATGTGGTGGTTCACAACCATCTGTAATGGGATCTGATGCCCTCTTCTGGTGTGTCTGAGGAGAGCCGTGTACTCACATACATTAAATAAAAAATAAATAAATCTAAAAAAGAGAAGAAAAAAAGGGAGGAAGGGCAGACGAAGGTATGAAGTGACAAATCCATTGTTTCTGGTGACTTATTCTTGGCCAAAGACCGGCCCTGTGTATTCTGGATTCCTAGCCTATTAGTTTCTGCCCCCATAGTTCCACATCTCAAGACTTTATGCTTCCCCCCCCCCCCCAAGACAGGGTTTCTCTGTGTAGCCCTGGCTGTCCTGGAACTCACTCTGTAGACCAGGCTGGCCTGGAACTCAGAAATCCGCCTGCCTCTGCCTCCCAAGTGCTGGGATTAAAGGTGCGTGCCATCACTGTCCGGCAACTTTATGCTTAAGGAAGTACCCAGCCCGTATTATACTTTAATGTCAAAACTTGTTTTGTTTGTTTTGAGACAAATGTCTTGAAATGTGTTTCCCAGGCTTGCCTCCAACACCTGGCAAGCAATCTTCCCGCCTCAGCTTCCAAAGTACCCGGGGCTGCAGGCATGTGCCCGCAAGCCTGCTAATGTCAAACCTTGAAAACCCTCTCTACCACACAAGGCCATATGCTGGCCACCATAAACTGTGTCATTAGCCTCTCCCTGTGTCCTGACTCTGGTGTTCTGAAATGACTCACCCAGGCTCTGGTGTTCTGAAATGACTCACCCAGGCCTGTGACCCTGTGATAAGAGGTACTGAGGACTCAGCAGGAAGGAGGCTGTAGGGCTGGCTCTGCCCGGCTTCTGCTCCCATGAAAACAAACAGCAGCTAAGGCATGGTCTATCTCTAAGATGAGGAACCCTGTCGCGCCTGCTCTCGACCAGCAAGAACGACACGACCACCAGTCCTTCTAACAGCAGTTTATTCAGTCTTCATCTTTCTTCTTTCTCTTCATCAGTACCGTTCCCCAGCTGAAGAGTTCTGAATCCACGCCAGATCCTTCTCAACAGTCTGTTTTACGGGAACTTTTATTAACCACTCCTTCCCCGTGATGCAGTTCTGAATCCTCCCTGTAGCAGGGGGTCTTCACTCATGCCTGAAGATGTTTCTTTTCCCGGGTTTTGGCACCACTTGTTGCGCGCGCTCAACTGGCCAGGAAGAACGACGCTGCTACAGGATCCTTCTGCACACATTTATTCAGTCCTGTTTCTTCTTTCTCCATATATCTCCCTTGTTTATATCTCCCCTGTTTATATCTCCCTTGTTTTTATATCTCCCTTGTTTATATATCTCCCCCGAACCCTGGGCCTCTCACTCCTTTTATACTCTCTCTCATCCACGCACTGCAGGCCATGCCCCCTCGCCAGTCACGAGGCTTCAGCTAATCAGGGCAGCAGGGGCAAATCTCCATCAAACTGGATTCACCGGTATCCTGGTGCACCTGCGCAGCTCTCAAGATGTTTGTGGCTTATATGAGGAAGTCAGGTGCAAGTCATACGACTTAGCTACAGTCCCTGGCGCCTTTGGGACTGCCGCCACACCCGCTCCTAACATCTCCCCCTTTTTTCTTTTCTGGCAGAGAGAATGTCTGTAGATAGCCCCCCGCAGCCATGCCCCTTACCCGTCCTTGGGTGACAAACAGCATTGGTTTGATCCCTGTCTTAGGTTGGTGACATGCCCAGGGAGTCTTATCACTGACTACCTCTCTATCATGCCAAGCCACACCTGGGGAGATTGTGTTTTGCTTGTGGCAGGTGCATCAAAAGGCCAGGATGTTAATTAACCTATGGCCAGATCTAAATTGCTGCAAGCAAGCCTCATGGGTGAAGGTAGAGGTCTGATCCCCAGTGTGCAAGCATAGGGGCCCTACACAAAACCATCCCTTAGGCTCATCACCCAGAGAGGTCTTGGCCAGGTCCCGTGTCGTTTTTCCTGGGGGAAGGGAACTAGGACACTGAACCTTCATGCAATCAGATGTGCCTTCCACAGGATGCCAACAGCAAGCTATCCTCTGTGCAGTGCTTAGCCTCGCACCCCACGGCATAACGCAGCATAATTTCTTTTAGAGCGGCAAACCGAATCTGAGGAGATTGTCCCGCCTCCACTGCAGCAAAAGCCTACGCTACCATGGTGAAAGTGCGGGCCTGCACACTCTGCACCTAACACATGTGCCCAACACAAAACACACACACACACACTATAACAAGCATACATCCCAGGGCTCTCACCCCCGCTCATCTTCCCTAAAGCAAGGGATAGATAGCCAGAGGGGCTATCTCTTTAAGGGGAATTCAGGGATCAAAAAGCGTGGAAAAATTTGAATGTCATGTCGAGCTGGTATCGGCTTCTGGAATACCGAAAGGATCTCTCATCTCGGCTCCATTGTTTGTGCTTGTGGGAATATCCACCACATCCACAGGGGCAACTGGATCAGGAGCCTCATTCTTGCAGCGTCTCACCAACCTCTCCAGCACCCAAAGAGGTTCCGTCTGGTCCTGTGGAAACACACAAACAGACCCTCTCGCCCACATCAACACCTGATCTGGTCGATCCTCTCCAAATCTCCGGACAGAAGGTCCACCTACTGGTGGATGCTGAGGAGGCATAGGGAGGAGGAATAGAAGCTAATTCGCCTTCCTCCTCCGCCTCAGCTCTTTTGTTTTGTCCTTTCTGTTCACCTGATTTTACTGTGTCTTCTTTCTTTTTCCTTTTTCTTTTTAAGCCCTTCTCCTTTTCCGACATACTTTCTTGTTGCTCTATAAGGATTTTCTGACCTGTCTTGACTGCCTCTTGATTCAAACAGTAACAGAGTCCATATATCAGAACAAACAAGACCAAAACTATCAGACCTACCCACAAAGGGTCAATGGGAGAAAAAAGCATAACTACACAGCGAGGATCTATTGATCACTACACCGAGGTTATCATAGTTCCTTAACTTGTCCCCAAACCGGGAATCTTAACTTGTCCCAAAGCCGGGAACCTTTCGTTACCTTGTGCCTGCTTCCTGGCAACTTTATGCTTGCCTCTATTTTATCCGAGGTCCTTCCCAAACTCCTGGGTTACTTTGTGCCTACTTCCTGGCAACTTTATGCTCACCTCTATTTTATCCGAGGTCCTTCCCAAACTCCTGGGGTCGCAAGTTTCACTCACCGTGAACTTACCCTGCCAGCAACCACTGACTGCTGAAAGTTCTGAACTTGGTGGGGGAGTCGGTTCCCCGTACGGGCCACCAATTGTCGCGCCTGCTCTCGACCAGCAAGAACGACACGACCACCAGTCCTTCTAACAGCAGTTTATTCAGTCTTCATCTTTCTTCTTTCTCTTCATCAGTACCGTTCCCCCAGCTGAAGAGTTCTGAATCCACGCCAGATCCTTCTCAACAGTCTGTTTTACGGGAACTTTTATTAACCACTCCTTCCCCGTGATGCAGTTCTGAATCCTCCCTGTAGCAGGGGGTCTTCACTCATGCCTGAAGATGTTTCTTTTCCCGGGTTTTGGCACCACTTGTTGCGCGCGCTCAACTGGCCAGGAAGAACGACGCTGCTACAGGATCCTTCTGCACACATTTATTCAGTCCTGTTTCTTCTTTCTCCATATATCTCCCTTGTTTATATCTCCCCTGTTTATATCTCCCTTGTTTTTATATCTCCCTTGTTTATATATCTCCCCCGAACCCTGGGCCTCTCACTCCTTTTATACTCTCTCTCATCCACGCACTGCAGGCCATGCCCCCTCGCCAGTCACGAGGCTTCAGCTAATCAGGGCAGCAGGGGCAAATCTCCATCAAACTGGATTCACCGGTATCCTGGTGCACCTGCGCAGCTCTCAAGATGTTTGTGGCTTATATGAGGAAGTCAGGTGCAAGTCATACGACTTAGCTACAGTCCCTGGCGCCTTTGGGACTGCCGCCACACCCGCTCCTAACAGAACCCCATCCTCTGGCCTAACCCTGCAGTGAGAGGGAGACGGGAAAGAAGCCAGGGCACCTAAGCTGATGTCTCCAATGAGGCTACATCATGCATCTGGTCACATGAGGCTCTCCTTAGGTACAGACTGCATCTCTAAAGCACTCCTGGGTACAAAGATGCTGCTCAGACTACACTTGGATGCAGAGATGTCAGCATAAGTCTTATGGGCTCCCATCCTCCTTGGCCCTAAGCCCAGCATCCTGGCTGCTGGGATTGAGCTGCTTGGCCATTGCAAATGTCTCAAACTCAAGAATCAAATCCTCAGTCAGTGCAAATTAAGGTTCCTTTTTCCTCCTCCCCCTCTTCTTCCTCTTCCTCCTCCTCTTCCTCCTCTTCTTCCTCTTCCTCCTCTTCTTCCCCTTCCTCCTCTCTCCCTCCTCCTCCTCCTTTTCCTCTTCTTCTTCCCCTTCCTCCTCCTCCTCCTCTCCCTCACCCCACCCCACCTCATACTTTAGTATCCTGAGTGTTGAGATTGCATCACTTGCCACCATACCCAGCTTGAATTCCCATTTCTTTTGTTTTACTGCAACAGTCCTGCAGGAATAACTATAGTAAATGCTCACAGATCTGCGGTCGGTCACCAGGGTGTGGGGAAGTATGATATATAACAGCTGAGGTTAGTGAGCTGCCGAGGTAGTTTCAATGCAAGGGCCTGCTGATCTGTTGATATGCACCCCGGAGACTCCTCCACAGTCCCAAAGGCCTGATTAGGGCCCCCATGAGGCCTATTCAGACACAGGGCAAGCAAGAACAGAAACAAATGTCCCCAGAGCTCTCCATGAGCCCTACCAGAAGGTGCACATAACCCCCAGAGGGCTTCATCACCCTGCACACATTCACCTGCCTGAAAGAACTCCCCAAAATCCAGTCAGCAATGTTTCTCTTTTTTCTTTTTTTAAAGATTTATTTATTTATTCATTTTATGTACGTGAGTACACTGTAGCTGTACAGATGGTTGGAGCCTTCATGTGGTTGTTGGGAATTGAATTTTTAGGACCTCTGCTGGTTCCAGCCCAAAGATTTATTATTATACATAAGTACAGTGTATTGGTCTTCTGACATGCCAGAAGTGTCAGATCTTATTACGGGTGTTTGTGAGCCACCATGTGGTTGCTGGGATTTGAACTCAGGACCTGCAGAAGAGCAGTCAGTGTTCTTACCCGCTGAGCCACCTCACCAGCCCCCAGCAATGTTTTTCTATAAAGGCCAAACAGTAAATATTTTTGACTTTGCAGCCCAGGCCATCTCCAACATTGTCATTCGACCCTGCCAATGTATCATGAAAGCAGCCACAGACAATATGGAAATAAATGAATATGGCTGTTAGAATAAACTTTATCTATTAAAAACAAATAAACAAACAACAACAATACGTGACAAGTTTGACCTGTGGGCCAGATTATAGACTTTGCCCTTAGGAAACAGAACCAGCTCCAGGTCCCAAGGGCATCTTGAATAGCTGTAATAATCTCCCATTAAAATCAACAAACTGCATTGCACACACTAGCAAGATTTTGCTGATAGGACCCTGATATAGCTGTCTCTAGTGAGGCTACGCCGGGGCCTAGCAAACACATAAGTGGATGCTCACAGTCAGCTATTGGATGGATCACAGGGCCCCCAATGGAGGAACTAGAGAAAATACCCAAGGAGCTAAAGGGATCTGCAACCCTATAGGTGGAACAACATTATGAACTAACCAGTACCCCGGAGCTCTTGACTCTAGCTGCATATGTATCAAAAGATGGCCTAGTCAGCCATCACTGGAAAGAGAGGCCCATTGGACTTGCAAACTTTATATGCCCCAGTACAGGGGAATGCCAGAGCCAAAAAGTGGAAGTTGGGGGGGGGGGGGAGTCGGGGGGAGGATATGGGGGACTGTTGGGATAGCATTGGAAATGTAAATGAGGAAAATACCTAATAATAAACAAAAAACAAAAACAAAAACAAAAAAATCAACAAACTGGTTCCTGGTTTATACATCAGTCTCTGCTGAGTTTGGTTTGAGTGACATTTGAGTGACTCATCCTATAGGTGGCATTGATATGTGATCTTTCTCCTCATATTTAGGGGGAAGAGAAATTAATAACACATGGCTTTCAAGGTTCAACGTTTCCAGAGCCACAGATTTTACCAAGCTTGGATCAAAAACACTTCAGGGGTTGGGGAGGCAGCTCAGGGACAATCTCTTGCCACACATACAGGAGGACCTGAGTTTGAATCAGCAGGACCCACTGTCAAACCCCATGGGTGTGGTCGAGCTCACCTGTAATCCCTGCACTCCTACAGTGAGAGGGGAGAAAGAAGAGAACCTGCAGAAGCTCATGGGTAGATAGATACCCTGGCCTATTCAGCAGTGAACTACAGAGACTCTGTCTTAATCAAATGGGAAGGATAAACACCAGAAGTTGCCTCATGACCTCCACAGGCACCTGCATTCACATGAATATGGGTACGCATGCGCATGGGGGTTGCATCTATGCTGAATTTTTTGTTCTTGGCACTACTCCAGAGCACAGCAGGATGACAACTAACTTAGCACCTGTAAAAATTCGAGGTATTCAAGTCATCCAACGAGGGCTTACAAGTTACAGGAGGGTAAGCCTAGGCTCTATGCAAACAATGCGGTTTCCCTTAAAGGACTTGAGCAATTGGAAGCCGTCCCAAGGATGCCCAGATGACTATTCTGGAAACAATGTCCAACCTGACTGCGAGCAGCAAAACAGACACAGCCAGTCTAGCCGCCTCACTTAGCCGCTGCCTCGATTGGCCAGCCCTGCAGCAGCCATACAAACCCAGCCCTTGGCCGTACTCCTCACGGTATCTGATTTACCTTTCGTTCCTCTCATACACGTTGTCTCAGTACTGCTAGGCAGGAGTAGCAGACAGATCCCTTTACTCACTCATCCTCACAGCTGATGAGTTCACAGACGACCCCTGGGAACACAACATCGCTCCCTGCAGACAGGGAGGAAACCAAGACTGGGAGAAGGGGTGAAACTTGCAGACCAGTGACATGAATCTGGCTGAGCGGGCTGTGCCTGTCACACTACATCACCTAGACCACTCCTGGGAAATCCTGGTGGGTCCCATGACCAGACGCTGACAATTCCAGTTTGGGGTCCAAACACAGAGTGGATCTTCAGTCCTTCCCCCAGGACACCCATGACCCCTCTCACATGCTAGCTCAAGGTACTAGCGGGAGCTCTTCTGTGCCCCTATCATGGAGACCTTTAACCACACTCCCTAAGTCACATGACAAACCTCATGAACTTCCCCAATTGCCAAAGGTTCGTCCTATCGTTTGCCATTGCCACCTTGACACTGTTCATCTACAAGGTAGGCCAGAAGATCAACGTAAGGACTTCACTTGACATCAGAGAAAAAGATCATCAAATGGGCTTAATTCAACCAGGGACAGTGGGACAAAAGGGACATTCTAAACTGTCACCACAAAGCATATAAGTAACAGAGGCAAGGTCATGGGGCCATCTAAAGTCACCCAGTCAAGTTCAAAGCCAGGTATGACACCTCCATCACCACAGGTGAGACCGACCTCTCATTGCCAGCTACCACTGGGTCAGGTGCAGCAAGCCAAAGCCACACCAAGAAGCTAGTTATTTAGATGACAACATCACTGAAGAACTTTCCAAACAGGCAAGTCTTCATCATACTCTGTTCTTTGGAGGTTAAAAGTAAAGGCATCCTGTAACCAGCTAACAACGTGTCAGAGGAACAAAGACGTGGTATGGACTGGCCTCTTGTCTTATTGCTTTGTTGACACAGGGTCTCGTTATATAGCAGACTGACCTGGAACTCACAATCCACCTGCTCCAACTCCAAACTACTAGGATTCTAGGTGTGCATAACTACTTCTGGCCAGCTAAGGCTCTTTCCTTAATCGAATTTTCTTTTGCTGTGTTAGCTTTCTGTTTTATATTAATGGATTGTATTCTGCTGTATTTTGAGACAGTCTCAGGTAGCCCAGGCTGGCCTCAAAGTGACTACCTAGCTAAGAATGACTTAGAATTCCAGATCCTTAGCCAGTATTCCGGAGGCTAGGCAGAGTTCGAGGCCAGCTTGGTCTACAGAGTGAGTTCCAGGACAGTCAGGGCTATACAGAGAGAGAAGCCCTATCTTGAATCACCCTCCCTACTGCCCCCCTCCTCAAGTGCATGCAAAAGAATCCCAGAACCTCCTGCCCCACCTCCCCAAGTGCTAGCCAATGTTTGCCACATGATTTGAGGTGTTAGGGATTAAACCGAGGGTCTCCCAAGTGCTAGGCAATGCTCTATGTCTGAGCTTCATTCTCGGCCTTAATCTCCCTGTAAAATAGGCTCCTCTGTGACACAGGGGCCACCGCTCCCATTCTAGCAGGACTACAGTATGAAGTTCTCAGTCTCATGTCTTTTGGCTTTCCTGCTGAAGACAAAGGTAACTAAATCCTATCTCAAATGAAAATGTCTCACCAGATGAGCTTATCAGCAAGAGATGATGAGATGGGCAATGAGCCAGTTCTAGACTATAGAGTGCATAACCTTTCTAGGGCCACAGAGTTATCGTTCCATAATTTCTGTCTACCTATTTCCTGTGGATAAGAGTTATGCAAATAACACGTGTAGACATGCAAATGATTCTAACAAAGGGTGGTGTCTTAATTAGGGCTTTTCTGCTGTGAACAGACACCATGACCAAGGCAACGCTTATTAGGACAAACTTTACTTGTGGCTGGATTACAGGTTTATCATCAAGGCAGGAGCATGGTATGGTCCAGGCTGGCATGGTGCAAGAAGAGATGAGAGTTCTACATCTTCATCTGAAGGCTGCTAGGAGAACACTGGTTTCCAGGCAGTTAGTCCAACGGTATCAAAGCCCACACCCACTGTGACAAACCTACTCCAACAGGGCCACTCCTCCTAATGCCACTCCCTGGGCCAAGCATATACAAACCATCAAAGGTGGCTACACAGACTTTCTTTTGCCCCCAATCCACCCCCACCCACATATCACACCCCAATATCTCCAGTCTACAGACTACAGACATGGCTGTACATTGGAGTACTCTTTGAACTAGTTGTAACACCAATAAATTTTATCAATAATTAAGCAAAACTCTTAACACATGCTCATTTTTAAGATGTATACAGTGATAACGTCACCTTTAAAAAAAAAACAAAAACAGCCGGGCGTGGTAGCACACGCCTTTAACCCCAGCACTGGGGGGGGGGGGGGGGGCGGGCAGAAACAGGCAGATTTCTAGATTTCTGAGTTCTAGGCCAGCCTGCTCTACAATGTGAGTTCCATGACAGCCAGAGCTACACAGAGAAACCTTGTCATGAAAAACCAAAATCCAAAAACCAAAAACCAAAAAAACAAAACAACGTATCTTTTACCATCACAGAAACTACAAGCATCTAACATAAGCAAACAGAATCAAAACTGTTGGTAGGAGGCCTCAGGCATCTAATAACACAATGTCTAGCAGAAGGCTGACAGCTTCTCAATATTTGTATTTTTGATGCCTATTTCAAATTTGAATTATTTTAAACCAAGGTTATTATTTTTTGAAACTTGGTTCCATTAAGTCTGTGGTCTTTTTCCAAAAATGACTATCTATGTTAATTCTGAAGTTAGACTTTTTTAAAAAAGAAAACCCTGACTGGCCTGAACTCAAAAATATCCACCAGCCTCTTTCTGAGCACTAAAACTAAAGGTGTGTGCTATCACACCTGGCCTTGACGTTAGGCTCTTGTTGGATTTTGATTTGGTTTGATTTTAGGCCTGTCAACATAGTCATAGCTGTGGCTATCCTGGAACTCACAATGTAGTCCGGGCTGGCCTCAAAATCAGAGAATGGCCTGCCTGCCTCTAGAGTACTGGGATTAAAGGCAGGTATCACCAGGCTGGCACTGAAGTTACTGTACCTTTTTTTTTTTTTTAAACTTCAAGAAATTTAAGGCCCATGGGTGGACACCTTTAGTCCTAGCACTCTGGAAGCAGGCAGGCCAATATATGAGTTCAAAACCAGCCTGGTCTACACAGTGAGTTCCAGGACAGTCAGAGCTACATAGTGAGACTGTGTCCTGAAGAAAAAAGAAAAAAAAAAAAAAAAAAAAAAAAAAGCCAGGTGGTAGTGGTTCACACCTTTAATCCCAGCACTTAGAAGGCAGAGGCAGGGGGATCTCTGTGAGTTTGAGGCCAGCCTGATCTACAGAGTGAATTCCAGGACAGGCAAGGTTACACAGGGAAACCCTGTCTTAAAAAGCAAAAAGATGTGATGTAAACATAACCGCTCTGTCCCAGTCACCTTCAGGATTACTAAACTACCAGCTGTTAATATCTTGCTACAATATTAGAGCTTCATCTTCCACAACACCCACAAAACATTACAGATGGAATCTCTGCCTGGCAGTCCCATTCTTAGCCACCCACAATACAGTATTCTAAATTAGCATTTCTTTCCAATTAATTTATTATACTCTTAAATAGATCTACAGACATCCAATCAACACTTGATTCCTCTCAAGAGTGCTAGGCTGTTTCTAGTTTTTGTTTTGGTTTTGGTTTGGTTTTTTGTGGGTTTTCTTTTTGGTTTTTTGAGACAGGGTTTCTCTGTATAGCCCTGGCTGTCCTGGTATTCCACTATAAGCAACTCACAAACACTGCAACAAATCTCTCTTTATACACAAATATCTATGGTATTCCCAAGAACTGCATGGTGGGAGAAGGTGTTTGGTTTTTTGGAGACAAGCTCTCTCTACCTATCCCCGAATGTCCTGGAAATCTATGTAGACCAGGCTGGCCTTGAACTCACAGACTCTCTGTCTCTCCAGTGCTAGGACACTGGGTTTTTTTAATTCACCCTTTTGCAAGCGGCTACTTTGTTCTAAGGCAGAGGCTCTCAGCCTTCCTAATACAGTCCCCCATATTGTGATGATCCCAGACTGTAAAATTATTTCTTTGCTACTTCATCACTGTAATCTTGCTATTGTTATGAATTGTAATGTAAACTTCTGATATGCAGGATATCCGATATGCAACCCCCAAAGGGATTGAGACCCACAGGTTGAGAACCATTGGTCTACGGCAAGAAGCAATACAAACTTCTTCTATCTTTTCATCTGACAGCATCAAACTTTCATTCCCGAATTTGAGTATCTAACTATGAGGTTGTTTTTTTTTTTTTGGGGGGGGGGGGTAAAAAAAAATCAGTGAGCCTCATCACATGTTCACATAATCCTTCAGTTTCCAACATCCTCAATGCTCGTCACAACTTCATCATAAACTGAGATTCGAACTTTGATCCACTAAGCAACTTTCTGCGGTTTAAAAAATAACACCGGAGGGCCATAGAGATGATCCAGTGGTTAAAGGAACTGGCCTAGAAAGTCTGACGAGCTGATTCCCAGAAGCCAAGTGAAAAAAAAAAAAAAAACTGAATCAGCATCTGCAGTCTCAGCACATCGACCGGAAGACAGGAGACGGGAGAATCATTCAGTGTCATTCCGATACCTGAGAACCAGCTAGCCTGGGGCTAGCTTTCCTCTCCTCTCCACACTTGGGCCAAGGGGCTTGTGCAATAGGGTGTATACACGTGCTGGAACACAGGCACACACACACACACACACACACACACACACACACAAATAGTAAAACAATTCAGAAAAAAAATCATAATGCTGGAGCCAAGTGTTTTTGGCACAATCTAAACTCCCAGCATTCAGGAGGCTGAGGGAGGAGAGTTACAGCAAATTCAAGGTCAGTCTGGGCTAGAGTAAAAGCCTATCTCATAAAAACACAAACAAACAAACAACAACAAAAAATGGGGCCTCATATGGTACACACCTTAATCCCAACACTCAGGAGGCAGAGGCAAGCCTATTTCTGTGAGCTGAGTCAAGCCTGGTCTATATAGTGAGTTACAGGACAACCAGGATTACGTAGAGACCATGTCTCAAAAAAAAATAAGTATAATAATAACAGCAACAATAATAACAGGAACAACAATGAGCATTTCTCCAAAAGAGTCACAGGAAAATTCCAGAAGCAGAGTTTTTACTTCAACACTGTGAAGTGGGACATGTTTTGCTTTGTTTAGTTTTGTTTAGTTTTGTTTAGTTTAGTTTTGTTTTGTTTAGTTTTGTTTTGTTTTGTTTGGGTTTTCTGGGTTAACAGCATTCACATCACATACACAATGGTGGGCCCAGAAGAGCAAGAGCCAGAATGTCCCATCACTACTATCCCTGGAGCTGTCACAATGCTGTCACCCAATGCTTTACTCATGTGTCCCTAGCAATGCTGGGGACAACAAGCCACTGTGCTGCCAGCCTCATAATTATGTGCAGGACATGACCCTCCACTGGTTTGTGTGTGGCTCCAGAGAGTCCTCCCAGTTACTATAAATAGAAAACGCTCTGCAGGCCGCAGCCTCGCTCTTCTCCTGCACACTGTACCATCTCTGATCGTACCTAGCAGCCCCACAGTGAGTGCCCTACACCATCCAGGTTCCTGTGAAAGCCCCACACACACAGCATACACATAGCAACATCGCCTACTGACACATATGTCCAAGAATGTGTCCCCATCAATAAACAGTGTCTTGGGCATGGTGTAGTCTCTCTCTTCCTACCACTGCTCTAACTCCCCTGGGGGTGACTGTGGTGCCCTTCTGGTCTTCAGTGTGACCTCCTCTAACACTTTCTACCCTACAAACCCGATAAGGTAAAGAGAAATCTACACTAAAAGCAGCTCACTGGGTATTCAGGACAACACCTAAATTCCCCACCCCACTAAAGGGCATTTGAGATACACGTGACATCCTCCTGCATCAATTCACTCCACACATGTAATCCCTTAATCCAAACAGGCTCCACAATCCCAGGTCCAAAAAACGCTGTTCACAACTTCACCTTGCTGTTCTCCAGGTAATGCACACCCCTCCTCCGACCCACTAGCCACTCCCTATCTCCATGGCTCCAACTTCACCCCTCTCCCCTCCACACCAAGTCCTAGTTCCTCCCAAATGAGGTTTGGGTGTTGTCTCTGTACACAAAGGACTATCTCTACCCCCAACAAAATAAATTCGTCTCAAAAATCTTTGCAAAGAACACAGCATGGTGCCCCAACCCTGTAATTCTGGCCTTCAGAAAGCTGAGGCAGGAGGGTCGCTGAATTCAAAAACCAACCTCATGGCTACATGTTGAGTTTGAGGAGGCTGTCTCAAAGCAAAGAAAAGCTTACCTTACTTACTCCAGCCCAATAAATATTTGGTTTGCAGACCCAGAGTAAAGAATATTCCATAGGGCATACAGCTGTAGACCACAGGGCGAGTTTCAAATCCTGACCACTCATTTTCATCTATAAAATGGACCACGTGACAGACATTCCATCCTCCAGCCCTTAGGGTCTACTGTACTTAACACAAAATAATCCTAACCCTATGGGGCCAGGGACCACAAAGGCTAGCTTTCACTATCAAGGAGCATGTGAGCCTCCCTGAAACCCACTAGCTCTCGCCAGGAATATTTGGGGTATTCCTGTCGGGGTGTTTTTGTTCAGATCGGGAATCGCCCCTGTCTACTGGTGTACTGATTCAAGTTAAAAACATCAACAACAAACCCGGGACTCTGCCAAGAGCTGCCTGGCTGTGAAACCTTAGTAAACCGACTCCTCCTCCTGCCTCAGTTTCGCCCTCCAGGGCAACCCGCCGTTCCAGCAAAGCACACTCGCGACACAAACAAGTCTCCGGCTAGGAGCTTTCAGAAGGGAAATATTACTCAGAAAGGGTCGAGGGATGGAAAGCCTAGCCAAAAACCGCTAAGTCACCTCTCATGGGGCGCGGGTCCTCCCCGGGGTCCCCGATTACCTGGGCGGGTGATCGCCGCGGTGACTGCAGAACCGTGGGAATTCCGGGCGTCGCGCAGACTCAGAGCAGCCACCTCTAGAGTCCGCCCCGCTGTGATTGAGCTGCGGCAACACAGATCGCTGAGCCCGGGCTACCTGCGCAGCCTGATTTGTGCAGCCTCGGAGTGTGGCGTATAAGGAAACCAATAGAAGCTGAGACTGAGGCCGGCAAGCCAGAAAGACTACGAATCCCAGTGTGCGTGGGCGGGGCTTCGGACCCTGTGGGCGGAGCTTTAGGGCCCTGTGGTCAGAGGTTGGGGCTGCGTCTTCTCAATGAGCTAGGCATGAGCACCTAGGTGTCTGGGGACTCTACGGACAGTGAGTGAGAAGTCGCGCGAACTAACTGGTCTCCAGCCTTGTCAGCGCACTGGACCTACGGATGCTACCCCGTAGTCCACCCACAACAAAGGACTGTTGTTTTGGGGTTTTTTTTGGTCTGCCTTGGCCTATGATCACAACACCCACCCCACCCCCAACCTCCAGAAATGTATGGCCACCCCAGCTCTACAGACAAGACATCTGACAAAATCAAGGAGCTTAATTTTTTTCAGGCTCCCAAGACACTTTCAGTGGCGGAAGCTAACCTTAGTAGTCTGGTTCCTGAATGCTAAAATCCTAATTCCCTGTCACGTCCCAAGTGTTCGGTGTCACAGTGAGCTGGAGAGGAAGTAAAATACTCTATATGCAAGTTCCAGAAGCTGGTGCTCAGTGAATGAGTTGGATGGAGTTGTGACAGAGTTCATGTAGTCTTGCCCGAGTATACCAGGACCCAAAACAGGGCCAACTCATTTGGCCTGGGGCTTACTGGTCAAGCTAGACTGCTGGCCAGTGAATCCAGGAGATCAGCTGTGTCTTTCTCCCTAATGGTCACACAAGTTTGTTACACTTTGAGCCATTCCCCACCCCACCCCCCGTCCCTGAATCTTTCCCCCTCCTCCCCCCAAGTCTTAGGCCTGGCAACCCACAGCAGGTCTGCTCCCTATCTCGGTTAATAAGATCATAGCCGCATCTGCCAGCTTAGTATTATCTCTGGCCATGTTTGCAGACAAGGAGAGTTGAATCATTGTGAGAGACTGTAAGGGCAGCAAAATGAAGATAACAACGGACACTTGGAAGAAAACATTTGCTGTCACTGACCTTAGCATACGGCCACATGGCCTAGGATCACAGCTTGGAGGTGACCTTGGGCTTCAAGTCAAAACCCTATGATGAAACATGCCTTCCGGTCTTCCACCGTGAGTATTTGAAGCACATTCATGGACTCACTGAACATATTTACCAGGCCCCTTTAAGTGCCACACATAGCCAAGTATTGAGATAAATAGGATTTTATTTCTTCCCCTTGGGCATTAGAAATGTGTCCTTAGCCACTTCCTATCTCACCCAAAATAAAAGGTAAACTTTGACGGTTAGGCCTTAATAATGAAAGGGACATCCTGGCCTGTGGCCTGATGTGTTCAGACAAAGGACCTGGGAAAACCTTTTCCCTCCCTCAGCAATAGTTGAGTTGAGTGGACCAGAAGAGAAGGCACTGTAAGTGGATACCTAGTAGAAGATGCTGGGGGTTGCCAAGGTGATAGCCGGGGAGCCCAGGAGACCTGCAAGGCGATGCCAGAGAGGTCTGAGTCCAGGCCTGGGAGCACAGTTGAGCTCTGCTTTCAAGTTATCTGGATTCAGATTTCAACCCCACACCCACTACAAGCGTCTTGCCCGGAACTAGCTCATCTTCTCGGTTTCCTCATACCTGGCAGCAGCTAAGTGCCCCATAAATATAAGGTTCAATGGTCCCTTGGGCAGTGGGTGTAACTTGAGAATTCTTTTCTTTTCTGGGACAGGGTTTCTCTGCGTAGGCCTGGATGTTCTGGAACTTTCTCTGTGGACTAGGCTGGCCTTGAACTCAGAGATCTGACTGCCTCTACCTCCAGAGTGCTGGGTGGGAATAAAGGAGTGTGTCACCTCTGCCCTCTTGAGAATTCTAATGAGGAAAAACAAGGTAGCTTGGTATGGTTGAATACACCTATAAATCCCAATGCCTGGGAGACTGAGGCAGGGACATTGCCTTCAGTTCAAGGCCAGCCTGGGCTATATAATGAAACCCTGTCTCAAAAAATATAAAAAATAAAATAAGATAAAATAAAGAGAGAAGGGAGGGAAGAGAAAAGAAAGGAAAAGAAGGGAGGGAGGGAAAAAGAGAGGGAGGAAAAGAGAGAGGGAAGGACAGAGGGAGGGAGGGAGGGAGGGAGGGAGAGAGGGAAACAGAATCTGTGACCTTGGCAACTGTCTTCACTCTATTGCTTGCTCATGACATGGCAGCCATGTGTTGAACCAATGGAAAACACCCCTGGCCCAAGCAAGTACCAACACAGTCCCCAGAAGCAGGCTGGCACCAAGCTTCCTGCAGACACATAGGAACTGTCCCAGCAAAATTCCTGCCAGAAAAATCCTGGTTATGGCTTCAGCTACCATCTCAGGGTTAGAGGTTAGAGACGTCAAAGGTGGAAAGGTGACGTCAGAGTGTGGCAGCCTCCCCGCTCACCAGAAGTACCAGCACAGAGGACCATTTCAGAATAAGGTTTTTTGAAAGACAAACAGTAGGCTATTGAGTGAGAGACTGAGATTATACAGAACCAGAAACAAGCAGATCTCTAACAGTTCAAGGCCAGCCCACTACTACATAGCAAATTCCATAACAGTCCGGAGTACATAAAAAGACCCTGTCTCAAAAAACAAACAACAAAAAGATACAGCAGCAGCAGGAGCTGGGCAAAGGGTGAAAGCTGTGGAATAGGTGAAGATCAGTTTCTCGACCTCAGCACCATAGACATTTGGGGTGCGCGATTCTTTGTTTTAGGGAAAGCTGTCCTGTGCTCTACAGGAGGCTTTGCTGGGCTCTAGCCACCTGGTGCAGGTAGTACCCCTCCTGCAAGTTATGACAAACAAAAACATGTCTACAGATGCTACCAAAAACTATCTAGGAGAGGAACACACACACTGCCGCTGCCGCTGCCGCCGCCGCCGCCGCCGCCGCCGCCGCTGCCACCACCCTGTTTAGACCCACCAACTCAGAACGAGAACTGACTACATCCTTTTGTGCGTGCATTTGGCCATTCATTGTGTCTGACCTGGAGCTAGAAGCTGTGGACTCAGGGTCCAGACTGCATGGGTCTCAATCCCAGCTTTAGTACTTCCTGTTGTGCAACCTCAGACAAATCACTGAACTCCAGGTTCTGCATTTGTGGCACAGCCATGTCAGCCACAGTACTTTGCTTTAACCTCCTTGGGACCGTGTTGAGATATGGGGTCTTTAAGAAGAGTTCAGGACTCTTGTCAGTACAGCAGTGGGTGGGTTGGGAGGGGAGTCGGCTTCTGAAGAAAACATGACTTTACACTCAGCCCCCCACCCCCACTCCCATCCCACCCCCACCCCTGCCCTGAGACATTTTTGGTCCCATTGTGGTCTCCACCACTGTCAACCAGATAAGCTTCAATTTTTTATAAAAACACACACACACACACACACAAAATACTTTTTAAGGCCAGTAAGATGGCTCTGCTGTAAAGATACCTCCTGCCAAGCACGATGAGGTGAGTAAAAACCCAGGACCCACAAAGTAAGAAAGAGAGTACGAACTCCCACAAGATGTCCCCTGACCTCCACAACTGACAACTGTGCTCTAGTGCACACATGCATACACTAAATAAATATAAATTTGAATTTTACCCAAAAAAAAATTCTGTAGTTTATAGAGAACTGTGGCTTTTTCTGCTTTAGAAGCACAAATGGAGAAGACAACGTGTCACGGAAAAACCCTTAGGGCAGATTCTCAAGCTGTGTGAACTAATTACCAAGTATGATAGCATCAAGCACTAGCTCGAGCCCGCAAGACCCCAGAAGTCAATTCTCCCCACCACACATAAAGTGACTGCTGTAGTTGGAATATGACCCTCAAAGGCCTTGTGCTGCACCACAATTCCCAATGCAGTAATGCGAAAGCCGTGGGGCCTTTGAGAGATGTGTAGGCTATAGGACCTGCAGTACGGGAGTGTGTGCTCTTCCTGTGGGAGTGAGTTGGTTCTTGGAGGAGGTTAGTAATCCCGAGAACATATCCATCACAAGGATTTGACTTCCTCGGCTCTCTCTTGCTTCATCTCTACCACATGAGCTCTTCTTCCCTTCCCCTGTGCCCCAAGATAGCACAAGGCTTTCGCCAGAAGTCAAACCACAGGCCAAGATAACCTGTTTTCTTGACTAGTCTGCTAGTCGCTAAGGCATTTTCCCTCAGGGTTAGAGCCCCTGATAGGTTGCCCAAGCAACCCCATACCCATGTGCATACAGGCACTAACTAGACTCAGCTGGCATCTACTCTCTCTCTCTCTCTCTCTTTATTATTATTATTATTATTATTATTATTATTAGAAATGTGTGTGTGTGTAAGCCGGGCATGGTGGCACACGCCTTTAATCCCAGCACTTGGGAGGCAGAAGCAGGTGGATTTCTGAGTTTGAGGCCAACCTGGTCTACAAAGTGAGTTCCAGGACAGCCAGGACTACACAGAGAAACCCTATCTCAAAAAAGAAACGAGAAAACACACAGAATTGTAATGTGTAACTCAATGAACTCACAAAGTGAGCACATTCTGAACCATGAAACTGAGCCTGACCCACACCCAAGGGCACTCTGGAAACTCAATAGTGGTTTCTCCTGGTTTTATTTATTTTTATTTTATTTTATTGAATTTTTTTTTAGGACCTCTTCTTGCTCTAGTTAGCCTCCCTCACTTTGGTCATCTCTGCTCGCTCAGTCCCTGCTCGCTCCAGCCCAAAGATTTATTTATTATTATTATAATACATAAGTACACTGTAGCTGTCTTCTGACACACCAGAAGAAGGCATTAGATTTCATTGCAGATGGTTGTGAGCCACCATGTGGTTGCTGGGATTTGAACTCAGGACCTTCAGAAGAGCATTTAGTGCTCTTACCCGTTGAGCCATCTCACCAGCCCCATTTCTATTTTTTAAAAAAGATTTATTTATTGATTATATGTAAGTACACTGTAGCTGTCTTCAGACACTCCAGAAGAGGGAGTCAGATCTCTTTACGGATGGTTGTGAGCCACCATGTGGTTGCTGGGATTTGAACTCCGGACCTTCGGAAGAGCAGTCGGGTGCTCTTACCCACTGAGCCATCTCACCAGCCCTATTTCTATTTTTTGAGACAGGGCCTCACCATGCAGCTCTAGCTGTCCTGGGAACTCACTATGTAGATCAGGCAGGCATGAGTCTAATTTTATTTATTTTTGTTTAATGTGCATTGGTGTTTTGTCTGCCTGCATGTTGGTATAACGGTGTTGGATCCCCTGGAACTAGAGTCAGAGACAATTGTGAGCTGTTGTATGAGTACTGGGAATTGAACCTGGGTCCTTTGGAAGAGAAGCCAGTGCTCCTGACCACTGAGCTATCTGTCCAGCCCCTGTATTTTCTCTTCTTGCTCCCAATTCCTGTTATCACTATTCTGATCACATACCACTTACCTTTTCTTTTTATTTTTTAGAATTGTGCTGATTATATAACATTAAAAAATTTCCATTTAACCGCTCCCCCTTTTTCCATTTTGATTTTTAAAATATGTGTATGTAGGTGTGTAAAGGTGTCCAAGGAAGCCAGAGGAGGGCGTTGAGCCTCATAAAAAGGGAGTTGTGAGCTGCCCTGTGTGAGTGCTGGAACTGAACTCAGCCTCTCTTGGAAGAACAGCAAGCTCTCTTAACTGCTATGCGTCTCTCCAGACTCTCTCCCCTCCCCCATTATACCAATTTTAAATGTGTGCTACTGGCATTGGTAACACTGCATGCTTCTGCTACCATCAAAACTTAATGTCATAATCCCCGTCACAAAACCATTCACATCTCTCCCCGAAAAACACCCTACGATCCTCTGACCCCAGGCTCTCCTTGTGACCTCATTTCCTGCATTTCACAACTGGCCCAGCACCAGCTTTTGTGTCTGCAGCAGTTAGTTCCCAAAATGTCCTTCCCCTTCCAGTCATGCAGCTGGTTTCTATGGTCATGAGGGTAACCCTTCCTCAGAGCATCTGTTTTAAGCCAGTTGACTTAAAACAACCTAGAAGCCCTTCTTCTTGATCTAGACTCCTACCTAATTTTACCACCTGAGCATCTAAATTGGTGGAGAATATCTGTAATGCCAGCTCTAGGAATGAGGCAAATTACCACACGTTTGAGGAACAACCTGGGTTGAGTTCCAGAACAACCCAGAACAAGGTCCTGTCTTTAAAAAATAATTTAAATTTAAAAAAATGTAAAAAGAAGGGAGGGAGGGACTGGAGATATAGAAAGCTGGAAACATGCTTGCCTTGAATGAAGCCCTGAGTTTGATCCCCAGTACAGGAAGGAAGGAAGGAAGGAAGGAAGGAAGGAAGGAAGGAGGGAGGGAGAGCGAGGGAGGGGAGGGAGGGAAGGAAGGATGGAGGGAAAAAGGAGGAAAGGGGGAGGGAAGGAGGGAGGGAGGGAGGGAAGAAAAGAAAATGGGGAAGGAAGATAGACAGGGAGAATAAATTTGTTGGTTTTCTGGCTGATAGACAAACTTTAAATTGCTTGATAGCTAGGGCCCAACTATTTATTTTCTAAGATGCTTAGTAAAAATATTATTAATTGAATTAGACAGACAAGCATAGCTTCCTATGCCTATAATCCAGGTCCTTAGGAAATGGAGGCAGGAGGATCAGTAATAAAGGCCAACCTGGCCTATGAGACTTTGTTTCAAAAAAATCTAAGTGAAAAGTGAAAATTTTGTGTCATAAGGCTGGGGATTCAGCCCAGTCGTAATGTCTGTTGGAAAGGTGGGTCTCTTCTGTCAGTGATGAAGCATTTCCTTACCTCAGTGATAGACTGTATTCTGGGGCCCTCCAAAAGCTCTTACTTAGGTGAGAATCTCTGATCATAATGAGCCAGGCTGCTGCCATTGTGTTCAGTGGCCAAGGGGGATCAGCAGGACAATGAACACCTGACAGGTGGAGAGATTTTAGTGGCCAGTGGCAGAGAGGTCTGCTGTCGCCTTGCGGGTCAAGGGACTGCCACAGATATGCAGACAGGCTTGAGGAGCTAGGAGAGTTCCCTAACACCACTAGCATGGAAATGGGGACATCAGTCAACAACTCGAAGGGAATTTAGAGGTGGCTCTTTCCCGAAGCTTCCAAGGAAGGTCCCAAACTGTGACCAAAGAGAAACAGTAGCTATTGTGGATTCTCACTCCATTTTGCAGGTAAGTGTTGGGAGCCGCCCTCACATTTGCCATTACAAGATGGCGCTGACAGCTGTGTTCTAAGTGGTAAACATAATCTGCACACGTGCAGGGGCAGTTTTCCCGCCACGTGTTCTGCCTTTCTCGTGATGACAACTGAGCCGATGGGCTGCAGCCAATCAGGGAGTAATACGTCCTAGGCGGAGGATAATTCTCCTTAAAAGGGACGGGGTTTTGCCATTCTTTTTCTCTCTCTCCTCTCTTGCTTTCTTGTTCTTTCTCTCTCTCTCTTGTTCTTGCTTTTTCTCTCTCTTGCTCTTGCTTTCTTGTTCTTGTTCCTTTTCTCTCTCTTGCTCCCTTTGCTCTCTTGCTCTGGCTCTTGCTTCTTGCTCCTAAAGATGTAAGCAATAAAGCTCTTGCGCTCTGGCTCCTAAAGATGTAAGCAATAGAGCTCTTGCTCTCTTGCACTCTTGCTCCTGAAGATGTAAGCAATAAAGTTTTGCCGCAGAAGATTCCGGTTTGTTGCGCTCTTTCCTGGCCGGTCGCGAGAACGCGGGTAAGGGAATTTAGAGGTGGCTCTTTCCCGAAGCTTCCAAGGAAGGTCCCAAACTGTGACCAAAGAGAAACAGTAGCTATTGTGGATTCTCACTCCATTTTGCAGGTAAGAGAAACAACTTACTTTAAATGTTAAGGTCAAAGACCAATATAGTAGTACACGCCTTTAATTGCAGCGTTCCGGAGGCAGAGGCAAGCAGATCTCTCTTAGGCTAGTCTGGTCTACATTGTGAGTCCCAGGGCAGGGCTACAGAGAGACCTTGTATCAAAAATTAGAAGAAGGAGGAGGAGGAGGGGGAGGGGGAGGGGGAGGAGGAGAAGGAGGAGGGGGGGGAGGAGGAGGAGGGGGAGGAGGAGGAGGAGGAGGAGGAGAAGGAGAAGGAGAAGGAGAAGAAAGGAGAAGAAAGGAGAAGAAAGAAGAATCCTTATCATCATCCCTGGTCCCAGTGTTTGCCTATTAGACATGCTTGCCTACCAGGTGGAAACAGAAATTAACTTTTTAACATTACTGGGAGATGCAGACTCATCTGAGCTGCTTAGTAATTGTCCTTAGTAATTGTTTCTTCTTCATTCATCCCTGATAGCCCTTCGTAAGCAAACCTCACTGCCATCTTCAAATCCAACGCAGTGGTCAGAGAGTTTGTTCATTTGTTAACGTTTGCATCACTAAGGTCTTGTGTGTGCTAGGCAGACATTCTACCTCAGAGTCACACTTTTAAAACGTCTTAATTACACTTACTTATTTCTCTGTGTATAGGTGCTACGCCAGGTATGTGACCATCAGGGGACAACTCGAAGGAATTGGTTCTCTCCTTCTTCCCTGTGGGTCCTCCGGGTCTAAGTCAGGTCACCAGTCTTGACTGCAGGCATCTTTATCTGAGAAGCCACCTCTCCAGCCCTAGAATCACAATTTTCAATATCCAAACTTTACAGATCACTTCTCTGCCCAGGCCACAGCTTTCTGTGGTCCCTGTGACCTACCTTCCTGGCTTCCTCTTACCACTTCCTGTCCCCTGGCTTCCACCTATTCCAGCCAAATTGGCTTCTTAACTGAAATCCAATGTACCGAGTTCATCCTGCCTGGGACTCATCCTTGAATGGTTTCCCCTTTTTGAGAGGCTCTTGACTCCAAATTCCCAAGGTCTGTTTATGCGTTAGTACGTGCTGTAGAATATAAAAAGAACACAGAAAAAGTATACCGTATGATTGTTATGGGAATGAAAATTGTGTCTGGCTATGAACAAAAACTCCCGTGAGGAGCCTGTGTCTGCAGAGACTGATGGACCAACTGGAATTTCAGCACAGAAGAGGGATTGGGATTCTACAGGTTCAGAGGCTAATAATTACTTTATCTTGGATCAGTTTTAGCTTCTGGAACAGCCATGCCTTGCTCTACTCTATATCTGAACTAACACTTTGTTATAATGATGATGATGATGATGGTGGTGGTGGTGGTGGTGATGGTGATGATGATGGTGGTGGTGGTGATGATGATGATGATGATGATGATAACTCTTAAAAGCTATTAACTTAGCAAACACCAGCTTCTGCTGATCCAAGAGCTAAGCCTGGATAGCATCAGATAGCATCGTAGGCCTACAGAATCTCTCTCTCCGTTTCCTCCTAGGTATCTCTCCAGTGTACACACCAATGTATTTAAACTTGCCTTGACTTATGATTTTCTTTTTCTGTAAAACTGTAAAAACCCTGTGAAGCTGCTTCTGCCTTGGAAGGTAGATTTAGCGTAACCTAAACCTATGTTCCCAGACCATGGTCATTCAAAATGGCTCCAGAGCGAGCTATCTCTTACGCTCTTTAAGATGAGAGCTGTGATTTAAACATCGGCTAGTAGCTAGAGCACGGTGATGTATGCCTCTACTGTCAGCTGAGGATGAAGGATTCTGAGTTCGAGTTCACCCAGTGCTATTCAGGGTGATGCTCTTTCAAAACCCACGTAAACTATACATGTCTATCAGCATGCATGGTCACCCCATCTACTCACTACCTGGCTCAAAGGTTAAATTGCATCAACTCCTCAGAAGGCCCTGTGGGTTCAAACTCAATCATAGCTCCTTCCCCATGTCATGAAGACTGATGATTTCTTTGCTTTTCTTCTTCTATGTGAGCATGAATCTGTCTGTTTACACGTTTACATGTTCATGTATATGCATTTTATACTCTAGTACATGTGCACTAATGTGTTCTTGCATGTGGAGACCAGGGGCTGGCAATGGGTGTCTTCCTTAATTGTTTTCCATCTTATTTCTTACTTTGTGTTTTTCCAAGACAGGGTTTCTCTGTGTTGCCCTGGCTGGCCTGGAACTCGCTCTGTAGACCAAACTGACCAAACTCACAGAGATCTACCTGTCACTGTTTCCCAAGTACTGAGATCAAAGACGTGCCACCACTGCTCAGCTTCACTATTTTATTTTTTAAGACAGAGTCTTTCACTGGATCTTGGCTGACAGATAGCCATCTCTTTCCACCTCCTCAAAGCTGGGGCTCTGAACACACCTCATCATACCTACCTGGCCTTTTACACGGGTGCTGGAGATCAAACTCAGATCTTCTTGCTTGCATCTTTTTATGTGTTTGGCACCCAAACAGCCACAGAAAACTACCACTCTGAATCTTATACCAGACCCGCATAGGGAAGTTAGTTAGGCTACACAAATTCAGGAATAGGAGGTTAAGGCCAGCTCTACTGCTTATTGTTGGCCATCATGAAAGTGTTGATTATCTTCCTGTGCCTCAGCTTCCCTGGCTGAGAAATGGGGCTAATGATAATACCTCCCTCTCCCTCTGTTGCGAGGATTAAATGTTCTCATGCCTATTGGATGAAGCCTAAAACAGTGTGGAGCATGGGGACATGCCAGCATTTGTTCTAACCCTATCTCACGTAGTCCTATCAATCCATCTCAGCTTTTACAAGTCACCTCCCTCCCATCAGCACATTCAAATGGGCAGATGCTTCCACCCATATCCCCTGGAGCCTGAGCTGAAATGTTTGAAGACAGTCTCCTTCCTCCCGAGAGGATCGAGAGTGCTCTTTTGAGAGCACTTTCTCCCAGCTCCGGATGAGGAAGGCAGGATTGCTCTGCTGTTCTAGACAGATTTTTCTGCTTCCCGAAACTACGTCTGGCTCAGAAGCACTGCTTAGTCCGTCCGCAGTGACATTCCTGGGCTGTGCTTCCATTCTGTTCTGCAGAACACCCCGAATGCTTACAGCATGCTGGCTGAATGTCAAACAAGGAGCTGACCCAAGGAGCCCTCTCGATTCAACAGCTGGCAACTTTTCTAGAAGAACTAACCCTCTGGCCCTGGACTGTTCTGATGTAGCCTAAAGGGGCCTCGTATTTGCTAAATAGCCGAAAAGAAATGACCTTGAGCTTTCCGATCCCCCTGCTCTATCTCCCAGGCCCTGCACCTCCACGCTTAGTTAAGTGTGCAGGCAAGAAAGGCTCTACCAACACAGCCACATTCCCAGTCCAAAACTCTGTTTCTGGCTTTTCGCTGTAAAATTTTACAGCTGGAATACCTTTGTCTATGAATAGCCCAGGACCAGCCGGGCGTGGTGGCACGTGCCTTTAATCCCAGCACTTGAGAGGCAGAGGCAGGTAGGTTTCTGAGTTTGAAGCTAGCTTGGTCTACAGAGTGAGTTCCAGGACAGCCAGGGCTACACAGAGAAACCCTGTCAATAGCCAGGACCTTGATTTTTTTCCCAACCCATGAATTGAGGCCTTGAAGGCTACCTGGGCTCAAGCAGCAAAGGCCCAGTGAGCAGCTGGTTCACAGCCAAGACATCTCAGGGTAGGAGAAAGAGAGGCTGAGAGGCTGGGCTGAATCTGAGCTGCCACACCCTGACTTGTGGAAAGAGTTCGTTATCAGTAGGCTCCCTTTTCTGTTGCTTCCTTCTCCAAAATTGAACTTTTTCAAATTTAGATTTTTTTTTACTAAACCAAAGAACTACTGCCAATATGATGTCTTGCTGTACATCCGTTTGCAGCCCTTTAATGAGCTTGAAAAGGGCTGGTGAGATTCCCCTATTGCTTTCCATTGTTATACTGGAACCCCGACTTCCCCAACGGCCTCTGAAATGCACAGCCGTAAGACTGGTTTGTGGTGTTCAGTCAAACACACACACCATAGCGTTAGCTCAAAAATAAAAATAGTTAACGGGAGTGCCGAGTTCCTCTTTTTTCTTCTTTCTTCTAGAGCAAGCTTTTGTTTAAGAGGCAAATCACTCCTGAGGAAATAAAAACTCAAAACAGGAAGCAGAAGCTATCTGGCAGAGCACTGTGCTCAGCAAAAGTCTCAGAAGCAGACTTGGGTTCATGTAAGTGAGACCTGAATCAACAAGAAAACTAAACAGCCTGTGTAGGCAGATTCAAGGTACCCTGTAAGAAGGCTTTATGGTAACAAACATCCATGGGGTCCTCACCTTCCTTCTGTCATTCAAGCCTGGAGCCCCTACATCTAAATTTACTGTAATCTCCCTTCAGAGCAACTGCTCCTGTTGATGAAAGAAAGAAAGAAAGAAAGAAAGAAAGAAAGAAAGAAAGAAAGAAAGAAAGAAAGAAAGAAAGAAAGAGAAAGGAAAAGGAAAAGGAAAGGAAAGGAAAGGAAAAGATAAAAGCCCCTTTTTACATTCTCTAAAAGATCTTCTTTCAGATAGTACGACAATACTAGGATTGTTTGCTTCAATTTGAAACATTTTCTTCTACTATATTGCCTGAAACTTTGGGTACAACAGTGTGAGTAGGCCTTGGGGTTTTGTTTTTATTTTTTTTTAAGAAATCATTTGTTATTGTGAAATGTTTCAAAATAAGACCACAGACTCTCTTTACTCTCGACCCTATACCTCTCTTTTCTCTTCTCTCCTCTTTTCTCTTCTACCTACCACTTCTTGGCAGCCATGAGTGGCTTTCTGCCCTAAAAACACAGAACTCAGTGACTGTGGACTGAAACCCTCTAAAACCATGAGACAAAGTAAACATTTCTTTCTCCATTTCTCTGTCCACAGATGAATGAACATAGACTTTGCTAGCACAAAGACCTAAGTTTGATATCTAGAACTCTCATAAAAACTCTAGACATTGGGCTGGAGAGATGGCTCAGCAGTTAAGAGCACTTACTTCTCTTCTGAAGGTCCTGAGTTCAAATCCCAGCAACCACATGGTGGCTGACAACCATCCATAACGAGATCTGTCACCCTCCTCTGGAGTGTCTGAAGACAGTACAGTGCACTTATAATAAATAAATCTTAAAAAAAAAAAAAACTCTAGACATGTCTGGGATAGGCATGACCAGCTCTGAGGAAGGACACTGATGGAATCCTGGGGCCCACTGGCCAGTCTATTTAGCTGTACTGGTGAACTCCAGACAAACGAGAGGCCTTATCTCAAAGGAGGAGGCTGAGGATTGCATTCCTGAGGTTGACACTGAGACTGTCCTCCAACCTACACACACACACACACACACACACACACACACACACACACGAGTCTCAGGGTTTCTATTGCTAAGATGAAACACCATAACCAAAAATCAATTTGGGAAGATAGGGTTTCTTTGGCTTACACTTTTATATCTCTGTTCATCATTGTAGGAAGTCAGGACAGGAACTCAAACAGGGCAGGAACTCAAACAGGGCAGGAACCTGGAGATAGGAGCTGATGCAGAGGCCTTGGAGGAGTGGTGCTTGCTGGCTTGCTCCCTATGGCTTGCTCGTTCAGCTTGCTTTCCTATAGAGCCCAGGACCACCAGCCCAGGGATGGCGCCACCCACAATGGGCTGGGTCTTCCTGCATCAATCACTAATTAAGAGACCACCTTACATGCTTACCTATAGCCTGATCTTATGTAGATGTTTTCTTGATTGAGGTTCCCTCCTCTCAGGGGACTTTAGATTGTATCTGGTTGAGATAAAACTATCTAGTACACAGCAGAGTATGCATGCACATGTGTGCGTGTGCGCACACACACAGACACACACGCAGAGAGAGAAATAATAAAAAGGCTTTATAATAACCAACATCTATCCATCCACCATCAGTTGTATTGGTCATAAGGCTGTATCCTATTTGTTTCCAACCCTTAAAAATCAACTAATCTGACAATCTGCCTCTATTTTGCAATGGTCCTACACGTCACTCTAATTCACTGCTATGTCTGCTGGCCACCTGCCTCTTTATGGTTTCCCACACACGAGCTAATCACAAGGTTACGGCTGCTGTTTCCGGGTTTCCCGTTACCTCCTGGCATACATGCTCTGCTGGAACAAACACAGAACAAAGTACAGGGCCCCAGGAGGAGTTTGTCGTGACTCACTGAACTCATGTGACCAAATTTGTGTGGGACAACTTAGAAATAATGCTTTCAATTCCTTTTTTAAATGCAAATACAAGAGAAATCCCTAAGAGTTCACAATAACCAGTGTGACATTTGACTTTAGTTTTTACTCCACTTTAATGGGAATAGCTTAAGACAAAGTCAGATAAACATGTCAGAGAGAAACTGTTATACAGCTGGCCGGATGGGGTGGCAAATACTTTTAATATCATCACTCTGGAGGCAGAGCGATCTCTGTGAGCTCAAGGATAGCCTGGTCTACAGGTCTACTTAGTGAGTTCCAGACCAGCCAGAGCTACATAATGAGACCCTGTTTCAAGAAAAAAGGATATACTTATCATATCTACAACTTTTTTTTTTTTTTTTTTTTTTTGGTTTTTCGAGACAGGGTTTCTCTGTGTAGCCCTGGCTGTCCTGGAACTCACTCTGTAGACCAGTGTGGCCTTGAACTCAGAAATCCACCTGCCTCTGCCTCCAATGTGCTGGGATTAAAGCCACAAGCCACCACTGCCTGGCTATCTACAACTCTCTTTATCCCTGCTTCCTTCACCTGAAAATAACTACTATCATGACGTACTATTTATTTTTCTATAAATTTTATATTCCTAATATGTATTTGTATAGCTATATAATTTACGTACTATTTGTTAATTCTTTTTTTTAAATTTTTTTGGATGTATTTATTTTTTTATATGGGTACACTGAAGCTGTCTTCAGACATATCAGAAGAGGGCACCAAATCCCATTACATATGGCTGTGAGCCACCATGTGGTTGCTGGGAATTGAACTCAGGACCTTTGGAAGAGGAGTTGGTGCTCTTAACTTCTGAGCCATCTCTCCAGCCACCACTGATTCTTTTAATATATGTTTTGTTGTTGTTTGAAGACAGGGTTTCCCTGGGTAACCTTGGCTATCCTGGAACTCACTCTGTAGACTAGCCTGGCTTCAATCTAGATCTACCTGCCTCTATCTCCCAAGTGCTGAAATTAAAGGCATGGACCATCACTGCCAGGTTTATATATATTTAGGCCATGTATAACCTTCTGCAACTTTTTGACTGCTCAATTATTGTGTGTATCACGTTTGTGTTATGTGTGGGCAGAGGCCAGAGGTTTGGGAATGAAAATTCCTGAAAAGAAGCTATGTCTGGCTGTGAACAAAAACTCTTGGAAGGAGTTTTTATGTCTGCAAATTGGAATTTCAGCACTGTGGAGAGATTGGAACTTTGTAAGTTCAGAGACTAATTGCTTTATCTGGAGCTAGTTTTAGCTTCTGGAACAGCCAGGCCAAGCCTTGCCCCACTCTGCATCTGAACTAATATCTCGTGACGATGATGATAACGATGATAATAATAATACTTACTCTTTAAAAGCTATTAATTAGTAGAACACTAGCTTCTGCTGACCCAAGAGCTAAGGATGTCACTAGATAGCATCTCAGGCCTGTAGAACAGCTACCCCATCTTGTTGTACCTGCTCTCTAGTATATAGAACAGCTACTCCCATCTCATACTGGCCTCTCTGATATACCAACCAACCTGTTTTGAACTTACCTTGATTCATGACTTTCTTTGTTCTGTAAAACTATTTTTAAAAAATCTGGGAAACTGCTTCTACATTGGAACATGGCTCGATTTGATATGTTAACTAGGCACCTCAGCCGTGTGCCCCAGGGTTTGAGACATCTAGAACGGAGAGCAGGCAGTGTATAGTAATGGGAGTGATGGATGATGTAGTCCAATGGTTCTCAACTTTTCTGGTGCTACGACCCTTTAATACAGTTCCTCACGCTGTGGTGACCCCAGCCATAAAGTTATTTCGTTGCTACTTCATAACTGTAATTTTGCTACCGTTGTGGGTTACAATGTGAATATCTGATATGCAGGGTATCTGATATGTGACCCTCCCCAGGGGGGTCACGATCCACCGGTTGAGAACCATTGGTGAAGTCCCTGGTTTAACTGATTCTACTTTGCCCTTCTTGGCTCTTCTGACTCCTGAGTCACTCTCTCCTCCAGTTACCCTGGAGTGAGAACTGAGTGAAACTACACCCTCAGCATCTGCAAGCCTAACAGGGAAGGAACAATTATCTCTGCTGCTGGGGACCCTCCCCCCTGACCCCGCCCCAGAGGTGGGGGGCAGTGAAGAGCATCCACATTATAGTAACTGAATTACTCCCTTTAAGCAATGACAGTACAAACTACCCTAAAACTGAGATAAGGACTGAACCTTAACCAAGAATGCTTAATTATACAAATCCCATCAGGAACTAATTTCCCCTCTAAACTTAAAGTATCTATCAGTACCTCTGGATGTGGAAGTGCGTGGTCATGGGACCTCTTTTCCTCTCCCCAAAGTGGTCTTGCTGATTAAATCTCCATTCTCTGAGTTTTCCCACTGTGTACCCCTCTGTCACACTGGCATGTGTGGCAGAGCCCCATTGGGTCAGACTCACACAGCCAGTAGTAGCCTTTGCCTAACCCTTGTAACACAGAACTGGCATGGTGGCTCTGTATCTCCATAGAGCCAGGGATAGTAAGGTAGACCAGTTATCTCAGCTTGGGAGGTGGAGGAGAGAGAACTAGAAATTCGAAGTCATCTTTGGTTACAGAATCAGCTGAAGACTGACCTGGGATGCCTGAAGTCCTGCCTCAGTAGAAAAAGAGAATTTCAGTGCAAGTCAGAGTGAAAGAGTTAGCTGCGTGGTGGTGGCACACACTTTTTATCCCAGTACTCAGGAGGCAGAGGGAAGTGGATCTGAGTTTGAGGCCAGCCTGGTCTACAAGTTCCCAGACAGTCTGGGTTACACAGAGAAACAAAACAACAACTAAAAAAAAGAGAACAGAGATGATTACTTCGAGATAAGAGTACACTTCTGCTCTGGCAGGAGAGAGGGAGTGCCTTTGGGTGTCTTCACAGTCACACACACACACACACACACACACACACACACACACATTTCTGTGTTTTTGAACGTTGCATTGCCCCTAAAGTAATTTGCAACAAGGTTCAAGGATTAATTAAAGTTTAGAAATTAAGTACAAAAGTATAAATTTGTTTCTCTTATCTCAACAGATTTCCTTTGTGAATCATTTGTGAGATGTCAGCAGCTAAGGACCGGCTGGTGAGCTGAATTCTAAACTCACACATATTCATCTCATACTAGGCCTTTTACAAACACAGCTTGATGTTTTCAACATCCGTGCCTGAGATGTCTGCCGGGAAGTTAAACAATGTCTCTGTAGGCCACTTTGATTTTTATCAGTCCCACTGAAGTTTCTCTCTGCTAGATTCTTTTTTTTTTTTTTTTTTTTTTTTTTGGTTTTTTTCGAGACAGGGTTTCTCTGTATAGCCCAGGCTGTCCTGGAACTCACTTTACAGACCAGGCTGGCCTCGAACTCAGAAATCCGCCTACCTCTGCCTCCCAAGTACTGGGATTAAAGGCATGCGCCGCCACCACCGCCAGGCTCTCTGCTAGATTCTTAAGGGAGAGGTGCTTTTCCCTTCTCAGGGCTCCTTCATTTTTCCTGTCTTCTTTATAACTCCGAAGGAGTAGGATGCCATGAAATGAAATCTTTGGGGAGGGCAGGTGTTGTAGAGACAGCCAATGGTTAATACTGTGTGCTGCTCTTTCAGAGGACCAGAGTTCAATTCTTAGCACCCACATCAGGTGGCTGGCTCATAACTGTCTTTGACTCCAGTTCTAAGGAGATTGAATTCAAAATGGCTGATGTGGGTACCCCCACATGCAGACTTTCATATGCATTCCCGATTATATAAATAAATAAATAAATAAATAAATAAATAAATAAATAAATCTTTGAATTTCCACAGTTCCCTAGGCAAAAACATAACAAAACAAACAAACAGAAAAGAAAAGAAAAAAGAAAAGAAAAGAAAAGAAAAGAAAAGAAAAGAAAAGAACCAACCTAAGAAACCCTTCCAGCACTAAAGCCAGGCTGTTTCTGCCTCAGAGAGAAAGGGCATGCATTCTGAGAGAGAAGAGAGAAGAGAGAAGAGAGAGAGGGAGACCAAAATGTCTGGATTATATAGGGGAGAACCTTTGAGGGAAGGGCAGACCAGTCAGTCCCTGGGCTGGAAAGTTCAGGCTTGGGGGCAGGGTATGCCAGGTAGGGACTAAAGGATGCTGGGAGAACCTGGAGACCAGGTCTGCTTTGAGATGTAAAGTATGCACCTCAGTCCCTCGTCCCAGAGTACCAACAAACACCGACAATATGAGTCTCACTGGACTCAGAACACTGCCTTGGAGCAAAGCTTCCCTCGTGTAGTTGTCCCCCTTCGTACACCTCCCGCATCCTGTGTTAGACTAGGAAGATCTAGACCAAAGATTGGATTCCTGCTCCACCACTATGTGTAGGGGCAGGGAAGACAGTCCACCTTTTCTTAAAGGTGGGTGTGCATAAAGGTGTGCATACAGGTGTGTACATATGTGGAGAGCAGAGACAGACATTGTCTCCTTCAATTAATCTTTCCACCATGTGTTTTTAGAGATATGGTCTCTCCCCGAGTCTGGACCTTGCTGATTTGTCTAGACTGGCTGGCCATTGAGCTTTAGGGCTCCTCCTGTCTCTGTGTCCCCACTCCGAGTACAGGAATAAATCACCGCACACAGCTTTTTAATGTGGCTTCCGAGGCATTGATTTTTGAGCCTCAAGCTTGTGGATGAGACACTTCACCCACCAAGCCATTTCCCCTTCCCACATAACCAACCAGTCCTTTTGGTTCTCGGATTTTTATACTGAGGAACTGTTCTTTTGTTTTTGTTTTTTAAGATTTATTTTATGTATATAGATAGAATGTAGCTGTCTTCATACACAACAGAAGAGGGCATTGAATCCCATTGCAGATGGGTGTGAGCTCCCAGGTGGTTGCTGAGAATTGAACTCAGGACCTCTGGAAGAGCAAACTGTGCTCTTAACCGCTGAGCCATCTTCTCTCCAGCCCAGGAACTGTTCTTGAAGAACCTAAAAGTGATGATGTGTATTGTGAGCTTCTGCCCCTTGAAATAATGGTACAGTTACGGTGCCCACCAGAAATGACCTGCCAGATACAATCTATAGCCAACTGAAAGTCTTTATTCCAGCCAACTAGGACCACACTCTGACATTCCTTGCCTTCAAAACCAAGGGTTCTGACACTCAGGGTTATTATTCTAAGGTCTGGAATGCGTGTCCTGGCATCTCGGGGCTTCTTAGTGGAAGCAGTTTAATGGAAGATAAGATAAGCTGGAGGGACTTCTGCATAAGCAGGTAAGGTAAGTTAGTTGAGGCATGCTGACCTTGGGTTCCTAGAACAGAGTTAGGTAATTTTCCATGGGATTCTCCATTAAGGAGATCAAATTCTACCTAAACCTGAAATAACCCCAACGAGCGTACAAGATGGAGGAACCTCTGCACTATCGTGTCCTGTCACACTGGGATGAGACAGGCATCCCAGTCTGAGATCCATATCAGAAGGACTGAATAGCTGGAGACCAGAAGGCTAGGCAGCCTCCTGACCCATGAAAACTGTGGACACTGATAGTATTTACAGTTGTGGTAAGGCAGTGCTGATTTTTGTTTGTTTTGTTTTGTTTTGTTTTGTTTTGTTTTGAGACAGGGTTTCTCTGTGTAGCCCTGACCGTCTTGGAACTCACTCTGTAGATCAGGCTGGCCTCAAACTCACAGAGACCTGCTTGTTTCTGCCTCCCAAGTGCTGGGATCAAAGATGTGTGCCACCACTGTCTGGCAAGGCAGTGTGTTTTGAAGGCTGATTGTGGATGAGTAGAGAACTAATACATCAGACATCAATATTTCAATAAGCAAATATCACAATATATATCTCTAGAAGATAAGGACATTCCTATAGCTTAGACTTTAATTACTGCCAAAGGCCCATGTGTTAAAGCTTGGTCCCCCATATGGCTGGAAGGCTGTGGAATGTTCAGGAAGCAGGGGGCCTGTCAGGAGATCTGTGAGTCCTTCTGGGTATGTCTTCAGAGATTACGGCACTCTGGCCTCGTCCTTTTGCTTCTGCTCCACCAATGGTTTAAGTGGATCTACTCCATTAATTACGCCCCCATGGCTGCCTCAATACAGGCCCAAGGCTACAGAACCAGCTGGTCAAGATCAGAACCTCCAACCCATGAGCCAAATGAAGCTTTTAACTTTCTAAGTAGACAGTCTTGGATCCGTATTATAGAATTGAAGAACTGATTTTTTTCTTTTTCCTTCTTCCTTTCTTTTTTGTTTTGCCCTGGGTGTCCTGGGACTCACTCTGTAGACCTCCACCAGCCTCTACCTTCCAAGTGCTGGGATTGAAGGTGTGCTCCCGGGCTACCAGAGTTCAAAGTCTGAGTAAGTGGCTGAGAGAGACAAGCAAAGCGACAGCTTTGATCAAGGGGTAAGTATCACAAAGGAGGCTCGAGGAATGTGAATGAGGCAACCAGGCAGAAGTCTAAAAATGTGTTCAAGAGGAGAGAGCTGTATGAGTCAGGGTTCTCTAGAGTCACACAATTTATAGAATGAATCTATACACATAAAGTGAATTCATGGGAATCGCTTACAGTCTGCAGTCCAACTAACCCCACAGTGGGCAGCTGTGAATGGGAAGTCTAAGAATCTAGTAGCTGCTCAGCCCAGGAGGCTGGGTGTCTCAGCTGGCCGTCTGTATAAGCTGGAATCCTGAAGAAGTAGGTTTCAACAGATGTGCTGGCAAAGTGTGTGCAAACAGGCAAAGAACAAACCCTTCTTTTTTCCATTGTCCTTATGTAGGTCTCCAGCAAAAGGTATGGTCCAGATCAAAGGTGAGGCTCAGATCTGACTTAAAGGTCTGCGTTGATCTGGATTAAGAGCATAGGTCATCCCACCTTAAGACCTGGATCAAAAGATTGTGTCTTCCCGCCTCAAGATCCAGGTCACAGGTGTGCTCTCCATTTCTGGACCGTAATTCATTCCAGATATAGTCAAGTTGACCACCAAGTATTGCTGCCAAGCTATCACAAGGGCCAAACTTATTTTTCTAAGAAACTGACTCTAGCAATAACTAGCCCATTCCTACCGTTAAAAACAAAAACAAAAACAAAAACAAAACACTAACCCATTAGTTCTTCCCCATGACCTAATTACTTACTTTTGTTTTGAGATAGGGCCTCTCCTACCTAACCCAGGCTGTTCTTGAGCTCCTAATCCTCTCGCTTCAGCTCTCCAAGCTATATGATTACAGATATAGATACCTAATGGTTTCTTAAAGGTCCCACCCAAATCTCAACATTGTTGCACTGGGGATTAAATCTCCAGCACACAAATCAGAGACACAAACAAACAATGCCAGAGCACGTCTAAGAGTTTTCCTCAGGGGCTCAGTGGCAGAAGCACTCATCTCTCAGGGCAGTTTAGCTTCCAGAGAAACAGCAGAATCACCGTCACATTTGGAGGCACGTCCATACTTGCCAGGAAACAAAAAAAAAAAAAAAAAAAGTCTTTTGTAGACATATACTCTGTGGTCTGTGAACAAGAGAATGGAGAAATGCCTATTTTACCTGGCAAGCCAGATGGAAGGCACAGATTTTTTTAAGTACCCAGTGCCCTCTGCTGTTGGAAGCTAAAAATGCACAAAGAAATCAATTTCATTTTTTAAAAGCATTATTTTTATTTGTGCGTGTATGAATGTGCATGTGCATACGTACGTGTGTGTGTGTGTGTGTGTGTGTGTGTGTGTGTCCATGTCCACAGAGGCTAGAAGAAGGTACCTGATCCCCTGGAGCTGGAATTATAGGTAGTTGTGAGTTGTCCAGTGTGGGTGCTGGGAACTGAACTCTGGTCCTTTGGAAGAGCAGAAAGTGCTCTTAACTGCTGACCTGTCTCCCCAGCTCCTTCAATTTTAATTTTTTGACATTAGGTAGACCAAGGAAGTAGAACTACAGAACCAAACTGTAAGCACACAGGACTCTCAAAAGTGAGAGTAACCGAGAGCCTCCAGGGACAGAGTGGAAGAGGATGACTAATAAGGGCTGTGGAGATTCAGAGAGATGGAGCTGAGGGGCAAGTGCTCCCTCTGACCTCTGTGGAGTCACGGAGCAGACCTGTGACAGTTTTACTTCCACGGGACTTGGTATTCCTGCTTTTGGCCATCGCTCTAGTGACCCTGCAGGATGCTAAAGCTTTTTTTTTTCTGGAATTTTAAATTTTCACATCTCTGATGTCTAATAATTTTACATACTTTCACATGTGCTTTTGACAGATTGGATGTTTTCTCTTTGAAGTGCTGATTTAAGACATTAGTCAGTTCTCGTTGGGAGGACTTGGTATGCTCTAGGGGTCCTGGCCTGTTTCATTTTCCCTGCCTGTTAAAAAAATTAAAAAGCAGAGAAAACCTGAAGCACATCAGGTAGCAAGAGAGAAATCTCACACACTGCAGACAGAATCAGAGGTTTATAAAAGCTATTTGTGGGGCTGGAGAGGTGGCTCAGGGGGTAAGAGCACTGACTGCCCTTCCAGAGGTCCTGAGTTCAATACCCAGCACCCGCAACCATCTGTAATGGGATCCGATGCCCCCGATGCCCTCTTCTGGGGAGTGTGAAGACAGAACATTCATGATGTTAGGAGGTAGTTGCCTGAGTTCAGCCATCTCAAGGAACAAGGTCCACCTGGCTGGCAGGATCAAAGCTGAGTTCACGTTCTCAGGCCCCGCAAACCAACTCCTGTCCTGCTTCCTCAGATGGCTCATGCTTGTCTGTTAACCAGCAAAGGATGGTGAGAGGGAAGACGCTGTTATTCTGTTACCTAAACCAAGACACACAAGTCTCAATCGATTAGGTGCCCTTAGAAGAGAGTGGCCTTTTCAGTTCCCAAGCTTCCCGTCTGCTTTGCTAAGGGTCTTTTGCTCTGTGTGTCTTCTGCATGTGTCTGTCTCCTTCCCCCCAGTAAATATCTTTCCTTTTTAAAACATTCATTTATCCTATATAATATTTTTGGGTTCAGGATAGAAGCCAAGAAAACTCACCAGAAGCTTAAAAATTAAAGTTTTATTTTCTGTCCGTGCAAGGAGACAGTCAGTTCGGGATCTGAACAAAATTCCCAAAGGGAGATTGTACCACATTTTTATGGGATGGGAAAGCGAAGCAAGGGCCATGGGGTGGCCCATTCCTTTGTTCCCTTATCCGTCTGAATCCCAGGTCTCCTGGGTCAGTTGATTGCGTTCCTTTGTTCTTTTATCACTCTAGATTCCGGGTCAGAGTCCCAGAGGGGACGTGACTCCAAAAGCTGACTCAAGGACCCTGAAATCAAGTGACCTGGATAAGACCCAGTCACCAAGGATAACTTCCTTCCTTAACCCCTTGAGTCAAAATATGATTGACCAAGCAACTGCCCACCTCATGGCCCTTGCTTCTCTTTCCCAACCCATAAAAATGTGGTACAATCTTCCTTTGGGGTATTTACTGGGGGTAAGGAGACAGGCACATGAAGAACACACACAGAGCAAAAGACCCTTTGCAAAACAGACAGGAAGCTTGGGAGCTGAAAAGGCCACTCTATTCTAGGGGCTTTTTTTTTTTAGATTTATTTATTTATTTCATGTATGTGGGTACACTGTCACTGTCTTCAGACACACCAGAAGAGGGCATTAGACCCCCAATACAGATGGTTGTGAGCCTCCGTGTGGTTGCTGGGAATTGAACTCAGGACCTCTGGAAGAGCAGTCAGTGCTCTTAACCAAGCCTCTGTAGAGTTTCCCCCCCTCAATTTAGGGTTGGTCAGTTTGAAGAAAACTATGTTGATTGGCCCAGAACTGTGGTGTGACATGTCCTGTTCTAGTCTTGAACTCCTTGAGACTGTCTATCAGTGGGGAGCCTGTAAGTGGAGACAAAGGTTGCTGGGCTTTGTCTCAAGTCTCAAGGTTGAGGAAGAAGCTGAGCATCTTTGAGATTTCCACCTTTATTACCTGGCCATGGTCCCTCTCTCCATTTGTCTGCCTACCAGGAGTCTGTCGAACTCCTAGTCTCTCAGATGGTTCCTGTTTTCAATTATTGACTGGCACACGTGGCATCTCAGATGTACACACCATGACAAGTTCCTCCTGATAGTTGGCTTTTCTTTCATTCATCTTATTTTTGCCTTCCATCTGAGCTCTTACTAGGCAGGTCATCGTTGGTGAATTCAAGGCCGGCTTGGTCTGCATAGCAGGAATATACAGTGAGGCCATGTCCCCAAATCAATTATTTAATCCTTAAGTTTTAAAAGTTCAACTTTAGGGCAAAAGAGATGGTTCAGTGGGTCAGAGCACTTGCTGTTCCTAGAGTGTACATGAAGGGGTGTAGCAAGGAAACTGCCCTCATGACTGCTCCCTTATTAGGAGGTCTTACGGTGATTAAGAGAGAAAATATCCAGAGGCATCGGAAGCAGAGAGAAAAGAAAGCAGACTGGACATGGTCAGAGCTAAGAAAGCGAGAGAGCAGGAGGGAAGTGTGGACAAAGGGAGTCAGCAATAGATAGGAATAGAGCAAGAGGGCAGCAAGGATGGGGGTAAGAGAGTGAGAGGGAGGGCATAACATGGGGAGAGGGAGGGGAGAGAGAGAGAAAGAGAGAGAGAGAGAATAGCAAGAGTCAGAGCAGAAATAAAGAAATGTGAACAAGTCACACAGATTACAGGAAGAATGAGAAGCTGGGTGGAGGGAAGGACAGGATGCTCCTGTGGTCTTTTGAGCTGTATCACAGGTACTAGTGATACCGGGGGGAGTCTGGAGGCCAGCATGGGCTTCTGTATGCTGATTGATGCCACAGGTATCTAGAAGTAAGGAGAAAGATTCCTTCCTGGAAGATGGGAACAGGTTTCACAGGTTCCTGAGAAATGCTGGGGGTTTTTTTCTAACAGCCAGAAATCTCTATATAGTCCTGATTGAGCTCACTTCTAGATATATGGTCTACCTAAGACAGAGACAGAGGTTTGGTTCCAACACGCACATCAAAACGGCTCACAAGCATCCTTAACTCTAGTTAGTTCTAATGGATACAGCACCCTCTTCTGGCCTCTGTGGGCACGTGCACACATGTGGTAAACAGACATACACTCTCAGTTACACACATTGCACATTAAAACAAACAAACAAATAAATAAATAATCTATGTTTTTTAAGGTCCAAGTTATAATTCTTTTGGAGTTCGTTGTTTTTTATTCTTTTTAATTTTGTCTTAACCTGGATAAAGGTGCTTTGTCAACCTCAAGATCACAGAAAGATGCTCCTTTCGGTTTATCTGTAGAAGACTTAGAATTTTTAGTTTTCATATTTTGCCATATCATGGCAAGTGGACCGAAAAGGGGGCATAGCTGACACGGGGTCTCTCCGTGTAGCCTTGGCTGTCCTGAAACTCACTCTGTAGTTCAAGGCTGGCCTTGAACTCATTAGCCTTTGCCTTTCAAGAGCTAGAATTAAAGGCATGTGTCACCACTGCCCAGCAAGATCCAACATTTCTTAAGAGATAGGATTGATAGACAACATGCATGTGTGTGTGTGTGTATGTGTGTATGTGTATGTGTGTGTGATCACATGCATGTTATTGCACTCAAGGTAAGGGGACAACTTTTATGAGTTGGTTCTTTCCCTCCACCTTTGTGGCTCCTGAAGATTTAATGCAGGTTTCTAAGATTGGCAACAAGTGTTCTTTAGCCACTGAACCATCTTGTTAGCTCTGGACACCATTTTTGAAGGACATTCTTGTTACTATTTATATGGGTCTTTCTTTCTTTCTTTCTTTCTTCCTTCCTTCCTTCCTTCCTTCCTTCCTTTCTCTCTCTCTCTCTTTCTTTCTTTCTTCCTTCCTTCCTTCCTTCCTTCCTTCCTTTCTCTCTCTCTCTTTCTTTCTTTCTTTCTTTCTTTCTTTCTTTCTTTCTTTCCTCCTCCTCCTCCTTCTCCTCCTCCTCCTCCTTCTTCTTCTTCTTCTTCTTCTTCTTCTTCTTCTTCTTCTTCTTCTTTTTCTTCTTCTTTTGTTTTTTTTTTTGAGACAGGGTTTCTCTGTCCTGAATTCACTCTATAGACCAGGCTGGCCCAGAACTCACAGAGATCCACCTGCCTCTGCTTCCTGAGTGCTGGGATTAAAGGCATGTGCCACCACCACCTCTAGAAATCAAATTTTGGACTATGTCTTTCTGCCCTTCAGTGTTCACATACATTATCCCACTGCTGTAGCCCACCATGTCTGATCAGAAGTCAGCACTCATCTTTCCTCTCCCCTAGGCAATGAGTCACTTTCACTTTTAATATTTTCTTTTTTACAATTAATTGGTTTTTATGTGTATGAGTACTTTGCCAATATGCATGTCCCTACAACACAACCCATGTGTTCCTGGTGCCTTAGATGCCAGAAGAAGGCATCAGATCCCCTAAGCCTGTAGTTACTGTTATGAGCTGTCATGTAGGTGCTGGGAATTGAACCTGCACCCTTTGGAAGAATAACCAGTGCTCTTAACCACTAAGCAATTTCTCCAGCCTCACCTTTATAATTTTTTTCTCCATCTTTCATGTACACAAGTGGAATTCTGTATTTATTTTCTTCAGAGATGACTGGGTTTCTTGGATATACATATTAATGTTTTCATCAAACTTGGGGAGTTTGGGACTATTATTTTCTGTGATATTTTCCTCTCCATCACTCTCTCCTTTTAGATGGGGACATCTTTATTAACTTCTCTGTCCCTTGCTGTGATCAAATAGCTGACAAGAAGCAACTCAAGGGAAGAGTTTATTTTGCTCAACGTTTCATGACCTGTATCCATTTGAGGGGTTCTGTTGCTGTGGTAAACACCACAACCAAAGGCAACTTGGGAGGAAAGTGTTTGTTTCAGCTGACAGGTTACAGTCTCGTGTATCCCAGGCTGGCCTTGAACTTGTCACGTAGCTGAACATGTCTATGATTTCTTATCCTTTGTCCTCAATCTCCCAAGTGGTAGGATTATAGGCATACACCATCAGGCCCAAATTATGCAGTGTTTGTGATCAAACTCAGTGCTTCATACCTATAACTCAAGCACACTATCATCTGAGCTACAGCCCCAGTCCTCAAAATACTTTTTGGCAGCCTGTCCACGGCCAATATTTTCATTGAGGAAGATTTGATTCTGTCTCAACTTCTTACAGCAAGAGAAAAATAACTTGTTTGCATTTACACCTTACTGCATTTTGTGCTTTATCTGTAAAATAGGGTGATGTATTAGGTTTCATTAGTTAGGCTGTGGAAAAGCCAGTCTTAAATCTCACTAGCCCGTAACTGCAAAGAACTATTTCTAACTGACCACATGTTAGATGTGGACTATTTACTGCTTCATTTTCTTCCTTTCAGGACTCAGTCTAGCAGAATAACCCTAGCTTGGAGCTGCTCTCTCTCAAGAAGAAAAAGAACTGGAGGAAACACACCATTGCCTAACTCTGAACGTTTAGGCTTGTATATAGTTAGGCCTGTCTACATTCCAGCAGTGAATGGTAGATCATATGATCAAACTGTCATCAGTGGAGCTGGAAAGGATATCTCCATCTTGGGATGTAGGACAGTCACCTAGCAACCACTGATGATAAATAGCCCTTAACAGGAAGAACAGCTTAGTTAGAATTAGTTGAGAACTGCAATGCCAGTTACCACACAATAAGAGCAAGACACTCCTTACGGCATTGTGAGAATGGAGCCGCTCAAGGATCCTGAAACTGTTCTCCACTTAAGAAGGGCTCTAAGATCACAGCAACAGTGATTTTCGGCTTCTGCTGGGAGTTAGTCTCACTACTGAGTTGGATTAAACCTGACTTAATAGGAAGAAAATGGCTTGTAGTTATTCCCCATATTCAATGCAGAGACAATAAAAATTTGAGTCTAGGGGCACAGACTTTGGAGTGAGATGGACACCTCCCTTTTAAGGACAGATAATATTGGAACCAGATTATTTAACATCTCTGAGTCTTAGTTTCCTCAATGCCCAAACGCACTTACTTGAGAATTTACCATAGGCTTTTCAGTTGGCGAAATTAGCCTGGTCCTGTTTACCCAGTAGATGTAGCCTTCAGTGAATTATTGAACACAGATTTTCTTTTTAAAAACCCATTTCAAAAAGTCTGTGAGCTGTATGCAAAATATAACTATAGCACTATTGAATAATAGTCTCAGTTCAAGTTATCTTTTCTACAAGGAACCCTCACAAACTGACTTATTTTCCTACCTCGGGATACTTCTCCCTGTTTCTCTTGGTTTACAAAAGGCTCTGAACTATTGTTGATTCATTAGTTTAGGCAAAATCCATCTCTGTCACTTGAAAGCAGGTTCTTTTTAAAAAATTGTATTCTTTTATTTTTTTTCTTATACTATTTTATGTATTTACATTCCAAATGTTGCCCCCCTTACTGGTCCCCCCTTCCCGAGTTCTTCACCCCATCCCTTTAAATTGTATTCTTTTTTTCTTTTAAAGATTTATTTCATTTATATGAGTACACTGTAGCTGCCCTCAGGCACACCAGGAGAGGGCACCAGATCCCATCCCATTACAGTTGGTTGTGAGCCATTGACCTCAGGACCTCTGGAAGAGCAAGCAGCCAGTGCTCTTAACCACTGAGCCACCTCTCCAGCCCTTGTATTTTTTTTTTAATTGGATATTTTTTTTGTTTACATTTCAAATGTTATCCCCTTTCCCAGTTTTTTTAAAATTAGGTATTTTTCTCATTTACATTTCCAATGCTATCCCAAAAAGTCCCCCATACCCTCCCACCCACTCCCACTTTTTGGCCCTGGCGTTCCCTTGTACTGGGCATATAAAGTTTGCAAGTCCAATGGGCCTCTCTTTCCAGTGATGGCCGACTAGGCCATCTTTTGATACATATGCAGCTAGAGTCAAGAGCTCCGGGGTACTGTTAGTTCATAATGTTGTTCCACAGCCCTTGTATTTTTAATTTGTGTGTGTGTGTGTGTGTGTGTGTGTGTGTGTGTGTGCTTTGTGAATGAACTCAGAACTCAGAACTCAGGCCGTTAGTCCTGGCTATTTATCTATGTACTCTATTTACTGAACCATCCCACAGGCCCAGGGATTAGACAGTTCCAGTCTCTGCCTCGAAATCCTCACGTGTAAAACTTTTGAAAGGGAGGAGGAGCTCAGAGGCCTGGGCCGGCTCATGCCCCGCCCAGTTTGGCTTGGGCCCGCCCCTGTGGTGCTCGGGACCCTGCCCCCCGTTGTGGGCGTGCTCCGCAATGTTGTGGAGGCCGCGTGCCGGCGGCGTTACGTCACACGCACGCTGGCGCGGCACCCGGTTCGGCGGCAGACGGAAGGGGGCGTGGCCTGGCGCTAGGGCCCCGCGGCCGCCGGCGCCGCCGCCTGAGTGACCTGCTAGGCGGCCGGCGGCGCTCAGCTTCCGGCCACTCAGGCAGCTCGTTGGCCACTCTGTTTTGAGGTCCTCGCCGCCCTTCCACGTCTCCCGGAAGAGCTAGCCGGCAGGTCCGGGAGCAGCGGGCTGCTGTGGCGGCCCGGGCGGGCGACGAGGCCGCGGTGCTGCCGCTCGGCGTCCTCAGGTGAGGCGCGACCAGGCCGCGGGCGGGACGGCTTGGCCTGCGGGACCCGGTCTCCGCCTTTCCCGAGCGCTGTCGTGCTCGTCTTCGCTCAGGGACAAGGAAGGGGATGCCAGAGCCCCGTAGCCTCCGGATACCGAGGCTGACCCGCCCTCCACCCCGACTCTGCTCTGGGGACCCAGTACGATGTGTTCTCGCCTCTCGGGGACCCGTGGTCACACCGCCGGGCCTGACCCCTGACCCCCGCCTCTGTGTGACATCTGACCTTCCCGGTGGCTTTGCACCACGGGAAGTCCCCTCTTGGAGTCTGTCACTGAGATAAGAGCTCAGGTTTAGTGTCTACGATCCACGTGAAAGATATGTTTTAAAGCCCCGTTAACTTTCAGATGGGAGGCAAGACATTAATTGTCTTCAGGCTTTTTTTTATTAGGAGAGCTACTTTTCTCTCGCTCATCACTAATTTTTACATCGAGCTTGTGTAACGTTTTATAAGTCAGAAGGCATGTTACATTCCTTTTTCATTTGGTTTCTCATAAATTGAAATACACACTTAAATGGGTTTCCTAAAGAGTGTGTTGAAACAGTTAACTTCCGACGAGGTTAGAGCGGAGAGGTTAAAAGGTGGGTTTACCTCTAGGTTGACCTAGATTCCAGTGTCTGAGGTGCCATCGAAGTTCCAGGATCTTTCTAAGCCATATCCATCTTTATTTGTTTCTAAAGGACTTTACAGTTTGCCATATAATGTAGCTGAGCATTATGTTACTATATTATTTTTATTATTTTATTTTTATATTATATTATTTTTAGTGATAGTGTTTGCACAACACTTGACATATAAGGATGAATTACTTCAGTAGTGTTTCTAGGAGTGCCTGTGTGTGGGCTAGAATTGGAATTTATCATTGAGCAAACCAGGCATTGTGTGTATCCACCCACTCCCCCTTCCCCAGCAGGGAGAGACATGTTTTAAAACAACAGTTGCAACAACCTGAAGCAGTGTAAGGCAAAAGAAGGGCATGCACACAGAATAAAAAGACCTAGCATAGAAGGGAAGGAAAGACAACTCTGATGCCAATTTAGTGAAGAAAGCCCAAGATCTAATAGTTCCAAGCCAAAGGGACACTGACCACATTCAACCAACACTGTTGACTTTGTAGTTTACTTCATTCTACAGCTTAAAGGTTAATTTTACTTCGTGGCCTTGACTTTGGCACCTGGAAGTTTTTTCCATGTGTTGGTTAAATAGATAATTTATACAGTCATTTTTTTAAAAAAAAAATTGAACTCAGCTGGACATGCACATGGTAGGTACTAAATATTTAAATTACTGAAAATTTACTTTAGACCTATATATGCTGCATACATAAATCACAGGAGTGCTTCACTGTTAGTTTTGTTTGTTACTGTTTTTTCAAGATAGGATTTCCCTCTGTATCCCCTGGCTGTCCTGAAACTCACTCTGTAGACCGGGATAGCATCAAATTCAAAGATCCACCTGCCTCTGCCTCCCAAGTGCTGGGAATAAAGGCCTGTGCCACCACCACCTAGCAGGAGTGCTTCACTTTAACAGTAGTAACTTTGTGATAATCAAGTGGGGTTTCTTGGTTTGTTTTGTTTTGTTTTTCTGTTTTCTTTTTTTTTTTTCCAAGTTCAGCCCTTTGAAACAAATTTCAGAGGCTTTTTATTTGGTTGTGCTGGAATTTTGCCAAGCATTTTTTTTTTTCTGTTTGAATCCTGTATGAGTTTGTTATGACACCCATGAAAAAGTATCATAGGCCAGAGGGATTAACAGTAGAAATTGACTTTTCTCACAGTTCTAAGGCCACAATAAAGGTATTGGCTAGGTTGACTTGTTTATATTATTATTATTTTACTTACTAGTTGTGTGTGCACTTGTAAATGTGGGCATATTTGTGACCAGAGGACAATTTTCTTGGGGCTTCTGCCTCATTCATCAGTAGGTTCTGTGGTTTGAATTCAGACTGTCAAGCTTCAGGGCTAGGGCTTTTACCTGCTCAGCTGTCTGAAGGCTGACTTCTGAGGATTTCCTTTTGCCTTAGAGCTAGCTGTCTTCTCTCCTGCTTTTACATGGTCTCTCTTTATGACTATTTGTGTATATATCTCTTCTAATAATAGACATCAGTTTAAATTACATCTTTAAAGTCTGTGTTTCTTTTTTCTTTTTTAGATTTATTTTATGTATATGAGTACACTGTTGTTGTCTTCAGACATACCAGAAGAGGGCATCGAATTCCCATTACAGGTGGTTGTGAGCCACCATGTGGTTGCTGGGATTTGAACTCAGAACCTCTGGAAGAGCAGCAGTCAGTGCTCTTAACCACTGAGCCATTTCTGTAGCCCAAAGACCCTGTTTCTATTACGTGACGTTCTGAAGTCTTTGGGTTTGGAGTTCAGTATGTGAATTTTGGGGAACACAGCACAGTCTGTAACATGTTTTTGCTATGTTTGTTGAAATAATAAGGAAAATAGTAGTAATTGTAAAAAATAGTAAAAAAAGAGTAGTCGGGTGCTCTTACCCACTGAGCCATCTCACCAGCCCCCAGGTTAGGATTTTAACCCAGAAACCTTTCCAGAAGACAGTGATCAAATCGTGTCTTTTTTTTTTTTTTTAAACAGGTTCATCAGTAGGATTGCTTTGCTACCATCATGTCTTGGTTTGCTGATCTTGCTGGAAGGGCTGAAGATCTTTTAAACCGAGTGGATCAGGGGGCTGCAACAGCTCTCAGAAAGGAGAATACCAGCAACATCTTTTATAGCAAAAATACTGACTATCCTGAACTTCAGCAGCAAAACACAGATTCAAATTACCAGACCGGACAGAAAGCTAACTATATTTCCTCAGCTGCTGATAACATCCGACATCAGAAAGCCACGATCCTAGCTGGCACAGCGAACGTGAAAGTCGGATCCAGGACAGTCGGGGATGCCACCCATCCCACCGAGCATGCGTCTGCCCCTAGGCCTTCATCCCAGTTTGTTCGGAGGAAAAAATCAGAGCCTGATGATGAGCTGCTATTTGATTTTCTTAACAGTTCCCAAAAAGAGCCCACTGGGAGAGTGGAAGTCAAGAAAGAGAAGGGCAGAGCTCCTGTCTCTCCAAGTTCTCCGTCAGGTGTCAGTTCTGTCAACACCAGTGTAACCACCACCAAGGCCATGGGAGGAAACGCTGGGAGCCAAAGTCCTGGTAGTCAATCAGTCTGTTTCTTTCAGAATTAAGTAGATCGATGTGCCATCCTAAGTTAAGATGTTTCAATAGTGTTCTTCATCCCCTGTGGCAGTATCTCTCCCTATAGGTATAAGAGAAGGTTCTTTGCCAGTGTGTAGTGTAAACAAGGACAACAGCATTGTCTACTACTAGTCTATACTGACTTAGAGTAGTGTTTCTAGGCCAGCCTGGTCTGCAGAATGAGTTCCAGGATACCCAGGGCTCCACACAGAGAAACTCTCTTAAAAAAAAAAAAAAAAAAGGAAAAAAAAGAAAAAGAAAATTAGTCTTTTTGACTCCAAAAAAATTTGAAATCTTCATGTAGTTTTTATTTAGACACTACCCTACAGTCTTTCTTTTACAAGCTTATTTATTGAATAACAAAGATTTTTAAAAATTATGTGATAAGTGGTAAATACATTCTAAATTTATGATTTTTCTTTGACTTTTGAATTAAAATTTTCTCTTAATTACAAATAAGAGATTTTCCTACTTTTCCTATTTTTTTAACTTTAAAACATTGTGATCAGATAAAAAAAATCTTTTTTGTTTATTTGATCTAATGAAGATGTCAATTTTTTAAAATATATATGTCTATTTTCTAGAGGTGTGTGGGTACTCATGAGCCACAGAGACATGTAGAGATCAAGGACAGTTTGAGGGAGTTCTCTCCTGCTGCCATGCAGGTTCTGGGACCTTAACTCAGGTTGTGAGGCTTGGCAGCAAGAGCTTCTATCCGCTGAACCTCTTACCCTGAGGACCTTGACTTTTGTGGGGGAAAAGTCTTTCTTATTTATTTCTTATTTAGTATTTGGAGATAAGATCTAGAACTTGTAATTGTTCGAGTTCTTGTGATTGTAGCACTCCTAAGTGCTAAGGATTACTAGTATTGGCCTGGATCTCATTTTGATGTTAGCTTTAAGAAATATTCTATCCCAATCTGGCCTTGAACTCACAAGGTAGCTGAGCTTAACATCACTTTCATGGTGATGCTTCTGCCTCCGCTTCTAAGAGGTGGGATTATAGTGTACCACCACACCTGGGTTCTTGTGTTTTTAGTTTGCATTTACTCAATTACCAAAGACACCGAGGCACCATGTCATTACTTGTTTATCGAACCTTGTGGAAAGTCCCCTTCTGCCCATATAATTTAAAAAATAAGTTAATTGTGAAGCTACAGAAATAGCTCAGTGGTTAAGAGCACTGGCTGACCTTACCGGGGGCCTGGGCTTTGTTCCCAGCACCCACATGGCAGCTCACAACTGTCTGTAACCCCAGTTTTGGGGGAGCAAGTCTCTTCTGGCTCCCATTGGCACAATGAAATGCACAGACATGCATATAGGCAAAATATGTATACACATTAAAAAATAAAAATAAGTTAAATGTGAAATTGCATCACACTTAGTTAAAAAGATAGATTTGAACTCCTGTGGCATCCTTTGGCAAGACATTTTAGATTCAGTTTGGGTGTAACAAATTGCTGTGACCTGTAGAATTAGTCTTCTTGGCTTGAACCTCACACTTGTTCTATTGTGCCTTCTTAGTGTTTTCATTGCTGATACTTCTACCCTGCTTTTTTTTCTGGAAACAAGAAAACTCAGTTTAAATTATCTCTGGCAGCCAGAGGCAGGTGGATTTCTGTGAGTTTGAGGTTAGCCTGGTCTACAAAGTGAGTTTCAGGCAGCCAGGGCTGTTACACAGCAAAACCCTGTCTCAGAAAAAAAAAAAAAAAAAAAAAAAATCTGTCTTCTCAGAAGTGATTCATATTCTGTCCTCTTTCTTCTAGTATGTCTAGATTTGAGGGTCTTTGTAGGTCTGTAGACTTCACTTGTGAGAATATATTTTCATGAGAAGGGTATCTGTTGAGAATTAATAGTATTTTTCTGGGATCCAGACTATAGCGGCCTTCCAGAAGCAGGTGACTGTTGCTTGCACAGTGACTGTGTTCTTGTTTTACAGGAGTGAACAGTTCGGATTCTGTGCCTGAAGTTCATAAGGAACCCTCAGAGGAGAGCACGGCCCCAAGTGCCACCAGCGAGGAGCACAGCTCTACACCTAGTGACGGTAGCAGCAGGTCGCAGGAGCTGTCCAATCTCCGACTGGAGAATCAGTTGCTCAGGAATGAAGTCCAGTCTTTAAATCAGGAAATGGCCTCATTACTCCAGAGATCCAAAGAAACTCAAGAAGGTAGGACCTTAATGGGGCTTGTGAAATGTTATGTCCATAGAAATGTAGGGTCTAAATTTAGAAATAGAACCAGTTCTTCTACGAGCATAAAATAGAATCTTGGCTAGTTTAGATTCTTAAAAAACCACTAAATTTAAAAAATAAAATAAAATAATGGAGAGTAGAGATAAACAACCCCGTACCTCAGCCTAACCTGAGACTCAGTGCAGTCTTGTCTTTTTGTTTCAACCTGACAAGTACTGGATTCATATGTATAAATTATTAAATTTAAGAACCAGTAGAAACCATATATTAATAATCCTCTAATTATTTGATTTATTTATTCTGAACTTTAAAGATTTATTTGTTTATATTGTGTATAAGTAAGTACACTGTAGCTATCTTCAGACACAGCAGAAGAGGGCATCAGATCCCATTACAGATGGTTGTGAGCCACCATGTGGTTGCTGGGAATTGAACTCAGGACTTCTGAAAGAGCAGCCAGTCTTATTCGCTGAGCCATCTTTCCAGCCCTATTCTGAACTTTAAAGGAGAACCAACTATTTCATGAACCAAAGTTAAGGTATGTTCAGCGTTAGACACTAGTAGGTATGGTCACAGTGTTGCCGCTCCAGGGACCTTAAATGAACATGGAAACCAGTGTGAATAATGAATGCCTTCCAGAAATGTGCTGTGACATAATCTATAAGTAGAAAACCCTCTAATTCTTCAGAAATGATTAATTAAAATTAAAAAAAAAGTTGGGACCAGAGACATGGCTCAGTAGGTAAGAGAGAATTGACTGCTCTTGCTGAGGGTCTCAGCTCTGTTCTGAACACCCACATGGTGGGGTCAAAACCATCTGTAACTCTAATTCTAGGGGATCTGATGACCTTTTCTCACCTCTGGGGGAATGTGGCCTGTATGTGGTGAATAAACATGCATGCACATTTAAATAAACATGCATGCACATTTAAATAAATAAATCTTTTTAAAAAATAACTTTGGGTCTGTGGTGTGGTATTGACAGAAGGGGTATGAGCATGTGTGGCTGAGGAGAGGGGACAGGGACAGGAAATGTTTGTCCTGGTTCCGTTGGGACAGTGAGAATAGTGCAGTTGAACAGTGGGAAGTTTTATTTAGGCATGAAACAAGGCCAGAGGGGCATAATAAGGTTAGTAAAAACTGACTAGAAAATGTAGATATGAAAAAAAAAGAAAGAAAAAATGTAGATATGAAATAGAGTATTTCCTGAAACCCTGTGAAATTTGTTTCAACTCTTTAAAAATTGTTTTTAGTGGCAGACTACTTATATCACTTTAAAAATTGTTTTTGGTGGCAGACTACTTATATCACTACATATACCCATAAAAATATGTGTTGTTTTGCTTGACTTAAGAAGTTTTCTTTTTTATAGAATTAAATAAGGCAAGAGTAAGAGTTGAAAAATGGAATGTTGACAATTCAAAGAGCGATCGCATAACTCGAGAACTGCGAGCGCAAGTAGATGACCTCACCGAAGCAGTGGCCGCAAAGGACTCCCAGCTGGCTGTCCTCAAAGTGCGACTGCAGGAGGCTGACCAGGTGCTAAGTTCCCGCACAGAAGCACTAGAAGCCTTAAGGAGTGAAAAGTCACGGTAGGCAACTCTGCTAATACAGAAAGACGAGCTGGAGTGTGTTAAGTATGGTAATAGTGTAGTGTTTTCCAATTTATGAAGAATCATCTTTTTAGAAATTTACAAGAGGAAAGATTTCTAATAAAGTTGAAAATGTGAATGATTAAAATGGATTCACTTTTTTGACCCTTGAGATACATGGTTAGCAAATTCTAAATTTAAGAGGATTTGAAAAGCATAGTGCCACCATCCATTATTTAATATATTGTATGTACTTATATGTGGCCTAAAACTATTCTTTTAAGAATGTCTTAGACCATCTTTGTTTGACTAATTCATAGATGCTCTAAGAATTATGGTGCCTGATTGCTTGTTCCCTGTGGAAATGCATTCTTTCATGTGACACAATTTTATTTTATTTTTTTTAGAATAATGCAGGATCACAAGGAAGGTAGTAGCCTACAGAATCAAGCTCTGCAAACTCTTCAAGAGAGGCTGCATGAAGCTGATGCCACTCTAAAGAGAGAGCAAGAGAGCTACAAACAAATGCAGGTTAGAGGGGAGATACTGTGTGTGTTCTCTCAGTACAGAGGGAGGGAGGGATGCCTCTGTACTATAGCACCTCAGATCATCCGCCGAATTTTACTGTACATTTTGTCAAACAAAAACCTGGGTGTTTGAAAAAATTATCTTAATCCTTGCTAAATTATTTTTATTTGAAAGAAAATTAAAATGGTTAATATTCATCAGAGCTGTGTATCTGTCAATCAATTTAGATGTAACAGTCATTGCTATTTCACTAAGTGGTAGTTTGTGACATCTTATTTATTTTTATTTATTTAGTCTTGTCTAGATCTAGTTTAACCTGATTCATTTATTTCAAGAGAAAATTGTGGTTTTTTGGTTTTTAATTTGTTTATTTGTTTTTTGTCTTTTTTTTTAAGATTTTATTTTATGTATATAAGTACACTGTAGGGGCTGGCGAGATGGCTGTGCAGGTAAGAGCACTGACTGCTCTTCTGAAGGTCCTGAGTTCAATTCCCAGGGACCACATGGTGGCTCACAATCACCCGTAATGAGATCTGATGCCCTCTTCTGGTGTGTCTGAAGTCAGCTACAGTATACTTATGTATAATAATAAATAAATCTTTAAAAAAATAAGTACACGGGCTGGTGAGATGCTCAGTGGGTAAGAGCACCCGACTGCTCTTCCGAAGGTCCGAAGTTCAAATCCCAGCAACCACATGGTGGCTCACAACCACCCGTAATGAGATCTGATGCCCTCTTCTGGAGTGTCTGAAGACAGCTACAGTGTACTTACATATAATAAATAAATAAATCTTTAAAAAAAAAAATAAGTACACTGTAGCTGTACAGGTAGTTGTGAGCCTTTATGTGGTTGTTGGGAATTGAATTTCTAGAACCTTTGCTCGCTCCAGTCAAGCTCGCTCACTCTGGTCTGCCCGGCTCTCTCTGGCCCAAAGATTTATTTATTATTATACATAAGTACACTGTAACTGTCTTAAGATACACCAGAAGAGGGTGTCAAATCTCATTACAGGTGGTTGTGAGCCACCATGTGGTTGCTGGGATTTGAACTCAGGACCTCTGGAAGAACAGTCAGTGCTCTTAACCACTGAGCCATCTAGCCAGCCTCTTGTATTTTGTCTTTAGAGACAGGGTTTCTTTGTATAGCCTTGGCTCTTCTGGAACTTGCTCTGTAGACCAGGCTGGCCTCAAACTCAGAGATCTGCCTGCCTCTGCTGAAAGTAAAGGTGTGTGCCACCATATCTGGTTTACAGGTCTTAAGAGTTACCTGTTTGAATCCAATGAAGGTGTTAGTGCTTGAGGGCTGCTTCGTTTTTGTTTTTATATTGCTTCTGAGACAGGGTCTCACCATATAGCCTTTGCTGTCCTGGAACTCATTTTGTAAACCAGGCTACCCTCAAACTTTGAGATCTGCTTGCTCTGCCTCCTAGTGTTGGGGTCCAGGGCATGCCCAATTTAAATGGTTTAGTTTTATAAGACTCAAGGGTAATACCAGTGAATAGCCAAGGTTGTAAATTCTTATTCTATATCTACAAACATTCTTTAAAAAAAAATCTGAGATACTTCTTTCTGGTCCTGGGAAATTTTTGATAAGGGGCAAACAACCTGTGTTTCAATATATAACTCATATTTTAAAATATAAGTAAGATATTTTGCATTCTCTTCTGTCTTCTGAGTCTTTAAAACATTGTGTGAGTTACACTTACAGCACATTGCAATTTAGACACTCAGATACTGAAACTATCTTCAGGGATATTTGGTCTGTACTTAGATTCCTTAAAATTTACAAATGAACAAGAGTCTTATTACCTAAGTTGTTTTAAAAATATTCAGAAGTTTTTCTAAGAACAGGCGGTTCTTCAAGAAGCTACACATAGAGACATAGAATTCTTATATGGTCTAACAGTTCTACTTTAGGTATCGACCCCAGAGATTAAAAAAATGTATGTTCACATAAAATTTTTTTTGATTGTGTGTAGAGCTATATTCATATTCTGGGGAATCTAGAAATACAAATGGCATTTGCTGCTGGGATAAACAGGTTGTGGTAATGTTCATACAAGGAAATCCTATTAAGGCCATAAAAATATAATGAAGCAGAGTCTGGTGAGATCCTTCAGTAAGTTGTGTGCTACGCCAGCACAAGGACCTGAGTCGGGACTCATGTGAAAAGGTGGCCATGGAAGCACATCTGTGACCTCAGCTCTGGGTCAGCAGGGAGACAGGCAGATTCCTGGAGCTCTCTGGCCAGCTAGTTTAGCCATGCTGAGCTGCAGGCTCAGCAAAAGACTGACTCAAAATTAAATTAACTAAAATATAATAGAATGTGGTCCTCACTAACCTGTATGGGTTCTACCTCAACGTCTGAAGTACTGAAGTTAGGTGTGCAACACTGTACCTGGCTCACCTGTCATATTTCCTAGAAAACAGAGCCCTACAACCAAAGTTAGAAATTACAGTTCACTAAGCCTAGAAAAGACCTTGTAGCACCTGGAACAAACTCCTACTTGACTTCTAGTTGACCCGTATTGCTCGGAAGCCACAACTTCATATTTTTTCTATTTTTTTCCTCCTCATTTTTAGTCAGAGCTCGTAAATTCCCTTAAGATATTTGAATTCATGGTTATAAGTATGTTTCAAGCTAAATAATTGAATATGTATAATATAAAATTTACCACAGAGTGAGTTTGCTGCACGCCTTAACAAAATGGAAGTGGACCGTCAGAACTTGGCAGAAGCAGTTACTCTGGCAGAAAGAAAGTACTCCGAGGAGAAGAAGAAGGTTGATGAACTCCAGCAGCAAGTCAAGCTACACAGGGCAAGCTTGGAGTCGGCTAAGCAGGAGTTAGTTGACTACAAGCAGAAAGCTACACGGATACTCCAAGTAAGCATGAGTGCACACTCTGATGTGCCGCTCTATGGGAGACGGCAGCCCTCTACACACTGGGGCATGTGCTGGCTGCATTGCCCTGCTGCACACTGAACTCTGATGAAGGGTAGAAATTCTCAATCTTACCACTGCTTGCTCGGTAAGATCCTCATCTCTGATGATGCTGTTGTTGCTAAGCAGCTATGTTGTGCTCCTGTGGTGGTTCCTATAAAAACTGTAGTCACCAGTGTAGCCCTCAACATCTCATCAGAGAGAAAACACGTGCTTCCATTTATATTTAGGTTAGTCTGTCTGTCTGCGTGGAGTCTGTCTGCTTGCTTCAATTTGAGTTGTTTCTTTGTTTTTGTGTGTTTGTGTCTACTGCTACTGTGTCTTAGCTCATGAAAGCATGTGGTGGTCACTAGTGGAAGAATGAAGACTAGGTTGGACCCCTCCCAAAGGAGAAAAAATAAGTTGTTCTTTTGCGTTTGTTTTGTTTTGCTTTGTTGTAGCCCTTCTTCATTGAACTGTCTGTCCCCTGTTTTTGTCTCAATTGCAAATGTATCAGAATGCTTGGGGCTATCCTGTCTTCATTTATTAAGTACTTGTTCCCTTTGTTCCATCATATAATTTTTGTCTATTGCATTTCTAAAATTATCTTCTCAAAAAGGTCTAGAGTGACCTGAATTTATATTTGGTGTCATATGTTAATGTTGTTTGCATACATTCTGACTTTGAAAACACAGTTGGCTCTGTCATTCTCCCTCCATCTTTGAGCACCTGTCTTCTGTGCCACACACCACCTTGGCTCCTAGTTTGTCCTCCTGCCATTGTCTCCAGCTCTCTGGGTTCTCTTCCCAGGCTCCAAAGACTGTCGTGTCCTAGACCCTCTTTCCTACCTTGCACTGATGTGTGCTCGTTCTGCTTCCACCTGTCACCTCAGAGACTTCAGCCATGGCTCTACTCAACTCCTGACCTCTGGCTCTTGCTGCTTGCTGTTTAGGTTTTGCGAGTCTCAACTCCTAAACCACCTTCCTCGTTGTTTTGCCCTAGTAAATATCACTCAAACAATAGCAAAGCATGAACCCACAACCATTTACAAAACTTTAGTAGTTTTTTTTTTTCTTTTGATTTAAGGGCACATTCAGCTTAGCAGAATTTTAGAAATCAAAATATTTGACAGGGTAAAGTCATTGATGCAATACAATGGGACTTGGGGAAGAAAAAGAAGCCTTTAAGTGCTCAAGGATGCCAGGGTTCACTGCACTGAGCTGACACTATAAAGAGAACATTGAAGGATAGGTACAAAGGCTCACACAAGGGTAGAGATTTCAGATAAGAAGCTGTGCCAGAGGCAGGGTTCCTGAGAGAACACGATATGCCTGGGGAACTAGTGCTCATTGCTGGAGAATAACGTGTTAGAGATTAGATGAGAGAGATAAAACGCAGTGATGGCTGGAGTCAGATTATGGAGGCCCATGCAGGTTTTATCCTGTAAGTTAGGGAAGAGAGGTTCTAAAGAAATTGAGTAGCAGGATGAGATTTGAAATTAAGACGTGTAGCAGCAGTGAAGAACTTAAGCTAGAGCTGGACATTATCTTGCTCATCATTGCATCCCAAAACAATATCTGGTACTCAAGAAATGTAATGCAGGACCAGGGAGATGGTGAGATCAGAGGCAGGTGGATGCCAACGGGTGATTGGAGGTTTGTGAGGTGAGGAAGGCTAGTGGGGTAGCTAAGAGGTAGAAGATTGAGTATTTGAGAAATTTACATTGAAATTTTAATCAGAAAGGAAAGAAGTCAGATGGAATCTGGAATGACTCTGGGTCTCTGCTTGCATGTAAGGAGGTTGTTTCTTGTCCTCTGAAAGAGACAAATAGGAATGACAACATGTTAGGGTTGAAGGGTTATGACAAATTATGATATGGTTGAGAAATTGATGTGATGTTGAAGTGACTGTCAGGAAGGTAATTAGAAATCCAAGCCTGAAGCTCAGCAGAGAGGTATGGCATTGGCCATGGGAGAGCATCAAGAGTGGAAGTAATCCCAGCACTTGGGAGGCAGAGGCAGGCGGATTTCTGAGTTCGAGGCCAGCCTGGTCTACAGAGTGAGTTCCAGGACAGCCAGGGCTACACAGAGAAACCTTGTCTCGGAAAAAAAAAAAAAAAAAAAAAAAAGAGTGTAAGTAAAATTAATCATGAGTAGTATGCAGCTTGAGAGGAGAAAGCCTATGGCTAAGTACATTATTATAAACATCAGCGTTTACAGACTGGGCAAAGAAAACTCTCCCAAATGAGTGGCCAGTATTTGGAGAACCAGGAAGAAGCTGGGCCAGGGGAGAGAGTTAGGCAGCTTCTGTGGCCTGATGAGGGCAAAATAGAATTCTTGGATTTGGCATATGGAATCCCTGGGATTCTCAAAAAGGGGAGGTGAAGACCTAAAGGTAGTGACAGCTAAACTGGCAACATAACAAAAGGCCATGCACGAGGGTCTTATGATTGTAGTGGGAAGCGTTTATAAGCAGTGATGGTCATTGTAGCAAATTTGAAAAAATAAAATCTAAAGGAATGGAAATGCCAGGCTAGAGAGATGGCTCAGCGGTTAAGAACACTCACTGCTCTTCCAGAGGTCGTGAGTTCAAATCCCAGCACCACACGATGGCTCCCAACCATCCATAATGAGATCTGATGCCCTCTTCTGAAGACAGCTACAGTGTACTTACATATAATAAAATTCTTATCATCACCTTCAAATGATTCTGGGCCTCTAGTACTTTTAAGAAAGAAAAGGGAAGGAAAGGAAAGGGGAAAAAGGGGGAAAAGGGGGAAAGGGGAAGGGAAAAAGGAAAGGGAAGGGAAGGAAGGGGAAGAGGGAAAGGGAAAAAGGGAAAGGGAAAAGGGAAAAGGGAAAGGAAAGCCCTATAGGTCTGCTACTTAAAAAAGGAAACATTCTTGGGTTGGAAAGATGGCTCAGCTGTTAAGAGCACTGACTACTCTTCTAGAGGTTCTGAGTTCAATTCCCAGCAAGTACACAGTGGTCCTCTTCTGGTATGTCTGAAGACAGCTACAGTGTACTCATACATAAAATAAATAAATCTTTAAAAAGAAAAGGAAAAAATTTTTGAAAGAGGAATAACTAAAATTCTGTACTCCAGATGAAAGATTTAATTCTTACTGGTTGAGAACAGGAGCTTGATATGTTGATCTTCATAAGATCATCTAAGATCTTCATAAGAGATCTAATGATCTCTTCTTTCTGCTCATCCTTCATGCCAGGGAGCCACAGATTTTTCTGTAAAGGACCGCATAATAAGTATTATATATTCTATGGGCTAAATGGTTGCCATTGTATATTCTTTGGTTTTTCTTCTTATAATTCATTTGAAATGTGAAAAAAACATGTTTAGCTTTTGAGCTGTACAGAAACTGGCCAGATAGGCCCATCCATGGACCGTGATTTGCACACTTGCTATACTGCACTGCCTGATCAACCCTCCTGAAATGCTATTTGTCACAGCCCTTCCCTGCTCACTGTCTGGTAATTTGATTTAGCCTACCAAGTCAAATGAAATAATTCGGCCTCCAGATAATTTGGCACCTGCCTGTTACTTTGGCACTTAAGATACTGAAGCAGGATTTTGACAAGTTCAAGGCCACCCAGGATTGCAGTGTAATACTCCATCTCAAACAAAACAAAAATAAATGACATTTAGCCTGGCATCACCCACACGAACTCCCTGAGCTGCCTCCCATAGTGCTTTCCCACACAGCACCATGCTTCTTTGTTTTCTCTGTCTGTTTTAAATATGCTATATTTTAGTCTCACTGGGCATGTTTTCAGGTAACGCCTCCTGTCCAGCTCAGAACTCTGGCATTCTGATCAATTCCCCCTTGCGTGAGTTTATTGCTTTCTTCTGCTGGTGCTACTAATTTCCTGTTGAGTTTGTGAAGCAGAGTGTGCTATCTTTATTTCCAGCAAGGAATGCTATCTTTATCTCACAGAGCTCTTAGTGCAGTACCAAGTGCATTATGCATTATATATGCTCCCTAAGCATAAGCTGGAGTATTGTTGGGAAAAGAACAAGAAGAAAAAATAAGAGGGAAATCTTATGAAACATTTGCAACTATAACATGATCATGGGAACTAAGATCTAGGGACAGAACAGCAAAGTTCTCCTGCATTTTTATCCCTACGACTTCAGTGAGCTATGGATTCCCTCTGTGGATAAATGTCTGGGGGCTTTGTTTCTGTATGGTGAGATGACACTATGTAAGCTAGTGGGGAGAAGTGTGCTTAGCATGTGTGCTCAGTCTCTGGCATCATTAAAAAAAAAAAAAGAATAAATAAAATGCAGTAAAGTACAAACTAGAGCCTGAATAGATGGGTCAGAAGTTAAGAGCACTGGTCGCTCTTAGAGAGGCTTTAGTTCTCAGTGCCCACCTGTACTAGTTCTTGAGGATTTGATGCCCTCTTCTGACCTCTGTGGTAACCAGACCTTCATATGGTACACAGACATGCTTATAGGCAAAATACTTAAACAGGTATAATAAATAAATCTTAAAAAAAATAATAAGCTGATACCATCTTTGCTTAATTATGCTCTGTTTCACAACAGTCTAAAGAAAAACTGATCAACAGCTTAAAGGAAGGCTCAAGCTTTGAAGGCCTAGAGAGCAGCACGGCTAGCAGCATGGAATTGGAAGAACTTCGGCATGAGAAGGAGATGCAGAAGGAGGAGATCCAGAAGCTGATGGGCCAGATGCATCAGCTGAGGTCTGAGCTACAGGTAACGTCCATTGTTCAGCATCCCAGACAACCATTTCCCGAAGCTACATCAGTTTGAAATCAGGTTATGATTCGGTAATTTAGGGGGAGATGGAATTATTGAAACAATGTGTTTCATTCTGCTAGAATGTTAATTACCATGTAGAAATATGTCTACAGGAGTAGGTTTGTCTGTTGACTAACTCCAAGAGGTGACAAATACTTGTGAAGTATGAACCGTATGCTGCTATATACTTAAGCCTAAAGTTGCACCAGGAAGCCGGGCATGGTGGCACACACCTTTAATCCCAGTACTTGGAAGGCAGAGGCAGGCAGATTTCTGAGTTCGAGGTCAGCCTGGTCTACAGAGTTGAGTTCCAGGACAGCCAGGGCTACACAGAGAAACCCTGTCTCAAAAAACAAAAACAAAAAGAGTTGCACCAGGAAACTGACAAGGATCTTTAAATGTTTAGATCTTAAATTATGCTACTTAAAAGTAAATTAGTTGGGGCTTTTCTTTTCTTCTTCTTCTTTTTTTTTTTTAATAGGTTTATTTATTATTATACTTAAGTACACTGTAACTGTTTTCAGACAGGCCAGAAGAGGGCGTCAGATCTCATTACGGGTGGTTGTGAGCCACCATATGGTTGCTGGGATTTGAAATGAGAACCTTCAGAAGAGCAGTCAGTGCTCTTACCGCTGAGCCATCTCACCAGCCCCAAGATTTTCTATAAAACTGAAATGTTTCCTTGTATTAGCATGGGTTCAGAAACTTATTACAGTTTTATGCATAGTCTTATAATTTGTGTATAAGTGTTGTGTTTAATCTAAAAGTAACCATCTGGGGATGTGACTCAGTAATAGCTTGCTTGCCTAGCATTTGGGAGCCCTCAGTCCAACTCCCTAGCACAAAACAATGTTAGGCCATTTATTCCGCATAAATAGGGGATCTTTGATCATAGGGTAGTCTCTGGTGATAGATTAAATGCAGGGTAATGAACCTTGTAGTCCTTTTTCTTCTAAGTAGAATCATTTAAACTTTATAAATATATATGAATTTCAAAGAATTTAGTCATGTCAAATTAGAAATTGTATAGATGCTAATAACTTTACTCATTATCTGTTCAATCCTTTTTGGGTAGAAAACATAAAACCAACTTGTATTATTTCATCCCAGCATCATGAATGACATTGACCCATTTTTCTTACCCCTGCTGAAGAAGTTTATAAAATCTGTATTAGATCTATAAAAAGCATTACAACTAATGAAGTAAAGAAGCTGTTAGTGGAGCTGGGGAGCTGGCTCAGCAGCTGAACAAGCCTGATGACCTGAGCTCAGTCCCAGAACCTACATAAGGGTAGAGAAGAGCTGACTTCACATCGTCCTCTTACCTACATATACACACAGGGGTAGGCATGCCCTTCGTCATCCACAGACACCGTCATAATAATCGTTTAATTAAAAATAGATATACATATCAAATGTTAAAAAGCTGCTAGTAATCATTATGTTAAATTTACTGAGCACTCAATGCCACACACTAGACACCCGTCCTAACATCTTCTTCTTTGTAGCCCTGAGAGGGAGGTGTTACTCTCTTTTTATCTTTGAAGAAATTCAGGCACAGAGAAGAGAAAAGGCTGAAGTGCTGGATGGAGGACTGGAGCTCAGCTCCAAGCACTTGCTCTTGCCCCTGGGGGTTCTCTCTGACGCTGGAGAGTTGACCTGAGTTGTTGGCAACGTTTGATTTGCTACCCCATGAACTCCAAAGCTGGGAAAAAATAATTGTTGTTTTTTTTTTTCTTTGAGTTCACAAAAGTGTGTGAGTTTGGAGGATTGTGTTATGGTCTCAGTGCTTCAAAGGGTGAGATGCAGAAAATGTTGGCTCTCATCTCCTGCTGCATGGGCTGGTGGTTAACCTGTGTGGAGAAATGCAGGAACCTGGAGCTCTAGTCTTTGTACTTGGAAGATTTGTTTGTTGATTTTCATTTCTTGAGACAGGGTTTCTCTTGTGTAGTCTTGACTGTCCTGGAACTTGATCTTTAGACAAGGCTGACCTTGAACTCACAGATGCACCTACTTCTGCCTCTCCAGCTTCTGGGATTAAAGGCATGCACCGATACTTCTAGCTTGCTTGTGAGTTTGAAAAATGAGAAGGTATGAAATTGGGCAGATAGAAGCAGCTCACATGCTAACCTTGGTGATGTCAGGATAGATGTTCTCTCTGTGTGCTCATGGGTGGTACACATGCGCCAGCCTACAGCAACAGAACTATTGTAGGGAAGTCGCTTTGGGTATTGTTCTTTGAAAGTGTTAACTTTTCAACAGAGGCATGAATCTCTTAGCAAACTGCTGCTCAATCATAAGGCTAAGCAGGTTGTGGGCCAGGCAGCTGGGGCATCGTGATCATTCACTCAAATCACATAGTAAAAGTAGCTGATTTCATTCCTGTGATCTCCTGTCCCTCTGGGAACTGCTGAGCCCAGTCCACAGGATGTGAGACTGCTTCAGTGTATGTTGAACAGAACCCTTTGGCTTTTGCTTTCACCTGTATGGTTCTTCTTAGGACATGGAGGCTCAGCAGGTTAGTGAAGCTGAATCAGCAAGAGAACAATTACAAGATCTGCAAGACCAGATAGCTAAGCAGAGGACATCTAAGCAAGAGCTGGAGACGGAGCTGGAACGAATGAAGCAGGTAAGGGGAGGCACCTCCCGAGAAAGCTTATAACATGGGCTCAGAGAGTTAGTATTAGGTGGGAGCTTGCAGGTTCCCTTGCCTTTCCATCCCACCCTCTCTGGTTTGAGGTTTTGTTTGCTTGCTTGTTTTGTTTGCTTGCTTGGTTTTGTTTTTTTACTGTTTATCATTATTGTTTGTATATATGACATTGAGTATAGGCACATGCATGTTACCACATATGTGCCAGTGCTTGCTTGTAAAGAAGTCAAAAGGACAACTTTGTGCTGTTGGTTCTCTCCTTCCATGTTTACATGGGTTCTGGGTTTCAACTGAGGATGTCAGACTTCATGGGAGTGCCTTTTCTCTCTCTCACTTTTTTTGGGGGGGGCGTGGATTAAAGGCATGCACCCCTCTTGTTTGTTTTTTAAGATAGGGTCTCTCTATGTAGTACTGGCTTTCTCTGAACTCTGTAGACCAGGCTGGCTTCAAACTCATAGATACCCACCTGGCTGCTGCAGGCCTGTCTCCCGAGTGCTGGGATTTGTTGTTTTTAAGGTTTATTTATTTGTGAGGCTGTGTGTGAGAAGGTATGTGCGGTGCAGGTGCCTGTGCATGTCATATGCTAGAGGTCAGGTATCTCCTCTATCACGTTTTTTTAAAAAATTATTTTAATATATAAGTGCTCTGCTGCATGTACACCTACATGCCCGATGAGAGCATCAGATCCCCTTAGAGATGGAAGTGAGCCACCATGTGGTTGCTAGGAATTGAACTCAGAACCTCTAGAAGAATAGCCAGTGCTTTTAACTGCTGAGCCATCTCACAGCCTCCCTTCTTTTTTTCTTTTAATCTTTGGTTATTTTGATTTCTTTATGTAGCCCTGACTATCCTGGAACTCACTCTGTAGACCAGGCTGGCCTCGAACTCAGAAATCCGCCTGCCTCTGCCTCCCGAGTGCTGGGATTAAAAGTGTGTACCACCACGCCTGGCCTGTTGTTAGCTCTTGCTATCTTATTTCATACAGTAAAAAGTCGGTACCATTCAATTTATAGAAAATTATTCTTGTGATTTTTTAGTGTATCACCCATAATATTTCTATAATTTTGTGTATTTTAAAATCTCTTTATCTTCTTAAGTGAATTTAAATTCTTTAAATGGGTTTTTCATTAGGATTTTTTTATGGAAATTGTATTTAAAATTATTTTGTAACTGTTAAGAGAAGAACCAAGCAGAGACCTTCAAAGCATGTGTATCACAGGCCGCTTTAGTTAATATAATTGTAAGATTAGCTGTCCTTTCAGAATTGCATTGCAGCTAATTCAAGGAGCTGCTATGTATCAAAGGGCAGCAGTTTAATGTGATTGATAGAGGATAATATTTTACTATGGGAGATGTTTTCCTATAGCCTTTCTCAAATGCCATTTTTTAAATTGTGAAGTAGAGCCGGGCATGGTGGCGCACGCCTTTAAACTCGGGAGGCAGAGGCAGGCGGATTTCTGAGTTTGAGGCTAGCCTGGTCTACAAAGTGAGTCCCAGGACAGCCACGGCTACACAGAGAAACCCTATCTTGAAAAACCAAAAAAAAGACAAAAAGAAAAAAAATGTTTTTTAAATTGTGGAGTAGAGGCACATGAGCTGACTGTAGCTGTAGCTACTTACTTATCAGAGATCCAGTATTAATTTCAGAACTAGATGTGTACCATATTGAGTAATTCAGCCTTGAACTGTTACAGACCTAGAACATGGAAGAAATCTGGTAACCCTCCTGGTAAACGTTTATCAGACCGTCAGGCCTGTAACCACAGAGCCGTTTATATTTTTAAAAATTATTTATAAACATTATATTACTAACAGCATCTATCTTTATTATAGATAGCAAATTTCTTCAGTCTGTGTTCATAATCAGTAATAATACTATTCTATAATAAATCTTACATTCATAAATGATGCCCCATTCTTCCTCATTGCTGTAAGGTCAGACAATTTTGTATTTTCTAATGATTTATCCTAGTAGCAGTGCTACAGCATCGTGCTGAGGAATTGACTTTCCATCAAACCCACGCACATCCATGTGGTCCATGCGGTGTGGCTGTGATATGGACTGAGTCCTTGGTGTGAGGCTTGTGGGTTTGGGCTGTGAAGATGGCACAGAGCACACTCAGACTGATTTGTTCACTCCTCACACTAGGAATTCCGCTACATGGAGGAGGATCTGCATAGAACAAAGAACACACTGCAAAGCAGGATTAAAGATAGGGAGGAAGAAATTCAAAAACTGAGGAATCAGGTAGGAATGGGGAACGTGGGTGACCTGAGTTGCTTCAGTAAGGCTTTCTCCTTCCATATCCTTCAGAATTTATTGTGAGGTTTGGGGCTGCTATAGATCTTTCATCTTGCACTACTTGAATCTTCATTTACATACACCATGGCTTCCTTTTGTGGAAGTATCTTGTAGCCACTTCCATGTGAGGTTAGATTTATCTCCAAAATTTATGGTTTCTCACCCTAGTATGTTCATGCTGATTATCACATTCATGGTTTCTTTTTCCTATCAAAAATCTACTGGTTGATCTTCACAGTATCAATTAGTAGGACATCTATAAAGTCACTACACTTCTATTTCTTAATATAAAGTAAGCCAGGCGGTGGTGGCGCACGCCTTTAATCACAGCACTTGGGAGGCAGAGGCAGGCGGATTTCTGAGTTCGAGGACAGCCTGGTCTACAAAGTGAGTTCCAGGACAGCCAGGGCTACACAGAGAGACCCTGTCTCAAACCACCACCACCCCAAAAGAAACCCAAAAAACAAAACCCCCAAAACAAAACAAAACACACACACACACATATATATATGTATATATAAAATTGCACCTATATATGGTTTTCATTCTTTCAAGACTATTATAAGGAACAATAAAAAAAAAAATCATTGTCCCTTTTGTAAAGTTTACTTTTTTTTCCAGTCCTAGCTGGTATGGAATTCATTGTGTAGATTAGGCTGGTCTCAAACTCACCGAGATCTACCTGCCTCTGCCTCTTGCATACTGGGATTAAAGGCATGTACCACCATAACCAGCCTCAAAGATTGTTTTTGATGAGGCTAGGCCTAAGCTTATAAGGACTAGAGAGAAAGTGTCAGATCCCGTCTATGCAGTTTAGAAGAAAGATTTCTTAGAGGAGACACAAAAGGCCTAGTCATAGAAAAAACTATAAACCGAATTCATCAAAATTTAAATTTCTGCTTACCAAAAGGCAGTGCAGACGTGAAAGGAGGACAGTTGAGGCGCCCAACACCTCCTCTGCCCTCCCGGTGCTGCCTCAGACATGTCATACATGGCCAGCTTTGGAAAGCAAATAACCAGTGTAAGAACTCCTGTTGACAGGAAGCTGCCTTACCATTGTTGTTAGTGGACAGGAGGCTTGAATAGACCTTCCCCAAACGGTCAGACGAGCTTGTGAGCGGGTGCTCGGGGTCACAGGGTTATCAGGATAGGTCCCACTCCACTCCCAAGATAGTAGCTCAGCTTTGGAGTGAGAAGCCTGTGTTGTGGACTGCACAGCACTGGGGAAACTGGCTCTCCCTTCATTTTTTTTTTTCAATTGTATTTTGTTTGTTTGTTTTTGAGACAAGGTCTTGCTGTTTAGTCCTGGGTGACCTTGAATGTACTATAATCCTTCTGCCTCGGCCTCCAAGTTCTAGGCTTATAGTCATGCAGTCATGCACCACCACTTCTTGCAGGCAGCTGGCTGTTTCTGCTGAGGTTGTCATCCATTGTCCCTGTGACTCCAAGTGTATCCCACAAAACACTTTGAGTTCTGCATTTATTCATGAACAGTTCCAACTGGAAATAAACCAGGAGTTCTTAGGGGTGAATGAATAAACCAGTTGTGAGCTGGTTTATACAGGAGCTGGAGAGAGAGCTCAGTGATTAAAAGCACTGGCTGTTCATCCAGAAGACCTGGGATGCTTGAGTCCCAGCACCCACGTGGTGGCTCACAATTATCTGTAACTCTGGTTCCAGGAAGCCCTCTACTGACCTCCAGGAGCACTAGGCATGAATATGTTGTACAGATATACATGTAGACAGAACACTCATACACATGAAATCATAAAATAAAAACAGAAAGATAAAATCCATAATGTGCTATTCTTCTAGGAAAGTTGTTCACTCAGGAACAGGCAAAAGCAAACTCTGGTGCTAGAATTGAAAGTGGCTTGTGTATGCTGATGGGAATGTCCCGTTCTGTCTGAGGCCACATGGCTAGGGGGCCATAGAGCACGGTCTTCATGGGGCTACACTTCGCAGACACACTGTTGAACTGTGGCCTGTAAACTTGACCATGTCACTAGTAAGACACAGTTTACAGTGTCTTCATAGTCACGTGTATTCTTGATACAAAACCAGAACAGAAGCCCAGCTTGATGGGCACCTGCCTGTAACCTCTGCACTCAGGAAGCTGAGGCAAGAGAGTCATGAATTGGAGGCCAGCCTGAGTTATGTAGTGAGCTTAAAGCTACAAAAGGAGACCATTTCATAACAGCAACAACAAAGACGTTAATACACAGTAAAAGTCATACTTGTATAGAGTGTATTATATGACTTTCAGGAAATATCCCTTCTATTACATTCCCTCCCTGCTGGTGTGTGGCCTACTGACTTGTTTAAGAATTACTTCTAGCCAGTGAAAACAGTCATTATAGAGAGTCAAGGACCCAATTCATGACCTTTCTATACCATCTACCTTAGAGCCTGTGTACTGATTCAGTGAACTTACTCTTCAGCTTACCAACAAAACTTTAAGCAACAGCAGCCAGTCAGAGCTAGAAAGCCGGCTCCATCAGCTAACGGAAACACTCATCCAGAAACAGACCATGCTGGAGAGCCTCAGCACAGAAAAGAACTCCCTGGTCTTCCAGCTGGAGCGCCTTGAGCAGCAGGTGCATTCTGCCTCCTCGGGGCCCAACAGTGGATCTGCCATTAACATGTCTGGAGTCGACAGTGGTGAAGGTAATCCTAGAGAGGACAGGGTGCCAAAACATCTTGAAAAATTACAGAAAGACTGTTTTTATTGAAAAGAAACTTTCTCTGGTGCTTCTTCTTCCAGTGTAAGACCTGGGTTCTGTGCCATTAGTAAAATCATCAGAAATAGGTGTATTGGAGTAATATCTCACGAGGTTAAACTTGGATAAAGAGGGCCAGAGGTTGGGGAGCGTTGGAATAATAAGATACTTGACAAGACAGAGGCAAGGCAGGAATTCAGTAGCATAGAAATTTCAGGACAGTTGAAGGAAATGTGTTTTCATGATCCCTTAGTAAATGACCGTTAGTATTGAAGTCTTTATTAATTTGCATGTTTGTCCATGTGCTTTAATTATGATAGAAAAGTCTGTAGATTTTTAAGGTGCACGTTCAAAGAGTATGTCAGCACCAATATCAACATGTCTGCATTTTTAACTTTAGAACCTCATAAAGCTTGTACAGAATCATGGAGCAAATCTCTCAGGTCTTTAACATTAATTTAAAAATAAAAAAATTAAAGAGAGGATGCCAGGTTTGTGGATCAGTTGTAATTTAAGTAGAGTGTCCAATGAAAAATCCAGTTGAAAAGAGACAGATTATCAAAGTTCCAAAGAGTATGATAAGAAAGTGAACTATGAGGAGGTTTGGAAGGACAGTGTTCCAGTTAGTCAGAGGCTGAGGGTAGTGTGCGATGGATGCAGAGAGCTTGGAGGAAGCTGCATGTCTGCACAAGGAGGTTAAACAGGCAGGCTCTGATTGCACTGTGTCGGGATGGCCCTTGGTGACTTAGACTTGCTCTGCTGATGTGGTTCGGTGATGCAGCATTTGCGAACATGTAAGCAACCTGGGTTTTTCCCCAAGTACCACAAACAAAACAAACAAACAGAAAAAAACCAGAAATCTCAGAGGGCTAAGAATAGAGGCAGAGAGTCCAGGGTGCCTTTGCATTAATCCATGTAAGGGATGGTAGTTTTGATCAGAGTGGGATTAGTGGGGGATGGTGGGATGTGAGAATTTACTTGAAAAGTGAGCTGACAGAACTTACTGACAGATTGGATATAAAGCTTGAAAGAAAAGAGTGAAAGATTTGGCCTGAGTGGATGCAAGGGTGAAGTCGTTATTTACTAGGATGGGAAAACACTGAGAGGGAGTTTGCCAAGGAGAGACAGAGATAGGAATCGTAGTTCTAGGGACATGAGCCGGGTCCTGATGCATGCAGGGGAAAGGGTAAGCAGTGATGGCTGCAGCGGGTGGAGCTGGATGCACTCAGCTAGGAACCAGCACCAGATAGTGTAAAGTGTTTATTGTCTACTAATATCTTGTGGACATTGAAGCATTTTGTTTGGTTGATCTTTGTTTTGGTTTCTTTGACACTGGCAGTAGTGCTTAGAAACTTAGTCTTAAGAAATTCTTCTTCATATAATCTGATACATTTTCAACTCTAGTTTTCTTAGAAAGTCAATTTTAGTGTTACTATATTAATCTTTTCTCTTATTTAAATAGGGACACGCCTGCGAAATGTTCCTGTTCTTTTTAATGACACCGAAACTAATCTGGCAGGAATGTATGGGAAGGTTCGAAAAGCTGCTAGCTCCATTGACCAATTTAGGTAAGCAGTGCCACTCAGCAGGAGTGATGGGCACTCAACTAATGTCTTCCAGTTGGTACAATCACTCTGAGCCCATTGGGCAGAGGTAATATTTAAAGTGGCAGTTCCCTATTCCTTTTTGATACTCCCAAGCTCTGCCAGTGGCTAAGCATTGTGAAAAGTTGTTAATCCTGGCCATCCTTTCTCCAACAAACTCTACCAAAAAGCAGTCATTACTTAATTCTCTCTTCTCTCGATCCCTCCCCGCCCGCTCCCCCCCCCCGCCCCCCTTTTCTCTCGACAAGAGTTTCTCTGTATACCCTGGCCAAGCTGGAACTCACTCTGTAGACTAGGCTAGTCTCAAACTCAGAAATCCACCAGCCTCTGCTTCTTAAGAACTGGTATTAAAGATGTCTGAAACTGTCATCATTCACTGAAAACAGTCTCAGCCTGTATTAAAGAGACATAGACAGGGACATTGACCTCATGAGGTCAAGACCAGCCTGGGCCACATAGTGAGATCATCTCAAAACTGTCTCATGAGAAATTGTTCATGTGATGTCTCATCCCAGTACTTCATTGTGGATTTAAAGAAAAGATGCTACAATAGTACTCCTTGTAACTTCTGTTTTATACATGTCCATAAGTAATATTTATAATTTGTTTTAGATATTTGCATATAAAATTTTTATACACGCATTTACTTTATAAAGAAAATATTTTAACACTTTATCTAGAGTTTTGATAAAATTCATACCCAAAAAACCTCTAATATGTCAATTTTTCTTTTAGTGTTAATAGTTAGACATGGTCTTAATGAATTGTGTGATAAGACTAATGTTTTCTTAGCCTTTCTGACTTAGAATAGAGCTGTGGTGTTAAAAAAGAAAAAAAGAGTGGAGAGAGAGAGAAAGTTCCTGAAACCACAGGACTTGTCACTGTCTGAAGTGCATGTATTCTGCATAGCACCTGTAGAGAACTTTCCTGCAGTGTAAATGTTAGCAGCAGAAAGAGAGGGAAAGGTGTGTCTATGCAGGAATGCACACACGAACATGCACACACACACACACACACGCACACGCACACGCACACACGAACATGCACACACACACACACACACACACACACACACACACACACACGCACGCATATCTTGATAAGGAAAAGCCTGCAAAGAGCTGTGAGCCCTGAGGGTGGACATCATACTGCTCTGTCACATTCACTCATGTCTGCCTGAGTTTGTTCATCTTCCTTCCTTCCTTCCTTCCTTCCTTCCTTCCTTCCTTCCTTCCTTCCTTCCTTCCTTCTTTCCTTCCTTCCTGCCTTCCTGCCTTCCTGCCTTCCTTCCCTCCTGCCTGCCTGCCTGCCTGCCTGCCTGCCTGCCTGCCTGCCTGCCTGCCTTCCTTCTTTCCTGCCTGCCTTCCTTCCTTCCTTCCTTCCTTCCTTCCTTCCATCTTCTTCTATCTTGTTTGTTTGTTTTGTCTTGTTTTGAGACAGCTTTGTAACACTCTATAGTCCAGGCTAGCCTCATACACACAGAGATCCACCTGCCAGTGCTGAGATTAAAGGTGTGTACCACACCTGGCCTTGCCTCAGTTCCTATAGCTTAGTCCTCTGAAAAAGTGTGTCTGTGCAGAAACTTCTAGATTAACCATTTCCAAGTAAATGCTTGTGCTGAAGTCTTAATTGCTAACTCCAAATAATGATAGAAGTCTTCCTGTGTCACCACATTTTAAGTGATCATGTGAGTCATTTTTCTGTGGTAGTCACACGGATAGTGTGAGTGGGGTTTTAAAAGCATTGGATGTTAGTTCAGGAAGATTGGCTTTGAGTGTAATTCCCTCTCTCATCGTTTGCACAGTATTCGCCTGGGAATTTTTCTCAGAAGATACCCCATAGCACGAGTGTTTGTAATCATCTACATGGTGAGTAATGAGTAATGCCACACTTGAATTTCTGTCTGTTGTTTTAGCTACTAATCATATTCGTATTTTACCAATCAACTTTGAAAGGCAATATAGCTCATTTTTTGACCGTTAAGCTTTTCTTAAAATACTTTACAAGTTAGCATTTATTATGTTGAAAACATAAGTGCTGAGTTTTCCTGCTGATAAAATTAGCTGTAATGTAGGTTAACGGTCACTTCCTTTTTTTTTTTTTTTTTTTTGGTTTTTCGAGACAGGGTTTCTCTGTGTATCCCTGGCTGTCCTGGAACTCACTCTGTAGACCAGGCTGGCCTCGAACTCAGAAATCCTCCTGCCTCTACCTCCTGAGTGCTGGGATTAAAGGCATGTGCCACCACGCCCAGCAGTCACTTCCATTTTTAAGCCTGTCTAATGACAAAATAGTATAGAACAGCTGGTTTAATTTTTATCTTAATGCTGCAAAGTTGCTTTGATTATTTTCATGTGTTTTACTTTATTTTTCTAGAAGGATCTTTAAGGCCAGTACATTTTCCTCTGGATTTTTAGTTGCAAAATCAATTGCACTAGTTTGTGGTATTGGTTTATGTGTGCTGTGCCTGAAAGCCCACTCACTATGCTGAGAGAGGATGGCTTTAACAGGTTAGGCTGAGTTAAGGCTATTTTCTTAAGAAAGAGAAACCTACTTTTAAAGGAAATTTCTGTGCTCCATTAGAGGGAAGAATTCTTTCTCTAAATAAAAAGATTTAAGAAAGGAGGATGAGTGGGGAGGAAGAAAAAAAAGAAGGATATCAGAAAGGATTTAGGGTGCACTCCATAGGGACTGTCAGGTGTGAACAGACACCATGACCAAGGCAACTCTTATAAGGACAACCTTTAACTGGGGCTGGCTTAAAGGGTTCAGAGGTTCAGTCCGTAATCAAGGCAGGAGCATGGCAGCGTCCAGGCAGGCAAGGTGCTGGAGGAGCTGAGTTCTACATCTTCATCCGAAGGTTGCTAGGAGAAGACTGGCTTCCAGTCAGCTAAGACAAGGGTCTTAAAGTCCATGCCCACAGTGACACACCTACTCCAACAGGGCCACAATTTCTAATAGTGCCACTCCCTGGGCCAAACCATATTCAAACCACCACAGGGGCCAACTGCCCAAGTACTGGCAGCCACAAGTGCTCTGGGTACCTGTCAGTGTAAGATGCTGTGTGTTGCATCCTACAGAGTTTACACACCCCAACCAATGGGACTTCATGACATTCAGACTGCCCTGAGTATCACTGACATGTTGTTCCTATCGGGTGTACTTCCCCATCTCTTCATCAGCAAAGCTGGGGAAACTGTCCCTTCTACTTACTGTTGTACATGAACTGTTCTACAAGGTCTTGCCAGCCCAGCCGAAGTCTGTCTGTCTGTCTAGCAGCGCTATCCAAGCCCTCTTTGCATTCGAGTCATGAACGTTTGGTGTTCAGGCTCTCCTCTCAGCTGAGAGGTCTGCAGTGTGCAGCTCTGTGCCTGAGCTCATTGGGTCACACATTTCTCCATCATTCAGCCAGTAAACACACACTGAGCCCCAGCTGTGCTCCAGACTCTGTCCCAGATGGGTATGAAGACAAGCATGGCCCCGTCCTCCCTGTACAGTCCTCAGGTAAAGACTGATTTCTTGGCCGGCACCTGAGTTGTGTTTTCTCCCTCTAGGCTTTGCTGCACCTCTGGGTCATGATCGTACTGCTGACTTACTCACCAGAAATGCACCATGACCAACCGTACGGCAAGTGAACAGAGCCACTGGTTCCCATGAGTGCCTGCCATTGTCCAGAGCTGGGATCTGCAGAAAGATCAGCACTAAGACTGCTAGGAACCGTGCACAAGATGGTTTCTTCATGGAGAGCTTTTAATCTTTTAACTTATTTCTCTGGTGTCTGACTCTCCCCTATTCCCATAAGAGTCTCTAAATGCAGACAGTAATTTGACAAATTAAGCTCAACTTTTTCTGAGTTCAGTTCCCTAGATATGTATAGAGAAAGAGAAAAGGCGATTTGGGGGTGTTCACCTCTGTACAGACCTTTCTATATTTTAGGTGACACTGATTATGGGTTATAATCAGGGAAACTAATTGTATTTAGGGATTAAAAATAAAAAGATTTCTTTTTTAATAATTTAGAGTGCTTTATATTTTCATATATTTAACTGCAAATATTTAATGTTTTCATGTTAGATTCTTGGTATAATTCTTTTTGAAATACATAAATAAAATTCACTGTGCATTTTTCTTTTTTTTTTTTAATAACGACTTTAATCCCCTTTAAAAACATTTCTGATGGTTATCAGTGAGTGCAACTGAAAGTCACAGCTGCAGTCACTAGGTGGCTGTAGTAGTTCCCCACTGCTTTCCTTTCTACCCCTGAGTTGTCTTGCTTCCCCCAGTGTGTATCTCATGGAGTGTATAGCCCCTGCTTGTAGCATGTGGGAGATGTCTATTTACCAATACTGTAGCCGGGATACTACAGTTACAGTGAGTAAGTACACAGTTTTCTGTATGACCAGCATGTTCTTTGAATTGTCCTTCCTCTTCGTCTTCGTCTGTAGATTCACACATTTTGTCACCCAAGTCCTGGTGGTCTCTTTGTATATAGTTAATGCATGTGGCTCTTGGACAGTGAGTGGCAGCAGTCCCCTCTTGGGTCTGTCTTGGTGTGGTCACTTGAATGCCTGCGGAGAACCTCGGTGACACCATTGCCACAACTTGAACTGGCACACAGGTCATAGAAACCTTGTATATCATGAAATTTATGTTTCCTGTTTTCTATAATTAGATGTTAGGCATATTTGGGCTTTTGTTTTCAGTGTATCGGGAAAGAAAAGGGCAGGATGTGCCACATCATATAAACGGGGGCTTGGCGTAGAGACGAGGAGATCGATAGCAGGATTCTCACTGGCATGAGCCACGACAGTGGGAGCTACGGAGTTAGAAAGAGTGCAGTCTTGTTAATGGATTTTAGGATTTGCTTTTTTTCTCTTCGTTTGGAAATGTTTCAGGAAAATGATTAGAACCAGGTTCCACCCTTAAATGGAAGCAGCACAAGCGCCGCTGCCAGACTTCCCGTCTCTGTGGAGTCCTGGCTTTTGTTGGGACATCTGTAAGTCTTTTGTCCAGTCTGCACATTCTTGGCTTGGGCAATGTTTGACTAAGTGTTTCCGGCTCTGCACTCACTTGCCGTTAATTGAGTTTCAGATTCATTACTCTTGACCACTCACAAACTGGGCAAGGTAATGTGAAACCTTGACCTCATTAGAAGGCTTGCGGGAATGCCAAGTCAGTGTCTTCTTGTTCCCAGTACGTGTAGTCAAAGGGATTTCAAACATGCAAACATATTCTTGGACTGCCTTGTATTAATAGGTGTCCGTTGAAAAACATTATTTTTAAAATTCCCTTTCTAGAAATTGCCCTTTATGAAAACCACCATTTCTACTGCTACAGAGCAAACCTTTCCAAGGAAAGATTTTTTTTTTTTTCGAAAATATGGTCTCTGTTGAGTAGCTGGAGCGTCTAAGGTAAAGGGGCTCAAATCCAGCCAGATGCTCAGCTTACCTGTGGGATAGGGCACACTCCTCAGGCCTCACCAAGCTCCAGCTCCCAATTGCCAGGGGTCACCTGAGTGCTGGAAATGGCAGAGTGAACCTCAGTGTGGGTGCAAGAAGGCAGGAGGAGCTGGTGAAGCCTAAGAGTCGAGGACCAATGGCCCGTGGCACTTGGGACTGACCAGCCTTAAGAGTCCCAACGGAGAAGCAAATGGACCTCTTAGAATTAAGGGTTAGCACTCTCTGAGAAGGAGGCAGACAGCACCAGTGGTAAAGGCACAGCAGACCACTCAACTGTCGTTGTAACTGCTACTGCCCCTTGCTTCGTGATAACCCCTATTAGCCTTTCGAAGTTACTTGCTCCCACCCTATATCTGACCCATGACACATCCAGAGATGCTGTGTAAACAAAAAGGGAATAGATAGTGCTTGAGCAAGTTTCCTATCCCTGCCTTCCAGAAGTTCTCCACCTGTTAGCATTCCACCATGGCTCCCGTGGCTGAACTCTTGGACAGCATGCAGCTGTTGGTTTTAGGAGGTTGGAAACCCTTAGAGGTTAACCCTGACTGGCAGGAGAAGGCCACTAGGGGGCATGCCTTGACCCCACTCCTCTCTGTTTTCCCAGGCCACTAAGATAAGAGCAGTCAGCTCATGGCTGCACGAACCCCAGCCATGCCTTCCCTTTCAGACCGTGAGTCAGAAGAACCTCACCAGGTACTGCTTTCTGCTTTCTGTCAGCACTGAGAAGAGGACGATACAGTTCAACTCAAGACTAACCCTTCCATTAAAATTTGACCTTCACACCGGGCGTGGTGACGCACGCCTTTAATCCCAGCACTTGGGAGGCAGAGGCAGGTGAATTTCTGAGTTTGAGGCCAGCCTGGTCTACAGAGTGAGTTCCAGGACAGCCAGGACTACACAGAGAAACCCTGTCTCGAAAAACCAAAAAAAAAAAAAAAAAAAAAAAAAGAATAAAATTTGACCTTCAGCCTGTGGCAGTGGTGTCGCATGCCTTTGAACCCAGCACTCGGGAGGCAGAAGCAGGTGGATTTCTGAGTTCGAGGCCAGCCTGGTCTACAGAGTGAGTTCCAGGACAGCCAGGGCTACACAGAGAAACCCTGTCTCAAAACTCAAAAAAAAAAAAAAAGACCTTCAAATTCAAGCCATCAAAGATGCCAGCAATCCACCCCACTTCTTGAGTGTCTGCTACTGCTCAGCTCTGTTTCTGCCTTCTCCATTTCTTCCTGCACTCAGATGTCTATTTACACTTCTTAGTAAGTCCAACCTCACAAAAAAGAGGGATGCCCCAGTGTCTCTTCTGCCCACATTCAAACCACACCAATACACCTGTTTGCTCCTGAGAACATGGGCTCAGTGGTTTGCTCACCAGATACCTCAAAGTAAGCATGGCTTTTTCCTTTTTCTTTTTCTTTTTCTTTTTCTTTTTTTTTTTTTTTTTTTTTTTTTTTTGGTTTTTTTCGAGACAGAGTTTCTCTGTGTAGTCTTGGCTACTCACTCTGTAGACCAGGCTGGCCTTGAACTCAAAAATCCACCTGCCTCTGCCTCCCGAGTGCTGGGATTAAAGGCGTGCGCCACCACGCCCGGCTATGGCTTTTTCAAAGTGCACTTTAGAGAAGAATGGGTAACCTTTTGTAAGCTACCTTGACGGTAAAAATTAAGTGGCAAGATTATTTTATTTTTCAATGTTTAAAGTCTTTGAGAATATAATATGAAATATATAGAGGGAAGAGTTTATTTGGGAATTTGGTCCCAAAGAGTTAGATGACTAGATGTCCGTGAATATGGTGAGGGCATGGCAAAAGGAACAAGAAGCTAAGAGGTCATGTCTCAATTGCACACAAGTAGAAGAGAACAGTGAGGGTGAGGCTATAAACCCTCAAAGCTCACCACAGTTTTGCACTTCCTCCAGGATTCGTAACTTCCCTAAACAGCAGCTAAGGACTAAGTGTTCAAATCCACCAGTCCATGGAGGGCATTTCTCATCCAAGCCACACAAAGGTGGGTGCCATCACCTCCTGGCATTTATTTATATATATATTTTAAATATTTTTATTAGGTATTTTCCTCATTTACATTTCCAATGCTATCCCAAAAGTCCCCCATACCCTCCCCCCCACTCCCCTACCCACCCACTCCCACTTTTTGGCCATGGCGTTCCCCTGTACTGGGGCATATAAAGTTTGCAAGTCCAATGGGCCTCTCTTTCCAGTGATGGCCGACTAGGCCATCTTTTGATACATATGCGGCTAGAGTCAAGAGCTTCGGGGTACTGGTTAGTTCATATTGTTGTTCCACCTATAGGGTTGCAGATCCCTTTAACTCCTTGGGTATTTTCTCTAGCTCCTCCATTGGGGGCGCTGTGATCCATCCAATAGCTGACTGTGAGCATCCACTTCTGTGTTTGCTAGGCCCCTGGCATAGTCTCACAAGAGACAGCTATATCAGGGTCCTTTCAGCAAAATCTTGCTAGTGTATGCAATGGTTATTTATATTTTTAAGAATGAAAAATATTTGGAATAATCTTCTTTTAAATGGTAGTAAGACTACAACTTGAATTTGAATCATGAGTGTGGTGTGTCCCAGCTATAGAATGTGAACAGCAGGGATCTGCCCTCGGGGATCTTACAGTTAAGTGGGAAGGCAAACTGTAACTGTCATTTAGTGTTAAGTCACTAAACAGAAAGAAGTGGGCCATGGGTGTGAAGTGGGGCAGCAGGGGGTGGCACTTGTGTGGTAGTGCGGGAAAGAAGGATATGGGTGGACTTTCTCACTGAAGGTTCAGTGTGTATGGAACATCTGGCTGAGCACACACAGTATGCTTAGAACCACAAAGGGCCAGTGTGGCCGGAACAGAACTGGAGCCGAGGACATGCACAGCCAGCCTCAAGGGACTGTCAGCCAATGAAAGGACTTAGGTTTCAAAACCTCCTCTGTGCCTGAATAGTAACCCTGTGTACCCTGAGTCAACAGCACTTTTAAGCAGAGAACCTTTAACACCCCATGTTAGTCCAGGGTCTGGAGATTTCAGTTGTGTCATATGAGCATTTAGAGTGTGGCAGTTGGCTTTGCTGAGGTGAAGACAGCCTTTATCAGTGCCGTCACAAGTACTAACCAGAAAGACGGAAAGCATTGAACTTCGCACCAGTGTTTAGAACAACTGCATAAGCAACTTATGGGGAAGATTTATGTTGGTTCACAGTTTGAGAAGGGTCAGTCCATGGCGGGGAAGGACAGAGCACAGTGGAAAGGGGATAGGTGGACAGGACAGAAGACAGAGCAGCATGTGGCCTCCAAGAACACCCCCTTCTAACTTCCTCTAGCTAGGCCCCGCCTTCTGCTTAGAGCACTTCTATATTACGAACCTATCAAGGAATCAATCCATTTATTAGGTCAAGGCCCCCAGGACCTAATCAGTTCCCCAAATCCTAGCAGCTTGCAACCAAGCCCCTGGAACATAACCCTCTGGGAGAAATTTTGCATTCAGATGACACCAAATCAAGGAAATCAAGCAATCCTTCCAAACTGCATGATCTCCTCATCTTTGTTCAAGTTGGAAGACAAGCAGAAGAACAAAATCCAAAAGTACAACCTTTTGCGTCTGTAGGCCAGCATCTCTCTCCCTCTCACTGACTAACTTTAGTGGGAGGCACTGCCTGACATCTCTGTGGTCAGGCCGTCAGAACTTAGACATACCTGATCTCTTACATGACAGCCATCGTTAGCCCCTGTGGTGTCACAGAACACGGTACATAAGCGATGCTTCTCTATCCCTTCATAGTCACACAGCTTCTCTGGGTTCTAAAGCCACAGGCAAGCAGGGAAACAAAATGGAGAGGTGTGTGACCGGTTAGGGGGCATTTAGACTGGACAGCTTGAGAGTGTCCCCAAGAGGGAGAGCATCAAAGATTTAAAGCATCAAAGTAGGGGCTGGAGACTCGGCTCAGCAGGTAAGAGCATGCACTGCTCTCAAACGGGACTCCAGTTCAATTCTCAGACCCGTGTTAGGTGGCTCACTTGTAACTCCAGCTCTAGCAGATCCAACATCCTCACCTCACAGACAGACAGACAGATGCACAGAGAGAGAAAAGAGAGAGATGGGAGAGAGGAGAGAGAGGGGTGGAGAGAGAAAGAGAGACAGAGATAGAATTTTTTAAAAATACCCCAGAGCAGCAGGCTGGAGATGTGACCTAGTAGTAGAACATGTGCCTAGTTTGCGTGAGATCTGGAAAATAAAACACAAAGGTCTAAATTGTATAAATTGAGCTGAAAATATTCCTGGATGATCAATTTGAGCTATTGATTGTTTTATTTTTTTTTTAAGATTTATTTATTTATTATATGTGAGTACACTGTAGCTGTCTTCGGACACTCCAGAAGAGGGCGTCAGATCTCATTACAGATGGTTGAAAGTCACCCTTATTTTCATTTTTTAAAAAATGTGTGTATGGAAGGGAAGGCTGGAGAGATGGCTCAGTGGTTAAGAGCACTGACTGCTCTTCCAGAGGTCCTGAGTTCAGGTCCCAGAAACCACATGGTGGCTCACAGCCATCTTTAATGGGATCCAATGCCCTCTTCTGGTGTGTCTGAAGACAGCTACAGTATACTCACATAAATAAATCTTTTAAAAAAGAAAAACAAAAACTGTGTGTTTACGTGCCCATGGGGGCAAGAACCGGTTTCAATTGCCTGGAGCGAGTTACAGGTTGTAAGCCACTGGATCTCGGTGCTGGGAACTCAGTCCTCTTTCAAGAAGAGCCAGTGCCATGTCTCTCCATGTCTCTCTCCACCCCAAGGCTGTTGCTAGTGAAGTTCTATAGATGGTCCCTTAGTCAGGGTTCTCTAGAGTTGCACAATGTACAGAAGAATGTCTGTATGTATTAAGGGAAAGTATTGGAATGACTTACAATCTGCAATTCAATAAACCCAACAATGGCCAGCTATGTTGCTCAGTCCCCCGAGGTTAGGTGTCTCAGCAGGTCTTCTGTATAAGATGGAATCCTGAAGGAGTAGGCTCCAACAGATGTGCCTGCAAGGAAGTGAAAATAGGTGAAGAAGAGGAAGCCTTCCTTCTTCCATAATCCTTATGTAGGCTTCCAGCAGAAGGCGTGGCCCAGATTAAAGGTGTGCACCACCACATCTGGACCTAAACTGCTCGTTAGTTGGAATTGTTCTGTCCCAGGCTGGCCTTGAACTCAGAGATCTGCTTGTCTCTGTCTCCTGGGATTAAAGGTGTGTACCATCTTGCCTGGGCATCATGGCCACTATGCCTAAAGATCTGGATCACGGGCACGTCCTCCATTTCTGGGTTATAGTTCATGCCAGGTACAGTCAAGCTGACAACTGGGACTGACTAGCCATCGCAGATGGCAGTTCATAACAGAAACTGGTCTCTCAGTTCTTCAGCTGAGGAGTCCTAAGCTGTTTCCTGATTCAGACAGCTGCCTCACAACTGCTTCAGGTAGGTTCTGCCCTCTGTAACTTACCTCCTAAAGACCTTCCCCTCCAGACACCCTTACCATGGGCATCAGGTTTGGACAGGAATTTTGCAGGGTACTCAAAGGCTACTATGTACATCAGAGAAAGTACAACTCTGTCTACAAGACTCTCCCCCAAAGACAGGCCAGGATGTGGTATGGTAGAGAAGGTGTCCAAAAGCAACAGGGTCTTTTGATAGGATTTTGCAAACATTCTGTGAAGTGGGACCTAGGTATAGGAGGTTCCTTCCTCTGCCCTGCCCTGCCTCTCCACCACAGAGGCTTTGATTCTTTTTGTCTTTGGTGCCTGCTTTGTGGCTGTTTCCGTAAGTGGCCAGCGGGGGGTGGGGGGGGGTGGGTGGAAGAAGCCCCTTTTATAGTGGGTCAGGCCTACCTGGCTGTTGCCAGGTAACTGTGGGGTGGAGTTTAGACAGAATGCTAATAGCTACTGTCCCTGGCTGGTGGGCACAGGCTGTAAAGTCCCATAGGATGCTGCCCCGCCCTCCCTCAATTCTCTTTCTTTGAAATGGACAACATTCTTACTCAAATGTCACTCTTGTGAGTTGATTTGTTCTCAACTGGGAGAAGACAGAAGATGGCCTCCATGACAACCAGTTATCACTGCCCCAGTGGAACGAACACAGACCTTGACAGAGATATTGATGAGCGCACTGTCAGGAACACAAAACCCGGAACATCCCACTCGGCACTGCTTCTCTCCACCGGAAGGCCACTGTTGCTCCAGAGATAACAGCGTGGCCTCCCTCTGGGTCAGTGTTTCTCAACCTGTGGGTTTTGACCTTGGGGAGTGGGGGAGTGAATGACCCTTTCATCAGGGTCAAATATCAGGTGTTCCACATATCAGATATTTATGTGATGATTCATAAACGGTAGCAGAATTACAGCAATGAAGTAGTAATGAAATAAAGTTATGGTTGGGGTCACCACAGCATGAGGAACTGTATTGAAGGGTTGCAGCATTAGGAAGGTTGAGAACCACTGTGCTAAGCTGACCTGCTGTTTTTGATGGTTCAGGACTGAGAGGACAGTAGACTTGTAAATGAACCCGAGGACAGTTGCAGATTCATCCTACCCTTAGCCATCAAGGAACAGATAATCCCAAAGCAGGCAAATAAGAGCATTTGCTGTATTTTTTAGCCATAAAATTGGATCGAAAAGCATTTCAAATCATCTGAAGTGGGGATTTCCCCCCTGATTATTAGAGTAGCAATTTTTAATTGTGGAAGACACACATTTAAAAACAAAAATATCACTCGCGCACAGACCACTTATCTACATTAGCCAGCCAGCATGCTTTGGCCAGTCCCCTTCCGGACGCTTTTCTTTGGCTGTGTATTCATGTCTATAGAAAGGCCTAGAAATAGAGGACGAAAGCTGTAAGTCAATGAGTGGTTCCCAACCTTCCTAACGCTGTGGCCCTTGAATACAGTTCCTCATATTGTGGTGGCCCCAACCATAACATTATTTTCATTACTACTTCATACCTGTAATTCTGCTACTGTTATAAATTATAGTGTTTATCTGTGTTTTCTAATGGTCTTAGGTGACCCTTGTGAAAGGGTCATTTGATCACCAAATGGGGTCAAAACCCACAGTACTTCGGAACATACAGCTCTCTCTCTCTCTCTCTCTCTCTCTCTCTCTCTCTCTCACACACACACACACACACACACACACACACACACACTTTCTCTCTCTTTGCTAAGTTCTATCACAAAGCTCCATCCCCAGCCCACAATCTCCATTTTTAATTGATTTTTTAATCATGCAATACACAAATACATGCTCATTGTAGAATTCTGAACAGCCCATGTCCCTCAGCCCTGTCCCTCCTCCCATTTCCTAGTGACAACTTAGGAAGAAGCAGGATAGCTATAGATAGTGCAACAAATATGTGTTGAGGGCAGGGAAGGTAGCTATGGTGATTTGGAGTGGATTTTTCCTGTCCCTCTGTGATGGATGGTTTAGAGGTGTAGTTTGGCGGCAGAACATTTGAGTGGCATGTGTGATGTCCTGGGTTTGATTCCCAGCAGTGTCTAAAAAGGAAGTGAGATAAAGACTCAATAGAAACAACAGCTTTCTACCCAGATAAACACACAACTGTGTGTGTGCCTATATGTGTGAGCTCACACACACGCATATGTGCACAATTATGAAAGCCAGAGGTCAGTGTGGGGCGTCTTCTACCACTCCCCACCTGATTTTTTGAGACAAGGTCTCTCATGGAACCCAGAGCTCACTGCTTCAGCTATGCTGCCTGGCCAACAAGCTCTGGGGACCCATGATTCAGAACCAACATTTTGGGGGAGAATGTGCCACAGAAGATTCCATACAATGCATCAACTCGAGAGGCGTGGCCATCAGCGAAGATGCTTGCTCACTTAGTACAAACAGTCTCTGGGCTCTGCGGAGATGGGTTATCAGGTCGGAATGTCTTCTGACATGCAAGAGGACCTGAATTTGAATCTACAGCATCCATGTAAAATGCCGGTCATGGCCACACACACACACACACACACACACACACACACACACACACACCTACCTACAACCCCAGCATTGTAGGGTACAGAGACAGGAAGATTCTTGGGGCTTTCTGGCTGCTAGTTCAAGCTCCAGGTTCAGTGAGAGATTCTGTTGCAATAAGGTAGACCCTGAGAGAGTTGGACACCTGATGTCCTCCTCTGGCCTCTGTGTGTGCTCTAGAGCACACGCATGCACATACATTACATAAACATGTACATCGGTATTTCATCTGTAGTTGCAAACCGTGCTTTCCACAGTCTTATGGTTTCTTCTAGCATGGGTAGAGGGTCTTTTCTTTTGCTATGTCTCCATTTTAAATTCTGACCTTATGCTGCTCACAGACTTCTTTCTGAAATTCAATTCACTGAAATTCACTATCTTTATCAGACTTGATGATAGTGAAATTTCCCTAATTCGCTCTGCTGTGGCTTGTTCCCCAGGAACTCGGGAAGAGGCCATGGCCATGGAGGAACACTGCTCACTGGCTTGCTCCTCATGGCTTGCTCAACCTGCTTTCTTATACCACCCAGGACCACCTGCTGAGCAGTGACACCACCCACAATGAGCTCCCCCCCCCCATCAATCATTAACTAAGGCCCTGCAAGATTTGCCTAAAGGCCATTCTTACTGAGGCCTTTTCTCAAATAAGGTTCTTTCTTTTAAAATGATCTGAGCTCGTGTCAACAACGAACTAACACACTGTACAAGTCTTAAAACTGTTAATCACCTCCTAAGATTGCTTTTTTATATTCTCAGCCACTGCTGGGGTAAGTTTTTCCCATTGCACTAACACTGGATGTTTAAGAGAGTGAAGTCCTCCGTTCTCAAGTAACGCTGTCATGAAAGACTGAATACTCCAAATCTTTCCTTGGCTTTAAAGGAAAAGTGAGTCCATTGGGTTGCAAGTCACATGATGACTCTTCAGAAAGATTGCATGGATTCACCCAGGCACCAGCAGTGAGGCGTTCTCTGTGATCCTACAGACAGCAAGTACGAGCAAGGCAGGCACGCTGGCACACAGCACGCTGGCTCACTGGCCTCATATACCTGTACAGGGAGGTAGAATCTTTTGTGTCTGTTCCTTGGATAAGCTTCTTATTTTAAATAGAGATCTGAAGGAATGAAGTGGCTATTCTGGAAGCCCTGGTACTATTTGACCCCTGAGCAGCAGGCCTGAGATAGGGTAGAGAGGTTCTCCTTTGTGGGTCTCTCTCAGAATAGTCAGACCTTCCGAGAGGCATCACCAGAATGTACCAGCTTTTCCTGAGCAGGGGTCTCTGAGGATTCTGTGGGCTATCACACCGGTAGCTCTTACAGGCTCTTACAGCTCTTACAGGCTGCTGAGGCTGCAGAGCCCATGCAGCTGCCATTAAGTTGTACAGAAGTCACCCTCGGCCATTTTTGTATGACTTCCCACTTCCAGGACTGTATGGGAGCTCAATGTCGTTCCCACAAGGACAATCCTCAAAGTGAGTCTCTGCTCAGAACCTAGTGGAGTGAACTTTGAAGGTACTAAAGGTGCCAAGCGACCATTTGTCTCAAATTCCTCATTTTAGCAGGCCTGGAAATGGGGCTTCAACCCAGTTTCTTGAAGCTGGCTGAACAGGTGGGTGCCAGCAGGATCAGACTGGGGTGTCCTACGCCCAGTCCTCAACTGCATCACCTCTCCATGCTGTGATACCCCAAGATGTATGGCTGGCTGTGTCTCACTGGGGACCAGCCCAAGCAGGTGTGAGCTCCTGCTCTGGACCTGGGGCGTGGCCCTCTCTGAAAATCATGGGGGATCCTTCCATTGATTTCTGGTATCTTGGGAATGTGTGAGGTTTAGAACTTTTTTTTAAAATCCCACTTATGTATTTGTGCGGACACACACGCATGCATGCCATGGCTCACGTGAGGAAATCAGAAGGTAACCGAGAGAGCATCGTCCCTTCCACCATGTGGGTCTCAGGGATTGAACTCAGCTCATCAGACTTGGCAGCAAGTGCCCCACTGAGCCTGACCCGGGAGGTGTGCTTTTCGCATGAAACAAATAGAAAGCCTGGCTATCTCACTGTGACATGCCAATCTCACTGTGACATGCCAGCGCACATTCGGGAAGCTTCTGAGTTTGGGAAAGTGTGGGCGGCTTCTCAAAGTCTCACGGGTAACAGCTGTGTAAAACAAAGCATCTCCCTGGTTCCTCCTCCTTGCCCTCGGCTCCAAGCCTCATTGAGATCAGTGTCCACTGAAATGGAGCATGCGGGACACATGTGGGAAAGTCACCATTAGCCTAGAGCCTTACAGACCCAAGGGGACAGGAGCAGTGGCTCCATCTCTACAGAGTCACTCCTGCAGCCTGGAAGCCGCTGCAAGGTGAGCTTTCTATCAGCTCCATTCAAGGATGCTCAGGACCTCATTTTGTCCGATCCTGAGCAGCAGGAAATGGGACATACTGTTCCCAACACCACTGTCAACCAAGAATGAATTGCACAAACTACCCCATCAGTTAACTACGGCTTTCTAACAAACATCACTCCTCAAATTCGGTGACCTAAAACATGCTATTGCTCACAGCTCATTAGAAAGTTCTGTCTGTCTGGCCCAAGGCAGCTGATCTTGGCTGCGCCTGCAGATGGGCTGTAGTTAGCTAGCTCGTCTGCTGGGTAATGGCTGGTCTAAGTGGCCTTGCCCTTGGTATGGGTGGGTGACAGCTGAATTAGCCACCATCTACCCAACAGGATAGCTTGAGCCCAGCACGGGACTGTGGCTAGCATGCGCAGAATCAGATCAGCTACAGGCACACATCACTCCTGTCTCGGTACACTGTGGAAAGCTAGCCCAGCTCCAAGAACTAGAGACTCCTCTTCCTCTTCCTCTTCCTCTTCCTCCTCCTCCTCCTCCTCCTCCTTTTTCTCCTCCTCCTTCCTTCCTCTTCTTCCTTTTCTTCCTCCTCTTCCTCTTTTTCTTTCTCCTCCTTTTCTATTAATTGTTTTACCTTGTGTGTGTGCCTGTGTTTGCACATGTGTGTGCACATGCTATGCCATGGTTTCCATGTGGAGGTTAGAGGACAACCTGGGTTCTCTCCTTCTACCATGTGGGCTCTAGGGACAGAACTCAGGCTGTCAGGGTTGGTGGCAAATATCTGACCCTCCTGAGCCATCTGGCCATTCCTAGACTACTTAAAGAAAGAACCTGAAAAGACATGGGAGAGGGCCAGACTTATACGTCACTGGGCATTTTATTTTTCAATTAGTCTATTAAAAGAAGAAAGCCACAAGCCAATGTGGCTGTAAAAGAAAAGAAAAAAAAACTTTTAGGAAACCAATGACTCCTGGGTACTATACGTCCATTCTTTATGGACATGCTGTTTTGAGATCCATGTAACTCCCTTGTTATGCCCTGTTGCAGAAAGAGCAAAGAACCTGAGCCACATGATCTGGCTGGAAGGTGGTTGAGCTAGGAAATGAACCATGCAGAATGGCACCAGGGCCAGCTTCTCTCATGCCAGCTCCCCTGCTCCTGTGCTCATGAGGCTGGGCTCAGGACACCCGTGTGTATGGCTGTGCACACGACCCCTCTAGCTTCAGACACTTCTGCTCCTAATCACCAAACATGATGCTAAGCTGAAATATTGCCTGTTGATCTCTTGGACTGCGGGTCTGGTTTTGTACATGCCAGCCACAGCCTGTGCTGACACTCAAGAGATCCTGTTGGGTAGGTGGTGAGTGACATTCAGCTTAATTCAAGGGTCTGGGAGACCACAAGAGATGGAGGTACGAGCTGGTAGCTCAGACAGCTCACTGCTTCCTGAGCTGCATGGCCTCCCATTTGTTTTCTTGTCTGCAAAACAGGAGCCATCTTCTGCAGTGATGGCCAGGGTTAGATCATGGTTTTGAGAATACCCGTGTCAGCCCAGCACACAGCAGGCTGGCTTTGGGGCCTTTGGTCCCTTGTTCACTAGGGAAATCCTAGGTTCTTGGAAGGGACAGCTTTTCCAGGCTCTGTGAGAATATAGGGTTTTGTTTTTTTTTTTTTTCCCAAGACTCTGTGTCCTCAGTTGTCTCCTGTGGTTTGTTCTTCCCTGCCAGAGTGTAATTAAATCCAGGAGCAGCGAGCCCAAATAATGAATGGTGGGGCTTGTTAGGCGTGTCTTCTGTTAATGGTTGTGACTGGGGAAGAGCCCGCCACAGGCAATTAGTGATTCTCCAGTAATTGGGCTGCTCAGTTGGCAGGAACAGAGAGAGCAGCTTGCCTGTCTAGGTGGCAGATGGAGGCTGGGCCTTGCCTGGGCCTAGTGGGCCAGACAGGGGCAAGAGTCCCAGAGCAGGTTGTGACCCACCTGCCCACTGTACATGGATGCCACAGGGAGGGCTCAATCCTGAGTGGTTCTCCCCACAACTGGTGGCCTTTTAGCTCAAGGAGTTAACACTGAAGGCTGGCTGGGGCTTGTTTTAGTTACAGTAACAACGAACAATGAGTTTAACATTTACATTCTGAATAGGTAATGAATTTGCAGGATTCTAACATCAAAGTTAGATTTTGTTAAAAAGAGTCAACCTGATATGGCCTGGTCAACCAAGGCCGGATGGCCCAAGTTTAATCTCTGGAACCCACATTAAAAAAGCCAGATGTTGTGATGTACATCTGTAATCCTGGCACCCCTACAGTGAGATGGGAGATGGAGACAGGCAAAGCACCTGGAACCTCATGTGCAAGCTACCCTGGAGTACTCGGCATGGCAGAAACATCAAGATACCCCCACCTCAACAAAGGAAGAACGGGGACCAAACACAAGCTCTCTGTCCTCCACACGTGCACCATGGCATGCGCACACGTATTCAAACACATACATCATATATACACTACGAATAATAAATTCATATAAATTGAGAATATGTGAAAAGGAACCTGCTGCTAAGGCTGAAGTCTGATATTACCCGAAAGCCCTGAAATCGGTGCAATATGGTGGACTCTCTTTGTCACAGGGCTTCTCCTTCTCTGACCTTGTCTGGGGAGCTCAAAACCCTCTACCCTCTACCTGCAGAATATCGCAAAGCCTTGATTAGATTATAGGCTCAGCTTTTCTTTCTCCCAATAAGAACCCATTCAGCAAGCACCTGAGATCCCTGGAGTGCTTGCCGATGCTAGTGAGACATCTCAGTACCTTAGCCTCCAGCCAATGACCTTTGCTCATCCTGGATATCCCTACCCTGTCCCCAAAACTATATAACTCTCGATTCACCCCCAAATAAAGTTGATCCTGGAACGAACAACTCTGTCTGTACTCTTGGGCTGTCCAAACCCCTACTCAATGACTCTGTTCCCGTCATCCTTGTGGGCCAGTGGCCAATGACCCAGAAAGGAGGGGAGGCCCACAAAGACGCAGGGAGTGAAGGGACACACCTGAAACTCCAGCCTGTAGTCCTGGCCCACAGAAGGCTGAGACAGGAGGATTGCAGGTTCGAGGCCAGTGTGAACTACGTTGTAAGATATCTGAATAGAACAATAAAAAAAATATGAAAAGACAAACTGAAAACCTCAATTTTACTGATTCAAATACAAGTCCTCTCCCCCAGTTAACAAACAAACAAACACAAAAAACCCCACACCTGGGGATGGTGGGGCACACCTTTAATTCCAGCACTTGGGAGGCAGAGGCAGGCAGATCTTTGAGTTTGAGGCCACCCTGGTCTTAAAGAAAAACAAACAAAAAACAACCCCCAAACTCCCACAGTGTTAGCAAACGTATTAAGACGTTTTCTTTCTTACAAGAAAGCTTCTTCTTAGCATAGTGGGGCTGCTCTGTAAGATACACAGTGAGCAACGGTGATCATTCGGCACCTGTCTGAATCCACAGTATCCACCTAGCACACTGGTGTGAACTGTGCACCCTGGGGGTCACCTGTCAATCATAACCAGTGCACCCCTCTAGTGAGGGATGCTAAGAGTAAGGAAGACTGTTGGTGTGTGTGGCAGCAGAAGGGATATGCTGTTATAACTACATCAGTTATAACCAGGGCAGCTCTCTGTGAGGATGCTAATACTGGGGAACACTGCGTGTTCAGAAACAGGATGTAGATGGGAAGTCTCTACACACTCCTCTGAGTTTTATTGAAACGGTAAGTCAATAAGTGTCTTGTGTTTTGTTTTGATTTGATTTGTTTTGTTTTTTTCAAGACAGGGATTTTTTTTCTAGTCCTGGCTGTCCTGGAACTCACTCTGTAGACCAGGCTGGCCTTGAACTCAGAAATCCACCTGCCTCTGCCTCCTGAGCACTGGGATTAAAGGCATGCGCCACCACTGCCCGGCATGTGTACACCTGTACAAAATACCACAGACAACTGTGTTTTAAACTGTAGCCGGTTATCAGCCAGGGGACTGTATTAGTCAGGGTTCTCTGAAAGGAAAGGATCTACAGGTGAATAAATATATTTTTAAAATGTACAAATTCAGCTTACATTAAAATAGTAACAAGTTACCTCTCACTTGAGAGGCTGAGAACCCCGTTGTTGCCTGGTGCTTGGGGCTAAGTACCTCTGCAGTCTCAACTCTGGAAGGTTCCTGGAGTGCTGGTCCTTAGTCAGTATCGGAACACTGGAAACTCTGGTTCTGATGTCAGTGAAGGATTCATAGGCCATGCCATTTTGATCTGGATTATTTCCAGATGGTAATGTCCACATCTGGGAGTAGGGAGAAAGGTGATCAGGGCAATTCTTTGAGGGAGGCTTCCTACTGAGGCAATTCTAATGTTTAGCAAGTTGACACTAAAACCAGCCAGCACATGGATAGTCAGGCTGTGTTGTCTTCAGTTCACAGAGCATCCCCCAAGGATTCACACTGAATGGACAGTGAGGAGCCCGGTGCCTTGGACCTTCGGCTTTGCCTGTGTCAAGGAACAGGACAGTGAGAGGCAGAGGCATCAATTCACAGACTGCAGCCTAAGCCAAGAGGGTCCGGCTTAAACAAGCCCAGTGAAAGCCAGGCTTTAAGCAGAAGCAGCAACAGCCTGCAGTGCAAAAAAGCTCTGTCCCCATTCTGTCAGTAGCTTGGTGGCACGGCCATAGTTAGCTGCTGGGAGAAGCATGCTTGTAACAAAAGGAAGGAGAATGCTGGCACCGCCAGGCCTCAGCCACAAGGAAGAGCCTTGTAACTGGCCGTGCAAGGCCAAAAGAAACAAGTTTTTAAAATTATAATTAACATAGCAATTGCACAGGTTAGTGAATTCGCCGAGGTATCTCCATACAAGTATCCACTGTGCACTGATGGGGTCTACCCACCCATCTACCCTTTCTCATCTGCCCTTTAACCCTTTCCTGTCCTTGTCCTTTCCTTTCTGAGTACCTGGTAATAAGCCCTCTTCTGCTTTTAGGATGTCTACTTATTTGAAAATTTATTGGTAAAAATTGCGTGCGTGCGTGTGTACATTTCAGTGCAGTCGCCCCAAGAGACCAGAAGCATCAGGTCCCCTGGAGCAGGAGTTTCAGGTGGCTTTGAGCCGTCTACTGGGCAGTCCCCTGCTAAATCAGAATGATCTCTCTACTGCTGAGCCATCTCCCCAGCCCCAGGGTGTCTTTGTTGTTTGCTTCCACATATGAAAGAAAACATCATCTTTCTCTTGTTTTGTCTAACAGTATGTTCTCCAGTCCCTTCAGATTCCTGCAAGGGACCGTGCTTTTTCTTTTTGTGTGGCTGAGTGATACCCCTGTGGTGTAGGCACACCATATTTTCTTTATCCATTCATCTGTTGAGGGGTATTGAAGCTGAAACTCAGCTATTGTGAGCAATATTTTAATTAGCATTAACATGCAGATGCCTCTTGTTTAAGGAAAAATCTGTTTGAAGTCTGGTCTCAAATGAAAGGCATCAAGGGTAGGAGGGACTGACTGGGTACTTTCTTATGGTTCATATGTACACATACACACACACATACATACATACATACACATATACACATACATACATACATACATACATATGCGCACACACACACACATACATACATACACACACACACACATACATACATACACATATACACATACATACATACATACATATGCGCACACACACACACATACATACATACACACACACACATACATACATACACATATACACATACATACATACATACATACGCGCACACACACACATACATACATACACATATACACATACATACATACATACATACATATGCGCACACACACACACATACATACATACACACACACACATACATACATACACATATACACATACATACATACATACATACATATGCGCACACACACACACATACATACATACACACACACACATACATACATACACATATACACATACATACATACATACATACATATGCGCACACACACACACATACATACATACACATATACACATACATACATACATACATACATACATATGCGCACACACACACACATACATACATACACACACACATACATACATACACATATACACATACATACATACATACATACATACTTACATACATACATACATACATACATACATACATACGCGCACACACACACACATCTTAAGTGGCTGGGGAGATGACTCAGTAGCAAAGAGTACACACAAGGCTTGCAGAGGATCGTATGTTCAGTTCTCAGCACCAGTATCAGATGGCTCACAATACCCTGAAACTCTATGTCTGGGTGATTAGATGCCTTCTTCTTGTCTCTTTAGGCACCTGCATTCATGTGCGCACATATGCCCACTCGTGTGTGTGCACGTGTGTGTATGCGTGCATACACACACACACACACACACACACTTAACAATAACAAAATAGAGCTAAAAATTAAAACAGATCAGAAAACTGCAAATGCAGGGCAGGTGTTAGAAGATCAGCCCCCTGAGCACTGCTGGTGAGATTGATGCCGGGGTGAGATGAGTGTGTGTTACATCAGGTCACCAGCTTTAAAGAAGAAAGAATTCTGTACATGTCAGATGGTAGGGAATGATCACGTGACACTGCTGGCTCATCAACTGTCTCTAATGCACAACAGGGCACACGATGTCCACAGGGAACCCAGGAAGGGACGGACACAGTCTGTGGGCATGTGCCATGACAGTAGAGCTTGGTTTCCTTCTTGTCCACCTTTATGGTCTGTTCTTTCTGCTCCATTTTTGTGAACCTAAAATCACTGTACAAAGTAAAGCCTGCTTTTCTTTCTTTTTCTTTTTCCCCTCAATTTCTCAACTTGCTTTTGTTTAAAGCAGAGGCTGGGTCATGTCAACAGCTGTCTTGGGATGAGCGAGCCACAGGCTCTTTTCAATGGGTCTTGGCAGGTTCTTATTCTAGAAGAGAAGATCACCTGGGACTCATCTCAGGTCAGAGAAGCTGCAGGTCTTGAGAGACCTTGAGAGCAGCCGTTGTTCATCCTGGGGGGACTGCACTCTACAGAGTGCTCCCAGGACAACAGATGTTTGCTGGCCTTGCCTCCCTCACACATCTGTCCCCAGATGGTTGGAACCCAACAGTGCATCAGGCAGGGAAGAACAGAATCAACAAAACCTTCCATAACCCACAACTCCACTGGCTCCAGCACACAGATGCCAGTTACTCGTCTGCCAAAGGGTGGCAACAATCCTCGATTCTTCCTCAGACCTGCCATACTTTCCCAGGTCTGCCATACTTTCCCAAGCTGGAAGGCGAGGCTCGTGAGACCAGGCTGCATCAAAGATGTCACCTACATTCAGGGTAGCTAGCAGAGGCCACAGAGGAGTCCAATGCTGTCACAGCCTCCCACCCTGGCCCGTGTGGCTGGCATGGGCATGCATCTGAACCCTGTCCAGAGAGGTCTTGTCCGCAAAGTCACCAAGCCTGAGGTTTTTGCTCCTGAGGACCTTTGTAAAATAATATCCTTTTTTTTTTTTTTTTTGGTTTTTCGAAACAGGGTTTCTCTGTATAGCCCTGGCTGTCCTGGAACTCACTCTGTAGACCAGGCTGGCCTCGAACTCAGAAATCTGCCTGCCTTTGCCTCCCGAGTGCTGGGATTAAAAGCGTGTGCCACCACGCCCAGCGTAAAATAATATTAAGTCAGGCAATAATGCACAGACCTTTCATCTCAGCACTTGGAAGGCAGAGGCAGGCAGATCTCTGTGAGTTCGAGGCCAGCCTGGCCTTCAGAGCAAGTTCCAAGACAGCCAGAGCTACACAGAGAAACCTTGTCTCAAAAAACAAAAACAAAATTAATAATGATATTGACAATGATGATAAATTTACTAACTCTTTGAGAATTTCATACAATGTGTCTTGATGCATTTGTGGTTTTAATAACCCACAACGCTTTGAAGTGTTTTACACACTTTATTACAAAAACCAATCAGTGTTCTGCGCGGAACACTTGGATCATAAAGATAGACGAGAAGAAGGAAATTAAGATCAACTGCCACGGGACCAGGAAGAAATACAGCGGAAGGCTTTGAGGTAAGCCTTCTGGGCCTTTCTTCCTCATTCACTGGACAAACGCTCGTTATGATTCACTGCTGTCAGTGTTGCCCCTGCACCAGGAAAACGACAGTCAGTGAGCCTGGACCCCAGGAAGCTGGGTGCTCGCACAAATGCCTGAACACATGCACGCAGAGCCTGGCTCCCGCTGGCACTGAACACAGAATTACTTACAAACACTTGTTTCACGTAATGCATGGTGAACACTTCCCATGGGACTCAACACTGTTTCAGAATACCATCTCCAAGATTGCCCCGTGTCCAGCTCTGTGAGTGGGCCATCATTTATTTAAGATTATTTATTTACTGTTGAATATTGAATGCTTCAGCCAAGGTCCTTTCAGCTGGATCTTTATACATATTCATGCTTGCTTCCTTATTTTCAGGTTTTTGTTTTTGTTTTTGTTTTTGTTTTTAAAAAGATTTATTTATTTATTATATGTAAGTACACTGTAGCTGTCTACAGACAACTGCAGAAGAGGGCGTCAGATCTCGTTATGGATGGTTGTGAGCCACCATGTAGTTGCTGGGATTTTAACTCAGAACCTTTGGAAGAGCAGTCAGTGCTCTTAACTGCTGAGCCATTTCTCCAGCCCAGGTTTTTGGGTTTTTTTGGTTTTTTGTTTTCTTGGTTTTTTTGGGTTTTTTGGTTTTTTTTTGTTTTTTTTTTTTTTTGGCTTTTTTGGTTTTTGGTTTTTTGGTATCAAATTACATACAGCACAAAACTTAGCATTTTAGCCAGTTTTGGTATAGTGCTCAGCAGCCCTGGTGTGTGACTATTGCTCCCTCTCTCTGCCCCAGAACCCTTTGAATTTAGGAAGTTGAAATGCTGTGCCTTTTACACACCAGATCCCTCTTCCCCTGTCCCCAGCCCCCAGCTCTCCTGCTTCCTAGCACCGTAGCGCCATTCTATCTAGTCACTGGTATATGTAGAACAAGACAATACCTGTCTTTTTGCAGTTAGCTTGGCGTCCTCAGGGTCCCTCCGTGCAGCAGCATGTGTCAAAAGGCTGAGTGACATTCCACTGTAAGGACAGCCCACAGCTGAGAATTCTTTAAACTAAATACCTAGAAGTGACTGTAACTTTGGTTTTTTTCAAATGCCTATTTTTTCCTATTTTTTTAATAAAGATTTATTTATGTACACTGTAGCTGTCTTCAGACACACCAAAAGAGGGCATTGGATCCCCATTATAGATGGTTGTGAGCCACCATGTGGTTGCTGAGATTTGAACTCGGGACCTCTGGAAGAGCAGTCAGTGCTCTTAACTGCTGAGCCATCTCTCCAGCCCCTCAAATGCCTGCTTTTTGTTGTTGTTGTTGTTGTCTTTTGTTGTTGATGTTGTTATTGTTGTTTTTCTTTTTTTTTAAATTAGGTATTTTCCTCATTTACATTTTCAATGCTATCCCAAAAGTCCCCCATACCCACCCCCCCACTCCCCTACCCACCCACTCCCACTTTTTGGCCCTGGCGTTTCCCTGTACTGGGGCATATAAAGTTTGCAAGTCCAATGGGCCTCTCTTTACAGTGATGGCCGACTAGGCCATCTTTTGATACATATGCAGCTAGAGACAAGAGCTCCGGGGTACTGGTTAGTTCATATTGTTGTTCCACCTATAGGGTTGCAGATCCCTTTAGCTCCTTGGGTAATTTCTCTAGCTCCTCCATTGGGGGCGCTGTGATCCATCCAATAGCTGTGAGCATCCACTTCTGTGTTTGCTAGGCCCCTGGCATAGTCTCACAAGAGACAGCTATATCTGGGTCCTTTCAGCAAAATCTTGCTCGGGTGCTCTTACCCATTGAGCCATCTCACCAGCCCCCTGGAACTCTTTTAATGATGGTTCTTAAACACTTTAGATCTCCCTTGTAGCCCACTACCCTCCAGAGGTAAAAGAAAGGATACAGGGGAAGTGGACCTGTTTAGAAAGGTTCTTTGGAGCAACTCCTGTCTGTGTTGTCTGGAAATCGGCAGTTCAGTTCACAGGTCAGCAGCGGCAGCTCCATCCACTCACAAACACTTCACAGACACACCAGCAGTCCAGTTCAGTAGAGTTGGGATAGCAAGCACAAATCAGCAGCAGTGGCACGGCCTAACAGAGACAGCCAGGTCTCGGCCTTGGCACAAGTCAGCAGGAGGGACCCAGAGGGACACTAGAAGTTTTCAGCTGCACCTTTCTCAGAGAAGCGAATATCAACAGAGACACAAGACCCACAAGCGTTGTACAGCTAGCTCTATAAGCAAGCCAAGCTTAGCCTCCATCACCATCTGTCGAGTCCTACTTTCCCTCCAAACATCCTCCACGGGTCTTGCCTCATCTCATGCATCTGTCTCAGCTGGCATCACTCTGCCAATTAGCCTGAGTCTGTGGCAAGAAACTGCAGTACATCATCAGAAGTTTTTTGGGGGCATTTCTCTGTATGGAGTCCCAACAAATTCAGGTCAGCTACGCAATGTAAGGCCGACCAATATATGACATGTGTGTTGTTAGCAAAGACCCCTCCATCCATCAGGTGTCCTTTCACATGCTTGCTTTAGCAGAACATCCTTTCACCTGTGTCTGCTTCAGCAAAACCTTCCTTCACGAGTCTGCCTTAGCCTTTCACCTGTGTCCACTTAACAAAGCGTTCCCTCATGTGTTTGCCCCAGCCAAACACCATCCAACCGACTTTCCAAAGAACCCTTAAGTGTCCACTTCAAGTGGCCTTGGTAGGTGAAGTCTTTTGCTCCCTGTTGCCCAAGTCTCCTGTAAAATATTTAGGTCAGCTTCCTTTCCTGGTTTTAGGATAAGAGTTTTCAACCCTCTGTGACTCGTTAGCACTGAATATTATAAGGTTGTTTTGAGGGGAATGGTGGCTGGGGTCAGAGAATAGATGGATGTGTGTGAGGGTGCATGTATGTGCATGCATGCCCGTGGAGACCAGAAGTCAACCTCTGGTGTCATTCCTCAGAAACTGCCCGCTTGGTTCTTGTACTGCTGGGGGTGGTTTGGTTTGGTTTGGTTTGGTTTGATTTGAGGTTTCTCTGTACAGTTTTGGCTTCTATGGAACTCACTCTCTAGACCAGGCTGGCCTCACACTCAGAGATCTGCCAGCCTCTGCTTCCTGAGTCCTGGGGTTAAAGGTGTGAGCCATCACTGCCTGACTCCCACTTTGTTTTTTGAAACAGGGTCTCACCACTTGGGCTCTGGGAACTGAACTTGAGTCCTTGCAAGAGAAGCAAACGCTCTTAACCACTAAGCCAACCTCAGGCAAGCACTTCACAAGCTGAGCTGTCTCCCAACTCAATGATAAGATCTTTGAAAATAAAAACTGCTTTAAAAATGAAAAATTTAAACTTCATATAATTTGATGTATAATTTAAAATTTACAGACATAAACTACACACTTCTCTTTTGAGACAGGCTTTCACTATGTTGCCGTGACTGGCTTGGAACACACTCTGTAGATCAGACTGGCCTGGAACTCACAGAGATCCACTCCTCTCTGCCTCCTGAGTGCTGGGATTAAATGTGTGTGCCTCCATGCCTGGCATTACAGATATGATTTGAGATTTACAAAACACTCTCAAGAGCAGTGCGTGGGAGCAGCACACAACGACCACTCACCTGCTTCTCCTTCAGCCCCTCTCCCAGGTAGATGGTAGGTAGCCATCATAATCCTTTACCCTGCACGAGTTCAAGGCACAATTTCCTAATGACCTCTTACATAACCATTGTACAACTACAACAACAATCAGGGACTTAGCCTTGATCATAACCCACAATCCAAAACTGACCAAGGAGGCCCTTTGTTTTACCCTCACCTAGGTTTAATGCATTTTCCAACTTGAAAGACCCAAGATGGATCTTGGTTTCATTTCTGGCAAAGCTAAATATTTCTTCTGATTTGACCTTGCCCCATGCTGCAGGCTGAGCCCAGTACTAGCAAGCAGTCCACTAGCTAAATCCCCCCTCCCCGTCCCTCTTCTGCATAGTTCCATTAGGTATTCTTTACACACTGCCGGCTGGTTTCCTTTGCACACGGCCCACTGTGTCCGCTCTCCTTTTCCCTCCTGGCTTTCACCCAGCACATTAGTACTCGTTAGTACTCGGACTTGACTTGTATAAACAGCCCTCAAAGCCTGAAGAGGGGGACGACCGCTGCCCTGGCCCTGGCCCCTCAGGTCAGCCTCTTGCCAGGGTTTTGAAATATCACAGTTGTCTGCTTCAAGCCAATACACCCCACCTGTCCTTCCAAGCCCCGCAGAGCACAAGCCAGTGATTCCTGTTTGGGTTCAATATTTCCTGCAGGATCTGACATTCTGCCAGCCCGGTTCTGTTTCCAAGAGGCCACCTGCTGAGTGTCAGAGTGGTCAGCAGCCCCGAGGTTGCTATTGATCAGTGTCTGCGGCAGCCACGTCTGGTGTCCCAGGCCTGATCTATCCTGGGGGAGGACTGTGGAACATAGGAAAGTTCCCATAGTGCCTGCAGGGACAGGCTAGTCCCTTTAGCAGGGCTGTGGGGAGACTTCTCTTCAGAGGGAGAGAAAATGCTGAATCAATGCCCTCAAAGCCACGGGCAAGTATGAGCTCTGCCAGGGCCACCAGAACACACTGTCACTGTCCTATTGCTACGTTGTATACAGGTTTTTATTGAATTAGTTATCACTCTTTCCAGGAGTCATAAAAAGGAAAAGATAAGAAAAATGAAATTCTCTGTTTAACTTGGCTCTTTTGTACCACATTTCCTCCTCATTTCTGTTGGGATAAATATTAAGTTCACAGGGGCTGAAGAGACAGCTCAGTGCCCAGTGGTGAAGAGCATTGGCTGCTTTTCCACAGACTGGGCCTCAACTCCCAGCACCTACACAACAGCTCATAACCATCTGTAACTTCAGTTCCTGAGGTGACACCCTCCTCTGGCTTCTGTGGGTACCAGGCATGCGCACGGTGCACAGACACACGTACAGACAAAACACCCATATGCACAAAAAAGTCAATAAATATTTTAATGTACAAACTATAAACTACAGTTAAATACGTAAAGTTAGTGGAAAATAGACTTTAAAAATCCCTACATAGTTATCATAAGAAGTTCTGGTCTCATCCACAGCACCAGTCCCACCCCTTTTTCAGGTTATTATGGGATACTTTTTTTTTTTTTTTTTTTTTTTTTTTGAGACAGGGTTTCTCTGTGTAGCCCTGGCTGTCCTGGAACTCACTATGTAGACCAGGCTGGCCTCAAACTCAGAAATCCGCCTGCCTCTGCCTCCCAAGTGCTGGGATTAAAAGCGTGCGCCACCACCGCCTGGCTATGGGATACGTTTTATGTGTCATGTGCTTTATACTGTAGTCTATACCTACAAAAGCACTTGTATGTTTTAACATCATAGCTCTCCTACAGATAGCAAATGTTTCTTTCTTCCCTTTCCTTTCCTTCCTTCCTTCCTTTCTTTCTTTTGGCTCTTTGTATATTTTAGATATTAATCCTCAGTCAGATGCCTGCCTAGCAAAGATTTTTTTCTCATGATAGAACTTTCTTTTTCATTTAAATTTATGTACATTGCTACTTTGTCGGCATATATGTCTGTGAGAGGATATTGGTTCCCCTGCAACTGGAGTTACAAACAGTTGTGAGCTGCCATATGGGTGATTGGAATTGAACCCCAGTCCTTTGGAAGAGCAGTCAGTGCTCCCAACTACTGACACAGGAATTCCAGTCAAATCCTTCTTTTCCTGTAGTTAGTTTGCCAAGCCAGCACCTAAGCAAGGCCTATACTTGTATTTGCTTATCTAAGGCCATCATCACAAATGTCCCTCAAGTCTCATAAACTGAAAATCTTCAATATTATTAAACAATAATTTACAAATAAGGGTCAGAGAGGTGGCTCTGTGGGCAAAGTGCTTATAGCTCAAGTCTGAGGACCTGACTTCACTCAAGTCTGAGGACCTGATTTCGGACTCCCAACACTCACATAACAAGCCTGATTCTGCAGGGTATGTAGGGAAGAAGGTAGTGTGGAAGAGGGTGGGTCTCTGTGGCCCTCTAGCCAGCCAGTCTAACCATCAGTGAAGTCCAGACTCAGCTAGAGTCTTTGAAAAGAAAGAATAAACCAGCGGGTGTGGTTTCAGAGTTCAGAGTACCTATTGCTCTCAGAAGACCTGGGTTTGATCCCAGCATCCCAGCACCCATGTGGAGTGGTTCACAACTGCCTATAACTCCAGCTCCAAGGGATCCAATGCTCTGTGTTGACCTCTGCAGGCACTGTACACACACACACACACACACACACACACACACACACACACACACACACACACACGGAAGTAAGACACTAAGATTTGTGCCTTAACTAGTCTACATTATCTCTCCCTCATTATACACACACACATATTATGTATGTATGTGTATATATATATATATATATATATATATATATATATATATAGGCTTGGAGAAGAACTAGAAGTGACTGGAGAGTGTGGACATAGGGGTGAGCATCAACAGACTCAGCTCTGTTATTGGCCCATGGGTGAGCAGATGTGAATACAGATGTGAATACATCATAGTTGTTTTGGTAAAAGGGGAAGTGTAGTGACAGACAGGAAGTCTCAGGGTTCCTCCATGAAGGCTACTTGTTGATGTGAGTTGGCTCTAAGGCTCCGGAGGAGCAGCCCTGGGGTGGGAGTGGGAGGTAGACAGGCTCAGCCCGCCCATCACTCTCAGAGGCTGCTGGCTTTGCTGGTACAAAGACTCTCTAGATCTCCACATGACGGCAGTCAGACCCTGGAATGGGCCCCAGGAAGCTGGCCGGATTTGCAGACTTCTCATGGAGTTTAGATCCATCTGGCTGCTGGTCACATTACTGAGCTTCTGTCCCTAGGTCCTCCAATGAATGGTGGTTCTGTCGTCAGGAAGGCCAGAGACACTGAGGCAGACTGCCCAGCATGCATCACAGGGCCTAAAATTCACCCAACCTTTCCCTCCCCTTTCTGTTTTGATCTCTGCTTCTCTTCTTTCTTCTTTCCACTCTCTTCCAGTTTGGGGGGTTTATCTCCCTCTATAATAAGCAGTTTTGTAACTTTTTTTCAGTACACTAGGGGGAGCTACTATGTAACAAAACCCGCAGGGACTTGGCCTTGGCCCCGGCAAAGGCGGTCCTCTGGTCTGGGAACTGCAGGGAAGGATCCCGTTCCTTACTGCAGGGTTTCATAGAGCAGAGCCTATCCTTTGGGTTGACTGAGAGGAAGAGCTCAGGAGACCTGGATTCAAACCTGCCTCTGCCATCCTAACCGGGAAGACCTCCTCTCCTTCCTGGCCGGGCTAGGAGAGAGTTGGTTTGGGGCAATATTTAGTGCTGGGGCTGTGACTCTAAATCCTGACCCTGTCACCTATCTACTGTGTGATCACGGAGGGGTTGCTAGACCTCTCTGAGCCTCCTTCCAGAGGGCACCAAAGTAGAACAACTATGTTGCTCTTGGCACAGAGTCTGGGGAAGACAAGTGTTCAATAGATTCAACGGTATTGCTGTTTATGAGATAAGCTGGCACAGGTAACTGTTTCCCTCCTAAGTCCGAGGCCTGGGGAAAGCTTCTAAGTTTGTGTTTATAGCCTGTGAGGCAGTTATAGCTTAAGAATGGAACTCTGTATGTGGGGATATTATAAATACTATAATAATAACTATAAATATCATAGTTTCTATAATAAAAGTACCCGCCCCTCCCTCCCAATGACACAGACTTTGCTGGTCCCTGCAAGATGGCTGGAGTGCCCAGTTCATCGTGTAACCATGACAACTTCTTATGGTATCTGAGCTGGTCCTCATTGAGCTGCTTAACAAAAGAGAAGTGATCATACTGGTGTGACCCAACTGCAGATGCGTAAGAGAGACAAGGTGGTCGGTCCCAGGCAGGCTTGTGGGTCCTGGCACTGTGAGGTCCCGTGTGTGGAGAGGCACTGCACAGCCACTGGGTCTGTGAACAGACTAAAGCCTGTCCCTGACTATTGGGTAAGCGGAAAGGAGCCAGCAGCTTCTTTGACTAAGGCCTATGCTTAACTCAGGGCCAGATAAAATAGGTTCTGGATGTTTCTGCTAACGTGAGATCTCTGCCACAAAAGGAACCACAGCCCGCGAATCATCCCACATTCCCTGATGTACTGCAGGGGAGGGCACCCACTCTCCTGTTTCTGTAATCTTCCCTTGAGCCCTAAACGGCTTGTCAGCTGGACCCGGGGTCCCCAGAGCTGCTGGTGTCTCCATGGCTGGACCTGGAAGACGGTCACCCTGCATGGCTGGATGAGGCAGGAAAGCAGGGTGCTGGTTTCCAGAGAGGACAATGAGTTTATGATCAGACCAGGACAAAAACAGGAATGAGTTAGAGATAGAAATGATGAAGAAAAGCCTCGGGGACCTCGGGGGACAGAACAGAAAGAAACAAAAATGGCGGGAAGGTAATGCCAGGAGAAAAGGCTGAGACGTTTGCGATGTAGGGAATAAAGAAGTAAGTCTTTAAAGTGAAGAAGCCTAAGGAGCCTTGAGCAGGAAAGATGGATAAGCCCACATTGGACACACTGGAGAGAAACTTGCCTCATCTGAAACACGAGAGATCATTAAAGCGCCGGCAGAAAAGACAACTAATATACAAAGGAAACCAGACTTTCAGCACAGCAATGCAAACTGGGACACTATTTTATAATCTCATAAATATAATCGTTCACGATCGTTTGAGGTTCTGGAGGGAACTGTTTAGTCCTCGGCAGGTGCAATATCTCAAATACAAGTTGGGAGAATAAAGACCAAGAGAGCTGTCACTGACCCATGTTGGAGACAGGCTGAAGGACAGCCCACATTGAAGTACAGGCCAGGAGGGAAAGCTAACTGCTTTTTACTCCCCTTTGTCTTGCAGAGACAGGCTCTGGTGTAGCCCAGGCTAGTCTCAGGAGTGTCAGAGGGAAGAGGGATAAAATATAATGTGGTGGAATTTGGAAGAAGGAAGTCATGAGTTAAGAAATTCAGAGAGTTCCAGAAGCTGGGAAGAGGAGGGCAATGGGTCCTCACCAAGAGCTTCCAGAAAGAACACAGCCCTTAGGTTGGCTCAAGGAGATCCATTTTGAACTCTGACCTCCAGCACAAAAAGTGATACATTGTGTTGATTTAGATGAGAAAGTCTATAGTACTTAGTTACTGCAGCTAACAGGAAACTGACACAGACCTAAGGATGGACCCTGGGGAGAGCAGAAAACCCAGAAAACTTATCTTTTCCAGAACAAAGGAGTTGCACTGGGTTATTATACTTTTGAAACTCCTTTACCCAGAAGAAAATGTCCTTTCTGTTAGTGTAACTCATTGTTTCTGTGGTGGATGGTAATTCACTAGCTTAACACCTGATCAAATGAGGGGACCACTTCATTTTAAGCTACATTTTAAGAGAACCCCACAGCTGCTCACTATAAAAAAGCAGCAGGAACATAAAACCCGAGGTGTTTACTCTTCGCCATGTTAAGCAATTTTCTTACATTGTTAATTTTTAGGGCTGTTAAAGACAGCTTTTAGTGAGTACAAGTATTTCTTGAGAGGTAGAGGGTTGGCTCAGTGCTTAAGAGGGCTTGCTGCGCTTCGGAGGACTGGAGTTCAGATCCTAACACTCTCGTCCCTAGGACTTCAGCTCACCAAGGAGTCCAACAGCCTTTTCTGGCCTCTGCGGGCATACACACATCCATGTAAATGAAAATGTTTAAAAATATCCTGGGCTTCATTCAGAAAGAAGACAGTGAGTTAACATCTTTTTTTTAAAAAGTATGCTCGAGCCAGAGAGATGGCTCAGCGGTTAAGAGCACTGACTGCTCTTCCAGAGGTCCGGAGTTCAAATCCCAGCAACCACATGATGGCTCCCAACCATCTGTAATGGGATCTGATGCCCTCTTCAGATGTGTGGTGTGTCTGAGGACAGCTACAGTGGACTCATGTACATAAAATAAATAATTCTAAAAAAAAAAAGTATGTCTTCCTGCCTTATCTCTAGCCAATAGATTACACAGGGAGAAGCAGGCTGTCAATCATCCTAGAGCACAGTCCTTTGTCTCAGCTCAGGTGAGACTTGTGATAGCTGTGCCTCTGTCTCTCGTGCCCTTCCTGTGTTCCGTGGCTGTCTGAAATTCTGAGTATAGTTGCTGGTGTCAACCCTCAGGGCTGGGAGGGATTAGCTCAGAATAAACAAACCATTTGCAGTGTGTGCAGGCTATGCTGTGAATAGCATGCAGGCCCAGGTTCTTTTTTTACAACACGAAGTGCAATTGTGTCTTTAGAACAGGAAACTGACCCTAGCAATAGAGTCCGGGTAAAGGGCTGCATTAGTCAGGAAGGAGGATGAGAAAGCAAGATTCAGGCAGAGGGACTGTCATGTGCAAAGGGCCTGTGGCTAGAAAGAGGCTTACGAGCACTGAGGCATGAAAATGTGTTTTGCATGGCAAATGGTGGGTGGGCGTTGTGTGGAAGGGAAGCAGCCAAGGGTGAAGGAGGACTTTGGATCCTACACAATGTGCTCGAGTTCATCCCCCCCACATAGTAAAGAAACATGGACGCACCATGAGCAAGAGAGAGGCAGACCTGTGCTCCATGCTCTGAACCTGGGAGCTGAAGGAAAGACAGTTCTAGTGCCTCTCTAGTCATTTTACACACCACGCTGGAAACTTCTGGAAAGAACTTCCAAGCGGCAGCAGGTGATAAGAGCCACTGGAGGTTTTCAGCAAGCAGGGAGATATGGCCAGATCAGCTGTGTAGAGAGATTTCTCAGTGACACAGCAGAAAGCAGAGGGCATCAAGACCGGGGACAGGGAGGGCATGGGGGTGGGGGGTGGAGCATCAATTCTGGCATAAAGTTCTGTGGGCTTGAACTCACTGGCCCCATCGTGGCTAGAGGAGGAGATGGCTAAGAGAGATTCGGAGGAAGTGGAGAGACCAGGACAAATGACAAGATTGCAGATGACAAGGGCGATGTGTGGAGATGAAATGATATGAACATGAAGACTCAGAGAGAATGTTCCTGCAAAAGAACCCCTGCAAGCAAGGGGTGACATGTCCTTTCTGAGTGATGTTTCAGCCTGGCTGAGATGAAGGGCTAACAGCACCCACTGTGCAAGGCACTGGGAACTCACTAAATCCATCACGCCCCTTCTCTCAGTCCTTCCCCAGAAGAGGTCTGAGCTGTAATTTCCATCATCCTGAAAACCCTCTTGCTTGGATGAAGGACGGGCGGGTGGGTGGAGAGCCCCACTTTAGCAGGAAACAGCTTTCCAGGTAAGCAGAGACCCAGGGCCAGCGGGAGTCCTAGGCAGCAATAGATTCTGAGCTGCTGCAGGCCAGATTAGATTGCCACTTACCAAATTGCTCTCTATTGCCTTGGTCAGATGAGTGGCTGGGAGAATGAAAGGGATAATGATAAAAGTTCAGCTGGCTTGTGTGACTAATGAATTAGCTGCTCCATCTCTGATGCAGCCTCCTGCCAGGTGGTACCCAGACCACTCGCCTGGCCCCTCTCCTGACTGCCTGTTCCATGTACAGAAAGCACTGGCACCATGGAAATCTGGATAACATGAAGATGGCCACCATAACCCCCTCACTATGGGACATTGTAACCCTGATATTTACTCCTTGGTATTCTGGGTGCTTTGCATCTCCAGCCAGCAAGTGTGCTGGCGAGAACAAATATTCAAAACATCACCCTTAGGGAGTTAATATGCTTGGAGTTAATATGCTTGTTGGTGTCCAGCTCATTTTCTCCAATCGTACACAGTTTAAGATCCACTGCCTAGGGAATGATACCACCCATAGTGGGTGAGTCTTCCCATTTTAATTGCCGTAATCAAGATAATCATTCACAGACATCTATAAGTCAATCCCTTGTTGAGATTCTCTTCTCAGGCAATTCTAGACTGTGCCAAGTTAACTAGTAAACCAACCATCACAGCATGCAACAGCACAAGCTACCCCTGGAGGAAGTCTCCGCCTTCTTGGTCCATCTGCTCCCTGTTCAGTCCAGCCTGGCCCTCTCTGCTTGCTAAAGTCTCCTGAAAGTCATCCGTTGAGACCTGATCATCAGAGTGGTGGTGTTTACATTTAAGGTCTTAGAAGGTGGTTGGATCATCAGGGCAGAAGAACTGGGTTGTAAAAGAGACTGCAGAAAACTGTCTTATCCTTTCTACCACACAGTGATTTACCAGGTAAAGGCACCTGCCTCTAAGCCTGAGGGCCTGAGTTCAATCCCCTGTATCCATGTGGCAGAAGGAGAGAAACAACTTCCAAAAGTTGTCCTTTGACCTCCACGTGTCCTGGCACATGTGTGCCCATATACACACATACCTATGTATATGTATGCACATGCACACACACACACACACACACACACACACACACACACACAATCAATCAATCAATCAATCAATCAATCAATATCATTTTTAAAGCAGCATCTATAAGCTAGAAGCAGGCCCTGTCTGCAGACACCAAGTCTACAGGCACCTTGGCCTTGGATGCTCCAGATTCCAGGATTATGAGCACGTTATTCCTTTTTTTGTTTTGTTTTGTTTTGTTTTGTTTTGTTTGTTTTTTTGTTTTTTTTAATTAGGTATTTTCCTCATTTACATTTTCAATGCTATCCCAAAGGTCCCCCATACCCACCCCCCAATCCCCTACCCACCCACTCCCCCTTTTTGGCCCTGGCGTTTCCCTGTACTGGGGCATATAAAGTTTGCAAGTCCAATGGGCCTCTCTTTACAGTGATGGCCGACTAGGCCATCTTTTGATACATATGCAGCTAGAGACAAGAGCTCACGGGTACTGGTTAGTTCATATTGTTGTTCCACCTATAGGGTTGCAGTTCCCTTTAGCTCCTTGAGTATTTTCTCTAGCTCCTCCATTAGGGGCCATGTGACCCATCCAATAGCTGACTATGATCATCCACTTCTGTGTTTGCTAGGCCCCGGCATAGTCTCACAAGAGATTGCTATATCTGGGTCCTTTCAGCGAAATCTTGCTAGTGTATGCAATGGTGTCAGCATTTGGAAGCTGATTATGGGATGGATCCCTGCATATGGCAATCACTAGATGGTCCATCCTTTCGTCACAGCTCCAAATTTTGTTTCTGTAACTCCTTCTATGGGTGTTTTGTTCCCATTTCTAAGAAGGGGCAAAGTGTCCACACTTTGGTCTTCGTTCTTCTTGAATTTCATGCGTTTGGCAAGTTGTATCTTGTATCTTGGGTATCCTAAGTTTCTGGGCTAATATCCACTTATCAGTGAGTACATATTGTGCGAGTTCCTTTGTGATTGGGTTACTTCACTCAGGATGATACCCTCCAGGTCCATCCATTTGCCTAGGAATTTCATAAATTCATTTTTTTAAATAGCTGAGTAGTATTTCATTGTGTAAATGTACAACATTTTCTGTATCCATTCCTCTAAGGGGACTAATATCCAATATATATAAAGAACTCAAGAAGGTGGACTCCAGAAAATCAAATAACCCCATTAAAAAATGGGGCTCAGAGCTGAACAAAGAATTCTCACCTGAGGAATACCGAATGGCTGAGAAGCACCTGAAAAAATGTTCAACATCCTTAATCATCAGGGAAATGCAAATCAAAACAACCCTGAGATTCCACCTCACACCAGTCAGAATGGCTAAGATCAAAAACTCAGGTGACAGCAGATGCTGGCGAGGATGTGGAGAAAGGGGAACACTCCTCCATTGTTGGTGGGATTGCAAGCTTGTACAACCACTCTGGAAATCAGTCTGGCGGTTCCTCAGAAAATTGGACATAGTACTACTGGAGGATCCCGCAATACCTTTCCTGGGCATATATCCAGAAGATGTCCCAACCGGTAAGAAGAACACATGCTCCACTATGTTCATAGCAGCCTTGTTTATAATAGCCAGAAGCTGGAAAGAACCCAGATGCCCCTCAACAGAGCACGTTATTCCTAAGCCGCCTGGCTTGTGACATTTTGTCACAGCAGCCTGAATAGACTGATATGTTGTCTAAATAGTGTCAATGCCCATGGGTCATTGAGGGTCTGTGCCATGAGTCCCTAATGATGAAATTCTTTATTTAAAATGAGAAATGGCAACATTGTTTTTCTTAAATCACAATGTTTTGTTTTTTAATTAAAAAATAAAAATAGTATTTATTTTTATAATTTTAGATGTATTTACTTTTATCTTATGTGTATGGGTTTTTTGCTTGCGTGTCTGTTTGTATACCACAAACGTGCCTGAAAAGGCTGGAAGAGTGTGTCAGAGAATCTAGAACTAGTGTTCCAAGCAGTTATGTGACACTATTTGGGTGCTGGGAACCAAACCAGTGTCCTCTATAAGAACAACAGTGTCTACCACAGAGCCATCTCTCCACACTCTAAAATAGGAAATTAAAATGACTTGTTTTTCAGTGAAAATCTCCTTTGCCACATGTCCTTCCAGAATGTTCTGAGTCATTGGCACAGGCCACCCACACATTTTGTTGTTCCTAAATGAAAACGTCAGCGTACAATAATTTGCACTCACAAGCTGCTTGTTATTTTTCCTGTACATTGTGAGAACGTGACCCTGTCAGGACACCTGGGTCTCCACCATCATTTTTCCCTGCAGAATAGTCTATTGTAAGAAAGGGCTTTCATTGAATTGCACCCCTTGGCAGGCTTTTCAGTTCACCCCTCTAAACTTTTCCTACTGTAACCAGAGTGTGTCCTCAGTCACAAGCCCGGGCAGTAAGATGGCCCTGCTTAAACTTGGGGGATCATCTCTGATCCCTGACTCACGTCATAAAGGAAATTGATTTTTATTTTCCCAGTCAGCGGTGATTAAATGAACAATGGTTGCCGAGCAACCTGGAAACTGGACTCTGGGTGGAGGCCAAAGCAAACAGCATCCTCCACCTGCACCCCAGGTACCCAGAGCATCTCTCGTGGGGCACAGTGCTTCTAGGGAATGGGTCCATCCCTCAGACTGCCAGTGATGCTCAAGACTTAAATCCCTCGCCTCTCGAGAACACAATCGCTGCCCGCATTGCCAGATACAGATGCTGACAAGCAGAATCTTCTTGCCAAAGATTACAGCCAAGATCTGAGCCCAGCTGCTCCTTGGCCCACACTCTTTCCTCATCCCACACCACTGCGACCTTGCTCCCCTCCCTCCCTCCCCTTCCTCCCTCCCTCCCCTTCCTCCCTCCCTCCTCTTCCTCCTCTCCCTCCTGTTCTCCTTTCAGTTTTGGTTTCCCATTCTTTCCCCTCCCCCTTGTGCCTCCTCTTCCCTTTCATTCCACTTTTAACATCCTGTGGTTTTTTGAGACAGGACCTCCTGTGCTCAGGCTGACCTCAAACTCACCATGTAGAAACAATGACCTTGAACTCGTGACCCTCCTGCCTCTACTTCCCAAATGGTAGGATTACCAGCATGCCCAACTCCCACATTACTTTCTTTAAATGAGATTAAAATTGTTATTACATTATTTATTTATTTGATTGATATTTGTGTGTCTGTGTGTCTCTGCCTCTCTGTGTTTTTGCATGTGTGTCTCTGTGTATCTCTCTCTTTCTGTATATGTGTGTGTGTGTGTATGTATGTGTTGCATGCCATGGTAGGAGTTGGTTCTCTGCTTCCATAATGTGGGTCCTAGAGCCCAAACTCAGGTAGTCAGGCGCAGTAGTATCTGTCTTTAACCACTGAGTTGTCTTGCTGGTCCTAAATGGTATTTTTGTTTGTTTTCTTGTTTGAGACAGGGTCTCTCTGTTTAATGCTGGCTGACCTGGAACTCCCTCTGTAGACCAGGCAGACCTCGAATACAGAGCTCCTCCTGCCTCTGCCTCCTGAGCCCTGCCACCACCAGGCCTAAATGAGATGTTTAACTGGCACAGCATCCTGAGCACTGGCTGGATGTTGCTGTCCTGTGTGGTCAGGAGGATGTGACCAGGGTGATTGCTATTAGACTTACAAGGACAGACAGCTAAAGAGCCATGCTGTTGGATCATTTCACTCTGGGAGAAACCAAAGGCTGTCATGAAGTTCCTTAGGAACCATCCATGCACTTAGGAGCTGGGGTCTCCTGTTCCTGAAGACAGTCACACAACTGCCATGAACACAGACGGAATCCATCTGCAGAAACTGCTAAGCCTTAGGAATGTAAGGGTCTAGGTAGTTCTGGAGAAAATCCCTAAGGGAAACAGATTTTGTCTTGAAGACTCAACACAGCACCCAGAACACACTGTGAGCTGTGAGTCTGTGGGCATCTCCTCAGGTAGGAAAGGCAGAAACTTGGCTCTATGGAGTTGACAAATGAGAAGGGTGAGTTCCACAGACCATGTGCCTGGGACGGATGGGTGCTGCTGGCTTAGTCGAGGTGGGGTTCACCTTTACAAAGCAGAGTGAGGGGTGGGCAGGCAAGGGCTGGTGTCGGCAGGGGATGAGCCTCTGGCAGCTTCTCTCTGGAGTATATCTGAAGTATATCTATGGGCTGGGGAGCAGAAACAGGCCAGCCTAGCCTCAAGCCCCCATTCTTCAAGCTTGTACTCTACACTGTTGCTCCTGCCCACAATAATCCCCTGCCTCTGGTGAACTGCTCAAAGCCTCCGTGGCTACTAACCAGCACCAACACTGCCCTCGGCTACCCCAGGCACCCCTTCCGTGGCTGTACCATTATTCTGATCTTCTGTGCTGGCTAGTTTTATGTCAACCTGACACACGCTATAGTCGTTTGAAAGAAAGGTACCTCAATTGAGAATATACATCCATGATCCATGAGGCCTGGCTTTCAACAAGCCTGTAGGGCATTTTCTTAATTAGTGATTGATGTGGGAGGGCCCAGCCCATTGTGGGTGGTGCCACCTCGGGGCTGGTTGTCCTGCATCTTATGAGAAAGCATGCTGAACTAGTCATAGGGAGCTAGCCAGTAAGCAGTACTCCGCTATGACCTCTGCATCAGCTCTCGCCTCCAGGTTTCTGCCATGTTTGACTCCCTGTCCTGACTTCCTGCAACGACGAACAGCGACATGGAAATGTAAATCCAATAAACCCTTTCCTCTTCAAGTTGCTTTTGGTCCTGGTGTCTCATCACAGCAATAGTAACTCTAAGTAGGACACTTCCCCGCAGCCCACATCCATACTCATTTCTTGTGTCTCCCCCCACCCCCACCCCATTTCCTTCTATCCTCACCTAAAACCACCTCCACTTGGCCCTCAGTGATTGCTGCCTCCACCCTGTTCCAAGCTGTCTATCATCGTGTGTTACATAACCAGTTAGCTAGCTGGTAGCTTGCTATCCAACTCATCCCTCTACTTTCCTCAGCCCAACACTCTGCCCAAGGGCTCTGCTGAGACTTAGCTCTAATGCTTTGTCTTAATTCAGCTCCCAAAAGCCATGCTTCCAGACACCGAGGGTCCCTGCCCTCAGCTGGCTTTGATTGGTAATAGAGAATTGCCATACAGCCAATGAATGGCTGGGCAAAGAGACAAAGGTGAGACATTTAGATAGCAAGGGCAAGGGACGAGGGAGAAGAAAGGCAGAGAGAGTCGCCATAAAGCCCTGATGGGGGAACAGAGAGATAAAACTTAAGGTCTTGCGGACATGTAAGAATCAGGGTAAGTGACCACAGGAGCCATTCCCCTGGCCGGGTGTGGGGCAGCAAAGATAAAATATAGATTTAAAAGGTGTTAACTAGGGGCTGGAGAGATGGCTCAGTGGCTAAAGGCACTGACTGCTCTTCCAGAGGTTCTGAGTTCAATTCACAGCAACCACATGACGGCTCACAACCATCTGTAATGGGACCCAATACCCTCTTCCTGTCTGTCTGAAGAGAGAGACAGTGTACTCACATCTATAGAATAAATAAAAGTCCTAAAAAAAAAAAAAGAAAGTAAGAGAGAGAGAGAGAGAGAGAGAGAGATTAACTAAGGATTACCAGAGGGGAGCATGAGCTAGCTTCAGGGAGGTTCAGGAAGTGGCCAACCATTGAGCTAGTAAAGCATATTAAAAATTAAGCTGACATTTGTGTGTCTTTCATTTGAAAATCCAGAGAGCTCTGGTGGGCTGACTAGAGGCTCACTTGCCCTCTGGGAGGGAGCTGAAGGAGGATTAAGTATTCACTGCCTGTAGCAGGATCTGTTGAAGCAGGTGTCTGATCATGGCCTTTCCCGGTTTACTAATTAAGCTCACTCCCTAATTCCTGGCATTCCTGTCCACTGCCCCAGGCCTGCATGGTCCTCTATGGTCCCAGCTAGGGATGATGAACTGGGAGGCTATGGAACCTTTAGGGATTTGGGGCCTCACTGGAGGAAGTGTGTTGTTGTGGACAGGCCTTGGCATCTTTTTTTCCTTTTTCTTTCCTTTTCTTTTCTTTTCTTTTCTTTTTTTTTTTTTTTTTTTTGAGACAGGGTTTCTCTGTGTAGCCCTGGCTGTCCTGGAACTCACTCTGTAGACCAGGCTGGCCTCGAACGCAGAAATTCACCTGCCTTTTTCCTCCCAAGTGCTGGGATTAAAGACATGTGCCACTACACCCGGCAGGCCTTGGCATTTATAACCTGATTTCACTTCTTGTCCTGTCTCCTTCTGTGGAGATGCAAGCAGGCAGCCTGCTGTTGCTGCCTTGGCTTCCCCGGTGTGATTGACAGAAAAAAGCCTTCCTCCCTCAAACAGCTTCTTGTCAGAGGTTGAGTCACAGAAGAAGAAGAAGAAGAAGAAGAAGAAGAAGAAGAAGAAGAAGAAGAAGAAGAAGAAGAAGAAGAAGAAGAAGAAGAAGAAGAAGAAGAAGAAGAAGAAGAAGAAAAACAAAACAAAAACCACCATTGCCACTGAAAGACCTACAATGTGAGGTCTCCCCTACGTTCTAACTCAGAATAGGCGACACCCCAAATCACTCACGAGAAACGGTCTTGATGCAAACTGCAAGAGGTTTATTCGGGAAAGACCAGTGCACTGGGGACGACTCGTATCCCATGTAGGGGTAGAGGAGTTGACCACGAGCTCAAGGGGTAAGGATTTTATAAACGCAAAAACCACAAACACCTGGCAAAAACCGCAAACACCTGGCATCCTGGAACAATGGGGCAAGTTCTCTATTTTGAACACAGGTCTAGGGGCTTAAATAATTTTTCACTCTCTCTCAGGATCTTTCACCACCACCACCAGGAAAAACACACACACACACACAAAAACCAAAAACCACTGGCTTTGTGCAAGGATCCAACACAAGGCAGGGTTCAGCTGCAGCAATGCAAGTTGCTTTTTAAAATGTTGAATAATATTTTTTGAATAGAAAAAAACATCTCACATTTTACACTGTTGAAAATGTACAGTGGGAGGGAGCAAACACACCCTTGAGTGTATAGTTACAGCTTAGTTTATGTGAAGGAAAAAGCATTAAAAGAAGATCTCCCAGTAATGTTAACGTTCTTAGTGGAGTTTAACCATGCAGATGCCCCAAGAAATGCCTCAGGGAGGGCTGGGCACCACAAAGTTATCTCCGATATTTTCTTTTAATTTTGTGTGTGTGTGTGAGAGAGAGAGAGAGAGAGAGAGAGAGACAGAGACAGAGACAGAGACAGAGACCGAGACAGACAGAGAGAGACAGAGACATACAGAGAGAGGCAGAGAGAGAGGGGAGGGAGTGTTTATATGCAGATGCAGATGCACACAAAGGCCAGAAAAAGGCTTCAGATTACCCTGCAGCTGGAGTTGCATGTGCTTGTGAGATGCTTGATATCGGTGCTGAGACCTGAACTCGGGTCCTCTTCAAGAGCAGCAATCACTCCTAGCTGCTGAGTCTGCTCCCCAGGCCCTGTCTCAGGTCTGTGCAGCAGCACTGAGAAGTCTCGCTGGCATTAGCAAGTGAAGCTCAGGGAGGTTGTGTGACCTGCCCCCATACCACGGGCTATGAAGGATGGAGCAGGCTCTAAGCCTCCATCTGTGAGGCTCCAAAGCCTTTAGCTATGGCTCATGGAGTCCCCGCAGGCTCAGCAGGAGAGTGTTGAGGTCAGAACCAGGTCTCTGACCCCCAGAGTAGCAGAACAGTGAGGAAGACACTAGCCAGGTCCACAGTAGACTAACCACTTACGTTGGCTGACACTATACAACCCCAAATGACCCTGACTTTGGGGTTTCTTTTCCCAGTGGTAGAATCAATTCACACCTGGCTTACCTCTAGGGTAAGCCAGTGGTAGAATCAATTCACACCCACCTCCTGGCCCACTTTTGTGTCATAGGTTCACGTGAATTTGTGATTGCAGAGAATCCTCATGCCTACCTTCCCTCCAGCTGTGGTCACCATGAGGGTTGCCTCTGCAGGACATGTATCATGATGGGGGTGGGGGTTGGGGTGGGGTGGCTGTTCTTTCCCTCCTGTCACTTTGCTCCTCCTATTCTTTTTCCCCACCCCACCCCCACCTCAGTTCAGCTAAGCAGTCACCCACCTGCAGACTCCCAGATAATTAGCCACCCACCTTCTATCACTTCTGATTAGACTGACTGTGTCCCCGAGAGGCAGGAAGTCTGTTTCTGGACTCTAATTAAGAGAGGAAATAGCTGACTCAGAGGGCCCCTCCAGAACTCTAATCCCTTGAAAGTTCCAGGTGACAATTAACCTTCCAGCCTTTCAATGAGCACCTACTGCATACACACCCCCATTGTTAACACAGAGGTAAACAAGACAAAGTTCCCATTTTGTAGTCAGGAAGTAAGTGTATTAGACAAACAGAAAACATTCTGTGTTATGACTCAAAATCAGATCGAACCCTCCTTCCTTGTTAGAGCTTCATGGCATTTTGAAGCTTGCTTTTGAGTTCCACACAGCACATGACTTTCCCCCGACCCTCCCCACCAACCCCCTCCTCCACTCTGCACTGGAACGGGCTTTGCTGTGGCATCTCCAAACCGGGCTATGCAACGTTGGACCACACTCCAGTTACAGGAAAAGCAAGTCACAGACAGGGATGTAGCCTGAAAGCCTCCGGCCCTGCATCCTTCACCTAGAGCCTCCTTAGTCAGGGACAGCATCAGGCTAACTGTGACCCAGCCTAGCTATGTGGGGAAGATATGTGGGGCTCACACATCTGATCACAGAGCAGTGTTCACGGACTGTCTACTTTGTGCTGTTCATACAGGGACCCAAAGATTTGTGGGATGGTGGAACATCAGGAGTGAGGATCCTTGGACAGAGATGGGTAGGACTGAGTAAATCCAAGTTCTCAGGAGTTTGGGGTGAAGTGCTGGCATCTTTCAGCCACACTTGTCAAGCTGCTGTCAATGGGCTCTCTTCCTGAGAACCCCTAAGACCATAGAAGGATGACAAGAAATATCTCCCACCAAACCCAGGATCCAATTTCTTCTTTATGTAAGTAGGTAAAGAGGCCAGGTGATGAGTTAGAGATGCTGAAGTTTCTCACTTGAGGTTGATAGAGTGAAAATGGTCACTCTGCCTTCCTCCCTTCTACACACACAGGATAGCCTGCACAGTTCTCCATGAGCTGAGGTGGGAGGCCCCAGTTCTAGACCCACCTTTGCAGTTGGCCTCCTCCTGAACTTGGTTTGAGCATCAGTTAACGAATACCTTCAGCTCAATGGCTCAAAACCACAGAAGTTAAATTTTTGCACACACATTGGTGGTCCAGGTACCTCAAGGGACCCGTCCTTTATGAGGTGGCTCGACATTCAAAGTGTTTCATCTTCTGGCTCTTTCCTCTCCACATACTGCACCAGGCCTTCTCGGGTAGCTGGGGAGCAGCACACGCCGGCTCCTAAATGTGTTCATTCAGAACCGAACCACACAGCTTCTGCTCACGTTTCCTTGGTCAAAGGAAGTCACATGACCACCCTCAGTCCCAGGCATGGTCATGGAGGCTGATAAAGCATCCTCTGTCGGTGAGCAACAAAATTTCAGTCACCCTTTTGTACAGCTGACAAAATAACATCTGCCACCTTTCCTTCTCCTTGGTCCACCTGGTTGGTGCATGGTGCTATTGAGAGCCGTGGTGGAGGGAAACTTTTGGCTCCCTAGCTACTGTGTGTAGGGGTCACTCTCCCATTTACAATATCTGCCAGCCTAGCTCGTATTTTGCCTTCTCTATGAAGCAGAGCCCAAGGCTAGGACTCAGATTTAGGGGATTTTTTTTGAGGACATTTCCGGAGACTAGCACAGAGGAGCAGGCAGTGAGACAGAGAAGGACAGCCATTCGGTTGTGTTATTGAGCTGTCACTGATGTGGGCTTGATTCCTCCAAACTCCTTCTGCAAATGTGTAAAATACACAGCTAACCGATCCAGAGGCTATGGTGTGACCTCTGCTTCCTGACAGCATTGTCCCTCCACCAGGAACGTTCTGAAGCTTGCAAGCTGAGACCCAGGAAATCCTCCGGTTGAGAAGCCACCGGTGAGTGTAGGAGCTATCGGTTCAGGCTGCGGCTGGTGTCAGAGGGGGCCCAAAGGATGCAGGTCTGAGGGGTGCCAAGATTGAAGCTGAAGAAACAAATGGCTGGCATGGGCCATATGGAACTCCCAAACAAAAAGCCTAGCTTTAGCCAAACGCCGGAGGCAAGTGTGTCTCACGACAGCTGTAAAACTATTTTCTTCTAATCTCCTTTCCCAATTTGGAAGGAAGGACCTCCGCCGCTGGGAAAGGAGGGAGAATGGTGAGTTATCCATGTGTGGGGACGGATGGTGATGGTGGCCACTGGTGCTGTAGGAGGGAGGCTGCTTGCTGGCTCTGGCGTGCTACTCATGGAAGTTAGGACACTTGAGGACACAGACATGGGTCCGCTTGGCTCCTGTTACAGCTAGTCTTCCCCAGAGCTCTGGAAACAGAAGACCCCAGCCTTGCCAGCACAGCTTCAACAACAAAGGCATTGCAATGTTGGCCAGAGAGCCCCACTGTGGAAACAGGTCTTAGGTTCAAATCTTGATATAGCTGACCACACCCCCACCCCAACATGTTAAAGGTGATCCATGTGATCTTCACCCCGTGAGAGGTGGGCTCAATATCACCCTCCACAGACTAAGGGCCCAGCTCTAGCTTGCAGGATGTCAGACTGCAGACTTGAACAGGCTCCTCTCCACTTCACTCTCAAGCTCCTTTGAGCTCACAGTTCTGGGGCAAATGCAAAGCAAAGTCTGGGTGGGGTCACCACGGACGGACCCTCACACTTGCAGAATGACTTTAGAAGGTGGTGAGAAGTGACAGGGACAGGATGGGACTCACTGTATTTGCTTTGGAAAGTGGAGGGGACTCGGGGCATCAAGAGAAACAGTGAAGGCCAAGGCAAAGGGCACAAGGAGTCACAGGTTGTGAACTCCCCAGAGACTGCATCCTTGTATTGGGCTGTGTTTACCCTCAAGGCAATCTAGAGCTCTCTCTCTCTCTCTCTCTCTGTCTCTGTCTCTCTCTCTTTCTCTGTGAATGATCTCCCTTTAATGATGAGTTCTTGGGTGAGGTTCTCTGAGGTTCCGGAGGTCAGGAGGGGGGACCATATCTTTGTCCCCAAGGATTTAACAAACAGAAATGGCTTGCCCCAATTTCAGAACAAGGACTGTTTTGGTTTCCTTTCTTGTTGCTGTAATGAAGTTTGACAGAAGCAGCAGGGAGGATGGAGTGAGAGACCACTGGAGTGTGTGTGTGTGTGTGTGTGTGTGTGTGTGTGTGTGCGCGCGCGTGCGCACAGGGGTGGGGGTGGGTGGGTGAGACATCTCCGGGATGAAGGGCAATGGAAACTCCCAGAAATCTATGAGGGTGACCCAAGCTAATGGGGAATATGAAACCCGAACTGGCCATCTCCTGTAGCCAGGCAAGACTTCCATTGGAGGGATTGGAACCCAGCCACAAAACCTTCAACCCACAATTTGTCCTGCCTATAAAGACCTGCAAGTGTAAAGAAGCAGAAATTGAGGGAATGGCCAACCAATTACTGGTCCAGCTTAAGATCTATGCCATGAGAGAGAGCCTACCTGTTGGCATTTTGTCTAGGCTGTGCCCCACGGTTACCTGGAAACCACTATAAAAGGGGCTGACTCACTATAGAAGGGGCTGCTTGCCTCCTCCTCACTCTCTTGTTCTCTTCTCCTCTTGCTCTTGCCTCTTGCCCTCTCCCCCATCCCTCTCTGCCTTTTTCTTTTTTTTTTTTTTTTTTTTTTTTTGGTTTTTTGAGACAGGGTTTCTCTGTATAGCCCTGGCTGTCCTGGAACTCACTTTGTAGACCAGGCTGGCCTCGAACTCAGAGATCCACCTGCCTCTGCCTCCCGAGTGCTGGGATTAAAGGCGTGCGCCACCACGCCCGGCTTTCTCTGCCTTTTTCTATCTCTACTCCCCTCCCCATCCCTAATTATACTCTATTCTATCCTATACCATCATGTGGCTGGTACCTCAGGGGGAAGGGATGCCTCAGCATGAGCCCACAGAGGCACCTCCTTCCCCTACACCATACTGCCCCTTCCACAAACATATTCCCTCTTTCTTATCTTCTCATAAAACATACCACCACCCTCTAGTAATGATAATCTGCTATTTGTGCAGACAGGAACCTAGCATAACTGTCATCAGAGAGGCTTCACCCAGCAACTGATGCAGAGACCCATAGCCAAACATTAGGTGGCACTTAGGGAATCCTGTGAAAGAAGGGAAGGAAGGATTGTAGGAGCCAGAAGGGTGAAGGATACCACAAGAAAACCTACAGAATCTACTGACCTGGGCCCATAGGGTCCCACAGAAACAGACTGCCAACCAGGGAGCATACATGGAACTCTTATATGTAACACATATGTAGCACATATGTAAGAGTTGTGTAGCTTAGTCTTCATGTGGGACTCTTAACGGGAGCAGGGGCTGTCTCTTACTGTGTTGCCTGCCTTTGGATCCCTTTCCCCTAATTGGGCTGCCTAGTGTATCCTCAATAGGGGAAGATGCACCTAGTCTACTGCAACCTGATATGCCAAGCCTAATTGATATCCATGGGAGGCCTACCCTTTCCTGAAGAGAAAGGGAGAAGTGGATAGGGGGAGGTGGGGTGGGGAGAAGGACTAGGAATACAGAAGGGAGGGGAAACGAGTAAGTTAATTAATTAATTAATTAGTTAGTTAGTTAATAAGAGAAAGCAGCCTTAAGGGCTAAAGCAGTTATTCAGGTGACAGTTCCAGACTGGGAAATCATAGAGGGAACTTGAAGATGATAATCACATTCAACCACAGTCAAGAGCAGGAAGAGAGGGACTGGGGAGATGGCTTAGGGTTAAGAGCCCTGGCTGCTCTTCTAGAGGACACAGGTTTGCTTCTCAGCATCCAACTGGCAGCTCAACTGTCTGTAACTCCAGCCCCAAGCAATACCTTCTTCTGGACTTCATGGACACTGCATCCATGTGATGCACAGATGTAAATGCAAATGAAATGCTTATGTTCATAACAAAAATGGGAGGGAGGGAGAGAGAGAGAGAGAGAGAGAGAGAGAGAGAGAGAGAGAGAGGCCATGTATGCTTACAATTCAGCTCTCTCTCTTTGCTCTTGCAAAGTTCATGACCCAAACCCAGGAAAGCGTGCTGGATCTCCCCCTCCTCTCCGCCCCCCCCCCCCCCGTCCATTACGACAATCCCCACCCCCGTCCATTACGACAATCCCCCACAGACAAGCCCATAGGCCTACCTGATCTAGCCAATCCCTCATTGAAACTATCTTCTCAGATGCTGTGATGTCTAGTCTCAGTTGTCAACTTGACTACATCTGGAATGAACTACAATCCAGAAACGGAGGGCACACCTGTGATCCAGATCTTGAGGCACAGTGGCCATGAAAAGCTTAGGCCCAGGCAAGGTGGTGCAAGGTGGTACACGCCTTTAATCCCAGGAGACAGAGACAAGCAGATCTCTTGCCTGGTATAGAGCATCTTCCAAGTAAAGAGCAGCATAGGTCCAGGTGTGGTGGGACATACCTTGAATCTGGGCCATACCTTCTACTGGAGACCTACATAAGGACAACGGAAGAAGGAAGGATTTGTTCTTTGCCTGCTTGCACACACTTTGCCAGCACATCTGTTAGAACCTACTTCTTCAGGATTCCAGCTTATATAGATGGCCAGCTGAGACACCCAGCCTCCTGGGCTGAGCAGCTACTAGATTCTTAGGATTCCCATTCACAGCTGCCCACTGTGGGGTTAGTTGAACTGCAGACTGTAAGCGATTCCCATGAATTCACTTTATGTGTATAGATTCATTCTATAAATTGTGTGACTCTAGAGAACCCTGACTAAGACAGATGGTTCTAGATTGTGTCAAGTTAGCAATTTAAACTAATCACCACAAAGCCCCTGCCTGGTGTCTTAGCCTTAGGTCCTTTGTCTCCGTCTGAACAGTGGACTGGCACAGCTGCTGACCCTGCCCAAATCCTCCCAGACATTTCACCTGCACTCAGTGAAACAAGTGACTACACAGATCATATATGAGGGCTGGGTTTGCTGAGTCAGGGAGTAGGCGACTATGAAGGTCATGTGTCTGTCACCAGAGCTTCTGTACTAGAACAGTACCCAGTACGAAGATTCTGAACAGGCAGAGAAGCTGTGCCCTGGAGCCAGCCTAGAGTCCTTGAGCTAGTTTGTGGGTACTGGACCCATGGGCCTTTGTTAGTGTTCATGCGTCTTTGTATAAAAGATACAGGGATGACAAAGACTGAAGCTTGAATGACTCAGAGAAAGATGCACCAGGGGAGTGTATGTGTGTACAAGTGCACATGTGTGTGTAGGTGCATGTGTGGGTGCAGGTGAGAGAGAGAAAGTGTGTATGTGTGTGTGTGTGTGTGTGTGTGTGTGTGTGTACGCGCGTGTAGTGTGTAGGACAGAGTATGACCTTGAGTGCCATTCCTTAGGAGTCAGCCATCTTGCTCTTTTGAGATAGGGTCACTTACTAGCTTGGGATTTGTCTGTCTGGCTAGCAAACCCAGGAGTCCACCTGCCTTCACCTTCCCCACACTGGGATTAATAAGCACACATCACAACACCCAGCTATTTAAAATGTGGGTTCTGGAGAGTCAAACTTGGGTCCTCATGCTTGCAAGGCAAGTAATGTGCCAAAAAGACATCACCCCAGTCCAGAGGAGGTGAGCATCTTAGGCCTGAGCAATGACCACATCGGGCTCCTGCAGCTGTCAGATCTTTTCTAAGGGTGGCTTCTTTCTCCAGCTCAGCCTCCTTGACCTCTATGGCAGATAGAAAAGTGCCTCCCTCAAAGGGCCACTGCATCGAGACAGTGCACAGACTAGATTCCAGTAATAAGTCCAGGTGAGTGACAGCTAGTTTTAGAAGTTGTGATTATTGCTGCAATTTATGTATTTTTGGTATTGAAGCCATTGAATGAGTTTTGAGACGCAGCTACACTCAAGTGGATAAAAGGTTGGAAGTGGATGGCATCAAAGGGTGACATAAACACTTGATTTGCCCCTGACTTAGTGCTTGCGATCTGGTATCCATGGCAACTGCTGGCTATCAATACCTGAAATAGGGTTTCTTTGTTGAGTGCCGGAGGTAGGGTGAGGCTGCTGTTCTTTGTCACGAACAAAGGGCACCCACCTTGTTTCTCTTTCCCCACCACAAAGCAAGGTCTGTTTAACAGACCTTCAGAAGCTAAGCATCCAGAGGCTCCTGGGAGGCAGCAACTGCTTGTCGAGTGAAGCAATGTAGTTGGTCGACTCAGGAAATAGCAGGACAAAGTCTGGATATACCAGACATGGAGCCTCCTTCTGGGGGGACTGGGGAAGCCAATTTCATCATCCCCCTGATGTGGGCTGACTTAGAGCCTGTGAGGTTGTACCAGCTCAGGGTCAAGTGCCAATGTGCAGGAGAGCTAGGCCACTGGGCAGAAGCAGTGGCTCAGCTGCTCATTCACATTACAAACTCAGGCCTCTTTTTCATATGAGTTAACTGGTCCATGTCACATTCTCAGGAATGCCGTTCCGATAACATGGCCCATGTTCCTAAATGTCCACAAGAAAGTGAGCTCCAGGATCTCTAATGCTAATGTTTGAAGTGGACACAGTAGTAACCTTTTCCATCCAAGACTTTGAGAACACTGACTGGATAAGTCAGGAGAGACTTCTTTATAAGCTGTTGGTTTATAAAGTTACTTATAAGCGTTATAAGCTGCGCACCCCCCCCCCCCACCACCACCACCGAGGGATCGTAGGATGGCTTGAGTGGACACAGTGGCAGAGAGAACCTGACCCTGGAGCTGCGGGAGGGAGCCTTTCACCATGGAAGATAAGAATCAGAAACAGGAAGACCTGGGGATCCTGCAGGAGTGGTGGGTGCTGTGCACAAGGCCTTGGGCTTGGGAGTCAGATGGCCCAAGGCAAAGGCCTGTCTTGCTTCCTGACCTTGGACCAATGCCAGTGAGCTGAGGCCTCGAGTTCCTGGTGATGTTTCGGATAGTGGGTAGTTGTAGGGACTGGAAGAAAGCCTGGAAAGGCTTGGCTTGTACCTGGAATACAGTACGTGTCCCATACATGTAGCTGGCACCCTTGTTCCAACCTCATTCTCCATCCACCCTCAGGGCTCAAGGTCTCCTGCCTCAGGTCACCTTGTCCCATCCTTGGTTTGTAAAGTGTAAGAAGAGAATGAGCCAGCAAGGAATCAAGGTGGTGATAGAGTGGAGGTTTGTGTTAGCTGAGCCTTGTGCGGGTCATTAAGGCAACTAACCATTTCACAGCAGGATCCAGACCCACAGAGCCTGCTGTGTCAGGAGTAGAGCCCGCACTTGTTTGTCTTCTGTTATCTGATCTGCTTTGACATCTGCTCCTGTCTGGATGTCCAGAGCTGAGGCAGGGCACAAGGGACAGAAAGCTAGTGGGTGCTTGGACCAGCCTGAAAATGTACTCTAACCACTACTATCTTCCAACTCCTCTTCCTTCTACTGTGACCTCTTGTCCTCTTGTCCTAGTGTTCTTCAGGGATGGTGGCCTGAGAAGGCTCCTCAGAACACTGTGAGCAGGGGCTGGAATCCCTATCGAGGGTGCCCCTCCCTTGTCAGATAAGAGCATCATTAGGCAATTGTATTTGCCCTTATCTCACTCTGCTGTGAATGGGACTTCTCAGCTATTAAGCTACAAGGCAGGCTGAAGGTCTGCAGCTAGGGGAGAGGAGGCAGGGAGGTGAGATTGCATCTTCAGATGAAAGGACACCCAGTCCTTCAGCTCAGGGTGTGTTGAAAGGCCCTGGTGGCTCCTGAGAGCACAGCCAGTACCTTGCCAGAAGGCCAAAAAGAGCATGGACAGTTTGCTACAGGGTCTGCACTAAGTGGCTATTTAATCTCAGAACTCGTGCTCAACCTCTCTGGATCTCAGGTTCTGCATGGGTCAGATAGAAACACCAGGTTTCTCCTACAATGATCAAACCTACCTGAAATTTAAGAGACTCTCTATACCTAATCCCTGTGTTTGTACAGTGGCTTTAAAAAAAAAAGACAACTTTATTGACATATATTTGTACATGGCTTAAATTGTACAATTCGGTAAGTTTTTACTTGCGTGACTATCTGGGCAGTCGTTGTCACAATCAAAGCTGTGCCTAGAGGCATTGCCTTGTTTGTTTGCTTTTTTTTTTTTTTTTTTTTGATGTTGCTGTTTTAGTTGTTACTCTGAGACAAGCCTTTGCTATTTAACCCAAGCTGGCTTTAAAATTCAGTCTTCCTAGTTGGCCTCCTGAGTGCTGTGATCACAGGGACAATCCTGCTTTTTCTGATTGCTAAGCACTGCCTTATTCACAGCAACGCCTGGGTCCCAAGCCTTTCCCCATCCATATGTCCTTAGCTGGGATGGAGGGCAGGGCTCTCCAAGCCGTAGAGTTCTCAGTGTGTGCCCCTATCCTTTCTTCCTCATAGGAGAGCTATAATGGACAGGTGACCTCCCAAGGACCTTCCCAGGCCTGTGATTCCAGGACAAATGCACTCGAGACCCAGCTTTCCTTTTGTATAGAAAGTCTTTGAGGGCTGGCAAGATGGCTCAGTAGGTAAGAGCACTGACTGCTCTTCCAGAGGTCCTGAGTTCAAATCCCAGCAACCACATGGTGGCTCACAACTACCTGTAATGAGATCTGATGCCCTCTTATGGTGTCTGAAGACAGCAACAGTGTACTTATTTATATTAATAAATAAATCTTTGGACCTGAGCGAGTGGGGTTGACCAGAGTAGAGGTCCTAAATTCAATTCCCAACAACCCCATTAAAAAAAAAAAGAATTAAAAAGAAAGAAAGAAAGAAAGAAAGAAAGAAAGAAAGAAAGAAAGAAAGAAAGAAAGAAAGAAAGTCTTTGAGCCCTCATTCCCGCTGTCCCGGGTGGGCTCACTTCAGTATGTGTTATTTATTAGTATTCAATGTCTTGGGAGCGGGGTGCCAGGATTAGGGTTCTGAGCCCCCTATCTTACCACAAGACCCAAACCACTTGTCCTAAAGCTGAGGGAAAGGACGACTTGATTTCTTCTGGGCTCCCTCATCAAGGGTGACCACAGCTCAAGCTTTCTGGGGCTGTCCAAGGTGGCAGAATCCCCAGGTCTCCGTGTAACTCAGTAGACTTTGTTATTCCAGGCTTCCCACTTGTGAGAGGAACATCTGCATGGCCTCTCTGTGGAAGCACAGAAGAGTGAGTGTATGGTGGTCTTGTATGATGACTGTAGGTATAAGCTCTCTGAACATTCTTAGTAACCACAAGTAAGGCCATCCATAACAAACTATCTTTTGATATGATGTGGGATTGTTTTTTTTTCTTTATAAAAATTAAATTTAATTTTTTTATTTATTCATTTTACATCCTGCTCACTGCCCTGCCCCCTGTCCTGGTCACTCCATCACAATCCTTCCTCCATCGCCCTTCCCTTCTCCTCTGAGTGAGTGCCCCCCCCCCTCTCGGTATCCCCTTGCCCTGGCACTTCAAGACTCTGAAGCTAGGCCCTTGCTCTCCCACTGAGGCCAAATAAGGCAGCCCAATGAGAAGAATATAGACGTGGGATTCATTTACTAATTTTACTTACATGTTTGTGCCTGTGCCAGTGTGAGTGTATGTGTACTATATGTACATGTGAAGGAGCCCATGGAGGACTGGGATTACAGGTGATTGTGAGCCTAATGTGGATGCTGGGAACTGAACCAGTCCTGCAAGAGCAGTAAGTGTTCTCTCTCTCTCTCTCTCTCTCTCTCTCTCTCTCTCTCTCTCTTTTCTCTGTCTCTCTCCCATCTTTTTCCTTCCTTCCTTCCTTCCTTCCTTCCTTCCTTCCTTCCTTCCTTCCTTCCTTTCTTCTTCTTCTTTCTTTCTTTCTTTCTTTGAAATAACTTCTATTTAATCCTGACTTACCTGGAACTCACTCTGTAGACCAGGGTGACCTGGACCTCACAGTGATCCCCCTGCCTCTGCCTCCCCAGTGCTGGGATTAAAGGCGTGCACCTCCATGACCAGCCTCAGTAAACTCTTCTAACTGCTGAGCCCCCCAGATATTCTCACTTATTGCAGAGCTTAGGAGGACGACCGTGGAGGTGTGGGCAGTGGGCCAGGGAGCCAGAGGACACATTTCACCGCAGAAAGCAATCTGCAGATAATCCAGTTCAAACTTCTTCCATTGCTTCTACCATTTTATCAATTAATCAATCAGTCAATTTAATTAATTAGTCACTAATCTAGTTAATCATCTAATTAATTACCCAATTAGCCTAATTAATTTAGACAATCTAATTAATCACCATGTAGCCTAAGATGGAGTCAAACTCAAGATATTTTTTTTCCTCAGCATCACAGGTGCAGTAATTATAAACCTGGTTGTTTCCACCGTCATAAAGGGGAAAAACCGTAATGATGAATTGACTTGTCAAAAGTCATGTAGCCAGCGTGAGCTAGAGCTGGGGCAATTTTTTGTTTTGTTTTGTTTTTTTTTTAATGATGCAAAGGTCCTAATGCAATCAGGTGTGGTGGTGTGTGCATGTGATCCCTGCTCTTGCAAAGATGGAGCAGGACACAGTCTTAATCCAAAGCCAGCCTGAACAACATGGGAGGATTCTGTCTCAGCAGCAGCAGCAGCAGCAGCAGCAGCAGCAGCAGCAGCAGCAGCAGCAACAACAACAACAACAACAACAACAGCCCACAGAGCCACTGTAACTGAAATTACATGGTACTCACATCAAAATGGACTCACAGACAAACAGAATAAAAGAGAGCCCAGAAAGAAGCATACACACCCATGAGCATCTGTTGGAGAATAAAACAGCCTCCTTTAACAAACAGTGTCAGGAAGGCTGAACACCCATATATAGAAGATTGAAACCAGAACCCTACCTCTCACCTCGTATAAAAGCCCAGCTCAAAATAGATCAAAGATCTTAATAAAAGGAATAAAAAGTCGTGAGCTTTGACTACTTGCATGAACGCAGGGGAAGGTGGGCATGGCGACCCACATCTGTAATTCCAGCATTTGGCATGGAGCTAGGAGGATCAGGAGTTCAAGGGCAGCTTCTGCTATGCAGCAAGTCTGAAACCAGCCTGGACTACGTGGGGCCCCATCTCCCAAAAGTGCCAATAACTTTCCTATAGAGAAAGTAGGGCCTATAGACCACAAAAGTGTCATTGTGTGGGGTATTACGAGGGAAGAATCGATCCTCTAGGCTTCAGTTTCTCAGAGGTGAAAAATATACAACTGTCGGAGACTTGACAAAACTTCATAAGTTGTTTGCAAAAGAACATAGCCCTAATTATTCTGTCATGGTTATTTATTTACTGTCTGTCTGTTTGTCTGCCTGCCTGCCTATTAAGTTTAAGTCATTAGAAGGACGTAGTATCTTAATACAATTTGTTATTTAAGTCCCCAAGCTAGGAGTCCCAGACAGGATGAGTGTTTCAGGACCACGGACAGCGACACGGCCACACACTAAAGCTGGGCCTGAGACTCTGAGCCTAGTAGCGGTCTCTACCCCGCGTGCTCCAAAGCGAACCTGCAGCACTACCTCGGGGCTTGCATGTCAGAGTTCAATCCTACCCACACGACCCTCCTATGGAGCCCCCGAGGAGCTGCCATCAGGAGGCTCTGCTTGGCTTCAGAAGTTCATAACTTATTTCCAGAGAGAGATACTTGCTGGGGAACCTGTGGGCACACAGACCAGAAGATTGAAAAGGAAGCCTTGTGGAATCTGCAGCCTCCAAGCTCTCCCAGGTTTGGATCTTCTTGCCAGCTTGCTTGTTATGCTCGGTGTCATTAATGAGCCAACCTAAGGGTCTAGGGTTTGGTGTATGTGGCACTTCCCTCTGCTACCCCCACCTAGGCTGGGGCCCACTAAAGCGGTCATCTGCCTGCTGAGGAGGCCTGGGATCTGCTTTATTAGATGAAAGCAAACATTTAACAAAGAAAGAAGCCAAGTCCTTAATTGGAGGCCCCCAGGGCTGTTTGCAGAGACAGATGGGAGGAGATCTAATGAAACCACCTCACACAGTCCTTGGTGCGCACCTCACAGATAAAGCCTCATCGCCAGGCAACAGAGCTTTTCCATCCAGTGGCCTGATAAGGAGCTTGGTAGGACACTATGTCTGGAAAATATGATTTTGTAAGCAGGGCCCAGAGTGTGTTGACTCTGCCCAATGCCAGAACTTACTGCCAGATAAGCAGCTGCCACGTTCCCTGGGGGCACTGGCAGGGTTGTTTTTCCCAGGACCTCTGACAGAGCCTGTCAGCAAGAAGACACCCTGAGCCACAGCCAGAGAGGCCCATCACTACCTAAGATCAGATGCTACTCAAGGGACTGCTTTAGCCACCGAGGGCAGGGTCCAGGCCTGGGGTTGAGGGTGCAGAGACTGGCTACATACCTCAGCCCCTGGCGTCTTCTGCTGCCACTCCAATGACTTCCTCTCCCTCAGACCAGAAGCCAAAGTCCATGCAGATGCTCATGGGTGTCTGGATGACCCTGGCTCAACACTGTCTCCCCTCTACAGACCAGTGCTGGGCTCCTTTTCTTCTAGTCACAGTTAATTTATTTTTCTTCTCTACCTCACATGGGCTGGGTGAGTGGGCTGCCCCAGGGTTTTTGTATAAGCTGCTCATTCTTCATACAGTTAATGTTCTTCCATATCCCCCCTCTCTCTGTCTCTCTGTCTGTGTGTGTCTCTCTCAGGAGGCCTGTTATACCACCCCCCTGCTATTCCAAGGCTCCTTACCCTGCTCAGTGCTTTCTTTTCTCCCTAGCCACCCCAGCCTTCTAACATACTGTCTAATGTGCCTTATGGCTCATTGCTCACTGCCTGTGTCTTCAGTTTAGCAAAGCTCCAAGGAGGCAGAACTCTGGCTTTCCTTCCGCATTAGCACGTCCCAGACATCAGACACAGAGCGCACAATAGGTGCTCAATAAGTGTTTGATGACTAATGAAATAATTTGGCTCGGTTCCAAAGTATTCTAGTTGAACTAATGAACAGGAGTTCATGCGCATAACAAGCCCCTGCTGGGTCACTGAGCCTCTGGGAGGGGATTGGCAACAACATTTAGGAAGGAGAAGCATCCTAAGACATTTCCCCAAACAATCACCAAGGAACAGTCAAGCCACAGAGCCAACGTGGAGGGGGAAACACCTGCATCCTGGAGAAAGACCCAGACTCTGTGCAGTTACCAAGGACCAAAGACCATCAGAGGAGCAGGGTACTGTCAGCCCACCCACACCCCTGAATCAAATGGTGTTGACCAGCATTTGAGCATTTGAACTTGGGTTCCCTGAGATAATGATTCTGTTTACCAGAGACCCCTATGAGAGAGAGGGGGGGGGGAATGGGAGAGGGAGGGGAGTAGACAAAGGATTGATGGAGTGTGCACTATTGGCAGTGTGCTATTGATAAAGTAAGATATCAGCGAAGTGTCTGTTATTAATATAAAACTCTACTGATAAAGTACATTACTGGTGGTGTCCTGTCAATAGTGTCTGCCATTGATAAATCACACTATTGAAAAGGTGCCGTCACTTAAATATATGCTATTGATAAAAGTGTGCTGTTGATAAAGTATGTACTCTTGGAGCAGATGGCAAAGTGAGAATCGGGGTTTAATTCTTACGGGTGATAGTGATGTTACTGGAAGTCCTCTTCAATGCATCCCACCAAGGGGAGGAAGCCCCTTGTGAACTCTGAAACTAGAGGTGGCCTTTGGCTCCCAGTAAATCTCTGTTACACACTATGCTAAAATAAGTACATATTTATATTTTTACATAATATGAAAATAAATATAAAAATAAAACAGCCAGCACATCTAAACTGTGACCCACATAAGGGTGTCTGGGATGATGATGCCCAGAGTGCAAGGAGGGTTTATTTGTTTATTTATTTATTTAGAAACAGGGTCTCACTATGTAGCTCTGGCTCGTCCTGGAACTCGTCACATGGACCAGGCTGGCATTGAACTCAGAGATCTGCTTGATTCTGACCCCCGGGTTCAGGGATTAGACGTGTGTGCCACCATGCCTTGCTGAGGCTACTATTTACGAGACGATGCTAGGAGCTTGCACATGATCACAGCGACCTCCCATCCTAGGACCTGGAACAACCGTTCTCCCAGTGCTGAGCTGGAGTCCTTCTCTAGGAACTAATATTAAATGATAGGAGATGCCTTAAATAAATGCCTTAAAAGAAAGTTGTCGGCCCTTGTCCCTGGGTGGAGCCACTGTGAGGGATCTCCTATATTTCTCAAGATTGAGATGAGATGTGTGCTATTCATCTCTGAAAGCCTTGTATGACCCACCTGCTTGCTGTTCCTTAGAATGGACCAGACACCTTCTCCCTTAGGGGGCGTTTGGCTGGCTGCTCCCTCCCCTGGAGAGAGAGCTCCCCCTCTACACAGGTTCTGGCTCACTTTAAATGCCACCTCCTGGTAAGGCCTCCTCAGAACCAGCCTCTTCAATGTATTCCTGTCCCTCACTAGAACTCCGCCCGCTTCTCTGCTTTATGCTCGTAGCATGGCCACTACCCAGCACAGTGTACATCTTGTTTCTTTCTCTGGAAAGGGAATTCTATAAGGGTTGGGTTTGCTGTTTTGTTTACAGCTGCGTCTTTGGCACCCAGCACAGCTGAGTGGTTCTAAGCCCACGTCGATGCTTAACACATGGTTGTTGAATGAATACACGCGAAGCCGGTTCTCATTTAGGGGCATGAGTAGGCAGAGGTGTGGGCAGGAAGCAGGAAAGAGCGGAAACAGGTGCGGACAGAAAGGAGGGGCTCTGAAGGATGCCAGTCAGTGCCAAACTGTCATCCAGATACCAGGTTCACTGTGGCCCTAGGCCCAGGCTGCACGGGGCTTCCCATGTGGTCTGCCCAGGGTGAGAGCAGAACTGCGGTGGGCGGGGCAGAAGGAAACCAACCAGGAAGCAGGGTTGCACCCAAATTATCCAGGTTTTAAGTACATTTAAGAGACAAGGCTGGGCTGTTGAAGGCAGAGGTGTCCCTGGGGTGCTGGACTAGGACTGACCACTTCTGTTTTAGTTTAATGGTGAGAACTGCCTCACACTGCTACCTGCCTTACTTGCCCCTTGAGAGCTGTGAGCCTAGGACCCACCCATGTGTGGGTTGGACCTTCAGTCCACACACTGAACGTGTGTGAAGCCACTGGTTGTCAGCGCAGGGCTCTCGGCACTGAGGAAGCAGTGACCACTATCCCCTATCAAATAACAATTAAATACACACAGAATGCGAGGCACACAACTGAGTTTCAGGAGAGGCCTCGCTCAGGCAAGGGGTTCAAGAGGCTTCTGTGGGACCCGCTGGATGTTCCAGGGAGTTCTTAAAGATGGGCGTGCCTCCAGCCAAGTGAAATCAAGAGAAAAGTACGCGAAGTATAGGAAAACTCAGCAGTCTGGAGAGGTAAATAGGGGAGGAATCCGAGGCTCAGAGACAGGAGTGACTTGCCCACGGACGCACAGCAAGTTGGCAGGTGGAGTTTCAGCTGTGCCACCTTCTGAAGCCGGGTACCCTTTACAGCCACCAGATACAAGCGGGATAGAGACAGCTGATGGAGAAGCTGGAGGTGGGGGGCGGGACCCCGAAGGTGGGGAAAGGGCGCGGGGGGGCGGTCCTATGACGTAATTTCCTGGGTGTGTGCGCGCGTGTGCGTGCGTGTGCGTGTATATAAAAGCCGGCATAGCATTGCTGCTGCTGCCGCCGCCACCGCCACCATCACCGCTGTTACCACCACCGCTACTGCAGTGTTCCCGCTGGTGCAGAGCTTTGGTAGCCAGACTACAGACCCACTCCCGCCATCCTCCTGCAGCAGCTCGTCCACTCTTTCCGCACCGTCCGGCTCGCTATGCGCTCCACCGCGGTTCTGGCGCTTCTGCTGTGCGCCGGGCAAGGTGAGCGGCTCCGGGCTGGGCAGCACGATCCCCTCTCTTGCCCCAGGTCCCTAGAGGAGCCGGAGGATTCAGCACCTCGGACAGCACCAGGTCTCCTGCTTGAGTCCAGGCGCAAGACCCATAATGTTGGCTATGGTCGCCCACCACACCCGAAGAAACTATAAAGCCTGACCCAACCCCACTGGGCAGACCATCCCCACCCATGTCCGCACACCACCCACTGGTGCTCTGGCTCCACGCCGACCAAGGTCACTGGGGGGAGATAGGGGACTGGCGCGGGCTTCTCAACCCCTCTCCTGTCCTTCCACCCTCCAGCCTGTCCTTGATCTCTTCCCTCACCCCTGCTCTTTCCCGCCACGTCTGGGGTTTCTCCCCTTGCCTGCCTCTGTTCCTATCTCAGTCCCACTACATGGCTGGGCCTGGGCTTGTTTTCATTGAACTTGATTTCAGCTCTGTATTCCCATGGGGAAGGGTTGAGGCTCTTCAGTGCAGCCTCTGAGCCCAGCCCCCCCCCGGGGGTGCAGCATGGAGGGGGGGATAGCAGAATCAGTGCTGCTAACTTATTTGGGTTTTGAGGGTGTGTTGGTTGGTGGGTCCCTTGAGCCTCCCGCAGGGAAGGACTGGGGTTCCCTCGTTGCAGAGAGATAGCCCCAATTAGCAATCTCAAGTGCTCTCTCTCTCGCTCTCTCTCTCTCTCTCTCTCTCTCTCTCCAGTTTTTGCCCTTCCTGTGAACAGCCCCATGACAAAAGGGGACACCAAGGTAAGAAGGAATGTTGGGGTACCCTGGGAGAGGAAGGGTTCCCTGTGGACTCCTCAGGGCCAATCCTTGGGCAGCTGCAGGAAAGAGTCTGGCATAGAGCCAAAAGGCAGCACTGCAGCGGCTGAGCCTGCACAGGGGACAGCTTGCACAAGAAGACATCAAAGATCTCTTGCTTTTGTTGCTGCCCAGCTACAGTGACTTCCCAAGGGGCCCATGTCTCACCCGATGAGTCCTGGGACCAGGGACACTGGTCTGAGCCATGACCATAGCTTCTCCTGCCCTAGGTGCACAGACCTGCCTGGCTGTCACCTCTCTTTGTCATTCCTCTTCTCCTACCCTCACTCTGCCCAGAGCTTCCTCTGGCAGTAAGAAAGAAGCCACATCAGATGCTAGGACCACATTCACATCAGAGCCAGGGGTGTTCTTCCTCCAGAGAATCGGAAAGTTCCGTTCTCTATGTTCGGAGGGCTGGCTTCTTCTGCAAGAAGCCACAGTTTAAAAATTGTGCCGTTAAAGGGAACTCACCGTTTACTTGTTGAATTGTATTTTCTTGTTTATTTGTTGTTAACTGAACACAGGCCAGTGTTTAAGTTTTCACTACTCATTCTAGCTGTGTAACCTTGGAAAATTCATCTCTCTATATCTCTATCTCTATCTCTATCTCTATCTCTATCTCTATCTCTATCTTCCTTCCTTCCTTCCTTCCTTCCTCTCTGTCTATCTCTCTTTTTTAAAAGATTTATTTATTGTTATATGTAAGTACACTGTAGCTGACTTCAGATACACCAGAATAGGGCATCAGACCTCATTACGGATGGTTGTGAGCCACCATGTGGTTGCTGGGATTTGAACTCAGGACCTTTGGAAGAGCAGTCAGTGCTCTTACCTGCTGAGCCATCTCTCCATCCCTCTTTCTTCCTTCCTTCCTTCCTTTCTTTCTTTCTTTCTTTCTTTCTTTCTTTCTTTCTTTCTTTCTTTCTTTCTTTCTTTCTTTCTTTTTTTGAGACAGGGTCTCTCTATGCAGCCATGGCTGTCCTGGAACTCATTATATAGACGAGGCTGGCTTGAACTCAGAGAAATCTACCAGCTTCTCTCTCCCAAGTGCTGGGATTAAAAATATGCACCACATTATACTGCACCCCAGCATTCTTTTTTGTTTGTTTGTTTGATTTTGGTTTTGTTCTAGACAGGGTTTCTCTGTGTAGCCCTGGCTGTCCTGGAACTCACTTTGTAGACCAGGCTGGCCTCGAACTCAGAAATCCACCTGCCTCTGCCTCCGGAGTGCTGGGATTAAAGGCATGCACCACCACGCCCGGCTGCACCCCAGCATTCTTAAGGCCCTTACCCAACTCCTGTCTCTTGGTGTCTGCCCTCAAAGGCTGGTGGTTGCCAAGTATTCTCCATGTAAAGTCTAGTGTTAGGGAGACAGTACATGCTTCTAGGAGATACTTACCTGGTCCACTCCACACCATAGTATGGGAGCAGGGGTCAGGGGTGCCAGCAGGTAAGGAAGACCTGTATGCTCCCTTTGATGCTGCTATGACTACATACCCTGACAACCTTTGCCAGCTTGCTATGGCATCCCATAGACACAGCCTCCCACACCTTCACTCCGTGCTAGTGTTGCCTGACGCATGTCTGGCACCTCCTGCTTCTCCACCCAGCTGCAGGCTGTCGAAGCAGGTCTGATGTGATTCCCTCCCTGAGTGAGCAAGCGAGCCTGCGTGGCACTTCATAGTGGGCAGAGTGTTTTGCATTGGGGAGGAGTTCTCATCCTGCTTTACATGAGAGGAATCCAAGGCTCAGAGAGACTAAGTCACTTGCTCAAGGTCACACAGCTAGCATACCACACAACAGTGGACACCAACTTCAGAAATTATCCATGGTGCTTTGTGATTTGCTGCTCACCTCACAGGGTCGGATAAAATATTCAGAGGTGTGTCGTGTTGGTCTGGACCAGACATCCAGCTGTAACTAGTTAGTATCCACATCCAACCAGGGGATTCTTCCCGTGAAAACGTGGAGCCACACACTGTGGCTGTAGAATGGGAGGTGGTCCTGTTTCTGGCAAGTTCAAATCCAGGTAGGTTCGTGTTCTTCAATGGGCAGTCTGGAGGAACTGACCCTATGGACTCTGCTAGACCCCAGTCCTTTGCAAGAGGTCCTTTTAGGTCTCAGAGGCAGCGCCATCCTTGGAGAACTACCTTACGAGTGAGAACATGTTAGGCACCTGCTCCCACCCCTCCTTTAGCAGTGGTTCCCTCAAGACACATGCTGGAATGCCCATGTGATTTGACTGGCCCACAGTAAGCAGTGTGTGTGTGTGTGTGTGTGTGTGTGTGTGTGTGTGTGTGGTGTGTGTGTAGTGTCCTGTTTCTGTGGCTCTATGGTCTTATTAAAGAAGCAGAGCTGGGCCCCATGGCCCCTTGAAGACAACACAAATGCTCTTCTGCCCTTCTGGGAAAGTTGCCCTGGCACCTCAGGGGCTGAGCTCCATGTTCACACCGGCCACAGCCCACCTTGCTGTCTCCCAGGTGATGAAGTGCGTCCTGGAAGTCATCTCCGACTCGCTGTCCAAACCCAGCCCCATGCCTGTCAGCCCTGAGTGTCTGGAGACCCTCCAAGGAGGTAGGAGTCAGAGGCTGGAGGAGGAATTGGGAGGCCAGGGTGTGGGAGGGTAGCTCTTAATCATCACATCCAGTACTCATTGCCCCAGTGCCCTGGTATGTGCTAGAATCTGGGGAAGACACAGGAATGGGTGACAGCTCCTGGGACCCTGAGGTTTGTAGACACTCAGAGGGACATATGGCAGTTAACTAGAAGCCTGGGCAGAATGAAGGAGCTGGAACAGCAAGGTGCAGACTGGGTGCCCTGCGTACTAGGGTTCTGTGTTCTGTACTCTCAGTGTTTGGAGTCTCGCTGACACCAGTAGCCGTTCTCTGGATCTGGGATGAATTCAGTGCTGAGTGGGCCTAAGGAGGACCACATCTTTCCAAACAGACAGCCCAGTTTGTCTAGCGCATGATAGCGCTGGGACAGGTAGAAAATGAGGAAGGATGTCAGGAGGAACAGACAACAGGCAGCATGGAAAAGGGAAAGGAAGAATTTACACACTCACTGGAGTCTGAGGTCCACAGTCCCTTCCTTGGAGGCTGGGACCAGAGTCAGCAGGTGACCTTTCTGCTGCAGTAGGAAGGTGATTGACATCTTGGAAATGAGGAATTTCCAATGCGTTCTACCAAGATCCAGGCTTGCCCCCTGGTGCCAAGTTTCCAGAATAAATGCTTGAGCTCAGCTGAAAATGTCCACACTAATCTCTTCTGAGAAGCCACCAGTAGCCATGCTTTCTCCCTGCAGACGAGAGGATCCTCTCTATCCTGCGACACCAGAATCTGCTGAAGGAACTTCAAGACCTGGCTCTCCAAGGTATTTCAGCAGCATACGCAGTTCCACACAGAAAAGCCAGCAACAGAGCCTGAGGGGACCTGGGTGGAGGCTGAGTGTACTCTTCCAGGTGCTCAGTTCCAGAGCAGAAAGGCGGGGTCCTCTGTGTCACCTGGCTCCATTGTCTAGAGACTAAGAGCTCAAGGCTCAGTGAGGCTCAGGGATTCCCTCAGGGTCACAGTGAGTAGATCTTGTTAAGGACAGATCCAGGTCTGCTGATGTTCCTCCGCCATCCAGGGAGGCCGAGAGAGCTCTTCTCTGCAGACCCAGAAATGAACTCACACAGAGAGAAGACTTTCATTTCCTGCGACTCTTTGTTCTATGGGTAATGCTTGCCGATAAACACAGAGCAGATGAGTGTGTTTCGGACTGAGAGGTAACTTGCCCCCAAGAGATTAAGAAAACAGTAGACAGGCAGTGGTGGCACATACCTTTAATCCGAGTTAAGCCAGCTGATCTACAGAATGAGTTCTGGGACAGCCAGAGCTACACAGAGAAACCCTGTTGCAAAAAAACAAAGAAAGAAAGTAAAAATCAAAACTAATGAACAAACAAACAATCAATACAAAAAAGAAAGAAAGGAAGGAAGGAAGGAAGGAAGAAAGAAAGAAAGTCCACAGATACTTTTCAGACAGGAGTGTGAGGCTGGGGTCTCATAGCATTGAAGATATACAAGCTAGACAGCGGCTAGGATGGAGATGTTCTTAGGCTGCAGTCTCCCACCCTTCCTGTTTGAGGTCGTGCTATAGATTGAACCCAGGGCTTCATGCGTGCTTGGCAAGCACCCCACCAAATGAAGCCCAGCTCCAGTTCTATGGCATATTCATGGTATCTCCTGGCACACGGAGGGTGGTGGGTGGTATAGGGGTTGTTATAATCAATTTTGTCCTGGCTTTGTAAACACAAACAAGGTCTCATTGTGTAGCCACACTGTCCTGACTCTGCAGTCCTGCCTCAGCCTTTTGAGTGCTGGGATTGCAGGCATGAGCCACCACACCCACCATGCCAGGTCCAGGTACAAGACACTGTGGGTCTGCCCCTTAAACATGCCCACTTTCCTCAGGAGGCATCCAGGGTAGAAGCAGGGCTGGATGCCAGGCGATCCGGTCTCCGGGGTGGCACTTTTTAAACAAAACATTAGATATTTTAATGATAAATTTAAAATTAACTATTGGGCAGATATTCTATTTAAATAAATAAGTAATTCAATGAGACCATTAGAGAGGAGTGTGCTCTATTCTACGTTCTCACAAGTCTGGATCTAACCATGCACAGCATCCAGTGCACACAGGGTTGGTTTCCGTTATGAGGATACTGGGTGTGTCTTCAGCTACATCATCATCACCCCATTCCCTCCTGGTTTCTATATAATAGCCTTGCATGGAGACCTCCCTCCACTTTAACATCTACCACAAGTCTGTTTATAACCTTGGGGAGCCCATGTTACCCAAGGTCACAGAGCTATAGGCATGGCCAGGGCAGGCCTGGAGCTCACTGTCGCTGGGTTGGGCTTATTTCCTAGCCTACAGTGACCCCACAGCTGCAGAGCTGTGTCCTGATTCAGACACGGCTGCAGGATACTCAGGGCAACATCTGCAGCAATAGCTGCAGGGGTTAGGTTGGCAGAGGGACTCTGGGCAATGTAGGTATAACCCTGGGCTCAAAGGTAGACATAGCACCCACCTTTTCCTGGGGCCAGACCTGGAGTTCCAGAACAGTGGAGGCTGTTTAACAAAAGAGCACCCATGAGGGCGTGCTGCCCTGGAGATCTGTCTGTCCCATTTGGGCCTTTATTGCTCTCTAAGGTACAAGTAGAACTTTCTCACATTTCCCACTAGGGACACTGAGTCAGAGGGGTGGTGTGGCCTGATGGGTATAGCTGAGAGCCTGTACCCTCAAGGGAGGCCTTCAGTGTTACGGACAGGTATGTCAGGTCCACATGGAACCTTCCCTTGTCCCCTCCTACAAGGTGCCAAGGAGCGGGCCCAGCAGCCGCTGAAGCAGCAGCAGCCGCCGAAGCAGCAGCAGCAGCAGCAGCAGCAGCAGCAGCAGGAGCAGCAACACAGCAGCTTTGAGGATGAACTCTCAGAAGTGTTTGAGAACCAGAGCCCTGATGCCAAGCACAGAGGTTAGTGTGGCCAGCTAGGGGGGAAGGGAGCTACAAGGAGAACAGTAGTCCCCAGGTGATGCTGCTTCTTCACAGCAGGAAGTCAGCTACCATTGAACTTGGCCTCAGGAATCCCCTAGGGCATCCGGGTCCTCTGCTTGACCCTATCCATTTGTGTTTGCAGACGCAGCAGCAGAAGTGCCCTCCAGGGACACTATGGAGAAGAGAAAGGATTCTGACAAGGGACAACAGGATGGCTTTGAGGCAACCACAGAGGGACCTAGGCCTCAGGCCTTTCCAGAGCCTAACCAAGAGTCCCCCATGATGGGAGACAGTGAGTCCCCTGGGGAGGACACAGCCACCAATACCCAATCACCAACCAGCCTCCCCAGCCAGGAGCATGTGGACCCACAGGCCACGGGAGACAGTGAGAGAGGCCTGAGTGCCCAACAGCAAGCCAGAAAAGCCAAGCAAGAGGAGAAAGAAGAGGAGGAGGAAGAGGAGGCTGTGGCTAGAGAGAAGGCTGGGCCTGAAGAAGTCCCCACTGCAGCATCCAGTTCCCACTTCCATGCAGGCTACAAAGCGATCCAGAAAGATGATGGTATGTATGGGGACAGGGACCTCAACTGATGTGTCTGGGAGATGGGTGGGTAGGGACTTCATGCCAACCTCATAATAATCCTGAAAGATGAATAGCATCTCCACTGTGTGTGTGTGTGTGTGGGGGGGGGTAGGGAGCAAGAGGCTCAGCGAGGTTATGTAATTTGCCTAAGGCTACACAGCTAATTAAAGACAAGTGTAGTTTCAAGCCCAGTTTATCTGACTCCTAAACCAAGTGTCAACCACTCCTCTACACCCGGGAGCAAGAGGAGCTTAGGGGGCAGGTGTTCCTCTTAGAGAAGGGAGAGACAACAGGGTGAGCTTCAGTGAGGGGCTCTGCCAACTAGCTCCTTTGAGGTTTGCAGGGTCTTGCTTCATGCTCCCCAGTGGAGCTGGCTGGATCCTGACGGTGAGCTTGGCTTTAGAGGTGGCTGCACAAAAGACCTTGAGGAGTGGCAGGGGCTGGGGAAATGGCACTCCTTCCTCACTTCCTGTTCCTGCCACACCTGCTCCAGGTCAGTCGGACTCTCAGGCAGTGGATGGAGATGGAAAGACAGAGGCTTCCGAAGCTCTGCCGTCTGAAGGGAAGGGGGAGCTGGAGCACTCTCAGCAGGAGGAAGATGGGGAAGAGGCCATGGTAGGGACCCCCCAAGGTCTCTTCCCCCAAGGCGGGAAGGGCCGGGAGCTGGAACATAAGCAGGAGGAAGAGGAAGAGGAGGAGGAGCGTCTGTCCAGAGAATGGGAGGACAAGCGATGGAGCAGGATGGACCAGCTGGCCAAAGAGCTGACAGCAGAGAAGCGGCTGGAGGGCGAGGATGACCCTGACCGCTCCATGAAGCTCTCCTTCCGGACCCGCGCCTATGGCTTCAGAGATCCTGGGCCTCAGCTACGCAGGGGCTGGAGGCCATCTTCCAGAGAAGACAGTGTGGAGGCCCGAAGTGACTTTGAGGAAAAGAAGGAAGAGGAGGGCAGCGCCAACCGCAGAGCAGAGGTTGGTATAGGCAAGGGCAGCCACCCCCAGAAGTCCCTCTCCCACTGAGGTGACGTGGTTCCCTTAGGTGGGTGCTGGACTTGGGATAGGGGGAACAACTGGCTTATAGCAGGGGCTCAACAGAGTTACTGGGTCAGGTGGACAGTGGGAAATGGCTGGAACTGGAGGCCTCAGACCTGCCTGAGGGACACGGAGTGGGGGCATTGTCTCTGCTGGTATGTGAGCAGGACACGGGAGTGATAGGGTCAGGCCTGGTGCTTTGGATGGAGAGCTTGGCAGGACTTGCCTGGGGCCTCTCAGGACAGACACCTCTGGTCCCAGGAACTGGGAACGGATGCTAGGGGGACCAGTGGTGACCGAGGAAGACAGCCTGGTTGATGGCCATGTCTTCCTGGTCCCCAGGGAACTCAATTGTGCCTCCTCCTGGGTTTAAACTCACAGAGGCCACAATGGCATAGCAGGGCGAGCAGATAGGGAGTCATGGAGGTGCTGGCAGATTTGGGTTCCAGCTGGCCCTGGCTGCGTGACTTTGGGCAGGCCATTACCCCTCTCTGGGTCTCACTTGTTCCCCTTTGTGAAGTGGAAGTATGGGAGTTCCTCTAACTTACCTTATCATAATCAGAACATGACCTTGAAAACCCTACTATGCCCAGGGCCACTTGGGCAGCTGCAAGGGTGGTATAGGGACACAGAGATGTGACCTCATGGGAGGTGAGAGCTGGGCTTCTTGGCAGGGCAGGATGCCTCCTGAGCTGGTGGGACCTGGCTAGGCCAGTGCTCCGGAGGGAGTTGGGCTCCTATAGGGAGCCTGATCTATCCACAGCCCTGACTTCAAGGCTCTTCCAATCAGGCACAGAAGAGGACCTTCTTTAGGTCCTGCCCCTGTCTTTCCACCTGAAACAGGGTCCCGTTGATACCTGAGAGCAATAGGCTCTTCTTAGGAGCGGGCGCTGGCAGGAAACATCTGTTCCTGGAGGTGGGGGAAGAGTGAAAGCATTGTGCTCAAGATGGGACAGCCTCAAGAACCCCCTTACCCACCCATAAAAGCTTCTTTCTCATGGACAAAGGGAACCGGTAGTGAAGAAGTGGTAGTGAAGACCCTGGGTGTTATGGACATGGTGAGGCTTGGGAGAGTCTCGTTAGAAACTTTAGCAACACAGAACTCATACTCCAGAGGCTGCTCTAAGATCAAGAGATCTAGAATCCCTAAGTCAAAGGCGGCCACTGTCAACATTCTGTGGCCATCGCATTGGCAGGACAGTGTAGAACAGGCTCCTAGTGGTCCAGAGTCCCATAGACAAAATGGGGGCTGGATAATCAGCCATGGGGGCCTTGGACATAATGGTCTCCAGAGAGTCCTAGCATCACTGGGTGGCATCGTTGTGCCTATAATGCGGACAAATCTTCTGGGGCTCAGAGGCAAAGTCACTTGTCTGAGCCTAGCAGCTAACAAACAGCAGGGTTAGTCTGGCACACTGTGCCATCGACACTTCTAACACAGGCCAGTACCAAGTGACCCTGTCTGTTCCCTCCTAGGACCAGGAGCTAGAGAGCCTGTCAGCCATCGAGGCAGAGCTGGAGAAGGTGGCCCACCAGCTGCAGGCTTTGCGGCGGGGATGAGGCCCTGGCTGGTGGGGCCAGCCATGGCTTCAAGGCCAGACTGCTGCTCGAGTAGGGCTGCTTCCAGCCACAGAGCCCAGGTTACCCCCTTTGCCCCTCACCTTCTCTTGTTCTCAGCCCCTGCCCTGGACACTTCTGCAGGGCAGCCCTGAATGTCAGCACAGATTCCTTCTCTGAACACAGGCAGCTTTCTAGAAGTTTCTCTTCCACCTTCTTATCCATGGGGCACAACTGCAATAACTTCTGACCTTTGGGCGAAAGCCGAGAACTCCTGACTATTAAGATATTCCAGATAAAATATATTGAAGGAAGAATAAAGTGCTTTGGGCTCTTTGCTTTCTTTGATTTATTTTCGTTCCCTTTCCGGTCTGAGCTGGGTAGGGGACGAGGGACAGGGTAGTTTTTACACTGGGCTGGGTGTGTGGTTTGGGAGACGACTCCTTTCTGGCCCATTTCCTGGGCAAGCGACTTTGCACTGTTGAACCTCAGTTTCATCTGTAGATGGAGGTGCTCAACTGCCCAGGGTGGGGGTAGGGTGGGGATGCGCACCACCACAGGGGACTTCATCACACCCTGCTTGCTTATCTCTCAGCCACGCCTGAGCCAGGCATTTTCTGCTGAGACCGGCCTCCTGGGATGTCCCCTAGTTATCTTGGTGCTGGGTGGAGGTTGACAGGCCCCAGGATGATACTTTCCATTGGCCATAGGTTGGCCATGCTGGACTCCCTAGCATAGCTTCTTGTTGCTGAAGTCCACCGTGCCCATGACCACAGCTTGTGGTATGCATGGGACCACAGGATGTCTGAAGAGTAAGGCAGGGACAATTTACTAGAAAATAGCAGGTCTTAGGTCCAATTTTTAAAGAGGGAAACAGGCAGGGAAGATAAAACGGCACATTGAAGTCACAGGTAGAGCTGACCCCCCCCCCCCCTTTATGTTTTTCCAAGACAGGGTTTCTTTGTGTAGACTTGGCTGTCCAGGAACTAGCTGGCCTAGAACTCAGAGATCCACCTACCTGCCTCTGCAAGTGCTGAGATTAAAGGCGTGCACTACCACAGCCCTACTGACATACCACCAAACTTTTTTTTTTCTTTTTTAGATTTATTTATTTTATGTGTGTTTTACCTGCATGCCTGTGCACCATGTGCTGTCTGGTGCCTTTGGGTCCCGTGTAACTGAAGTTATGGATGGTTGTGAACCACCATGTGGATGCTGGGAACTGAACCTAGGTCCTTTGCAGGAGCAATAAGTGCTCTCAACCGCTGAGCCTCAACACACCAAACTTAAGACTTTTGTAGGTTATTCAATCAGGCCAGGCTGGGATGTGGTACTGCACCTATGGATGCTGGCTACCAGGACCAATCATTCAGTCACTCACCAAGCACGCCTGCACATGGAACCCATGATGAAGCCTGGCTTTGGAAACCCATGGCCTCAGGGATAAGTAACATCCTTCTATGGGCAAAGCAGCCTCTCGTGTGACGGGCTTGTGTGTGCCTCTGCTGGGGTCAGCTTCAGACAGGAACGTTACCTCATCCCGTTCTCTGTGTACCTCAACTGAAAACCAGGTGGTGATGATGATGCTAACCATGTGGTCTTAGCAGTCAGCCTATGTGAGGCTCTCCTGCCAACGAAAGCCTGCCCCTGAGGTGGAGACATCTGTATGATGTCACTGCTGAGGCGGGGCTTTCTTCATGTTATGCCTCCTGATAGTTAATTACACAAACTCCCACAAGGCCACCAGAGACCAAGAATATCCACCAACTAAGACTTTAAGTGGCAACGGACACCATGTCACCAAAGGACCCCATCCCAAAGGCAAGCCACCTGCATTGTATCATGGGAAGCAAAGATGCAGCCCAGGCAGGCACTGACAGCCAGCTTTGTAGGCAGTACAGGGCCAAGTGTACGTGATATACTGATGTGCACACGATTAATGGGAGAGGAAGCTGCAGCCATCATGGACACAACTCAGCTTCTGGGGTAGGAAAGCTCTGTATGGACCCTGGGTGAGCTGTCAATTAGGGAGCCTCAGGGAACTATTATCTCCTATGTCCTGCAGTAAGTAGCCAGCCCTTCTAAGATGCCATTAAACCCAGGAATCAGAAAACTCAATCATTCCTGCAACGGACTCTTGAGAACTGGCTAGTACTTCCTAGTCACAAGCAGAAGGAAGAGGACCCAAGCAGGAGGGTCATGCTGCTATGGAGGTCAGTCCTTCTCTGCACAGAGCACTGAAAGGGGTCATCCCCAGAGTGTACTGGCATTGGCTTGGGAGAGGAAAGGAAGTGAGTCATAGGTCTTTACCATGAGGGGAGAATCTGTGGAGCCGCCTTACAGCCATCATCTGAGCGGGAGCCAGCTGAGCAGCAGCAGTCACAACAGAGCTATCCAAACTGTGGGCTCCTGGACCCCAGGGGTTCCCACAGAGGGCCATGGCACCTGTCCATCCACACTGGAGGAGCAGGCTCTTTCAGGCTAGCTTCAGGGCTCTGAAGTGACAGGTGCAGCAGGCCCAGCATGCTGGGGTGGGGAATGTTGCTGGAATCCCACTGGCTAAGTGACTGATTGAGAAGAAATATAAAAGGGCAGGGAACCCTTTCCAGAACACCAGTAAAGCCATCTGGTGGCTCTACAGCCAGCAACCAGTGTGACTGCTCTCGACTACAGACAAGGACTAGTGGTCATGTCAGAAGGATGACATTGTCCTTTTGTCTCTGAACGCCTGGCCAGCAGACACCACTTGCCCCAGCTTCAGGGCTGGAGAGATGGCTCAGCAGTTAAGAGCACTGACTGCTCTTTCGAAGGTCCCGAGTTCAAATCCCAGGAACCACATGGTGGCTCACAACCATCCGTAAGATCTGATGCCCTCTTCTGGGGTGTCTGAAGACAGCTACAGTGTACTACTACTACTACTACCACTACCACTACCACTACCACTACCACTACCACTACTACTACTACTGATAATAATAATGAAAAAAAGAAACCCAGGTTCTTGCTCTGGCCTTTGGGGCTATCTATAAATGCTCCAAGACCAAAAAAGGGCTGGATTACTCTCTGCCCACTGCTTTAATATAGGGTTTCTCCCTGAACTTGGGGTTCATATTTTCCTAGCTACGCTGGAAGCCAGCAAGCCCCAGTGATTCCTCCGTCTCTGTCCCCTACACTCCTGAGCTGGAGTTAGTGTGCGGATGCCTGGCTTGTTATGCAGCTGCTGGGATCTCCAAACCTCACCACTACATAGCAAGCGCTCTTAACCACTGAGCCATCTCTCCAGCACCCCCACCAACTCCCTGTGGAGCATGCTCAGCAGCCTCAGGGCAATGCGCACTCACGGTGGTTTCTTCCTCCAGTGATGGAGCTGTAGGGGATGGTCCCCTTAGCCTTGGGGATTCGGAGGGTCCAATTTTCCAGGCTAGCTTACCCATGGTGTGTGGCAGGCCCCACCCACTCTTCCATGACACCCACAACGACCCAGTCCCAGGGAAGATCCCTCTCGGCTCCTTTGGTGATGACAGACACTAGCAACTAGTGCTGTTCAGGGTCAATGTTTACAAAGGTCCATTTCTGTATCATTAAAGTGTCTGCAAGAATGCAGGTGGCCCAGGTTTCTGTTCCTGTTTCCAGTCCTGGAAAGTTCACCTGCCCACCCTCCTCTATTCCTGCACGGGAGACCTGACCCGTGGAGAATGCTGCCTGGCCAGGAGGCAGGTACTTGATAACCGGGGCTGGTTTACCATGTGTGACCCTGTAGAGGAAGGAGCTCCAGGGGACGCAGCACTGCCCACTCTGCTTGTTCTCAAGGCAGAGTCTGGTGATTCTACTCTGAAAGGGCAAAGCTGTCATTAAATGTCTTCTCTTTAAAGACTGTGACCACGTACAGAATGCGGTTTGATCTCAGTAGTTTATTCCGGAGACAAAGCAGTGCAAGAGGCGGCCACGCTTCCCACCCCCTGTTTTCAGGGTCAGGCCTGGGAAGGTGACTTACAGACATCAATCAGTTCAACACTCAGGTCCTGTAAACGTGGTTAGTCCTGGGGCTCTGCTTCCGAGGAAGCCAATCGGCTTCTCCTTGCCCAAAGGATGCCCCTGCATGGCCCTTAGTGGCCTTCCCAGGGCTGCTGCTTCTAGTGTACTCTATCTTATTAGACCTAAGGACAACCCAGAGGCCTCATTCTCTTTACATAGTGAGCTGATGTCTTAAGACACAAGATCACCCTTGGGGGTCCTGGGCTGCTGACCTGGGGCTCCACAGGGGTCCTTTCCTGTGGGCTTTGGGGCCAGTGGGTGGTCTGCCAGCTGCTGTGGGGTCAGAGTGAGTCTGAAATGGGGCACAACTCCCTTGGGGGCTTGCCTGGTGCTCAGTGCAAGGGACTCGCTATGAACACAGCAGGAAGGAGCTGGGCCTTGCTGTTCCAGGAGGGGCTGTCGCGTGTGAACAGGAGCAGCCCTGTGGGTGGTCTCCTCTCACCTGAAAAGAGGGACCGGATGATGACATGAGGAAGCAGAGATCCTCGTGGGCTAGACCACTAGACCAGGCCTTCAGTTCTCTGTTTCAGGAGCCACCCTGAAGAGATGAGGTGGTGGAGGCCTGAAGACTCACGGAATGATCTGTTGGAAGTCCCAGGGTAAATCCTGGGTCCTGGCAGACTCCTGGACTCCTAGTCAGATGGCTCCTTCCTGGATCTCAGTGAGCAATAGGGTCAGGGTAGGGTGGATAGTGGCCTGCTGTATTCCACGAGCCAGTGAAGACTAGCAATAGCCAGTGGGCTTCGGCTACACCCACAGGAAGCTCCTTTCCCTTCCTACAACCCAGATCCTCCATGCAGAGCTCCCGAGGGGGCGTCTACTGCTTCCCTGGCTTTGGAGAGCGAGGTGGGGGGGCAAGGGTTAGCCTTGGAGGAGAGCACATCTGGGACAAGAGGGAGGGTGAGGTCTGGGTGTGGGCAGGTGTGAAGAGGAGGGGAACTGGGAAAACCGTTCGTCCTTCGCCTGCTTAGCTGCAACAGCCTGGCCAGATATGGGCTTCCTTCCTCGGTGCCCAGAGCCTGGCCCACAACAGCCATGAAGACAGACATGCACACTCACCCTTGCCATGACAAACACACACACACACACACACACACACACACACACACACACGCACCCCCCCCCCTCACATTCAGACCTAGTGTTGAGAACACAAGCGTGTGTAAACTCAGTGAGGACCTCTGCACAGCAGGAGTCAGGCGGCGTCCTCGAGGCTGGGCCACTTGATGTTCTGCTCTGTCTCCCCCCCTTCATTCCGATCATAACATCAGAAAATCAGGTAAAAAATTAAAACAGAGAAGCCTCAGATCACCAGGAATTCTTAGTAGTGTTCCCATGTGGAGCTGCTGGCCCAGTGGGCATTTTCCACGCTCTGCCCCTCTGGGTCCTGGGCTCTGTGGCTACTGTGAGGAAGCCTTGGTGGCCAGAGAGGCCACACAGTGCTGCTGGAAGCTGGGTGATACGCCAGTGGTGCAGCCAAGTCTCTGGTGCGGCAGCTTGGCGGAAGCACCAGCGCCCATGTTGCCTGCTTCGGTCTCAGTCTTCCAGGGTGTGTCCTGGCCCTTCATGCTGCCACAGCAGCCAGGGCTGGCACTGCACGTCCGCTCCCCAGCCAGGCTGCCTGCCGGTTCCGCCAGGAGCCTGTTGTGCCTTAGCGGGGCCACTTCCTCCGTGGCAGCTCCTCCCGTGCTCTGGCCTTGCAGAACTGTGGCAATGTGGTTCAGGAGGTCGGTAAAGAACTCACTCACTCCTTCATAGCCTGGAGATGGGAGACAAAGCAGGCACTGGGCATTAGCCAGGGGATAGGAGAGGAGAAAGAAGCAGACATAACGGGCTCCTGGGACCTGAGGAGGCACTTCCAGTACCCCACTGACAAAGGAAACTCAGGTTTGGCAGACAAGGCAGGGTGTACATGGTCCACAGGCTGGCTAGACCACAGTCTGTCCCCTGAGCATGAGAGGCCCACACCTCCAGCAGATAAAAAATGAAATCTTGTCTTGCTAGGGACAGCCCTTGCTCACCAACTGCTGTAGTTTGGGTAAGCAGGGCTCTTTCCAAAGCCCACGTGTTAAATGTTTGTCCTGAGCTCAAGGGGCTGCTGAGGTGCTAGAGGAGCCTGCTAAGGAGACTGTCCAGTCATCTCAGACACGCCACAGTGTAACCAAGGGAGTACCAAGAGGTTAATAAAACCTTGGCATGTGCTGCAGTGACATTCCTACTACTGGCACAAGTTGAGGTGGCATTCATTATGTGGGGGGGCCAGGCTACTGGGTCACTGAGTGTTATTTGGCAAACTACTTACTCTGTGGTTTTGAGGAAGCCTGAGGCTGTCTGAGAAGCAAGGGCACTCACGTTAAAGCTAACGAAGTGGCTGGCAAGCAGTAGAGCATTGCAAATGTCAACGCTATCTTCACAACTCTGTCCCTAGTATACACGTGGGGATAAGGGAAGTCATCTCACAGGGGACTTTGCAGCTCCATGAGGCCCCAGGTCACAAAACTCCTACGTGGCAGAACTGTGACCTGACCCATATCCTGGTCTCGTGTAACTGGTATACGAGGTACTGAGAAGCCCTGCTGCAGGACCCAAAATCCCATTAGCTCTGGGAAAGGGTGAAGGGCAAGGCAGACACGGGTTTAAGTATGATACAGGGTGGGGCGGAACATCAGGACACAGCTGGCTGCCGAGAAACCCAGGAGGCTGCCACCTAGCAACTACTCTGCTTTAGCTCCCGGATAAAGCCCAGAGGACCAGGTAGACTTCAGCAGAAAGTGAGGGTAAACTTTCCAGAGTACTGCAGAGTCACCTCCTGGGGGCTTGCAGTAAACAGGCTGAGGTAGGTTGGTGTTTGTCAGCCTGGGAGTGAAAACTAGCAGAGCAGGTGCCAGCATGGGAAAGGCATCCATTTGTACAGAAGCAAAGGTAAGGGCTATGCAAGGTTGCCTGAAACGTCACAGAGTGAAGAGGTGGGCCAGGATCAGAACCTGGTGTTCTAAGACATCAAAGGCCTCAGAATCCCAGTGAAGGCTCTGGGCAGATAGGCTACAGCCCGTTGGGGGACTGTAACCATGGATAAGGTCCTTTAGCTTCCAGTATCACTTCTCGCAGGCAAGCAGAGATCACAGCACACGGCAGGGCGAGTAGCACATGCCGCTTCTGCTACTCAGGCTTGCTGATCTGAAAAGCGGGGTGAGGTGATAGGACTCCCACCTATCCTCATGCCTCCCAGGCTTCCTGAGTGGCAGCAGGACCCAGAGCCTCTATCTCTGTCGGGCCCAGTCGTGCACCAAGTCACCTCCCAGATACCACCTCCTCTCTGCCTGAGGTCCCTGGGACAATAGAACCCTTAGGCCATCTCTTAGCATCACCAGCTTCGGCTGGGCTCAGCCTTATCAATCTATGAGTCACAGACCCACCACATGGCCCTGTCCACCGAGACAACCCAGCTCTCGGCTCCTCTGGCAGAAGACCCTGTGTTCATACTGGCTCTTAGTGACTGTCTCCCTGGCTGTTGGGAGGGGCCGCCCATCACCAGTGGAAAAGTGCTCTATGTGTTCTTGGATCACTGACATTTTTACTTCATCTCTATGACACTCCTGGCATACAGCAAACCCCCTCAGTCTATACTCTAGCTCACCTCAAAGGCCCCACCATCTACACCTAGGGGGTTGGGAAATGCAGAGCTGGATTTGAACATGCTGGTCAGACACAGGCCTCAGAGACTGCCCTCTGACCCCATCAGGTCCCTCCTGGTATCCGAGCTGCTCCTCTTCAGCGTCGGTCCCTTTCCTTTGCCGAATTCTCTCTGGTGTCCCATACGTGACAGAGGAGCCACCACTGGCTGCCCCACCCCCATCCTCTGCCTTCTCCCAACTGTGGTGTAAGTTCTGAGAGCAGGAAATGTAGCCCTGGCAGATGTCAAGTGAATGACAGATGGAGTTGGTGGCCTCCTTGGGGGTCCCTAGTACCTTGCTGTGGATTGTGATGGTATGGAATGGTTCATGTTCTCTCTGGGGGTTTAACAGGATATAGGCACTAAATTATACCCAGGATGCTTGCTTGGCACTGCTGAGGTGGCTTCCTGGCTACACATGTCCCCGAACAGCAAGGTGGAGCTAGCTATTCCTTCAAGAAAAAGAAGAACATCCAAGAGCAACGGCATCACTATAGTCCCAGTTACTTAAGAGGGTGGAGGGTGTGGAAGTGGTTATGAGCTGGGAGCTTTGGGCTAGCCAGAGGCAGGGATACCTGAGTCTGGAGAAGTGAGCCCATGGAGACTCAAAACTGGACTGTGCCTTTTTTTTCCATTTGATCCCCCAACCCCACCCCAGGCTCCTTGGGCAGGGTCTTGTTATGCAGTCCCAGATGGCAATCCTCCTGCCTTAAGCCTCCCAAGTGCCAAGATGACAGGCATGAGCCAGCGTACCTAAAAGGCTTCTACACCTCTCAGCTGCAGTGATGATGTACAGAACACTGGCCTGAGGGTCTCCAGGGCACGCTGCCAGCCTGTGAGCACTCTCCCTGCCAGCCTGACAGATCCACTAGGACTCGGTTGGTGGTAATCCCTCAGGCCCCTGGCCAAATAGAGACTGAGGGACGTTCAGCAGAGTCCCGCTCCAAGCCAGACGTGTCCTGAGGCTCCAGCAGCGAGGGGATATAGTGGGGGGATCTTTGTGGCAGCAGACACTGTAATGGGGAATGCTGTGGCAGGGCGTGGGTCTGGCTCTCAGCCTTGCAGATCAGGACAGTGGTAGCAGTACTTTCTCAGGAGGATCTGGCCTTGCCAATTCATATGATGTGACCTCAGAAAAATATTGCCACTAGCGAAGCCTCAGTCTCCCTACCTGTGAATGACAGGGGTTGAGTCTTCCAAGTCCTTTGTAGCTATCCAGGTCTGGAAGGGCCAATGGGATGGACTAAGTAGGCCAGTCAGGACTAAGGCTGATAGCAGGATTCAAAGATGGGGGAAGAGTATACAATGCTGTGGGGGGCTTGGGGGTGGTACCTCCCCAGACAGGTATCTGGGGCTTCACTGCTCTCTCTGTCTTAGAAGAGGAGGCTGCATGGCACTCAGCCTAGATTCCAGCATGAGGAGGGATCTCCCATCCCCAGCCAAGCTGACTCGTTTCCCATCCCCTGAAGATACCAGGCAGCCAGAGGACCACCCGTGCAGGGTCACCCAGTCCCGCTGCTCACCTGGGAAGGCATTGACATCGATGACTGCATGCTGCCCGGTCTGGTTGTTAATGATGATGTCAATTCCAAACAGTGACACTCCCAGCGCCTGCCGCAGAGCCCGGGACAGCTCCCGGATAACCTCATCGCTTGGCCGTTCGAACACACCCTCGATCTTGTCCAGCTGTGAACACATACACAGGTCAGGCTTTTGTGGCTAAGGTACCATGCAAAGAAGACCCCTCTCATGAAAAGCACTACCATCCTTCCAGCCAGGAGGTGGGGCTAACCCACCACGGTGCAAGCTGCCAGGCCCTGGAGTGTCTGAGATCAGTACATTAACAGGCAGGGAAATGGGCTCACAGAGGGACAGGGGCTGGCCCGGGGTCACAGGAAGGAGGAAGATATGGTCTGTTACGGAAGAAGACATTAAAATGAAGACAGCATTGGGGTCAGAACTTGAAGGCAGGCACAGCCAGGTGGAAGTGAGTACCAACCAGCACCAGCACCATGCCATTTTGCTGGCACAGGATCCAGGGAGCAGGTCCGGAGAAGAGTGTTTCTCTCTTCCTCGCTGAGATGTACTAGGTGTTTGCAAACAACATCCCATCCCGTGTGACCTGGGCTTTCCCAAAGCTGCTGCTGGCTGTTGCTCCTGCCCGACTCTAAGCCTAGCTTCCCAGGATGTCTTCCACAGGCCTCTGGCCCAAGTCTGCCCACCCTGCCCCCGACACCTCCACTGTTACATGTTTTCTGCTTTCTGGGAAAGGCATGTGTTCTCACATACAGCCATGGGCCAGCATCTCTGAAGAGCAACGAGTCTTGGGGAGGGACCGTAGATGAGGATACAGATTCAGATCCCATCAGAGATTTCTCAGCTCCGATGACTTGGCTATAGTACCTGGCCCGTGCCTCCATTTGATTATCTGTACAATGGGAATGCTTAGGCTTCCATCATAGGTTTCTGGGCGGGACAACAAGGTAGGGACAGTGCAAGCCTGGCTTCAAGGTGTAGCTCCTGAATACGAGGACGCAGACTACATCACCTCATGTTGAACTGTCACAATAGAGTGCACACTAGCTGACAATAAGTACTGAGATCTGGGGAAAGGGGCAGGTTCAAACCAAAGTGGGAAATGAAACACACTGGGCTGGTGAGATGGGCCAGCGGGTTAAAGCTCTTGTTACTCGATGACTCGAGTTTGATCCTCCAAGTCCTGCAGGGGGCAGAGACTTTTGAAAACTGTCCTCTGAGCTCCACACACAAAAATGAATGAATAGATTTATTTAAAAATTCTCAAATGGTTAAACATAGAATACCTTAGGACCCAGATAGATAAGTCTATTAGGGGTTTAAAAAGGGCACTCAAAGAGACCTTGGGGCACCAATGGTAACTGTAGTGATCTTCCAATGGCCAAATGTTCCAGATGGTTCCAGACAAATGGGAAAGCTGTAGCTTATCCACACAAAGAAACATGAATTGTCCATAAAAAGGACTCAAGTTCTTCCATGCACGGTGCCGAGGGTCGGGAGTCAGCTGGGGAGCGAAGTGTTGAAGATACGGCTTATGTAGACCGCCCAGCACAGTCTGAGATCATGTAGGTGGAGGTCAGACTCAAGGTGGCCAGGGGCTGGGGCGGGAGGAACAGGGATCGGGTGTTCATGGAAACAGGGGAGGAAAATATTTTGGAATTGGATAGAGGTGTGTCAACAGGACACTGAGTGTGTGACTGCTGCTATTAAATTGTTCACTGTAGGAGCTGGGCAGATGGCTCAGCAGTTTAGAGGACCGGTTACTCTTACAGAGGACCTGGACTTGACAGTATTCACATGGGATCTGATGCCCTCTTCTGACCTCTGCAGGCACAGCATGCATATAGTGCACAGACATGCAGGCCAAACACTCACATGCATACAAAAAAAATTAAATCTTAAAAAAAAAATACTTAAAATAGCCAATTTTACACAGGTAGATTTTTATCTCAATTTAAAAAGCCCAGAAAATGCTGGGTGTGGTGGTGTAAATCCCAGTATTTGGGGGCAGGAGCACGATTTACATAGAGAGTTCCACACCAGCCAAGCTACAAAGTGAGATCCTATCTCAAAACAAGACAACTGTACAACTCAGACACAAGCTAGAGTCACTGGAGAGGGAAGCTCAACTGAGCAAGTGTCTCCGTAAGACTGGACTGTGGGCCAGCCTGTAGGGCATTTTCTTAATCAGTGATAGATGGGGGAGGGCCCAGCCCATTGTGGGTGGTGCCACCCCCAGGCTGACAGTTCTGGGTTTTACAAGAAAGCAGGCTGAAGAAGCCATGAGGAGCAAGGCAGTGAGCAGCTTCCCTCCACTGCTGCTGCATCAGCTCTGCCTCAGGTTCCGGTCCTGATTTCCTTTCAAAATGAACTGTGATGTGGAAGCATAAACCAAGTTAAGTCCTTTCTTCTCCAAGCCACTTTGGTCATGGTGTCTCACCGCAGCAACAGTAACCCTAACTAACTAGGACAACAACCAAATAAAAAAGCGCTGGTCACTAATAAAAAGACCTTAATATAGACATGTGTTGAGCAGGGACCGACACACGGACCCACCTATGTCCTGCTGCTCAGGCTATACCCACAGCTCTGTGAACAGCAGGGCCCCTCCATTTGAAACCCTGCTATCCCGTGCCTGACCTAGGGAAAGTATTTCCTGGGGTGGGGGTGAGGGGCAGCCACCACCTGGCTACAGTGGGCACTCAGCCCTGCCTGAGCTTCCTGGTCACTTGGGTCAGTGGCTTGGCCCAGCCCAGAGTCCCAAACCAAATCAGAGACTAGCCTTGGCCTTCCTGCATCCACTATGTGTCCCTGATCTGTCAAGTGGCCCTCCTGGACCTTGCTTTTCCACCCCAGTGAATAAGCTAATAAAAATACCTAGGCCGTGAGGCTCCGGTAAGGAAGGACTGCTGAGCGGATAGCTGAGGCTCGTGGCGCAGTGCCTGGGAGCAAGGCAGTACTCATCATTGCCTGTTATGGAGCCCCGTGACACGCTGTTTATAAAAGCACCTTCTTAGCTCAGCTAAAGAATCTCAGAAGTCCTTCTGAAGCCATTTGATTATCCAAAACCAAACAGCCAGTCTAGTACTAGACAAAGGCAGAGAGATGGCCCCATGGACCCAAGCCAATTGAGCTGTGGGGTTCTAGGACAGGAGGAAGAATCGAGCTGGTGTGCCTGTGGACTGACCTGGTGACCCTCGACCTCTATTGCAGCTGACACTAATCACAATACAGGTGTGTACATGTCAGACGCAGACATTCCTAGTGACTCATGAGAGAGATGAAGGAACCCAGGCTCAGGGAGGTGATGTGACTCAGGTCAGACCTCAGGTCAGACCACAGCAGAGAACTCTGCTTCCTCACTATGGCAGTGCTGGGGATAGATGTGTGTGTGTGTGTGTGTGTGTGTGTGTGTGTGTGTATTTGCCACTGAGCTACCCACTGGGAGCTATGCTCAATAATCCCATGAACACCTTTCACCCTCTCAATGGTGAAAGGTGTTCATGGTCTAAAAGCTTAGGGAGAAGCGAGGCCCATTTTCAAAGGCATTGTCTAGGGATGAGGCGGGCCTTCAAGGTTACTGGGTGTCCCTGCATGGCACTCCTTGGGGCAGGAGTGGGGCATGCTCTGGCCACTGGTTCCTAGGAATAGAATCGACTTCCAGTTCAGCTTGCCGGCATCCTGGAGTGTGATGTCCCCAGGGACAAAGGCTGTGTGTGCCGTTCTGCACCACAAGACGTCAGCTCTGAAGGGCTCGGTGTGGTAGTGGAAATATGGGGTACCTGAAGGCCTCAGGTGTGGGGAGGGACCTTGTGGTGTAGTAGACTCTCTCCATTCCTCAGAAGAAGAAGCAGGCCAATAGGCAATGATTCAAGAAGGGAGACTTCCCAGCCTTAAAGCATCCCTCTGGCACTGGCTGGTAATAGTCTCAGTGCTCAGCAGTGCTCTACCACGCAAGAACACCGACAGGGACAGCCTCTCGGGAAGCCTGTGTAAGGCCAACTCCCTCTTGCCACCAGATGAGCTGGATTCCCAGGGGCCTAGTGGGAGGGGGCAGGACGCCAGTGATTCTGACATGAGGAGAAGAAAGCCTTCCCACATACACGGCTCTGCTTGTATTTCTCAGGGTGCATAGCCAGCTCTGTGAGAGTCTGCTTGAGATGTGGTGGTCTGGGCGGATGAGGTGGCTCAGTGTGTCAAAGTCTTGAGAGCTGAGTTCCTTTCACAGAACACACATACAGGTGGGGTGGGAAGAACCATAAACTCCACAAAGTGGTCCCCTGACTTTCACGCACGCACACGAACACACAGTAATTAAAAGTTAAACAAGCCTGATGGTCCAAGGCTTCCCTATTTGTTCTAGGGGGACGACATCAATCTAGATCCCAAGGGACAGTGCTATCTTTCCAGGTCCTGTCAAAGCCACGCTTTATCTCTTGGCTCACAGTGGCATCTTCAAAGGAAGCGCAAACAAGGAACTAGCCACGCTGGTGGCGCACACCTTTAATCCCAGCGCTCAGGAGGCAGAGGCAGGTGGATCTGTGACTCTGAGGCCAGCCAGAGCCACACAAGAAAGGAACTGCCGTGCTGCTGAGGTCAGAGGTCAGGCACCCGAGGCCAGGCCAAGGGCCTGGAACCAGGTTAGGTACAAGACAATGGCAGCTTCTGTCGTTGAGTATAATCAGGAGAGATAGAAGGACCTACTCTGAGCTCCCAGAACACATGACTCCCCCATGGAGAGCTGAAGCCAGACTTCTGTGGGGAACAGAAGGCTGTAGCCCAAGGCACTTTTTGCTACTATCAAGGAAGGAAATTTCTAGAAGACTCTCAACTTTGTAATCAGAGAGGTGAGGGTAATCCCTGCTTGCCTCTGTATGAACTCGGTCTGTGTTGTCCTTTCTCTAAGCTGGTTGCCCTTTCTGTAAAGCTGCATGAGATAAGGCCGCCAAGCACCCCCCACTAAGCCTGACATACTGATGTTCCAGCCATGATGGCAAGAGGGAGGCTGCTCCAGAGGCAAGCTGACTCACTGAAAGTGGTCCTCACCAGGTCCTAAGTGCTCCCTTCCAGACACATACAAGACCATGAAGCCCACTGATATGATTGTGTGGGCCCTTCTAAACAGCTCAGCTAGAACCCCTTGACAGGCTGCCGTGGACGACAGACATACCTCAGTGAGGACTGATGAAGACTCCGGCTTTGACACATTGTGGCTGTTGAAGAAGATGGACTCACGATCTGAAAAAAACAGAAGTCACAGGGTGAATCAGACCAGGAGACAGCAATGCCAACACCAGGGGGCAGCACCACCCCAGTCACGCTCTGGGTGGCCTCTGGCTCAGCCCTGGGTTCTTGGGAGCTAGGCTCCCACATCACATAGAGATGTGCATCCATCAGGATCCCGGCTTCAATTTGTCCTCCCACATAAAAATGAGTGGTTTACTGGGGCACCCTCACTACCATTGTATGGCACTATGTATGGGTTTCCTTAGCACCTAAGGCTGGGCCGGTCATAAGTATGAACAGGAGGCTGGGAAGAGAAGGGCAACGGAGGTGAAGACATAGTGCACCCAGATATCAAAGGTCTGGAGTGCCCTGAGAGAAGAAGCCTACCAAAAGCCATTTGGGCCAGGTAACCCCAATCAAGTGGCCACTCATATGTAAGCTGAACAGACAAAAGGTTCCCAACTACTTAATAGGAACCCGAGCAAGGCTTCCACAGGCTCACCCAGGAAAGCCTTGCAATGCCCCAGTCTCCTCTACACCACATGGCTGATCTGCTGCTGCCCACAATCCCTCAGCCCCCTGGACGCCAGAGAGGCAGCTCAGTCCCAGGAATGTGATGGAGCGTCCATTTATTCCCCTTGTACGAATGTCCTTGAGGTGTAAGCCATGATTGCTCTGGGGAGATGTAAGCTTGGCTGCACAGTTTGCAATGTTCTCAAGCACTTGGAAGCATGGACACGCTAGGGCGAGAATCACAAAACCACAAGCCTAGGGGTTGAGATCTGGCCATTACCCCCTCATAGCCCCACTCCCACCAAGAATAGCACAGGGCCAATCTGGGCTGGAAGCCCCCCCAAGGGGGTCCTGACAACCCTTGCTCAAATTCTTGCAAAAGAGGTGTCATGGATCCCCCACCCTGCAGGACATGGTGATCATCCCTGGGACCCAGGCCCCCGAGCACTAGGACAGGTTGAACACGGGCTGAGGGCGTGTGTGCCAGGGCTCAGGTGCCTGTTGTGGCTGCCATGACCCCCCAGCAGCCCCATGACTCTACGGCGCCATAAAAATCATGCACAAGGAAGTGATTCAGGCAGAGCCAAGCAGGCAGGCGCTGAAGTACCTGGCATCCTTCCCGCTAGTGGGGCACAGAGGCCCCTGGCCACCCCGGTGTGCCCGACAGTCCTCCCGCTGCTCCGACCAGAGCCAGTCCAGACAGGGGGCATGAGAGATGGTCCTGGGGAGGAGCCTGGGAAAAATAAACACCCTGCGGGACTTGTGTCAAGCACGCCCACTGGTCCCTGCTCTCGGGCACAGGTGAACCTTCAGGAATGGCGGGCAGAGCCTGACAGACCAAGAGGCTGGACCAGGGCTTCGTCACTTAGGATGGCTCTCTGGCCTTCCATAGGCATTGCCAACCTTCTCCTGGAGCGTCCTGAACTCGGGGTACCTCCCACCCAAGCCTCTATAGGTCCCCAAGAGCAAAGGCGGAAAGAGCAGAGCAGGCCTGAGGTGTGAGGACAGGAGCAGGTAGACACAGTAATGCTCAAGGAGTGTGGGAAGCCTGTGGGAGCCTGCACGAAGCACACAGAGGCTTGGCTGGTGCTAGGAAGGGACGGCACCGGAGACTTGTGATGTCTGTTTCACTGGACAGATCATATAGACTGATCAAATGTACAGATAGCTCAAAGGAAAACTGCCCTCTACTCTGACTGCTACTGCTGGCCGGGGGCACTCTGGCCTAAGGACCACTAAGCAAGAGATGCCCCCGGTGAAGGCACCTCTGCACAACCAGGATGCAGGGAGTGAGCAGCTTCCAGTCATGCCTGTCAGCAAGAGACTGAGAGGAGTTGAGATGGGTCAGAGGTGTCTAGCCCCAGCAAAGAGTGCTGGAGCCTGGCTCCTTAGGAAGCTTTGAGATAGTTGGTTCTGGTGGGGCCTGGGCCTTGCTCTCTACCCTTAGCAGCAATGTTCTTGCTCCCAGGAGCGCTGATATTTGGGAGCCTAGCCACTGAGTGCTCCTGGACTAGTCCCCCAAACACTTAGCTTGGGGGCCACCTCAAACTCCCAATGAGAATGGGAGGCCAAGGTGATGGTCACCGGGTGGTTTTGCTCTCAGGGAGACAAAACAGACTCAAAGGGAGGGTGAATAACCAGACTGGCTCAGGCATCTCAACAATGTAGACTATGACCTGCTGCTTTCAGCCTTCATGTTTGGTCTCCTGTCTTTCCCCATGGTGTAAGCCACCATCCTGTCATTGAATGCGACTCTGCAGAGGTGCCTGTACCTGCCACTGCCCTGCTTAGTCTTTCTCACACACCCTTCCATCTGGTGTCCTAGCACTTGCCTATATGTCCCCTGAAGTGCTCATCTCCAATAAAACGGATCCTCCAGTTATGTCTCTCCCATATGTTGTTATTCCTCACGGGAACACACATTGCTAATAAACCTGCCTGCCTGGCTCCTGGCTGGCCCTCTGGCATGGCGAGTCTATGGCATGTTCAATAAAAGCAGCATCATATGACTTTAGGTGTCCTGGTGTCAGCTCAGTATAAACTACAGACTGTAAGCCAGGCTACCTGTATCTGCAGTCTTCTTGGAGAGCACAGAGCATGGCCCCACCCACTCATTTGCATACCACAGTCACCCTGCAATAGCATCAAAGGACTGGGACAACCCTGGAGATGCTTATTATCCTTTCAAATAAATAAGAGGCACGGGTCTTATGCACCCTTAGGACCTGGAGGGAGGGGGAGTAGAGTCCTTACACAAAGCTAGGAGCCCAAGGCAATGTGGCTTCAGGGTCAAGGTACAGGATGAAAGAGAAACAGGAAGAAGATGCAGACAGCTACCTAGAACTGTGGCTTTCAACCCTTTAATCTAATTCTTCATGCTGTGATGACCTCAACCATAAAATTATTTTCACTGCTACTGCCAAACTGTAACTTCTGTTATGAATCATAATTTAAATATCTGATATGCACGATGTCTTGAGAATCACAGACCTAAGACAGAGAACATAAGCACACCGTATCCCTAGTGGCTGGCACAAGCGGATGCTGGCTCCCTTAGTAAACTCCCTGGGTTCCAGTCCAGGTACCTACCCTGTAAGGTACCAGGGGCTATATAAGTCACACACTGACTTTGGACCTTGACATGCAAAGGACAGAAATGCACATGAGAATCAGAGAAAAATGGTAGCTATGGAGTGAAAGGGTCCTTGTCTATCTGTAGCCCACGTCCAGAACAACCCCAAGGCAGGAGACCTATCTCCCAGGGTGCACATGGAAGCTGAGGGCCCTGCCACATGGAGGGCGGGGGCCGCAAGGTTGAGTGGGCTCTGGAAAGAATCCTCAAAGCCCCTTTCCAACTAGTCAGGAGAAAGGGCTGTTGAAGCCTGAGGTCGTCTTGGTCAGGCTAGGAACGTGCAGGCCGAAGCTGGAACTGTGCCACTTCCCGATCAGACAGGCCCACTCAAAGTCACTCTGATTCCCAGCCCACCTCCAAATGTTATGCCTCAGGGTACTTCGTGGCCTAGAAACGGTCACAAGAGAAGACACACTGACAGCTCCCGCCTTTATCATCCCCAGTGCCAAGGCAGAAACTGGCCTCGTGCTTTACAACCAGGAAGAAAGAGGAGGAGAGAGTGAACAAACAGGCTTTTGTGGGCGTAAGGAAGGACCCCACATTTCATTCAGAGATGAGATGATCTGGTAAGAAAGGAAAGGGAGTGTCATAAGCAAGACATGTCTGTCTGTCTGTCTGTCTGTCTCTGTGTGTGTGTTCATAGGTTCAATGGGTGTATTTTTAAAATTGGGCAAATAAATGTTTTTATAAAAACCTTAATCTCCTGTGTCCCACAGCCTGCAAGAATGTCTCTTGGTGGTACACGTGACACACCTGTCTATCACTGCCCTCGTTGCGTGGTCTCAGCTGGGTCCAGTGTCAGGATGGGACTGTCCCAAACCACCTGGTCTCAGCCAGAGAAGAAGGTTCAGAGCAGAGAGCTGAAGACGCTGTAACCAGCCCTACAGGGATGAGGGCAGGAAGTCCTGGCAACAGAGCCTTCTGGGGCCTCGAGGAAGGCTCTGCTTGCTCAGCTGGGGCTGGCGGATGCTTAGGATAGCTCTTTCCTCTCAGGCGGAGACAAGCCTCACCTCACGGGGAATCTAGTATCCAAGAACCCCCCAGGGAGACTGAGCTATGCTCTTTCTAAAGGCATGGCTGTGACCCACAAAGCTCTGGAACTTGCCTAAGAGGGGCCTTCCGGATTGCTAGAACATTCTTTTGAGCAGCTCTGGTGTCAGCACACCTTTCACTGGCCCCACACAGCTGATGTCCAGGATGGATGGAGGAGCGAGCATGAGAGGGAGGGGCAGACTCCTGAGAGCCTTCTCCAAGACCCTCTGGGACAAGGAGTCCTGTCAACACCTCTACCACAGGACATCTCAGAGACACTAGGGCCCTGCCCATCTGTTCAGGGGAAGTTCCCTGAGGCATGGGTGGCAGGGGTGAGTGATTACGCCCCCTGGGACTTGCCTGAGGAGCTCCATGGGGCTCTTTGTGACTAGGTAGCTACAGCCTGCTACGAAAGCCCTGGCACACCTTGACAACTGCGGAGGCTTCTGGTAATTCAGACTGGGGTCCCCTTTTAGCAAACCGGACACACTAGGCAAGGGTGGCATGCAATGTGGTGGGTCAGCCGTCATCTCCCTCCTTCATGTCCCACACTGGGCTGGCCACACCCACTCTGGCACACTCCTCCTGGGCACCATCACTGGGTGGGCCAAGGGACCTTCCTGGGAATAAGAAGCTTCTAGAAATTTCCTGGAGTCGGCGGCAGCTCTGAGGGATGGAGCCCCAAGGTGCCTACGGCACAGGGTCTCTCGATGGCCCTTCAGGACCCTTTTGTCATCTATCTATCTATCTATCTATCTATCTATCTATCTATCTATCTATCTATCTATCTATCTATCTATCTATCTCATACAACTCTTTCAACCCAGGTCATCTCTCACTAACCCAGAAATAACAAGGAAGACCAGGAGACAGACACCAGGTATCCATTTCGGCTCTGCCCCAGGGTTTGGCACAGAGTGACACAATCAGGAGCAGTGGATCGGATTACCTGATGTGCCCGCAGAGAAGTTCTTGAGTGAGGGTCTCTGGACCACTGTGTAGGACTCGCCCACCACAAACACCTTGTACAGGACAGCATTGTGGTTGATGAAGTTCTGGACCACACAGGGAGGCTGGATGGCATTCAGGCCCTCTTGGTTGAACACAATAGCCATCTGGGGAGACAAAGACCAAAGGCTGCATCAGAGTCCATCAGCTGCCAATCTCCAACACGGTGGCCAGTCACCTTCCTGGGCGACCCCACCATGACCTCTCCCTGGCCCTGTGGCGAAGAGCTGGTGCCCAAGACGGATGGAGGTGAGCATCCTCCAAGGGGGCCCCTCTAATACCCTCAGGGACAGTGAGTCCCTCTTTGAGCACTCCCAAAGAGTTTCGAGTCATAGCGAGTGGGACAGGGTGCAGGAACATCCGTGAACTTGGTAGCTATGCTGTTCGAGTTGGGAAACCTTGAATTTCCTGGGTCTGTCACATAAAGCAGAGCAGGCTGTGAACTCCAGAGCTCCCCAGATCATGAATCACTGCAATCCTGGGGACCCCTAGGTTGGGTGCTACTCATTGCTTATAACACCTGGAGCCTCTTCCACAAAGGCCCAAAAGGGAGGAGACTCCTGCCAGCCAGGAGGAGGAGGCCTTTGGTCAGAGTCGCCTCTTGTTATAACTTTACTACAAGAACTAGGTGCCCAGGGGCCATCCTTACAGTGCCTGAGATGGACACACTGCCACACCTTAACAAATAAGGAAACTAAGGCCCCATATGCTTCAGTGAGCGATCTGCAGGAGAGTGAGGCTGGGTTGGAATTGGGTCTCCCTGGCACCTTGACATGCCCTATCACAGTCACATGATACTCAGCCAACTGGAATGCAACTTTGTCCGAGCCTCAAGCTCCTCTAGGGACCAACATGCTGAAGGAGGATCTGATGGGGGCTGAGTGTGGTGGGGAGGACAACTGGGTCCTCTTCTACTCCATCACAAGCTGGGTATGGAGTCTGGCATGACCGGCCCTGAGGATGATGGGACCAGGGGGTTGCCCCAGCTTACCTGAAGTAGTGGCTTGAGCAACATCACTCACTACATGGCCAGGAGAGAGCCCAGGCACATTCCGGGGTCACTAAGCAAGGCTAATGATCCTGGAAAGATGGCCACCTGACCAACTGTCACCCTCAGGTCAGCCACCACAGAACCACAGTGTGCCTGAAGCCCAGTTGGGCAGGACAGAAGCCAGAATCCAAGCCATGTGGAAACACCAGTGTGTGCCAGGCCGGGAGTGAGGTGTGAACAGATGTCCTCTCAACCTTCTTACAAGAATGAGGCAACAGTGTGGGAAGCAGCCAAGAACACAGATGCTGTAGACCCGACAGACTGAAAGCCCCTGGTGATAGGACACACTATCCAGCACAGGCCAGCTAAGCCCCACTCTTTTTGCTACAAGCAGTATCTACTAGCAAGTGCAGGTGTATGGGGCTTTGATAAATTGTGTTATGTAGCTTCTGTAAGTGGGGAGGTGGGGAGGTGGGGAGGTGGGGAGGGAGGGAGGGAGGGAGGGAAGAAGGACTGACTGCCCTGTAGAGCTCATGTGTGTGCACTGGGTTCTAGGTCTATGGAAGCAAACAGTCTAGTGAGGGCTGATGATGGAGCTGGGGAAGGCAGAGGCATGGATCACCAGGCTGGGATACACACGAGGACCCCGTGAGAAGTTCCCTCTTTGTAGCTTCATTTCAACCCTCTCTGAACTCAATGCCACTGGATATCCCTGAAAGGTAGGAGGCACTGGTCCCCCCACCCTGCCCACTCTACATAAGATATTCTCTGGTGACAAACTTCCTGTCTCCCCTGGCCTCTGTCCTCCAGACCTCAGAATGCAATGGGTCTTCATGTGCCCAAGGATGGCTGTGGACTGGGAGAGTGCCTGGCGCTGAGATAGCAACAGAGGACGGACATGCGTGCATGCGTGCATGCCTGCATTCGTGTATGTGTGCTTCTGCACATACCTGAATGCTAGATGGCCTCCCTGGGGGGTGATGACCTCGCCTAGGGGTTGACTGTCAGTGACTCAGCAGTGCCCCAATCTGATGGAATCCTAAATTCCATTCTTGGAGCAGCTGTGAGCCAGGCTCTGTGGCAAGCTACACAGCAACTCCCTCGCCCCATAACTGTCAAATTCCCAGCGATTAAAAAGTGGGCAGATGATCAGGGAGGCATAGCAACTGAAGGTGCATGTCAGGCAATGTGTAACACTGCCAGTAGTGCCGGCTGTGTGCTATCCCGAGGCTGGGTTCCCCTCTGTCACAGAGGAGCTATTCGGTGGTGATGGGAAGGGTGCTGCGGCTGCTCTGGAGTCTGCCTGCTTCCTGCCTGGCTTACTCGGGAAAGCACCTTGGGGTGCTGCTGCAGCTGGGAACCCAAGCAGCCAGGATACCCCCACATGGCTCTTGACATTAGCAGACAGCTGTCCTTGCAGCTGATGATGGCTTCCCATGGCAGGGCCAACCCCTGGCACAGACTGTCCCCTGGTGTTCTGATACTGTTTATAGACATTTCCCCGTAAACATCTGCCAGGAGATGAAAATGACCTAGATCTGGAAAAAGTCATGGCGTCTGAGCTTCCATTTTTAGTCTTCTCTCAGGGAGCACTTCTGCCAATAGGGTTATCCGGAAGGCTTTCCCCATGGGGCTACTTAGGTCACCCTGGAGAATGTGGGGCCTTGCTAAGAACACTACAGGGACCTAAGGGTGGTCTGCATAGCCACTGCCCCTCTTGCCTCTAAGTCCTTACATGCTTACTGTCCCCACACCCCCAAAGTGTCTCTCCAGACACTCTGTACTGACATCTGGGCAAGATTCCTTTACACGCAGAGACAGAGGCACCCAGCCATGCAGAAGGAAGGGTCTCAGCACACTGGAGATGTGGGCTCTCTCCTCAAATCTCCTCTGAACCAGTAGGACTGAGACATTCCTCTCAAATGCCTCTTCGGGAGTCCAGCCAGCACCTATCACTGATGGACCCGAGGCCAGGAAACCATGACACATCAATCTGGTGTGCTTTCTGTTGGCTCTGCTACAAACTGCCTATGTGTGTCTACCAAACACATACATGGAGGCCCTTACCCCAGGGGGACGGCATCTGTAGGTGTAAGGCTTGGATGAGGTCTCGAGGATGGATCTCTCTTGAGAGCCCTCGTGACGGTGCGCTATTTCCTCTCAGATGTGCAAAGCGAGTTGTGAGGATATACCAAGAGGGTGGCCTGCGGTACGCTCTTAACAGAAGCAGCTCGTGGCCCTCTGAGCTGCAAGATGCTATCTATGTGTGCCCAGCAGGCAGCTTGCACAGCATCCCGGGCAGACTGAGCCAGGCTCCCAAGGTGGGGGAAGGCAGCCTTAAGAGTAGGGACAGGAAGTTAGGTGAAGTGGGAGACAGGACAGAGCCACAGTGGTTCTTCTGCTGAGCTATACCCCGAGGTGTGGCTACTCAGAGCAGGACAGCGAACAGCAGCAGCATGGCTCTAGCAACAGAACTGAGCAGGGGAACTGAGCAGGGGCTCAGAGAGAGAGATGGGCAGACATGGGGATGATGTGTGGGTAGGAAAGTCTTCCACTCACCTCATGAGAGTTGGTTCCATGAGCCACTCTGGTTTTGCAAACTACGAGAGAGAGAGAGAGAGAGAGAGAGAGAGAGAGAGAGAGAGAGAGAGAGAGAGAGAGAGAGAGAGAAAACACAGAGGGGTTAGTGGGCCTGGTAACCACATGGCCAGACAAGGGGAACCGGGACCCTCTGGATAGGAACCCCACCCCCTGCCCCTGTCTAAGTATCAAGCAGGCCCAGCCTTGCTTACTGATAGTAGGTGAGACCAGGGGCTTTCAGGGTTGTGAGGAACTCTCACAAAGGCACAAAGAGCCGGTGGGGACTAGGACTAAGGAGAAGACAGTCGCTGGCAGGCATTGATTACTGTCTGTCCTCAGAGCGATACAGACAGATGCCTCCAGGCCAGGTAGGAAGTGTTCCTTCAGCAAAGACCTTCTCAAGGTATGGGCAGAGGTGGGGACCCAGGACCGTACACTCTTCTTGGCGTCCGGGGCCTTCAATTGCTTCAAGAGAGCTCAAATCTACAGGGTCCTGTAAGCTCCTCCCACAGTAGCGATGTCCACCCGGAGCCCACGGTGTACATACTGAAGGGGAAGGCCAGGCCGTTCTGCTCCAGCAGCCTCATGGTGTCCTCCCCACACAGGCTCGTGAGCTCCATGAAAGGCGGCGAGCAGATTCTGTCATCTAGGGCAGAGGAAGTTGAGTCAGCACACTGGCCAGAGTCACCTTCTACACCTACCCCCACAGCTACCAACCCCACAACCCTGTATGCGTGAGTGAGTGCGTGCACAATAAGCCAGGCATGGTTGTGTGTGCACAATAAGCCAGGCATGGTTGTTCACATTTTCCATGACTGTTTCTGTCAATATAAAAATTCCTGCTGTTTCGGTTGTGAGCCTAGCCTTTAACGACTGAACCATCTCTCCAGCCCTCTGTCAGCATAAAATTCTCATACGCTAATTGGAAAATGTGAGGTGCACTAACAACCTTCACGGTTTTACAGCTATAATTACTAAATTCTTAGTCTTTGAGTCTCTGTTTATACACAGAGAGCTATCAAATAGAATACTGCTTGGTACGCTGTCACCTCCTTAACTCGGTACCCCCACCCCCAGCCTGCTCCCAGTCTGTATCTTGGTTTCATGACAATGTTATGTGGTTAGATCTGAGCACAGGTTGCACCATGCTATGCCCCACTCCCTATCCCCTATAGTCTGCAGAGTCACCCTCTAACCCCTCACAGAGGCATCTGGCACCCACCTCAGCCTCCTAATCTCTAAGCCCCCCCCCCCCCCCCCCAGTCCACTGCAGGCTCCAGGCCTGCTACACCCACTGGTTTCAGAAGGTATGACTGTCTCCTCCGGTGCTCGCCAATGGATCCTTTCTTTCTTTTTTTATAAATTATTTTATAGCTGAGTGTGGTGGCACACACCTTTAGATCCAGCACATGGGAGGCAGAGGCAGGCAGATCTCTGTGAGTTTGAGGCCAGCCTGGTCTACAGAGTGAGTTCTAGGACAGCCAGGGTTACCCTGAGAAACCATGTCTTGAAAAATCAAAACATAAAATAAAATGAAACAAAATAATTTTATTTGTGTGTTTGGAATGGGGCATGCGTGAAGGTCAAAGGACGACTTGCCAGACTTAGTTCCCTCCTTCCACCACGTGGGTTGTGGGGACTGAACTCAGGTCTTCAGTCTTGGTGGCAGGCACCTTTTCCTGCTGAGCCATCTCTCTGCCTTCCCGTCATGGGTTCTAACACTGTTGGATATGGGGCAAGGCCATGGAAACCGACTTGCTCTACACATACTTCCTTATACTTCTGCTGCTAAACAAGGTCAGGACAAAGGAGATTATTGGTGGGAAAGCAAATGTATTTTGAATCCCCAATATTAGTTTTTTGTTGCTTCTTGTCATGGTCCCCATGGCTAAGATGACAGTGTGCTCCCAGGAGGTGAGACCACCCTGTACTGGGCACAGACACCTGGAAAGGCTGAGTGTTAGTGGGGGTAGGGGTAGCCTGCTACCCACAGACTTGGAAACCAAGCCCAGAGTAAGCCAGCAGGCGCTCTTGTCTCATGAGCACGTTAAATCAAGACCCAGCCTCACCTTCTTCACGGAAAGCTACAAACACAACAGAACATATTAAGATGCTTAATCTCTTCTCAGCTCATTCTCCTTAGGCAAAGTCCAAACTCCAAGTAGGCACAATAGTTTGGGGTTGCATTCCTTGGGGACCCTGGGAGGGGGCTGGAAGCCAGCATCTGTAGACTGCTGCAATTGCTCATGTGCCTTTGCCCTCAACCTGTGGCACCCAGCGTCCAGTTGTATAGATCCAACAGAAGCTTGGGATCAAGCACCGCCCCAAGTCCCATGGGGGTGGGAAGAGCGGATCCTTCTGTACCGCTGTAAGCCTTTATTCAAATGAGGCCTAGGTCTGCACTACACCCTGAGCCAGAAAGGCCCAGCAGGTGACCAGCAGGCCTTCCTCCCACAGTTGTCTATGGAAGGAGGATTCAGATGGTCTTTGTGCTGCAGAGAGCAGGAGCCCTAAGGTAGGCGGCACCTGGCCTAGCATCGGTCCACTCACATCTCTGGCCCAGGGCTTGGCCCGCCCTCCTCTTTCAGGAAGATCCAAGCTGCTGGGATCCTACAAGGCCATGTCCTGTAAAAGAGACCAGACTTCCCAGTCAGGAGACTAGCATGACCTGAGTTTGGCTTCTGAGATCTCAGCATCTTTCCTGCGGTGGCCCACTCAGGCTTTTACACAGCACCTTGGATACATCTCAATACACTCTTGTTCTGTGCCAGACACAGTTCCACACACTCACCCTCACACTGCCCTCCCAAGGAAGTATCCCCATCTCCCACTTACAAACGGGGTGTGGGGTGGGGTGGGGACAGCAAGAAAGGCGAAGCTCTTTGCACGGAGCTCTCCAGTGGGCAAGCCATGCAGTTGGGGAGCCGCACTAGGCAGCTTGCTTGACTCAAGCCCGTGCTTCTCACCACAACTGCCTTGGTAGCAATATCCTTAAGGAGGGTGGCTGACTCACACACAACTGGACAAAGTACAGAGAGTGAGTGCCAGTGGAATGCTCGGCCACAAACGGGACACTGATGTCACCCCCAACCCCCAGACTACTGAGGAAGAACAGGGAGGAAGACTGTCAAAGCCAGAGGTTGGGAGGCCTGAGGTAAACATCGTCTTCAGGACATGACGGACCACTGCACTCATGGACTTGACGCAGCTGTGGGAGCCTGAACAAGGCCTGCGTGAGATCGGGTTAGTCGACACGCAAGACTGGAGGGGCGGCGGCTCACAAGAAGCAAGCCTTAACTAAGGAGCTACGGGCAGCAGATGGCTTCTGGGGGAGGAAATGCCAGGGGTAGCCAAGGGTTGGTCACCATATCAGAGGACTGACCCCACACCCATGAGCAGCAAAAAAAAAAAAAAAAACAAAAAACAAAAAACAAAAAAACCAAACAAACAACGGAACTCTGAGTTATTTTAAAAGAGAGAGGTGACATGAAGCCAGGGTGGGACAGGTGGATGGGGATGGGTGTGTGGGGAGTCAAGAGAGGAGTAGAGGATGAAGATGATCAAAATGTATTGTAAGAAGTCTCAAAAGAAGTACCCATTAAGAGCCTAATCCAGGGTGTCCTGAACAGCACGATTCCCCCTGTCCCCCACCCAGTCTGTGATGAGCCTCCCAAGACAGCTAGCTGTGTGTGCGTGCGTGCATTCATGTGTGTGTGTGTCTGTAAACCACCATGGCAACTCTTCCTATCCCAGAGCTCCTCACCAAACCAGACCCACAGGCTGTATCACCTATAGATATCCACAGTCCAAAGGGGGAACAATTTGCACGTCACACATACCTACAGTGTGTGCCCTGCCGAGGCACTGGGGTTTCTGGCCAGCCACTGCAGTGGGGTCTGAACCTGAACTACCCCTGTGCCCAGCACCCATCCTGCACACAGTCAGGAACCGATTAGGTTATCAGGTCAGCTGGCATGTCCTAGAACACTTTTCTTACTTAAAACAGGGATACGTTGGGGGTGAGCTGGTATACACCTACCTGTCTTCAGGAACCTAAGGCAGGAAGATTGGGAGTTCAAGGCTGCCTGGGCTACATGGTGAAAACCTAACTCATAAAAGGGGGGTGGGAAGGGGTGGTAGGTGCCTGAAATGACTGAAATGGGTAAGAAGTCTTGCCAGCAAGCCTGCTTCTCACAAGCTGTCTTCTGACTTCCACATATGCATTGTGGCATGTGTGCATGCCCCCTACACACATGCATCCAATACCCACGAAATATTTCAAAAGTGTCAGCAGCTATTAGATTGTAGTCTCTTGTTACAATGGTTCTAATCACCACATAATTATGATTTATCCATCACTGTATGTAATTTATAAATTACATTTTTGTGGTACTGAGGACTGAACCTGGGGACTCACAAACGCTTCGTGCTCTGCCACTGAGCCATATATCCCCAGTCCCGTGTTAGAATTCACTGTAGGTATGTGTGACTAGGGAAAACCACAGGAAACGCAGCATCCAGTAGTGCCTGAGGTTTCAACCACCTCCTGGGGTATCAGAATGTATCCTCTTTGGATCTAGGGTAGGGTGGCTGGAGGTGAAATCACCCCATCATCTCAATATATGTTTATAAAAGCATTTGAGGGGCTAGAGAGATGGTCTGGGAAGAGGCACGGACTGCCCTTGAGGAGGGCCAGGGTTCAGTACGTCGTAGCTTACAACCATTTTCAACTCCAGTTCCAGGCAATCCAATGCCTCTCTGATCGCCACAGGCACCAGGCATGCATGAAGTACAAAGACATATACGCAGGCAAAATGCTCACACACATTAAAAAACAACAACAACAACAAAAAAAAAAACCCAACAACTTCAGGTGTTTCTCCCCACCCCCACCCCCATTGAACCTGAGGTGAGAGCAGAAAAGGGTGAGAGCCCATCTCTTCCCAGAGGTGTCACTTCCAGAGAACAGGCGACATCCAGCACTGGGCAGACCAGACCCTGCCTTCCAACTCTCAAGTACGCAAGAGAGCCTAGAGAGGAAGAGGGGCCAAGAAAGAAGGACATGCCCGCCTAGTGATGTCCCAGTTCCTTTATACTAATTTAGAGATGGCTACCCACACTCTGAACTGCAGACCTCTGGCTGCCTACCCTATGCCAACCCTGGGAAGGGAGGGGGTCACTGGGACCCCAGTTCCCTGCTCTGGCTCCTGTCGCCAGAGTCATTCCAGTATACCTGTGAAATCGCAGTGGACTAAAAACCATTACTGCTCGCTCGCATTTTGGGTTCATCCACCACCAGGAAAAGGATAGCCTCTGCTAGATTTGAGAGCCTGGGGTACAGCAGCAGATAAAACAGAGGTCAGGTATGCTGCTGGGACCTGGAAGGAAACAAAGCACCCGAGGGGAGTGCTGAGGTGGGGTGTGCAGGCGGCCAGCTTGAGAGGGAGTCGGCTGAGCATGAGGGGGAGCCCAGCATGAGGGGGAGCCAGCTGTGACCAGTCCAGCGGGTGAACACTGAACCACCTTGCTGAGAGGGATGGAGGATGGGATGAGGACCTGCAGCATCAGGGCAGGAGCTCTGGCGGGCCAGGACCTCAGTTCCCAAAGCTGCCCGTGGGGAGCCATGGGAAGCGCAGGGTGGCCTCACCAGCAGGGACAGGATAAAGGAATTTTGGGTAAGCCTGGGCTGGGAGCCGGAGCGGCTATTTCTGGCTCTTGGAGGAAGGGTACTGTTGTTGATTTATCTGTCATCTTATTTTTGGAAGGGAGTTGGGCTAAGTGGCTTTTTTTGGTGAGGTTGTCTTCCTCTGAGGGCTGAAAATCATCAACCCCTGAGAAACTCCGAGCCTCCCCGCTTCCCACTCTTCTACCTCACAACCAGCATGAGGCTGGGATCTCACACAGGAACGACCGCTGGCATCCAGGCCACACAGAGTATCCTGTGCACTCTGCAGGTAACCACAGGGCAGGAGCTGAACCACTCACCAGCTGGAACCTTTGAAAGGGGACCGAATGAGCTAAGCTGGGTTGTCAGGAGTCTGGCGTGCAGCCAGGACCCAGCGGAGGAGACACACTGAGGAGCAGACATGTTCTGAGTCACAGCCATTCCCTGGTCCATGTCCGGGCTCTTACTGGCTTTTCTCAGTCTATTTCTGTTTCCATCTTCACCGTTTTATTTTTTAATAAATGAATCTCCCTTTTTCTTCTCTGCTTTTACAGAACACCGGTACACATGCGATTCCCTATGACCTTGTATCCCTGGTTGCTTGACTGCTGAAATTTCCCCCCAACATGCAGTGACTGGGCTCCAACACAGGGGGGGGGGTGGTCCACGGGAATGGTCTTTTCTCTGGTTCCTCCACACTGTGTCCCCAAGGGATGGAAGCACTACACTGCAGCACCAGCAATGAATGACCGTGCCGTTATGAAAGGACAGGATGAGGAGTGTGGTGAGGAATATCCCATCTCTCTCTAGGATCGTTCACCAGGCCTGACTCAGGGTGAGGCTGGGACAGGTAGCCTTCTGGGGCTTGAGTCCTGCTCAGTAGTCTGGAGTGACAATACAGCACAGCTGCAGGAAGAGAAAATATGCGGTGACATGGATGACACGAAGCTAACCACTCTGGGGTAGTGGGCAGAGCCTGGTGGTCTGTCCTCACCCTTCTCTCTAGTGCGGAGAAGGCACACCAGGCTGTCAGGCCAGGTCAGGCTAGGGAGAACCAGCAGCTCCTATTCCCAGTCACCAGAACTCCCAGGAGAGATGGGCAGCCAAGGCGCAGCAGCCCAGGCTAGAACTCCCTGTTCAGACTCTCAATTCTAATTATACCCTGGATAGACCAGGGAGGGCGCCACAGGAGGCCACACGTGACCAGGCCTAGTGACCATGTCCGTTCTGGTCTATACAGACTCTGCAGGCTCAGTCGGAGCTGGGTAACTCCCTAGACTTCCCAGAGCTTGGGTTTCACAGAGTTCAGCACAACAGGCCATGCCTGTGGCTGCACCCAAGCAGGCTGGCGAGCACACAAATGAGCAACGCACCAGACTACGCTCCCACCTTCCCTGCTCTGAGGGGGGAATCCACAGGAAAAGTGGGTTCCCACAGGCTCGGTGGTGTGACAGCCAGGGTCTGTCAGAACTGGGTGCAGCTTTGCCATTTCTTTCTCCCAAGGTCCCTGAAGTATGGTAGGAAATGGTTTTCATTCAAAGGGGGCGATGAGGGAGGGGGGCGATGAGGGAGGGGGGCGATGAGGGAGGAGGGCAATGAGGGAGGGGCCCATGGTATTGTTAGCACATGACAGTAAGACACAGGATCAAGGTTCTCCCTGACTCCTCTGAAAACAAGCATTGACACGGAACCAGATCTTAGGTCCTCCTCTCTGTGTGTGTTGGACCCTAGGGACTCCTTCCTGGCCTGGGGAACTCTTGCTTGTCACTCAAGCCAATTCTCTTGCCTGGATGGCCTTGCCGGGCACCCCTTTCTGTTCACATGGGAGGAGAACCCTGCTGTTGTGCTTGCCCTAACCAAATGACGCACCCCACTGTCTGACTTGGCTAGGCTCTAACAGGTCAGAGGAGGACCCAGGACACCCAGGTCTGCATCCCAGTCCCACCCCTCACGATCAGCTCATTTGAAACTTTTACTTCTCCGTGCCTCAGTTTCCCTACAATGAGGTCAAGACAAAATCAGTACCCGCTCCTCCGCTCCGGCGTGGAGAGAACGCATTTAAATTATGAAAGAATTTAAATTACAAAAGGGACACAGATTCACCTCTTGCCATCTTTGCTTTAAACTCTTTCTGTTTGGTAAGAGATAAACTGTTAAAGGCATGGAACCTAGTCTACTACCTGGCTTGCAGGGCCTGTTGCCTCAGTGGGAGCTGAAGAGGTGCCCTAGTTCAAGTCCTGATAAGATCATACCAAGAACTGGTTGTAGTGTCATTATTGTGTGCTTGTGTGTTGTACCCATATACACACTGTACATGGAGTGGTGAAGGGGCAGTCATCGTGCCTTCCTCAATCACTTTCCATCTTTTTTTTTTTTTTTTTGAGACGGGGGTCTCTCTCTGAACCTGACTTGCCAGCAGGCTCCAGGGATCCATCTGTCTCTACTTCCTGCCCCCAGTACTGGAGTTAGGGCTGCACACTGCTGTGTCTGCTCTGATGTGGGTGCTGGGGGTCTGAACTTGGGTCCTCATGTTTCTGGAGCACACTGAGCCACTCCCCAGCCATGGCTGCTCTGGCACGGTCAGCCCAGGCTGCTGTGGGTCAAGCCGTCAGCGGGAGTGAGCCATGTTGGAGATGCTCAGCAGAAGGGATCAAATGCTGACTACACACCATAGTGCAGGGACAGGGTACAAGCTGGGCACTGAAATCTCTGTAGCTCGGGGCCAGGAGAGTGTGGAGAAGAAGCCATCTCTGGGACGAAGATTCCCCCAAAGTAAAATGTGGCAGTGGTGATGAGCATTGCCTGAGGCCCCAGAGCCAGTCCTGTCACTATCATCTGTGCCTCTAGCCAGGTCACCACACTTCTCTCTCTTATCTGGTCTCCCTCATCTGCAGATGGAACGCTTTTACACCATCTACCTCTTGGACTGCTAAAGGAACATACGAGGCTACACTCATGCAGGGCGTTTGAAAAGTTCAAGAGGGCAAGGTAGCCCTGTTCCAATGTGATAGCGCCCTCTAGAGGGCACCTGGAATGCCCCAGCCTCAGCTCACTCACACAGGATCATCTAGGCCTGCTCTCCTAGGACATCAGACAAGGCAGCCCCCGTGGTCCCAGGACTGGGACTGCATCCCAGCTGCCCCTAGGTGTTCCTGGAATTCACAATCAGGAAATTGCTCCCGGAGCCTGTCACACATAACCGTCTTCTCTCCCCAGTGTTCTACCCCAAACCTGCGGCTCCCTGGCATCTCACAAGTCTCAGCACTGCCTTGCTACCCTAGGTTTCCATCACTGGAGACCTCAGCTCGCTTCTCAAGCTCTCCCGACACTGAAGTAGCTCACACTAAAGGGCTGCGCTTAGTTCCTGAAGCTCACGTGGAAGCCTCAGTCCTCTCAGCTCGGGGCTGTAGAAGAGAGGGTCTCTTTAATGAGGTATCCAGGTAAAACGAGGTCATCAGGGTTGGCTATGGTATAAAAGAGCCGATGTCCTTGTGAGAGGCGTTTAGAGCTGAGCCTGGTGGCACAAGTCCACAATCCCAGCTAATCGGGGGGTTAAGGCAGAGAGATTACAAGCTCAGCAGACCCTGCCTGAAAATTAATAATATTAATAATAATAAAAAGAGCTGAGGCGCCAAATGATAAGAGCACATGCTATCTTGAAAACTATCTACTATACATGCAGTCACCGTAAGTCCTAAGAGGGCAACTGGCTAGGGTCATTTGGGGCCAGTAAGGGATGCAGGGAGCATTCCACAGTGGCCACAGCTGGCGTTCTGCTCCCTAGGGTTTCAGAGGTCTTCTGTCCCATCACCCTCCCTACAGACAGCAATATCCCAACTTGGGAGCCTGGCTACAGGTAAGGTAATGTGGGAGGATTCTATGCAAATGAGGGCACAGGGCTGGAGGAGATCAACATCCCGGTGTGGGGCTGACATGGCCTGAGGAAGCACACTAGAGTCAGCCTCCTGACAGGTTTTCCTCCGGACCAGGCTGGTGACCTGTCTCTGTTTCCTGGAGCCAAGCAGCTATTTCCACCCGGAATGTTCAGAGCCCAGGAGTGAAGGAGCCAGACACAGGCTGGGACAGGGCCAGACATTCCTGAACCCTGACCAGCTGCTGTAAATGTGGATTAGCTCAGTGGCAGCTGTCCCCACTGATTTACAGCCCCTCCAGACCCTAGTGGGGCTCCCCCAGACTCTCAGGTTCAACTCCCAAACTGCAGTCACCCCTGTGTTTCCAAGACACATAAAACATAACGCCTGCAGTGCTCTCTCCACAGGATGTGTCCAGGAAGCAGAGATAGATGTTAGCTTGGCCCCAGCACAAAGACGATGCTTGCACTAGAGAAACTGTTTTTTAAACAGTTTCCTCCATTCCAAGGGGATTCTAAATAGTCAATAAGAAATAGAATAACAACTTTTTTCCCTCAACCCAAGAGAAGGGTAAGTCCCATGAGGATTTATTGGAGCAGAAACACAAGTGGGCAGTAAACGCAGTAAGAGACGCCGGACCTGTCTAGTCACGGTGCTAAGATGGGCTGGGTGTCCTCTCCCCCAGACAGAGCTGCCGGGATTAGACATGAACTGCTCAAGGGTAAAACGGCAAGATCTGCCTGTGTGAGCGTGCTCGGATTCTTCAAGCAAGACATCCCACCTCTGGGGGAAAATTTGTATAGAAATATACAGAAACATAGTTTACACAACTATAGCAACAAAACAAAAATGATAACAAAACAAACTCCACCCCTGCCAAGTCCAAACAAAACTAAGTAACACTATGCACCCAAATAGTCAAATGAATGATGACTGACTGGCTCAAATATTGAATATGATATTGTTAGGACACCCTCCCTTGTTTTTGTGCCTGACTCGGACACAGGGTGACAGATATGAAGGGGGTGCGGTTGTAGCAGTAGACATACGTGTGTATAACCCAACTTCTTATTTTTAGAAGTGTATGTGGATTTCACACATCCCTTCAAAGAATGAGAAGACTCCAGAAGGAAGATTAGCAGCTGATTTTGAAGACTTGAGTCAGATATAGCTACAGAGATGGCTCCGAGGTTAAGGGCACTGGCTGCTCTTCTAGAGGACTCAGGTTTGATTCCCAGCACCCACATGGCAGTTTGCAACCACCGGTAACTCCATTCCTAGGAGACGGAGTGCCCTCTACTGGCTTCCAAGGGTACTGCATTCATATAGTGCACAGACTTACATACAGGCCAAATACCCACATACATAAAAGAAATGAACTGATTAAAACCCATAGAAGTCAGCCTGGAATTTAAATGTCCTGGGTAGAGCAGATCTTTTGCCAGAAGCCCCATGAAGTGGCAGTTGTGTGCATGGGGGGGTATGGGTGTATGTGTGGGGGATATGGGGGTGTATACATGGCGGTTATGGGGGTGTATACAGTGTCACAGCTGACTAGACTAGAGTAAGAATGACTGTATTTTATTGATTCCAAGGCACTTGGAATTGATTCTGTCTTCCATCTATGAAATCGAGATGTGTCTCATAATGGGGCAAATCACTTATCACTTATTGGAATATGAAGTACCAGTGTATTTTATGATTCAAAAAAATCCATGCCACCATAGACTAATAATGTACATTCGTGTAGCTATCAAGGCTCTGAGAAGTGCTACAGCAGAGTAAAGCCACAAGCCAACATATCTGACACTTTCCCCTTTCCTCTGTTGGGGCTCCACGATGTACCAAGTAGATTAGAGGGGTGCAGCGCTGGAATCTGATGAGACAACTTGGCAGGTTTCGCAGCAGCAAATACAATGGTCAGGAGCCCTGCTAAGGTGCTGAACACCTTAGCACGGCCGGGCTGGGTGGTAGGGGGTGGGGAGACTGGACCTTCATCGTCATGCAAATGAACTGCTTCTTTCAGTGGCTCTGAATTCTCCAGCACCTCCATCTTCCTTAACCAAAACTTCTTTCCTGGCTAGTCTGTCAGTATTCATATTTAACACCTTTCAACTCCATTTTCTGTTCCTGAGTCTCACTGTAATTCTGTCTCCCTTCTCCTGTAGAGCCACAGAACACAGAGGGGACACAACCAAACTTTGGTTCCCGCTGGACCTAGGTTTAAGTGGGAGCTGCTGAGGCCAGTAACCCTCAGGAGGGCCTAGAGGCCTGAAAAGGTTGGGCCTGAGGGGTGGCAGTGGCCAGCCTGGGGCTATGCTCCCAGGTGATCTGCCCGCAGTGTGCTCTGGCCTCAGGGCCAAAGTGCTGCTCTTTTAAAGTAATCTATGGCCGTACTTGCAAAGAGCAATCAGGATTATGTTCTAATAAGCATGGACACTGAAGACCTTCTCTGGTCACGGTCACCTCCTATACATAAAAGGCACCCACTCCTGGGAACACTGCCAGCTGGCAGGGCCCCATAATGGCAGGGACCTGGGAATCATTAGCCATGAGCACCAGAGCCTCCCACCACAGCGCTATCCCTAAAAGCCACAGAGGTAGGCGGGCATGCAGGGGCCAGGGTACCCTGGGGGTTAGGAGCAACTCAGACCAGGCAGGTTCTATCCCAGACCTGCCTCTGGTCATCTTGGAACTCTGTCACTCGGCTCGATGTACTCGGGTGTCTTCATTTCTAACATGGGCAACCCTTCCTCACAGAGTCATCTTGGGAAAAGAGCCACCACAGTGTCAGGCATACGAGTCGACTGCCTGGAGCACGGCTCAGGTGGTGAGGCTGAGTGGGTGGCGCTAGCTCTCCTAGGATGGATAGCTGCACCCTGACCTACAAGCCCTGTCTCATCTTTAGAGAGCCATTTGTCCAGAGCTCTAAGCAACGTTCCTTTCTCTCCTCCTGGTGTCAAGATTACTCAATTTCAACCCTGCTTCCAAACCGCCTCCAAGATGAACCATGATTAATTTCCCATTAAAACCACAGGCAGGGAAGATTGCTTGTACTGTGCACACCCCTCCCTGGGGAGGTCTGTGTCTGGGACAGGCCATCTGGTCACCTCCCCAGATCGCGTGGGAGGTTACAGGAAAAGGAGGGCTGGAAAGCCAACCTCACCCTAAAGTCCTTAGAGCCCTAAAGAAGCCCTCTAGCCCTTGCCCTTGTCCCAAGACCCTTCCCAGTTGTTATCCCTAAGGACAAGGACACAAATCCATACCATTCAGCGACATTCGGATCCTCTCACATCTGGCTTCAGTCAGTTTGGGAACGGGCTAGAGTCATACCTTTAATTGCCTTGCCTGGCACAGCAGAACCAAGCCTTGACTTTGGGGCTTGTGTCTCTGGACGCCAGCCTTGTGAAGCACAGTGGGTTATCCCTGTGAGAACTGGCCTTCAAATGAATGCCAATTACAGTTTGTCGTTAGGGTTTCCTCCCTACCCCTACAAGCCCTGCACCGGGAAATGTCATGTTCCTGGGAGCTTCCATGTTTAGTCTGAACTAGGATGAGGCTCAGGGTTGCCTGTGCCTCTGCCTGAGGGGTGGGAGGTGGTAAAGATAGGCACGGGTACAGGCATGCCACCAAGTGGCTATCTCCAAGAAGCAGCTATATGAATGAGTCCCGGGCCAGGCTCTGGGTGTGTCACACTGAAACCTGGCCTCAGTGCTCTTAAGCAGCTGCATTGAGGAAATTGCTGTTGGGGTCAGGGGGCAAAGGGCATACCCCACACCAGCCAGAGGCCCAACAGCCCTTCCAAATGCCATTCATATGGAAAAGGCAGGTTTCCAAAGGAGGAGCTCGCATTTCGGGGATGACCAGAGAACGGACTGGTGCCCCCTCACATTCTGTGCTAGCTCTTCTTCCCAGTGCTAACATCTAGCTTTCAGCTGGGCAAATAGCTACACAGAAGAAGGATTAATTCCCAAGTCCTTGCAGCTCAGCATTCAGCTAGTTCTGGCCACTGGGAGACATATCGCAGCTTCCGAACCTAAAGATTCAGCGACCACTGTGGACCAGCAGGGCCATGCTATCAAAGAATGAGGTCCTGGGAGCTGCCTGGGTACTCACTGCTACACAGCCAAGCTGCAAGGCTTTTACAGAGGCCCAGGGAAGCCCTGTTTTACTCTGCTCTTATAGCAACTTACATGCTGAGAGTCTGCGGCTGGCTGGTGTAAAGCAGAGAACGGGTCTTGCTTCCCTCCTGGTCCTGGGGGACAGGAGATCTAGGAATGTGGTGCTAAGACCACACAAGGCACTGACCACACAAAGATGCTCGATGCTGACTGCTGAGCCTGGGGCATCACTAAAGGGGGGAGGGATGGTTCTCCTAGAGGATGTTCTGCCTGGAGAGGATGGGGGCATGTAAGCATGGATACTGGCCCAGGTGCCATGAGATCTCTGGGGCCCCTTCCTCGTGAGCCAAGTGCCTAGAGTCCAGAGAAGCCAAGTGTCTCTGCAGTAGCCTCTCCCGGCTCGGGCTTGCCTGAAGGCTGGGTTCTCAGAGAAGGGAGGGGCCCGGTGCACACCTCAGCCTCCCGGTGCTGGCAGCTTAGGAAGGGCTCACCAAGCCCCTTTTCTCTACACAAAAGCCCTGCCACTCGGATTGCTATAATTATCTGAGGGAATTTCAGGGGTAATTATGGTGGTTCACAGTACGCCTGAAAAGGGCTGTGTGCCTCCAAGAAAAATCAGGGTCTGAGGCATAGGCACATGAGTTCCCTTCCCAGGAAGGGCCCCTACACCCGTGGAGGGGCTGGCACAGAAAGAGCAGGGAGCCCACCAGGAGCCCTGCCATGAAACTGCCCCATGTGCAGGAAAGGGCGCAGGAAGTTCCCAGCCCACTGCCCTCCTGGAAGAACACAAGCTGGCTTGTGCAGGCAATAAGGAAAATTCAGGGTGCAGCACTCACAAGCTCCCCCCTCCCCTCAACACTTCCTGCCAGCCCAGAACCAATCCTGCTTTAGGGAACAGTCCGTGGTTCCTGTAAGCCCTGGCAGGCAAGGCTTGGAGACTGTGGCTATGGATCCAGCAGAATGGTTTCTGCCTGGCACCTTCCCTCCAGTAGCCTGTCCCCAGCCTCCATCCAGAGCCCGAGCTGGTGCAAGCCACTGTCAAGAGATCCAGAAGCTAGGTTCTCCTCACAGGACACTGGTGATGGGCTGTTCAAGGCTGCTTCCAGCCACATCTATCCTGATCTGACAAGTGAGAATCTCAACTCACTTGCTCAAGCACAGAAACATTGTAAACAAAACCCAAGTCCCACCTTACTCTCGGGCCTGGCAGTCTCAGAGTCCTTGCCTATCCCATCTGTCCACCCAGGCAGGTCATTTGCCAAAGGCATCCAGCAGGCAGGGAGCCCTCCTACATTTCCTCTGACTCTGAGTCACCTTGTGTCACCCCCATCCCAGAAAAGCTGCGGGGCAGCTGTAGCATAGCGGGTCTCAAACCTCCTAATGCTGCGACCTTTTAATACAGCCCCTCACGTTGTGGTGATCCCCCCATCATAAAATTTGTGTTGCTACTTCATAACGTTTGCTGCTGTTATGAATCATAATATAGATACCTGTGTTTGCTGATGATCTTAGCTAGAAGACTCCTGTGAGAGGGTCGGTGAACCCCCAAAGGGGTCGTGACCCACAGGTTGAGAACCACTGCGGTAGTAAACCAGAGATTGGGCTTCCTGGCCAGCCTCAGAGCAGTTCTGGGCAGATGAACCCGCTGTTGGTCCTTCTAGCATGTCTGCCCACTGAAGTCCCACTCAGTAGAATAAACTGACATTCACACAGAGGCTTGAGACCACCCCCTTTCATCTAAGATGGGGGACATTAGCAATGGATGCAAGAGAAACCAAAGGAACTACAAATCAGAAGTCCCCATGACCCTTAGATGCCATAAAGGCTCAAAAAAACAGAACACCGTCCTGTGGGCACAATAGGGAATGTCCCAGGTAGCACTCTTCTGTGCCCAGGAATAGCAGGGTCCACCTGGGGTTTGGAAACCTGTTAGCTAACTAACCACTGGGTCCTCTCTGGAACAAGTTCCATGCACCTTAGTTTTCACTGCCTTGTAGGACCTGATTGTCTGAAATCACTGACAGCTAGCGGGTTCCCTAGCTCCTGTGCGGGCTGAGGCCGATGCACTGCCACCCACCTGCTCCTTGATCACGAATTGCATGCTCACACCAGGCCTGAGCTGCCCCTGGAATGCGTGTAAGAGCCCTGCTTTCCCACTCCTACGCCTTCAGCAAGCTCACGAGACCTAATAAAGATGCTGCCTGGGCCCTGCAGTTATAGCAAGAACAGCCGGAAGCTTCTATTTCGGGGGACCCAGTAGACCAAACGGCGTCCCATGTCTCTACAAATGAGATCCCCTTTATCCTAACAGGTGAAGGTGAGCCACATGACCTGCGTCTTCCATATACCCAGGTAGAATTAGGTAACAAGTCCAAGATCACACAGGCAGCTGGGGCCAGATTCCAATTCAGCCTCGACCTGTCTGCCTCTGCTGTTTACATGGTGGCACCTTCCACAGACCCACACTCAAGGCTGTCACTTCTCACAGGCAGGCCTAGAACATCAAATGAAGTGTGGACCTGCCATCTTCTTTCACCAGATGGCCCCTCTCTCATATTCAATGCTACTTGCTCTTTATGCCATCGGTGTTCAAAAAAATACCTTTTTCTCATCCAGAGTTTTGGACCCATCTCATAAAACAAATCAAGCCATTCCGACCCAAGGAAGAAGGTTGCTGGCTACCTGCCATTTTGTACCCTCCCACACATATGTAAGAAGGCGTCGCCCTGAGAGCTCATGATAACTGGTAAGATCAGGCACCAGGAACGAAGCCCCTAGGCCCCTCCATGACAGCCTAGCCCAGCTCTTCCCCGGGAAGAGCTGTCTATATTCCTTAGAGAGAATGGAAGACTCGCCAATGCTCCAGGCGGGAACCTGGATGTACCGTCCACCCATGGTCATGGTTTTAAAAGGAAAGCTTAGAGGCAGGGAGCTGAAGCTCCAGAACTGGAGGGCCTCTGGGACACCACCGTGCTGGCTACTTCTTAGAACTCTACTGTAGTTTGAATATAGTATGTCCGTCCGTCTGTCCGTCCATCTTCCAAAGGTCTGTGTGGTTGGAGGTTCCTAAGGCTATAGTGTAAATGACTGAATCATTTAAGTGGTGGAGGGTGTGTGTGTGTGTGTGTGTGTGTGTGTGTGTGTGTGTGTGTGATTCCTGATGCCACTGGGAGTCCCTGCTAGTTTTCACAAGGCAAGGGAGCTGTTATTATAAAGGAGGCAAGTGTCATTGTCCACAGGTCACCGTCTGAGATGTGGCCATTTGCTTGCTTCCATCTGTGCTCCTTCCAGTGTCACCCACCATGAGGGAACACAGTCAAGGGACAGCTCTGCACTGTACTGTTTGGACTCTAGCCTTCAGAACGACGAGGTAATTAAACCTTCCTTTTATATACACAGCTGAGCTCAGGTATTTCATTATGATAACAAAACGCTGACTGATACCAGCTCTGAGCCTCATCTGTGAAATGGACAGGATCGCTGTGCCCAGCAAACAGTGCTGAAAGACAGACCATAAGAGGCTTAGGGCCAAGCACATGGTGCTTACCCAATAAACGGACACTCCCATATCCCTATCCCCTCTTTCAGGACTAGCTCTGGTCCTGTCTACCAAAATGTGCTTACGGATTCCGCTAGCACGGCAAAGGGCATCTAGGTTGGAGTTCAGGGCAGCTTAGGCCACAAATATAGTCTATAGGATACGTAGGCAGGGGGAATCACTCAGTAGCCCCTGCACCAAGGCAAAGAAAAAACTGCTGTTTAAAAGGAAAATAAAAGGCTCAGCAGGGAACATGGAGGCAGGGAAGAGGAGGCAGCTACTGCTCACAGAATCTCAAATATACGTCTCACAGAAACACACACCTTGAAGAGGCAGTCTATGCTTCTCTGGGGCTGATGAGGTGGGATAGAGGCAACTTCTCTGGATGAGAGCCCACAGCTGGCAGAAACTCCACAGTGAGGGGAGGCTCTACTCAGGGGGACAGCATGTACGCCATCATGTCCAGAGGCAGCCATGTGCATCTCTCTGCATTTGATTAAAAGCCCCTGATTTCTCTCTGCATTTGATTAAAGGCCCCTGATTTCTCTCTGCATTTGATTAAAGGCCCCTGATTTCTCTCTGCATTTGATTAAAGGCCCCTGATTTCCTATTGTCTCCTTTGCCCTGTTATATAACTCTACTTCACATGAGCAATTCCGCACACACACTTCTGCTCCCTAACCACAGCGTTATCAGGACACCTCATCTCCCCACGGGGTTCAGCACAGCAAAACCCTTAGCAGCAGCAGCAGCCAGAATAGCTCTCCTCAAAGCATCCTCTGGCTTATGTCTCTTAACCCCAATTGCAAAGGAGAACACAGGTCCTTCCGTGCCTAGGATGGTCGCCCCTATAACTCAACTCTTCCCTGTGTCAAAGTGCCTAACGAGACAAGACTCCTTGCCTTTCCTTGAACAGTGACAACCTGTGACCACAGAGGTGGACCACCCGTCAGAAGGCTGGGCTACGTGTCCATACCTTTCATGTAGGCCTCGATCTTTCGGATAAGTTCGTAGGACTTGGAACGGTCTAACAGGGTCCTGATGGCGGGGAGGGGATCCAAGACGATGGTCTCAGGGTGAGCATCGATGTACTCCTGAAAGAAAAGCCGGCTTGTGGTTAGAGGGGGCTATGCTGTGACAAGGGCATTGATAAGACTGTATACCCAGAATCCCTCAAGCATCTGTCCCTCTCTTGTCCTTTCCCCACTACAGGACTTTGGGCCAAGTGGACAAGTGACAAATCAGAGGCAGGCTCAGGGTTCTTGCTGGGATGCTGGGACAAAGGGGTCAGAGAACTCTCTCTGAGAGTTCCTATAGAGAAGCTCACGAGGGAAGAGCAGAGACCAGGTATCTGTGAGTAGCCACAGTGGGAAATTAAGCAGAGGTACGCCTAAGGCCTGAGCTGAGCAGTCAGGTTCTGGTGAGGCCATTCACCCCCGGGTAGGTAAAAGCTCTGCCTGAGCACAGGGCTGATCCATCTCTCTATCAGTATGCTCTAGCAGAGTGCCAGTCCAGCTTCCTGCACCAATGGGTAAGGGCTTCACGGCAGGGCAGGGAAGACTGGAACGAAATGATTGGTGCGTGGTTCACAGAAAATTCATAAGAACATGCAATAAGCTGGGCGGCATGGGGCATGTCTCTAATCCCAGCATCTGGGAGGCAGAGGCAGGGGGATCTCTTGGAGCCAGTCTTGTCTACAGAGCAAATTCCAGAACAGATAGGACTATGTAGAAACCCTGTCTACAGGGCGGGAGTGGGGGTGTGTGTGTGAAAGGAGGGAGGGAGGGAAGGAAGAAAAACTGAATGTGTGTGAAGAACAGAATTGTGCCACGTACTATGGCCATGCCACTGGGCTTAGCCTTGTCAGAGATGTGTTGTCAGTCAGAAGAACTTCCCTTTCTGATGAGTGATATAGAATCCCAAGGGAAACTGGGGGATGGGGGTAGCCTTTGAGGAGTCTGACACCATCCTGGGAAGGAACAGTAACTCACATAGGAGACAGGTTGCTGTAAGACAACTCTATAGCTTGAAGGTCAGAGGGCTAGGGAGATGCCTCCGCCAGTACAGTGTCTGCTATACAAGCATGAGTACCCAGGCTTAATCCCCGGGCCACAGGTAAAGGTGGGGCACAGTCAAGCACACTTGTAATTCCAACACCGCGGGAGAGGAGACAAGCAGATGCCTAGGACTTGCTGGTCACGCCACCTACCCTAGCTTGGAAAATTGCAGGCAGGTAAGAACATCTTGAGAAACAAGGAGAACGGCTTTAAAGGAATAGCATTTGAGGGTCCTCTAGCCCCACACATGCACGCATACATGCATGTGCACACACCCGTATGTACAGAGACACAAACACGTACACATGCATATACACCCACCAAAAGACAAAAAAAAAGGGCACTCTGTCGTGACTCCAGGAGCCCTAGGCAACTTGGTGAGTCACAGCAACTCGCTGGCGTACAGAAATGAGACTCTTCTCTGGCTTTTCAAATTTATGATTTGAAGGATACAACTAGAAGATGCTGAAGACAACGAAGAGTTTCCGCAGACGGGCTGGGCTTGAGGGAGGTTTCCCCCCGCTGTGGTGGGGTGAACTGAATTCTCCCAACACATCAAGCCCTAACCCTCCAGCACCCGTGAATCTGGATTTATTCGGGAAAGGGGATTGATTTTAGCCATTATCGAGTTAGGATTCAGTTACAGTGGGTATGGGTGGGTGCGGGCCAGGTCCTCCCTTGGCCTCCAGGTGGAAACAGGCCTGCTAATATCTTGATTTACAAATTTCAGACCGACCCCAAGCTACGATAGCGCAAATCTGCTGTCAAGCTACCAGGCATACGGTGAAGAGAGCTCTGGCAGACGATCATACAAGTTCACTTTACCCACTGCTGCCTTTGACCCAGCCCCACCCTGGTCTACAGCCAGGCTGAGGTCAGCAAAGGTCAGAGGGGAAAACACCACAATGCTGCCTCTCTAGTAAGCTTTATCAACACAAAGAAAGAGCCATTGAAATGTTTTTTAAAGAGAATCTATTTTTGTCCCTAGTATCACTTCGAGAGCATTTGAGGCAAAAGCCAGATTCATACCCACTCTGTCTGAAACTGTCCTCCCCGTGAACTCCCACAGGACTGCCTTTCTATCCTCTCCCCTGAATGTTTCAATCTCTCCCTCTCCCTTGGATGTGGCTGGGTGCCACCTTGGGAGGCACCTCTATGCTGGCATCAACCCTAGTAGACTCCAATTACCTGCTCACTCCTGAGAATCCCGCTGCTCCACTGGCTGCTTACACAGCCATTATGCAGATCTATGAAGAACGGCCATTAGGCCCCACAGTTGTGCCCACTGCCATCATTTCAGCTTACCCGAGAGCTGTTCCTGAGCCCTGCTTCTCCCATGGGCAAGCATCCCTGCTGGCCTTTCCGGCAATGAATGAAGCATGCCGACACACAAGCCCACTACTCACCAGCTTCCCCCCGTCCCAACCTGCTCACACACACTTACAAAGCACGACTCTACCACCGCCCGATGCCCGTGCTGGATGTCTTGCAGGTGCAGCAGGCACACCAGTGAGTGTGGGTGGTTCCCAACTGGTCCTGGTCAGCTCTGCTATCCCAGTCCCTCAAGCCCCTTTCCACTCCACTGCTTCCAGAAGCAGCCTGGTGTGTCAGCAAGAGCGTGTGACAGGGACCAAGGCAGCCAACCACTAGGCTTCTTGAGGTCTCTCAAGACTTACTGCAGATGACCCTGCAGGTTCTTGTATAGAAGGCCTTACATTCCAGGAGTCTATTAGCTGGAGAAACCTGAGGGAGAGAGTTTTAAAGCCATACGGGGCTTCTCTGGAGAGAGAAGGACAACTGTTTGTTGGTAGCACTGCAGGTGACAGCGAGGCTGTATGCACTTATCCATCCAAGACGCTCACCACCCAGGGATAACATGCTCTCCCCAGCAACTGAAGCCACTTAAACCCGGGCATACAGTTCTTCCCTCTGCCCAGCAGAGCTGATGCTGGCCCCATGCTCCTGCACCAGGACAGAGACCTTTAAAGAGAGTCCAGTATCACCAAGGCAGGAATTTAAGCCAAAATTACAAGGGAAAGAAGCCATGTGAAACTAAAGAAGGAAACAATCTGACAAGCAGGCGCCGACCAGCTTTGGGCCTGGGATGAAAGCAGCAGACACACAGAAGACTCTCTGCCCCGGCATACCAATCTCTCTGGAGACAGGAGAGGCAAAGGGGCAGAGGCTTTTACCAGCTTCCCTGTGATCACAAGCCGTTCTTCTCCAAGCTTTTCAGCCCATCTATTGTAATGGAGGGTTGCATGCATTTTCCACAAGTTTCTTAGAATTGCCAGACAAATTGCTGGAAGAAAGACATAAACCATCTCCCCTGGCAAGCGGTAAACACGTGTTCCCTCAGAGAGCTGGCCTGCCAAGAGGGACCAGCGCGAGATCCTGAAGGGAACGGGGAATCTGGCCTTCATGCAGAAACAGACAGTAAGTCCCACTGTCAGAGGGGATGAGACAGAGGCCAACCAGGTGCCCACTCAAGTACAAGCTGATCCAGACCTACAGGGTGATGCCATTAGAGGCACTGATAACACACACACTATGGGGTGGGGGTGGACAGTTCCCCACTGCAATCCGAGACTAATGAGAAGACGGGCACACTGGCTATACTACATCTCTGCGGTCCCCTGGCAGGGAAGTGGGTTTTGCTCTCTCACCAAAAGCTCCAAATTCAGACCTTGCCTGTGTGTTTTAGTTAGCTTTGGTCAACCTGACACAAAGTTAGACATACTTGGGAAGAGGGAATTCTCAGTGAGGAATTGCTCCCACAGACTGGCCTGAGGAAGCAACACCACGCCCTAACTACTAATCGATATAAGAGGGCCCATCCAGGTGAAGGGTGCCATCCTTGAGCAGGTGGGCCTGGAATGTCTGAGAAAGCCAGTGAGCGGCATGGATGCTGCTTCAGCTTCTACCTTTGGGTTCCCACCTTGGTTTCCCTTGACGATGGATGGTGACTGTGTACCGAAGCCTGTTCTTCTCAAGTTGCTGTTAGTTGTGGTGTTTAACACAACCAGAGAAGGAAAAGTAGGACATTGTGTCACATCGTCCACATCTGGAGTCAAGTCTGCAGTCCCATGTGACCTAAGCTCTGGATAAAGCGACCCCCGGGAGCTGCTGTGAAGTCCAGGGAAGGTCGACACGTAAGGGGCAGGTAGAACACGGAGAAAAAGAATGTTTGGCATTCTGCAACATGGGATTCAAGCCTCTGGGTTCACTCTTTCCCTTGAAAATCCTCAAAAGCATCAGCCATCCTCTTGCGGAGCAGTCCCAAGAGGTCCCAGCTTTCCATGTGAGCACAACCTAAATGAATGCATTGATTGTGAATGATACAGAGATAGCGACTGTAGATGGTATCAATATGTACGTGAAGTTTAGCAGGAGCTAGGATCCAGAACATCATTTGGCTCTAAAAGTGGACACACTGGGCATCTTGAATCTGCAGGTCAAGCCCAAGGGAAACCCTTGGTTCTATCCATGGGCTCCTGGGACTCAGGAGGTGTGTGTTCAGTAGCACCCGCCTACCAGAGGAATGGCAGGATTGACTCCCAAACAGAGCTGACCTGACTTCTATACAGCTGTTGAAGATTACCCCTGGGGGTCTTCTCAGTGCCACCTTCCCCCTCTGAGTTCCTGTGACAGTCACAAAGCCTGGCCTTCTTAGACACCACCCCTATGCTGGGTGAGAGCCAGGAGTCTTCTCATCACCAACACTTTGGTCCCATGATGGACCTGGACTCACCCCCAGGGTGAATTACTACTCATGCGCTGATTATACCCAGGTCCAGACACGCTTCTCGCACATCCAGCCTACCAAGGAGGGCCTGTTGATAGTCTCTCGGACAAAGAAACCAGGGCCAGGAGTACCTCAGTGCGAGATGAGCCGTATGGAGCCCTGGCTCTGATACCAGGCAAAGAAAAATGGCACAAGAAAATCTGGCTCCAAGAAGGACGGCTCAGCTGCATCTGGGCCAGAGCCACCTAGTTCATTCCTAGGAAACCTTCCTCATGTGCTGCAATGGGGCCAGGGCCTGCAGCCTAATACAGACTGTACAGACTATATTCCACGTGGCAGCTTCAGCCAGAGATAATGCACACAGAGAAAAGGAGGCACTGGGAGGCTGCAACCTCCTCTCCAGTGTGGGAGTCTTGTGGATCCAGAACTAGACAGAAGCAAGGGGAGGTCCCTTAGTCCAGCCTGTCTTCTCAGGAAGGAAGCAGCAGCTATGTCAAGGTTCCCAGCCCTGGATTACGACTATAAAGACAGATGCCCTTGGGAGATCCCATCAGTGAACGACAGTCCAGAGAGGTGGTTATGAGGAAGACTCACATGGCACAGAGCAAGGCCGAGCAGGAGTGGAAACCTACTGAGAAATAAGGGGACCACACGGAAGGAAGATGATGGGTCGGGTGGTCCCCGGAACCTGTGCTGCAAAGGGATGGCTCAGTTCTGCAAAAAGGAAAACCTGGCCCCAGGATGCCAAGACCACGTCATGATGACGTTATTAGGCCAAGTACAAAATGCTTTGGGGGGGAGCATGAATACTGGACCCTCCAGTAGACCAATGAAGAAGCTATGAAGTCAACCCACTGTTGTAGACTTGGCATCAACCAAGACCAAGGCCAACATCCCCAGGCAAAGCTTTCCTGTCACCTGCCTATTCATCACAGCTTAGAGAAGAGCACAGTTAGAAGACATAGCTGGCTGTGGGCCTAGTGCAGGACAGAACCTTGGGACGCACACAACTAAATTTTGGAGCAAGGGTTTCAGGAGCCAAAGAGGTGATTATGGTAGCATACAGAATACGCCAGGAGCTACGACCCTATTCATGGTATCAAAGACAGAGGTGATCTGAATGCAACCTGTGTTAACAGTCCCTGATGGTCGCCCAAGACTTCCACCTTCCAATCATTTGCAGATCATATCTTTCAGCCCAGCCCCAGTCTAGACAAAGACCTAGAGGCGCCATCAGGCAGAGAGAAAAACAGAGTTAAGAAAGTGGGCTAAAGCCATTGAGCTGGCACCGGCTCTTGTGAATTTCTTCAAGTCACGTAGGTTTAGTGGTTTCTCAGTTGTCCTAGCCATACAATGAAGAGTTTGAAAGGACTTATTTTCATCAACTATGCTGGCTTTCAAGTCCTAGGTACCCAGGTTGTAATGTGCAGAACGAGAAAGAAAAGGTTCCTGGGGCACCTATGTTGAGTCAGATCTGAGGCCTACTGATTCTTAAGGCTGTGACCTTGCTGCCCTGGAAGCACAGAGCATGTGACTATAGGTCCCTTGCGCTGGGCCAGCTAGGCATGAACCTACCCAGGCTGGAGCAGAAAGCACAGCCATCTCTCCCCTCAACACACACCTCTTACCCCTATTCCACCCTATCACACAACCCCCCTCCATCAGTGGCAGGCAAGGCTATACCCAGGGGCTGTCTTTCTTGAGTCTCCACATGCTCTGGGCTGTTCTGATGTGTGCAGAGAGAGCTTCAGCCACAGCTTCCTGTCTCACTCTCTGAGAAGGCTTCTCTGGAGAGTTGAGCTTCCTGCCAGCAGACACTGGGGTCTTAACCAGCCCTCATTTGTATTCCAGAGAGATCTCTCATGTCTGAGCCCTCAGCCCAAAGCCTCCAGGAGTACAAGAGGCCAGCCCCTAGGAAGAGGGGGTGAGTATAACTTCTTGCCTATTAAGCTACAGAACCACCACCACTTCCCACCTACCATCACGGAGATAAAGATCGTCTAAATGGCAGCAGGGATGACGGTGGGGTAGGGGACTTGGGGGAGGGGGACACGAGTCTGGCCATAAGGGAATGTAGGGAGGGGGTTCCTGAGCCCACTGACGCTGAAGAGTCAGGGGCACAAGTCAAGAGGAAAAAGATCATTTCAGGCAGAGGCCTTGGGAAAGGGCACTGAGATTACCTGGGAACCAGGCAGCTGGGCTGGACATGGGTGGGTCTCAAAGGAAAGTTCAGGCTGAGGTCCTGGAGACAGACCAGCTAAGGAGTGTGGATATAATAAATCCCCTGACCTGGGGAATAAGCAAGAAACATACAAGCTTTGGTAGTAAGTGTGATATAGTGGGGTACACGGACTGCACTGCACGTTCATGAGAGACTTGGGGAGGGGCCCTTGGACCCTTGACCATTTACACTGACTCCATCTTTGTGATTTTGGAGAGCTGATAGAAAGGACAAGAGAATCCACTGGAGCCCTCCCTGTTCCTCAGCCCTGTTTATACCTGAGGACAAGACGTCAGAACCTGACAACACAGGATGCAGAAGAGATGGGCCATGTATGGTGCTCAGCATAGATAGTCAGGGGCAAGGTGGTTGAGGCCAGCCCCATTATTAGATCAGCCAACACAGCCCTTCCCAGGACACTGCTGGAATCCTGGCACCCTTCACAGAGGGTAGCTCCAGGCCAAAATGTACTAATTAGGAGATGGACCCAGATGGTGGGGACGAAGGTGGTATAACCTTCATGGGGAGAAAATGTGGGGAGAAAATGAAAAACGTGCAGAGTTCATGTCTCTACCATGGGATTTATCCTACAGACCCCCCATATGCATACGGGGACAGTCACCTGCAGCTTGCTTCTAAAATGAGATCAGAACTGTCTAAAGGCCCATCCATGAAGAACTGGTCAGTTACAGGCATAAACACAACAGGGCAGCCTGCAGGATTGCCTCTGACTGAGTTCCTGGGAGCAGGCAGGGACTCCTGGTAGCCACAGGTTCCCTACCCTCTTCTCCAGTGCTTTGTTGGTTTGTAGATGGAACACCTAAGCAGAACCCTGGAACTTGCAGAGAAAAGCAGGTCTTGAGGACTCCTTCTATGTGCAGTGCCACTGGTAAACTCTGGGAAGGGCAGGCGTCACTTGAGAGGGGATACTGGGTTCCGCACCTGCACATGCAGCCTTCCAGACTTCTAGTTTCCAACAGGCCTCAGAGCAGGAGGTCTTATTGCCAGACACTCTAACCTCGCATGTTGCGGTGTAGACAATAGACCCAGGGCCACATGTTTTGGCCCAGGCAAGCTCAGAGGTGAGAATTGCTCTGCCAGCAAGTGTGCACCCTCTCATGTCACCAATAACTGCCACAGGTGAGTGGGGGTGGGGTGATGGCTGCTCACCTTGGATAGCTTGCAAAGAGGAAAATGGCACTAGATGGTGAAGTCACAGTCATCGGAAAAGGGACCTCACAAATATCACTTGTCTTCAAAGACTCTTCCTGTTTGTCTTAGTCAGGGTTTCTATTGCTTTGACAAAACACCATAACCAAAAAACAAGTTAGGGAGGAAAGGGTTACTACTTGGCTTATACTTCCAGATCATAATCCATCACTGGAGAAAGGCTTGCGGCCCACGGCTTACTCTGCCTGCTTACTTATAGATCCCAGGACTACCAGTGCAGGATGGCATCACACACAATGGGCTAAGCCCTCTCCCACTGATCACTAATGGAGAAAATGCCGTACAGCTGGATCTCATGGAAGCATTTCCTCAACTGAGGTTTCTTCCTCTACGACACACAAAAGGCAGCCAGTTCTCTATTATCACAGGCTATGTCTTATTTCCCCCTGGACCTTACTGTAACTGGAGCTGCGTTCTTTTTCTTCTAATACCTTGTGCCTTGTTTGCACCATTCCTGTACACACACGTGCACATACCCAGGCATATGTGTGAGCTCAGTCCATGAGGCATACACTGTATCTGCCTGGCCTGTCTAACTTATTGTGGTTTCTGCAATGTTTTTTGATTCCTGGTACACAGCAAGTACCCGACTAGTACTTGCTGATTGAATGACGAATGACTCCAGTGGTCCTTGTGATGTCTGGTTACTACAGATCATTGGAGAGGTTCACAAACAGGGTTGGGAAGCAGACCAGAGGCTGGAGTTCATTCAGAAGGTATGGAAGCCTCAGTCTGGGGATGCAGATACCATCCACAGAGACACGGCTTATTCCATAAAGTCAAAGGAAGCTGGGCTTCATAACTACAGCCCCACATGGGTGACACAGATACCAGTCAGCATATAGAATCCCTTCATAAACTAGGAACGCAGAGACAGGCAGGAGCCCACAGGACAAAGTTCTCTAGTGCTGGGAACCCATCCCCAGGCTCGGAAAGCAGACCCTTGGGGCTTCGTCATCCACACTCACAAACAGAACCAGCTTTCGTGACCCCAGGCTCTCAGGGCTGCTGAAACAATACCCTAAGAAGCAGCCCTGGAGCTGGCGAGGTGGTTCAGCAGGTAAGAGCAGGCTTGCACAGAACTTGATCGCAGTTTACAGCAGCCGTGTCTGGAGGCTCACAATTACTAGCAACTCCAACTCCAGGGAATCGAATGTCCATTTTTAGGCTGTGAGCACTGCCCTCACATGCACACACACACACACACACACACACACACACACACAAAGATAAAAATACTACCCTTTTTTTTTTAAAAAGCACAGTAGTGCCTAAGTAGGGTGACATCTCCCAACAACTCTATGGCAGTCTCTGGAGGCATATTTGGTCCTTACAGTAGGGAATGTTTGGGGGTACTGCTGTATTGAGCAGGTATAGACCAAACAGACCACTGAACATCCTGGACAGGTCCCAACTACAAAGAACTACGCAGTTCAAGATGTCAATAGACCAGCAGCTGAGAAACTGAGTAATGGGTACAAATGCTTTCTTTACAACTAGAAAATGTTTCTTGGGGTTGTTTGCTTATTTTGGGGGGTCTCACAGTCTTCCTCCCTCAGTCCCCTAAGTGTTGGGATTACAGGTGTCTGCCACCATGTCTGGCAGAAAACACACTATGAAGCATCTTATTTTGTTTATTCGTTTGACTTGAGACAATCTCATATCACTAAACTTCGAACTCCTGATTCTTCTGCCTCCACCTCACAGGCACTGAGAGTATAGGCGTGTACCAGCACGCTCTGCCAATAAACACATTTCTAAAACTCAGCATGCACCAAACCTTGAGGTAAAACACTACCTGTCACTTGTAAGGACTCTGATACTGGGCAGTGGAATGGCAGGGCTTGGGTTTTCTATCCACAGTGGGGATAGGAGGAGTGCCTTCTGCCAGACAAAGGCATTAAATTGAGTTCCTCCTTCAGCAGAAAGAGCAGTGCCCAGTCCCTACGACCTAAATAAACAATGGGAGGTATGACGGTCTCCATGGGGGGACTGGCCTTCTGGCTGAGATTTGCAGTCATCCTGAGGTTGACCACATGGCCGCCCTGTACTGAGTCTGCTGTTCTGGGACTGGGATATAAGCAGCGTTGAGTCCCTTGGCTTCTGTTAGCCTGTGTTTCATCAGCACATGGCACCAGCTGGGTCAGAAGCAATCCAAGGTACTGAACTCTTCCTAGGTGACCCTGAGTTACTGACCCTCCAGCCAGCTGAGGGAAAGGGAAGTAGCTAAAGGCACCATTAGCTACTGTCCAAAGGAGCCCCTCATGCACATATGACAAGAATATACGTGATAGCCACAGTCCTGCCTCTTTCTAAATGATCCTCGGGAGGTGGCAGCTTCCTTAGGCCTGAAAAATTCGTAACTCATTCTGTTATCTCAAGGATTGAGATAAGGAACAGCTAGTAAGAGATGGGCAGGATCCAGGCAGGGTGTCCACATGGTACGTGACTAGACAAAGACAGCCTCTGTCATCCATCTGCTGTGACAATAGAAAATCTTTTCTGGGTCCCATGTTCTAGCTCTGACCCCAGAGGCCCACATGCAAACCAACAGAAGCTCACTTTAGACTGTTACACAACTTCTTGTGGGTTTAGATGTTGGCTTCCTAACTGGGTTAGAAGGTCAAGAACAAGGAAACCTTTGTCCCCTTGCCTTCTCCTCCATCCTCCGGCACAGCATAGACCCTCCACTAGGGGCTGCTCAGTGCTGGAGGCTGCCACATTGAACTCCACACTTGTGCTATTGCATCCGTACTTGAGAGGGAAGGGTGGATGGGGCTATGGCTTGGGAGGTGCCAGCCACACTTAGGAACTAGTGAGGGGCGATCCCAAGGTGACTGTTAAGTATCATCTAAAACGTCCCTCGTATGGCAGGCACAGTGACTGGAACCAACATGGGCTAACTGGTGAGGAGCAGAGCCAGGAATAACAGCCAAGTCCCTCTGGCTACTGCCTCTCCCTGACCCTGCCTTTTAGGCAGAGTCACATTTCCATGGCCCCCTCACAGGCGTGCCTCGACTCAGGGACACTTTCATAATTGCTGCCTCATTGGCTCCAATTACAATTGAGAACTTATAAACTGGCTATGGCCACAGATAAAGCTGGGAGCAAAGTGCTGCTGTCACTGTAGTGACAGTTTTATTAGAAGCATAGCGAGTGCCCCACTGGTGCCACAGGGTCTGCATGTACTACCATATACCTGACAACACGGAGGAAAACGGTCAGTGTTTACACCTACACATACACAGACACACACACACAGACACAGACACACACACACAGACACCTACATACACATATCCACACACACACCTACACACACACACAGACACACCCCTACACATATCCACACACCTACATACACAGAGACACAGACACACACAGACACCTAAATACAGAGACACAGACACACACCTACACATACACCTACATACACAGAGACACACACACACAGACACACACACACAGAGACACAGACACACACACACACCTACACACACACAGACACACACACACAGACACACCCCTACACATATCCACACACCTACAGACACACACACACAGACACACACACATACCTACACACATAGAGAGACACACACAGAGACACAGACACACACACAGAGTTCTCATTCCATGCCAGGCACTGCTCCAAGCACATATGCATATATTAATTTAAAAAAATGCTCACAAAAACCTTGTAGGCTATTTTAATTTTTAAAGGGAAACAAGAGTCCTGGAGTGAGCTCAGTCCCTTCCCTGCAGGGCGAACCTACTGAGAACCGGCATGAGATTTCCCACCTTCTCATCCCCTTGCCTTAACCATGAGGAACTGTGCCAGCACCTGAAGGTCCTGAAGACCCAAGAGAGCCTCAGCCAGCTAGCAGGAAGAGCCTTGAACACCACGCTCTCCGCCAGCCACCAGAGGTTGCCAAGTCTATCGTACAGAAGCAAGCTGCACTCCCTGCCTGAGCCCAGACCCACAGGGTGGGTCTCCTGCCTCAGGGCTCCCACAGGGTGACTGAACAGCTCGCTGTTGGTACCCGATGGAGAACTAAGGAACCAATAAATGGGGTCGGGGCGGGAATTCCCTGCTGTATCCTTGGGATGATGTAACAAGTAGTGTTTTATCCTGTCCTGGCAGCTGAGAAGGGAAACACAAATACAGCACACTTGGGGCTGAGCATGGAGGCCTCTTTGGTCCAGATGTCCAAGCTCTAGTGATTACCTGCTTAAAGATCACCTTGCACTGGCAAAAAAAAATCCTGAGCGCCCCACCCCCCCAATCAATTAACCTGACCTTATGACCATTCGTCTTACTCCCTAATCTCTCTGCATGAGAAAGTCCAAGCTCCAGAGACTGGCTCCCAAACTCCCTGAGCTCTGGCCCTGCCACGCCGCTCTGCAGCCTGCTGGCTCCAGGGCACATTCCCTCGTACATGTCAGGCAGCAGCCCCTGCCCCCTAAATCTCCTGGCTTTCTTCTTCCCTGCTCCTAGTCACCCAGAGCTGTGTACTCCACCCATCCCTGGCCCACAGGGCCCACCCAGCCCCAAACCAGACACTCCCTCCCCACAGTTCTATTGACAAACACAGAGGCATATTCAAAATATGCCAGGTGTGGAGGGCAGCAGTAGGGACAAAGATCCTGGAAGCAGGTGGCCCCGGAGAGACAACAACAACTGACAATGAATTATGAACTTCCAAGTGGTGGAAAGTAAAGGCCAAGATGGGGAAGGCCTGGAACAGGAACTGCATCTACTATCGGGATAGAGCATCCTCACGAAGGTGACCTTGCCTACACAGACCGATTGCACAAAGGGTGGGCAAGAGTCAGGCTTGAGTGGCTTCTGTGGAGGGCTAGTGTGGGAAGGAAGAGGTAGAAGGAACAGCACAAGGCTGCCCTTAAAGAAGGTATCCAGAGCCAGGAGTAGTAGAGCATGCCTTTAAGCCCAGCACTGGGAGGCAAACATGGATGGATCTCTGTGAGTTAGAGGCTAGCCTCATCTACATAGTGAGTTCCAGGACAGCCAGGATTAGGTAAAGACACACTGTCTTGAAAAGGCAAAAAGGCAGACAGACAAACAGACAGACAGACAGACAGACAGACAACTGACAGACTGACCAAGAACCCTGAGAAGAGAGAGAGAGAGAAAGAGAGACAGAGGGGGGGGGAAGGAGAGAGAGAGAGAGAGGGAGAGGGAGAGAGAGAGAGAGAGAGAGCGCAAACACATGGTGGCATATATTTATAATCTCAGTGTTAGAGAGGAGGAGACAGACAGGTCCCAAGAGCTTGTTAGTCAGCCTGGCCTACTAAGTTCAAGGCCAAAGAGAGACCCTGTCTCAAACAAATCAAGCAAAACCCCCACACTCCTGATGTACCCACAAACTCATATGTGAATGCATGCACACACTCACAAATAATGAGAAAACCCATCACTTTGGATTCATGCCTCCTTCCTGTCTTTCTTCAGGGACCACCCATGGAAGAGCTGCCTACTTGCTGGGTTACAACAGGCATGCTCCATTTGGGGAGTCTCGGGAGCCCCAGGGCCACCAGTCTAACCCTTGCAGTCAGACTAGACAGGTGGCACTAAAGTGACAGAGAAGGTTGTTACTGCTCACTAGAGGAAGTCACTGAGAAGCCAAGAGGCTCCAGGGTTCCTGTATACCAGCCACACCCATCCCCAATGGCCCAGGAGGCAGGGCCCTCCCCGGGGGAACCTTTGCCCATGTCTGTGCACTGATAACTAAGTCTCAGGCAGTGGGCAAAGGCGCCAGACTGCTGGCTGCATGACCCTTGGAGCAGAAAACCCTGAATCATCCCAGCGAGCCCTCATTGTGAGGTTAATCCAAAGGGAAAACTGAACGGGCGTGGTCTCCATGACAACCGGCTCAAATGAACTGCAGTACGCACCAGGCCCACACCCTCCCACCTGCCTACCTGGACACAAGGAAGAAGCTGGTCTTGGTTCCGAAGCTCCCTTCCTTGAGGACCAGAGGCTCATAAGAACATCTCCAAAGGTCACCGTTTTCTACATATGATCCTAAAATCTGGGGACCCGAGTAAGATGGGGTCCTTTTGGAAGAGTCCTTTCTGAGGCAGAGCCCCTTCACTTTGATCTACTGCACAAAACACTTAAGGTGCAGGGAAGATCTCTCTGTATAACAGGTCCTGGGCTCTGCTTCTTGCTCCTGTAGTCACCATGCCTGATCATAGCATCTCTGTTCCTCCTGGGTCCCAAGCCAAGCCAATGCCTTCTTGTTACTGTCCAATACAGAAAACTGAACAAGAGTTTGAAAACGAAGGCCATAGCATGGTCAAGTTCAAGGGTCAGTTCCTGGATCTATGTGGCCTGGCTCTGAACTTGCATCTCCCAAGGAGAGATGATCAGGTCAGTGCTGATAGTCCCTACTGTCTTGCCCCGAGGGACCTAATCCCTAGCCTTCGTCCATGGGTCGTGTAACCCCAGCAATGTAAATCTGTTATCAGTAAGTTGACTCTTCTAGAGCTAGAGAGATGGTTTCACGGTTAAGAACACTGGCTGTTCATCCCAGCACATATAGAGACTCACAGCTATTTATAACTCCAGTTCCGTGGAATACAAAGCCTTCTTCTGGCTTACATGGACACTAAGCACACATGTGGTACACAGACATGCATGCAGACAAAGCAGCTATGGACATAATGATCATAATAACATAACTATATTATACACTACTGGGGTTACACGGCCCATGGATTTGGAGGCGGCTCTCATGCGCCTTCCCTCTCACCTGAGTCTGAAGAAGCGGCAGGGCACTGAAGGGGGACAGCAGGACCTAACGCCAGTTCCAGTGTCACTTGACTACTTTCTGACAGCCGGCTTGAGAGAGCTACCTATGGTGTTTGAATGAGAGACGTGCCCTGTGGTTTCAGGCATGGGAACACTTGGTTCCCAGTTGGTGTTACTGGAGGAAGGTTTAGGTGATGCAGCCTGGATGGAGGAAGTGTGCTGCTGTGGGCAGGCTCTGAGAAGGAAGTGCCTCACCTACTTCCAGTTCATTCTCTGCTTCACACTTGAGGTTGAGAATGTGAGCTCTCAACTTCCTACTCCTTCTGCCGGGCTGCCACTGTCTGCTAATGTCTCCCTAGCTCTACCGACTCTGCCTCTGGAACTGTCAGCTAGAATAAACTCTTCTACAAGTCATCTTGGTCATAGTGTTTTTATCACAGCAATAGAAAAGTAATGAGGAACAAGAGTGAGTGACTGGCTCCTGCTGGAGTCCTCACCCTTACCCCGGCCTGGCTTTCCCCCCAGAGGGAGCTTAGCAGGGTCCCTGCAAGGCATCAGCACCATCCTCTGTGGGACTGGCAGACATTCTACACAAATCCCCAGGCTCTGCTCTCTCCCCAGAGAACAACCACTCTCTGAAGAGCTGCAGACATAGGAGTTAGACACTTGGGGGTCCCCTAAAGGACAGGAGACATGATGGTGGCTGCTTCACTGAGTGTCCACTGTACCTACAGGATGGTGGTGAAGGCATTCGGTCACTTGGTCACTGAGAGACGGTGTAAGAGCCACACAGGGAAGGAGCAGAGAGGGCTCTCTGAGAAAGTCAATATTAAGCCCTGGCCCTGCCACACCCTGCACACCTCTGAGCCTTAGTTTCCTGGTTATAAAACAAAGCTGATGAGACCTGCCCTGCGGGATGTAGATACGGAACAGGCTCAAGCTGGCTGCTTTTCAGGCCAGGGAGTAGGGGCCAGTCAGGCCAAACCTTCTAGCCTTGTCTCACTCCTGAGCTGGCCTTGAAGAACTGCCCCAGAGCAGGGATCCAAGGAGTATGCATGGCACATACCAGTAGTGAGCACCCTCTAGGGCTGAGCATGGAAGCTCTTTCCATCACTGCCAGCAGCTCCTCCCTGCGAGCACTCATTTTACAAACAAGAAAACCCCACAAGGTGAGGAGGACCAAGGCCACAGCTTCAGCCTATGAGCAAACGAGAGGGGCTCCATGCAGAGGCCCACAGGGACAATCCCTACCTCATTTTGGACACCCTAGACAGCATACAGGAGGCACGGAGTAGGTAGGACAAGCGGTGGGGAAAGAAATTCGAAAGTGAGAGGTCTCCAGGAAGTGGGTGAGAGCCATGAGATGCTAGGGGGTGGGGTGGGGATTGAGGCCACCAACCCTGAACACGTGGCAAGAGGAACACTGTCAGCAGGATGGCTGCTGTGTGACAAGAGTCCCTTTGTCCTAACAGAGGAAAGGATCTCCAGCCTCCAATTACTGCAGATGAAAAGTGCTGGTCCAAGCGCCCTGTGCCTGGGGCGGCCCTGGAACAGCCACTGTTTTAGCTGAGTTTCCGCTGATAATACGACTTTGTTTCATGACTCCTGAGCTCCCTGCCAGAGGAAAGAATCGCATCTGTCCACAAGAGAGGACACACAGGGCGAGCCAGCAGCGATGACAGCAGCAATGGCTACCCCACATGAGAACCCCAAGGTGACAGGCAGGTCAACCAGGGGTCAGAACCTGGAGCTGCTGGGGAAATGGGTGGGAGCAGGGATCCTCCCTCGGGCCTGTGAGAAGTGTCATACACAATATCAAATCAAACAACTGAGAGGCTTTCCCGTCAATGCAGGACATGGTTCAAACGCTTTCAAGAAAGGGACCCTTGACCTGGTGCAACAGCAAGGTCCCATCCTGGGGTCAAGGTGGAGCCACCAGCCAGTGAGCACACCTGCCCTGGAGACACAGAAACTTTATCTGGGCTCATCAACACTTGGACCAGTACTGACATCAAACCTGCGTTACATGCAAGACCTGGCCCATCGCTGAGCACTTGCCCAGGAAATCGCAGCTCGCCCGTGGCAGAGCTGTCTCTACAGAAGCCACCGCTCTAAGCTTACAGCTCTCCTATCCTGGCCCTCCCTCCACCCTTACTCACTTGGAACCTGTGCACCAATTCCAGGGACTGGCTGTCATTCTGGTCTGCCTCGAGGATGACATCGGTCAGCTTGTGGATGATGACGTCCAGGGGGCCCTGCTCCTCAATCGGTCTGCTGAGGTTCAGCTGTAAGGTGAGAACAACACAGGAGAAGAACTTCAGTTCCTGAGTCCACATCTGGGACCCCTGAGCCTCGGCAGTACCCCAAGAGATGGGACAGACAGAGTAAGAGCCCAAGGGCCCCACTACTCGTTATTCTTAGTAGCTGAGGAGAGCCCAGACTCCTTGTTAGCATGCAGGTCCCCAAAGGCACACAAGCAGGGACGATGTACACTGGCTGTATGGAGATAGCATTTACTGGACACACCTCATCTGCCCAACCACTGAGACCAGAGCTCAGAGAGATTAAGAAAAATGACCAGTCACCCAGTCAGAGCTCCATCTAAGCAGATATTCTTCCCCTGATACTCTGAAGCCATGGCAAAGTGGTGTTCCTGGCAAGTCTAGGAGTCGCTTCCCTGACAACCTGGGCACTTGGATTCCACCCTGAAACCAGGGCGTGTCACTGACCCTGGAGGGCTGCCGGAGTACAGGGCTGCATGCCGGGGGTCAGTTGAGTACTTCACACACTGCTCCACAGGGGAATGTGTTTGTTTGGTAAAGAACACAGGGCTGAGAGGATCAAGCCTCGAGGGAGCCAGAGTGGCCGGCTGGTATTCAGCATCACCTGACCCCAAGCCAAAAGCACCTGCCAACAGCCAGGGCACCCTGACACCACGCTTCCTGATGCGCCAGATGTCTGCCGCCAGCACATGGTCATCACCACCTGCCAGGCTAGACTCTTGGAGGCAAGTGGCGCCAGCCCAGTACCTGGCTGACCCCCCACAGAGCCTCAACTAGGTTGGAGAAAGCAACCCCTGACTTACTCCTCACTGTCACGGGCAGCTAGCCTAAGAGGATTCAGGGCTGCCTAGGTCTGTGTCACTTGTGACAAAAGATAGCTACAAACTGTCATTCTGAAGAGACAGTAAGCGAATGACATACATACCTGTCTCCTTTTATTCCCAATCACTATGGGAAAGGAAATCACAAATTAAGCAAGTGAGGGCAGATGCTTTAAAAAAACCTGCCTAGGACGTGGGTGGGAGTTTGGCTTGGATACAAAGTGAGACCTAAGGCAATTGATTTAAACTTCCAACCCACCCTCCATCCTCTGCCCCATGTCCACTCTGTCCCCTGGGTGTCACAATCCCAAAAGTCACAACCATATAGCTGCTGCCCTCCGGCAGAATGGCAGATAGGGGCCATAGCGAAGGTGATATCGAAGGTAGGTCATGACGCTTGATCCCTGTACCTGGTCCTCATGACTCTTTCAGTCCTGGTATTTCTGCACAGCCCATCTCCCAGGACGGCCAGCCATCTATCTCTATGGCTCCATTTACATTCTTGGTTCCCCTGTCCCAGCAGGCCTATGAGTGGTGACAATTCCCCACACTTGTTCATACTGCATACTCTGTCTTGTCAGCCCCTCAGGCCCTGCTCACACCTATTGCACATACATCCTTACTTTAACTCTTCTGATAAGCCTTTGGGAATACGACAGCTCCTTCCTGCTGTCCTTAACCCCACTTTTTATGGTCTGCCAGGAGAGATGTTAAAATGTCACCCCTATTTAAAAGAAAAAAAAAGGACCTCCCAATAAGAAAACATCAAGGGCTATGCTTCCTTCCCATGGTGATGGGCTTGTGTACCAAACAAACCAAATACAGGCAGGACACCAGACTGAGGAGCGGAAGGGATGCGACCCAAGGATCTTTTGTTGTTGTTTAAAATTGTGTCTGGCCGGTCTCGACGTTAAGGAGATTCACCCTGACTCTGCTTCTGGGGTGTCTTCTGAGACCTCACAGCAAGGCTGGGAGATGGGAATGATACTCCTGCCTCCTACGACCAGAACACCAAGAACCGAGGAAGAAAAAAAAGGGCCAGCCATGCTATGTAGCAGGCAGTAGCCTGAGGCCCAGAGGAATGCCACTGTCTGCCCTGCCAAGCCACCAGCTTGTCATAACCCTGGCTTCAGTTTTCCTTGAGGAAACTCAAAGGGCCTCTCTGGCTCTGTGTGGTGATGCCACACTAGATTTTCTTCCAACCCAGACAGGATTTGAAGGCAAGTGAAGAAGGTTACTGTGAGAGGCTGCACCCAAGGACCTACAGCCATGCCTGCTGGTTCTGCCGTGGCAGGTACCACAGACAAAAGGACAGTATTTTCAGACTACGGCAGCTATGAAAAGATGACTGGGTCCCAAGACTGACAGTGGGCACATTCCTTAAGTTCAGACAGAACTACCATGCTGGTCTCCATCTCCAGTCCTCGCTGGGCCAGGTACTGGGGAGGGGCATAGTGTCAGGGCCTAGTTTGAGTACCAGGTAGGGCATGCTTGTGTTCATTATTGTCGTTTTAGGATCCAGAGGTACATCTTGGGCTACTGGAGTTTGCAAGGACAAAAAATCAGGCAGAAAAAGGCCAGGGGTCCCCTGAGGATTGGTGGAGGAGGTGGACATTAGCCTGAGGCCCGTAGACCTGACAACCAGGGGCTGTTTGGAAAATAAGCTCCCTGCGTTCCTGGCTGCTCTACAGAAGGTAAACAGTTGAGTCTGGAAGCCAGCCACCTTCCTCTGTGTACTTTCCAGGCACCCTTATGCCAATAAAGCCCTTTCACAAGAAAAGCAACTCGGGACACACATCAGGCCTGGTGTGGCTCTATTCCACAGTATGGCCACCTCTTGCCACAACATCGAGTCTTCGCTTCTTTCTCCCCCCACCTACTTTTAAAAAAAGATTTATTTATTTTTACATATATGAGTACATTGTAGTTGTACAGATGGTTGTGAGCCATCATGTGGTTGCTGGGAATTGAACTTAGGACCTTAGGAAGAACAGTCAGTGCTCTTAACTGTTGAGCCATCTCACCAGCTCCCCTTCCCACTTTTTTTGAGACAGGCTTTTTCTACACAGCCCTGGCTGTCGTGGACCACTTTATGTAGAACAGGATGGCCTTGAACTCACAAAAGATCTGCCTGTCTGTGCCTCTAGACTCACTATACCCGGCTATTTTTTCTTCTCTGTAGATCAAGCTGCCCTTGAACTTGCAGCCACCCTCCTGATTCTCCCTTCTGGGTGTTGGGGTCACAGGTGTGAGCCACTATTGCACTTTTGAGTTGTATAAACGAGCCTTTCTGCTTTTCTTCAAGTGACCAGAGTAGCCACCATCATTCTCCAGGGACGATGACTCGAAAGCACCCCAGAGAAGCCCTAGTCTCTCCTCACTACCTTGGACTTCATCTGAGGCTTCAAGATGGGCGTGAAGGGCTCCTGGAACCAGAACACCACAGAAGGAACACTGCAATGGTGGGGCCCTTAGGAGACAGTGCATCACAGATGCGGGGATTGTATGGAAGGGATGGCACAGTCAAAGCTCTGTCTCCTAGATAGGGTGAGGACAGGACTCAGGGTAAAGACTCCATGTGAGCTCACCCTTCCTTTTCTCTGACCACTCAGCTCCCAGAACATCCCCAGAGACTGCTTGCTCTCCCCCTTGGGAGGGGCGTGGACTGTCCTTCTCAGGGAGTGTTAAGAGCATGTCACTGAAAGGCCTGACCATTGAGGTCAGGAATCCATACTTGCTCTACTTCCAGGTCTGGCTGTCCGGCAAGGCCAGCACTGGACACGGTTCTCCATGCAGCACACAGAGAGAACAAAGAGCCACTGTTCCCCTCGCAGACAAAGGCACTGAGGCTCCTGAGCGGGGCAGGCAAGGCTGAGAGGATATGGAACAAAGTTGGCAAATCCCAGTGGCCCACGAGTCACCCCGATTTCCAAAACAACAGTAATTAGCATAATCATGCCCTACCTGGTAACCAAGCTATGCCCAGACACTATGTCCTCACCCCAATGCCAGCACCTGGAACCAGGCAGAGATGTAAGCAAGGCCAGGAAACCCATTTAACTCCATTATTTCTGGGTAGCCAAGGTCATCTAACTGTACTGTGCCTCAGTTTCCCCATTCATAAGATGAGGCTACTGTTAACTCTTCCACATACCCCTCAGGGCAAGTTTCCTAACTCTTTTTTTTTAAGGTTTTATTTAAGTATATGAGTATACTGTCATGTCTTCCAGTACACCAGAAGAGGGCATCAGATCCCATTACAGATAGATGGTTGTGAGCCACCATGTGGTTGCTGGGAATTGAACTCAGGACCTCTGGAAGAGCAGCCAGTGCTCTTAACTGCTGAGCCATCTCTCCAGCTCCCAAGTTTCCTAACTCTTGACATTTCTCAACTCACCTTGTAACAAACCGGAAGAATGCATAGGTCCCTCATCTCACCTGTACCCACAAGACTACCCCCACCCCCAGACTTCCTGTTGCTTCTTCAGGGCAACTCTCCCCTATCACCATGCTGCAGATTGCTGTCAGTTGGGCCCCTTAGGGTTCTTCACTGCAACGTATGTCCCCAGCACAGAGTCACGGAGATTCAAGGTTGCTAAGATAAACCTATGGCTTCCGAGATGGTAGGGTGTACCTGACTTCAGAGTTCAAAAGCTACAACTGAGGCTGCAGCGGGAATTAGCCAAGTGGGAGGACTGGCTTTTGTGGCTACCACCTTCTTAAGGCTTCAACTGCCGAAAGAAACCTCACCGTTCTGCAACACACCCAGCCGCAGCATACCTGCTCAGACCCTGCTCATTATATGCAAGGATTCAAGCCCCTCAGAGGAACAGGGTGGTCAAAGAATACAGTGTATGCCAGTTCAAGGGACACAAGCACGGTGTCACACTCCCGTTGATGGTACTTTGTGGAGGAGCATGGTGCATCCAATAAACGCCAGCTGTTAGACCTCCCTCTCCTTGCTGTTCATATTGTGACCAACGTGAAGCCCCCACTCCTCTGGTAGTAGCATATCACAAGAACGCAGCATGGGCCAGGCTTGAATTCTGCAGAGCCTGGGTACTAGCACTGGCTCACACTGACATCCTCAAAGAATGTGCAGCCACACCTCGGTTCTCTGCGGTTGGTAATGACAACTGCCACCCACACGGTGCTTACCAGAAGCTACACCCTGTACTCCTAATGAGCACTGACAACACGGGGTGCAGATGAAGACACAGAACCACACAGGGGTTCAGTGACGTGAACACAGAGTTTCACAGTATGGGAACCCAGGTTTCTCTCCTGCTGACACTAGACTTCTGTTCACACCAAAGGGTGCCCACGGTTTCTTCCCCTTCCTCCCTGCATGTGGCCCCGGAGTGGTGTTTTCAGCTGTGACTTCAAATGGGACCCACTACATCAAAAGTTTTGCCTTAGCCAAGGCTGAGTAGGACAAATGGCCCAGATCAAAGACCTGATGTATATCTCTAGGCTCCATTAGAGTCCTGGGATCTGGCTAAAGAACCAGTCTACTACACAGAACTAAGTCTCTCAGTCGGGGCCTCTCAAGGACCCCAAAAGGCAGCGGCGACAGGGTATCTGTGTGGTCTGCTTCCCAAAGCAGAATGATGGAGGACACAGAAGCTTCCTGAATAAGCACCTTACACCCAAAGGAATGTCACAAGTCCCATAGTCAGGAGTTTGAGTCTGGCCACTCAAACCTGTAAACTACACCAAGGGAGATACCCAGATGGCCTCTGCCCCAGATCAAAGAGGGAGGCTGGTGCCTTTATTCCCTGACCCGGTTCCCCAGTTCTCCAGTGACTAGGGCAATGGTAAGCAGCAGCAATCCAATTAAGGCAGAAAAGTAGACAACATGTTTACTCCACAGACAGTGGCAATGCCCTGTGGCACCAACATTTGGGGGACTTCAAGCCTTCTGCAGGTACATGGCCAGACCAAGCTTGTTAGAGTGTACTAACGGCTTTACATGTCTCTCTCTCATACACACACTTTATGGCATGCACACACACACATTATAACCATACATGCTCGCACAAACGTGTCATCTTGTAGGAGAGACTGTGGCCCAGACAATAATAGGTGGATCCTCATCTTGGCCACAAATGCTCAGTTATGCAAACTTCTTAACCACTATTTAAACCTGACCTTCAGGTCAGGATCCTGGGGATGGACTTTGGATGGAGGCAGGTGTGGTCACCAGGTCTCTTTCCTTTTCTTCTCCATGTGGGCACAAAAATTAAATCTTTCTCTACTTTTCACTATTACTTGTCTGTCTAATCGGTAGTGGGTGGCCAAACATAGATTGTTAGGAAAGTGTCTTAGTTAGGGTTTTACTGCTGTGAACAGACACCATGACCAAGGCAAGTCTTATAAAAACAACATTTAATTGGGGCTGGCTTACAGGTTCAGAGGTTCTGTCCATTATCAAGGTGGGAGCATGGCAGCTGACATCTCCAATAAACAAGGGTGTACCACTCCAACTAGGCTTCACCAATAGCCTCTCATAGGCTCTCTTCATGGTGTGAAAGCTCAAATTCTTTGCATGACCCCTTCAGTCCTGGGCCATCAACTACAGCTGAGGCTACACCTTCTCCAATGGTCTTCCATGACCTCTCACACCTGCATGCCTTCAAAACCAGTACCACCTGGGTGACTCTTACACATTACCAAGTCCAGCCGCAGCACAAGGTACAACCTTGGCTATCTCTGGAACACAGCTTCTTTGTGCTCCCAGAAAACAATTCCCAGATTTCAACCCAGTGATGCTGGTCTCTTCTTAATCATTGCTAATTTCTTAGCTCCAACTAACCAGCATCAATTGTCCCAGTAGTTCCTTCCATTCTTAACTCTAGAGCCAGAGCCACATGGCTGAAGCTGCTGAGTTTTGCTGCTTACAGGAACTAGAACATGACCCCCTTGTACTATTACATTATCACTGGCTTTATATGTTTTCTAAATCCTCCACTGCCTAAGCTTGGCTATCCTGGTTCTTGCTCTGTAGATGGATCTTGAATGCAGAGATCAGCATGCCTGTCTCCTGGTTAAAGGTGTGTACCACCATGCCTGGATCTAAATTTAGCTGGGTAGGCTCTTGCCCCAAGGTCCCACTCCCTTAATACAACATTTAATTGGCAGTATCCAGGCAGAGCTGAGAGTTCTACATCTTCATCCAAAGGTTGCTAGTGGAAGACTGACTTCCAGGCGACTAGGGTGAGGATTTTTTTTTTTTTTTTTGGTTTTTCGAGACAGGGTTTCTCTATAGCCCTGGCTGTCCTGGAACTCACTTTGTAGACCAGGCTGGCCTCGAACTCAAAAATCCACCTGCCTCTGCCTCCTGAGTGCTGGGACTAAAGGCGTGCGCGACCACGCCCCGCTTAGGGTGAGGATCTTAAGCCCACACCCACAGTGTCACACCTGCTCCAACCTGGTCACACCTACTTGAACAAGGCCACACCTCCAAATGGTGCCACTCCCTGGCCCAAGAATACACAAGCCATCACAGGAAGCTAGAGTCCAGCCGCTGATCCCGATACCTTCAGTAACATTACAGTCATTAGTACTTACAATTAAATCAGGAAAAGAGGAAAAAAATATATCATTGAGCAGCAGGGGAAGATGGCCCAGTCTAAAAAGTGTCTGCTACATAAGTGTGACACCCTGAGTTCACTTCTCCAGTCACTGTGTGAGTCACAAGAGCATGCATGCGTAACCCTAGGACTAAGGGATGAGTTAGGGAGACAAGAAGATTCTAGCAGCTCGCTGGCCAGGCGGCTTAGCTGAATGGACAAACTCTAGGTACAGGGAGATCCTGCCTCAAAATAAGGTAGAGAGTGACCAAGGAAGATGGCTGATATGTTCAATGCTAGCAAGTGGGGCCCTGTAGGGTTTGGAGGGGCTTTTAACACTATTGTTTGAGATCTGGATAGAATATGGGCACAGAGATTTATCCTGTAAGAAAAGAATACTTCCTGGTCCTTTAGGTTCACTAGGCTAGAAACCTGAACAAGCTCCACACGAACCTGGCTGTTCTACAGTGCCCAGGAAAGCCCCCACAGCCCCCTCCACCTGCCCACAAGTCCCTTGACAGCAGCCACTTTGGCCTAGTGGACAGTTCATCTTGTTCCTATTCATGGTGGTGTCCAAGGGCCTAAGACAGCATAAGGGGAAATACCCCCCAGACACACAGACACACACACACACACACAGACACACACACACACACAGACACACACACACAAAAGACAGTCACACACAAAAGACAGACACACATAAAAGACAGACAAGAGTTGGCATATCCATCCAAATACAGGGAAGTCACAGGCCACATCCCAGTCTGGCTGCCCTCTGAGACGGGGAGACGGGGAGACGGGGATTGAAGAAAGAGGCTTCTGGGGTCCTTGTACCTCAGCTCTCTGACAATTATCTCCCTCTGAGCCACCTCAGGCACGAGGTGGCCCCTCCCAAGCAGAAGGTCACCAAGTGTCTGGATGCACAGGCCCGAGCCTAGGGAGAGTGTGTCCCCTTCACCCTCAGACTGGTTGCCTCACCTGCAAAGCAAAGATAAGGAAGCACTATCACAGCACACACCAGAGCCCCATCATCAGGCAGTCGCTCTGAGCAGAGCCAAGCCCACCATGCACAAGTCGGCGGCAGGGATTTCAGCTGAGATCACATGAAGACAGATTTTCTCTAGCTTCAATTTAATCCTTGTTGGCTGTCCGCCAGGATGATCCGAGTAATCCCTTCCCCAGAACTAGAGGAACCTAGCCCCATACCAGGTGCTGGACTGAGCAAATCATATGTATTATTCCCCCTAATCTCCCAGTCTAAAGCAGCTACGGCCTGGTGACCATTTATATGGGAGGCAAAGAAGATTCCAGAAGCCAAAACAATGAGCTCAGATTGGATAGCCAGTAAGCAAGGGGCATGGCCACCCTTGGGTTCTGTCCCTGTGCTCCAGAAAGCAGTTTCAAAGACCCTCTGCTTTCCTCGGGCAATGTTGGCTAGACACTTTGCCTGGAAGTGTCAGGCAGTGACAACAGAGCTGAAGATAATATCTGAGGTAACTTCTTGCCTACTGGCAGTACAGCATCTGCTGGGTGTCTCAGCCAAGGGGGTCTCAGCCAGTCTTACAGCTCTAGACTCTGAAACTCCAGGAGGAGGAACTGACATCTCCAGCAAATGCTACTTCCTGGTCTCTCATCAGGAAAGCCCTCCACCCCACGGAAGCATCCGGAAGCACTCGCAGCACGGGGACTTAATCCTGCTGGCAAGCCTACACACAGGGCATTATTTATAACTACCCCAAATTAATAAATTAAATTCACAAAGGGAGGGGTGGTTATATATAAAGCCGCCGTCGAAAAGCTTAGGAGGTGATCCAATGCAGTATGCTGTGGAGTGTACAGGCAGAGGGGAGCTACAGACATCCACCCCCCTATGCCCACAGCATCTCAGTGGACTCCAAGGGACCAAAGTGAGTGCTAATCTCCCCTGAGGAGAGTAACAGGGGGTTCCTACAGGACTAGGTAAGATGGGTCTTCTCATATTGTGCTACTTGGGGAGTTTCAACCCAGCTCAGTATCTTGTTTCTTTATCAGGTGAACAGTATGTAGAACAGGTGTAGAAGAAAAAGGTCTGGGTCCAAATCTAGCTCAGTAACATTTACTGAGAACTTGCTCTATGCCAGGCACACCTGTAAGCACTTTACTTAAACTATTGCATTTAAGAGGTGGGGGGGGGGGGGTCCTCTCACTGAGACCCCATAGCAGTAGTGGCCTTGTATCTGGGTGACTCGGACTGCAAATGATGAAGGAGAGAGCAGACAGCTGTAGGCAGTGACCTTCAGCCCATCTAAGCCTGTTTCCTCATCTGTCGGATGGAGCCCTGGCATCTGCTCCTGCATTCCTCATTGGACAAGGCAATGTTGGCAAAGCTTCAGCAATGAACCACCCCAGAGAAGGCTCCTGGGAGGCCCCACCGGTGGAAGATGCCAGCTCGTGTCCTGGGGTTTCTTTGCTCTCAATCCCTCTAACACTTCATTAGTCTCAGTTCCTGGGGGAGCCACCACTTCCAATGACAAACAGGAAGGGTCTTTTTGGGTCAGGGACCAGGGCATGATGCCAGCTCCAAGACACCCTCAGCCTCCTATTTCAGAGAGACTGACAGAGTCTGGCTTGGCTAATCATGCCCACTGGGAGCTGTAAAAAGACTCCTTGGCCTGTCTCTGTGACCTCTCCGAGGTCAGGCCTGTGACCTGTTGTTCCCTTTGGCTTTGAATGTCCTAGGAGTGCCTGCTTGACCCAGGGCAGCAGACACACACTAAATGAGAACCTGGGGACAGGAGAGACTTGCAACATCAGCCCACCCGATCCAGCATCCCGCCCATCCCTCCACATAACAGGGACTGGGCACATTACATAATGTGCCATGGCTCCAAACAAATGTTACCCTATCTTGCTCAGAGAAAGAAAATGAAGCTGGAGCAAGATTAGGTCAGTGATAAAATGTCGATGCCCAGGGCAGAAAGGGCAGACCCAAATGATTTCTGACCACAAATCCTTACCCGCTACCTTCTGATCTGCGTGTAGTTTCTCTATAACACATGCAGACCTGGGCCTCTGTGCTGGGCTTGGGTGTATGGGGTGGGGGTGCGGTGCTCCTCTGTGGGTCCTACCAGGTGGCTCCAGAGTAAGACGCAGACTCTGGCCAAGCAAGGGAAGAAGATCCCAGGATTTTCTGGGCTGTGGAGCAAACACGGACATGGGAATCACCTTGTTCTAGGCCTGTGACCATCTTTAGAAAGGAGACCCGGCATGGGGTGTTCAAGAGGCCCAGAGACTTTCGACAGTAATGTTCGCTGCCACATTAATAGCTATGACCCTGGCTCCCACAGACACAACAGAAGAGACAGGGAGACATATCAGCCTGGCTACCTGGCCTAAGTCTTGTCACTCCAAGCAAGCCATGTGTATCTGGGGACCCTCCCTCTCAGCATCTGTCTAGAAGACTGGACAGTCCTACACACAAACAAGACAGGGCAACAGAGGGAGCAATCAGCAGTCCTCAGGGCCTCTGCCTCCTCACCTTAGCCGACTGTCAGCGTGAACACATGGACCATGGTGAGCCGTGCACTTCTGAACCCCTGGCCAGATACACTCGCGATGGGCCATATAAACTCCATTCTATACAAGACTGCCTGCCTTCCCTACGTTTTCCACTGTGGGGTGAAGATGGATGGCTCAGATCCCGACAACCCTCCCAGAGGCAAACTGCAACAGCCCCCTCACCCGTTCAATTACCCGCCCTCTGCAGCCTCACACAAACCACACACATTCTAGCTCTACCTCACCAGGGGGCGCAGAGACTGAGGTCAAGGAACACCATGCGAAAGGATGCATGCTTGTACTCAGCACGCTCCTGGAGGACGTGCACAAAAAAATAATAATAAGCTGGAAGGGTGACCTGTGCCTACCAGATGAGCGCTGAGAAAATCAAGTGCTCACTGCAACAGCCCTCTTTGCTCCAGCCCTTTGTCTAAAAGGCACATAAAAGAAACAAACAGCTCCCTCACGAGTCACCCACAAAAGATGGTGCTTTGTTCCATCGTCGTACTGCTTTTCCTGAATCCCAGTACTGCCCTGGACGGCTGCTTTGCACTGGCATTGCCCCGGCCAACGAACGGGGAGGGTGTTGTTGGGAGCCGCCCTCACATTTGCCATTACAAGATGGCGCTGACAGCTGTGTTCTAAGTGGTAAACATAATCTGCACACGTGCAGGGGCAGTTTTCCCGCCATGTGTTCTGCCTTTCTTGTGATGACAACTGAGCCGATGGGCTGCAGCCAATCAGGGAGTAATACGTCCTAGGCGGAGGATAATTCTCCTTAAAAGGGACGGGGTTTTGCCATTCTTTTTCTCTCTCTTGCTTTCTTGTTCTCTTTCTTGCTTTCTTGTTCTTGTTCTTTTTCTTTCGCTCTCTTGCTCTTGCTCTTGCTCTCTTGCTCTTGCTTTTGCTCTTGCACTCTTGCGCTCTGGCTCCTAAAGATGTAAGCAATAGAGCTCTTGCTCTCTTGCTTTCTGGCTCCTGAAGATGTAAGCAATAAAGTTTTGCCGCAGAAGATTCTGGTTTGTTGCGTTCTTCCTGGCCGGTAGCGAACGCGTGTAAGAGGGTGTCAGCAAATGAGGAGACACGGTGAAGTTAGAGAGTTGGGTGCTCGGCGAGGAGAGCAGACACTCATCACAGAAGGTCAGGTTCAAGTGGAACTGGCCCTGCAAAAACAGATCCTCCAAGGCCTCACCTCCTCCATCAGCCCAGAATGTGGCCTTGTCTGAAAGAGCTCTTGCATAGATCACCAAGGTGACGTTATGTTGGAGTGGTGTGGACCCTCAATCCAAAAGACTATTGTCCTTGTCAGAAGGTGACACACTGGGACAGCAAGCACACTGGGGACATTCTGGGGGACATTACACTGGGAGAAGACACTGGGGACATTTGGGAAAACACAAGTTAACAGTGAAGGCAAAGATGGGGCTATCACATTTGCAATCAAGGAAGGCCAAAGATCCATCAGAGTTCTAGGAGCTTCAGAGGGCCTGCTGCAGGCTCCCTCACAGTTCAGGAAACCCTGCACTTTGACCTCCTAAGTGTCGGAACATTCCCACTGGTCAATAGCCCCAACAAGTAAATGCAGGGCCCTCTATGGAAGCGGCACTAGAGAGAGACCTGGAAAGAGTGATCCGAGTGAGGCGGGCACATCTGGGAGTATCGGGAACAATGTGCTGAATGGTGTGGGTTTGAGGAAGGGGTAAGAAGGGTAGGAAGCTTAGAGCTGAGGACGTATGATGGGAAGTTGGCTAGCCAAACGTGGTGGTACCTATTAGCCTAACATTTGAGAGGCGAAGGCAGGAGTGCTTCCTTGAGTTTAAGGCCAGCCAGTGGGATATAGTGAGACCCTGTCTCAAAAAGTAAAAAAAGTAGGCCAGAGAGATGACTCAGCCCGATCACCTGAGTTTGACCTTCAGGAGAGACCCAACTCCCAAAAGCTGTCCTTTGGAGTTCCATGTGTGCACACATGCATACACATGCACACATGTACACACATGCACACACATGCACACGAATGTGTACACACATTAATAATTAACAAAACGTGTTTTTATAATTTTTAGATTTATTTCATGATCTTCTATGTGTAAGTGTTTTGCCTGCATATATGTCTGTGTACCATGTATATGCTTCCTTCCAGAAGAGGTACTAGGCCTTCACGTGGGTGCTGGGAAGTGAACTCAGATCCTTTGCAGGAATGAGTGACTCTTAACCACTGGGCCAAATCTCCAGCCCTAATACAATATTTTAAATTAGAAAGTATTTACAGCCGGGCGGTGGTGTCATAAGCCTTTAATCCCAGCACTTAGGAGAAAGAGGCAGCCGGATCTCTGCATTTGAGGCCACCCTGATCTACAGAGAAAATTCTAGGATAGCCAGAGCTACACAAAGAAACCCTGTCTCAAACAAACGAACAAAAAAACAAACAAGGCAAAAACCAAAAATTATTATTTACAAGTCGGCATTCCAAGGATGGTGGGAAGGTGCCAGTAGTTCAGCGGGATATTGGACAGTCTCTGTTTCCAGAAATTACTCTGGAAGCTGTATGAAGCAATGCATGAGCTGTGTGGACACTGTGCCTCATGTCACATACGATCACAGTGCTTAGAGCTGCTTGCTGTCACCTTCATGGCTCCATGGAACAGGGGGTCCAGATAAGAATCCCCAAACCGGCTGGGCGGTGGTGGCGCACGCCTTTAATCACAGCACTTGGGAGGCAGAGGCAGGCGGATTTCTGAGTTTGAGGCCAGCCTGGTCTACAAAGTGAGTTCCAGGACAGCCAAGGCTACACAGAGAAACCCTGTCTCGGAAAAAAAAAAAAAAAAAGAATCCCCAAACCACAATGCTGTGAAGGTGGGATCTCTGTGTGAACCTGAGCCACCACTGTCCGCCACCACTGTCCCTGTTTACAGCCTGAGGTCTGAGCTTGAAAATGCGGGTCCCCAGAGCGTGTTCTGGGTCTGGCTCTGAGTATGTGGTGGTATGAGAACAGCTAGCTGCCCGTCCCCCTCTAGATCCCACTCCATGCTCCAAGCTTTCTCCCTTCTCCTCCGCCCTGGCTTCAGGCCCGGGATGCTTTCTGTGCTGACGAGGGAAAGCATCTCAGAGCCTCAATGCTTCATTTATCTTTCCATGTTCCTCCCAGAAAGCAACTGGCAGCCCCCACCAACGTGCCTAAGAACTCCCAGGCCCCAGACAGTCTCCTCTTGCCCTGGTTAACAATAAGGAGAGAAAACCTCGGAGTCTACGTTCTACAAAGCCTACAGACTCCTTCTGAAGCCTCAGGGTTATGTTCTTTCTATATTCATTTCTTACCAGTCCAAAGACAGCATCCCTTGAGGCAGTTTCCAACCTGGTATTTGACATAATATTAAGGGGTATTAACCGTCTTCTTTAACAGGCTGGTGAACCGGAGACAGGCATTGCTGAAAACTGCCTCATTCATCTGGGAGAATTCCAGAGAGTGAAGCAGAATTCAAAGAAATGTTGAGATCCAACTAAACCCTCTGCCTCTCTAAGGAGTCGGGGATGGTGGTGGTAGTGGTGGTAGAATACATACACACACAAACACACACAGTGCTAGGAGAGCAACTTCTAATTAGCCCCATCCTAGTTGACTTATGTCAGCCTGGCTCTAGCTGTGACCTTGGCATATCACTAAGATTCATGGGTAGGAGGGGGACTGCTGACTCTAGAGCCATGAGACACAGTGTGGGAGCTCAGGGCAGCAGGTGACAAAGACCAGCAAGCAACAATTGTGTATTCTGGGAAACTAGTCCTCCTCCTCTTCCTAGGAGTGGTCTTGGAGCCTTTCTCAAAGGGCCTGAAAGGTTCTGTCTCACTGGTCATCAGCGTGAGCCACTATGAAGGCTTTGACCCAGGGATGGTGACAATGTGTCACCATAGGATCATCACCATAGGGTGGGCTTGAGGTTCTCCAGGTCCACATACTCAGCAGGAGGGTCCCAGTTGACTCTCAGAGGCCTATGACAACGTGTCATTTGTCATCGTGGCAATCAGAGAAGCAAGGGTAAGTCCTTGGTTGATCTCACCAAGCTGAGGGCAAGCAGGGACAGGGCGGATGGGTTCTCATGGATGGAAGCTGAGTTAAACTAAGTGTACCAGTCACAAGGACTAGGGAAACACGCCACAGGACCCATGGGCCTCACTTCAGTTACAAGGAGATGGGGTGGCTTCCCATCCAAAGTCCTAACAGTAGCCAGAGAACACAGGGGCCGTGAGCACACTGGAAGGATGCTGGTCATAACTAGACTGAGACCAGATGAGATGCCCTGGGGAACAGGGATTGGCCTGCAGGACAGGGAAGGGGGCAGGAGGGCCCTCACGCAGCCAGGATTGATCTAGAACAAGAACACAAACAAAGGGAAGAAACAGAAAGGGACAGCAGAGACGAGGACACACCGTGCCCGCATGGCCAGAACATGGCCAGGGACAATGTGAAGGAGCTCAGGACTTGTTCCGGTCAAGAGCTGGGGATGCGGCCTGGCTCATGGTTTTTCTCCACTATCAGAAACTGAAGAGGAGTGGGCTCTGAGGCTGGGGTCCCAGGTCCCTGTCCAAATGTGAGGGCCAAAAATAGGCCAGTGCTTTCCAGTTTCCTAATCCCCGGCTTCATGCCTTTCTCCCATGGCCCCATTTCAGAATCCTTCCCCAAGCATGCTAGAATGAACTGGGAGGTGGCTTCAGCCACACACCACCCGCAGAGATGGGGAGTTTCTATGGCAACCACCTTCCAGGGCCCTGCAGGAGCAAGCTGACTATGGAAAAGTCCATTCTACCAAGGGCAAAGCCATCATACTCTCTGGGATGCAGAGAGGCTCCCAAGTTTCTCAATTCGACCCAGAACCTCTCTTTCCCAAAAATGTTCCTGCCCTCTGGAGATACCTCAGTCACCTCAGAAGTGGACCTCAGCTCCCTCCACCTTCTCTTTTCACTTGTATGCTCAGGGGAGTCCTCCCCGAGGATGGAAGCTGAGGTGGGCCCCCTCAGGGCTTGACATCCGGAGTACTGTGCCTTCCTCTGGAGGGCAGGGCCTGTTGCCTGGATGCCTTGGGAACTTTGTGTCATGCAAGAGGTTAGGGGCTCAAGGAATATCTGTGCTGGCTGTGTAGGCATGTGGGGGCCACCCACCAAGAAGGGCCAAGGAGAAGGGAGACAGGTACCGTGGCATTCACACATGTAACCAGTGCTCACTCCATAGATGGGGACAATGAATGGTGGGGGAGGGGGCTTCAGGGAAAACACAGTGTGCTGTTGAAATATAGGGGCTCAGCATGACTAGCCCAAGGATATGGTAGCAATAAGAGCAATTCAAGCTGGGGTCAAGTCCACTCAGAGGAAGTGGATGTAACTGAACACATTCACCATTAAGTCCCAAATAAACATGGAAATTATTTATTTATTATTTTAAAGCAGACAGCTTTAAAATAAATAAATAAATAAAATCAATGCTGCCTGGGACGTGGCCACGCCAGACCCTAGTGAGTAGGAGAGCGTGGTCTACCAGGCACATGCAGTGCTGTTGTGGGTGGGAGCAGGCCCAGTACCATCAGGTACTACCAGTCCTACTTGGCACCAAGAGACAGCAAAGGCAAGATTCAGCTAACTTGGAGTAGCCTTCTGCCAGAGCCTTCTCTTCGGTTGCTAGCCCCATTGTTCCCTATAAGAAACCAGCATCTGAGAAGGCCAGCACCTTGGGTCATGTGGGTAGTGGACCTGGTGGGACATGGCCATGTGGTACTAAGCGGCCTCTTTGTCCCAGCTTAACTTTAACACTGGGGAGCCTAACTCAAATTTTTCTCCTTCCTAAGTAACATCCTTAGAGTCTGGCAGCTGTCCTGGAGGTGTCCACCCCTTCCCAAGTGAACCTACCCTTCCCAGAGGAACCCATGACCAGAGAGCCGTGGGTGCAGATAAGAGAGCCATGGAGGGAGTCACTGCTGGGAGAAGCCATTCCTGGCCCGGGTCACCTGCACCCATCTAAAATGGTCAGTGCGCTGGGATAGCTTCTCTAAGTCAGTATGAGAAGAATTCCAGGCACCTCCCAAAATTCAAGATAAAACTAAAGATACCAAGAAAGCACAGGGTAACATGCCTTGGGCTCCAAATATCAGCGCCTTTCAAACGAACACAGCCAAAACAAAATGTGACAACCAAGATGCTGGCAGGGATGCGGGCCCCATCTGGCCCTGGAAACCTGTCACTGCTGGTGACAGTCTCCGAGTGCTCCCCACCCCCAACCTACTCTCTGCTTTCTGAGACCCATGTGGCTCATGACTCAACCAGACTCAGCCAGACTCAGCCCTGGAGCAGCTGAGGGCTCTCCCCAAGGAACACTGCTCCATGCCAGAGCTCAGGGATCATCGCTAACAAACTGCCTTCTCTCCCACTCAGTACCCGGAGGGGCAGGCAGGTGGGGGTGGGGGGGAGGCTAGGAAAAACCTCTCCATGCAGACAGGGATTAGGGCTGAAAGATGCTAGCTGACACAAGGGACCAGAAGAGATTTACCTGTTGCCATGGGGTGGGGGTTCCAATGTTCCAACACCCGCTGAGATGCTGAGAAAGCCTCGGGACACACAATGCCTCCCTCTGACAACGCCCCTGTAAGTTAACAATGCTCCCTTTCTGCTAAACCAATGACCCCTGCTTATCAGAGGAGTCTGTGGAGCCAGGCTACCACACAGGAGGACCCAAGAGGCTGCTGCCCTGCTCCCCTACCCACTGGGTGGCTACTACTCTGGATCTAGCCAGCCCCAGTTACTGGGAATTGCAGAAGAAACCCTAATCCAGAACAAATCTCCTAGCCACCTGCTTTATGCTGCAAGAAGCTGACAGGAGAGGGTAAGACCATCATTGCTAGCTGGATGGTAGTGGCTCACGCCTTTAAGCCCAGCACTCAGGAGGCAGAGGTAGGTGGATCTCTGTGAGTTCGAGGCTAGCCTCAAACACAGGTCATATATCAAGTTCTAGGACAGCCAGAACTACATAAGAGAGACCCTCGTGTGTTTTGTTTTTTAAAAAAAGACCATCACTTTTTCATAAAGGACATCAGATGGCACCTGCATGGAAGGGAGGGGAGGGGCTAGGGACTACAACGATGACATGGGTAGACAGGACAAAATAGAGGCATCTGCCTTCCTTTCAGAGATGGCTATGAACCAAACCCATACTGACTTCCAATGAAAATTCAAAGTCGACTAAAAGTTATTAAAAGCATTTCTAGACCCATAGAGGTTGGGCCTCACAGTAGAAAGGAAATGGCAGCCAGAGACTAACCTGGACTGGGGACACCCTCTGTGCCCACTTGCAGTCATCTGCAGAGCCAGCCAGTCCCTTGTGACCCCAAGGAACCAAAGGCCAAGCAGAAACTCAACACACAGGGTTAAGATTCAAACCCAGCCTCCGGGTAAGGGCAGGTGTGAGAGCTGAAGCCAGAAAGGGCTCAGGTGACACTTCCTCTGCAGGCCTCAGACCTGAGGCTTCTCCTGGGTTGCTTGACAGAGTCTCATGCCACTGTAAGGAAATACCACTGTAAAGAAACGCCTTTTCCTCCTTATCAATTTAACTCACGGCCAGTGGTGGCGCACGCCTTTAATCCCAGCACTTGGGAGGCAGAGGCAGGCGGATTTCTGAGTTCGAGGTCAGCCTGGTCTACAGAGTGCGTTTCAGGAGAGCCAGGGCTACACAGAGAAACCCTGTCTCAGGGGTCGGGGGGGGGGGGGGGTATTTAACTCACGGGCTGTTGTAAGGGGTCTAAAACTCCCACGTACCCATACCAAACAATCAACTTGATTTCTGAGGCATTTGGTAACATTTTGTTATGCATCCTTGCAACTTTTAACCGCCCCTCCCCCTCCCAAAAAACGGGGGGGGGGGGGGGGGAGAGGAGAGCTTGCCTGCCACTTTCCGATCAGATCATGTGCTATAAGGAACACGTTCCTAAGACATTTTGTATCTTCTAAAGTGCTACCAGCAAAAGGTCAATACAATGTCATTTATTGAACCAATTCCCACCATTTAACATTTGGCCACTTCCAACTGTACAATTATAATAACACAGGAAAAGGAAATTACACCCATATGCCCTTGTGAGAGGGGAAAAGAGAGTGGAACGAGTTTAAGGCTGAGAAAGCACTTTCCACAAAGAACCGGGCTCAGGCAGGCACCTGGAACCTGGTCCCAGGGGAAAGGGGCGTCTCCCTCCAGGGCGGGCCAGAAAACAAGGTTCCCTGAGAATTCTTCCTAAAAGTTATAGGCTATTTCCTGCCTTCTTTATCCCACCTGAACTGAGGTGGCATCCTAAGGAGGATGCCCATCAAATTTGAGAGGATTCTCTGATACCCCCCCCCCCCAGTTGTCACAGTATGTATGCCACCATACTTAACACCACAGGCTTTCTCTCTCTTACCCAATGAAGGCAAGGCTCTGGGTGCAAGAGTCTCCCGCCCACCTGCCTCTGCCTTCACGCCTTGTTCTTTGCTCATGGTTGTGTCCAGGTGGCTTGTGTCCCCCCCCCCCCAACCTACCTTACCCATACCACATGTCTCCTCTTGTCACCAGAGGAAGAGGGTCTGGAAGAGGTTGGGCTGTTCCTCTCAATCAGACCATATGTATAGCTATGAATTCCAGCAATGCTGACTTCCTTCGGGGCTAAACTGCTCGAGTTTTAGAAACAGCTATCTTCATCGCCCAGAGAAAAATACAACACAGGATTCATATCCACTTCACAGACTAGAAAACTGAGGACTTAGAGGATGCACGTGAGGGGACACGGGGCCCAGCTGGGCTCAGACTGGTTTCATGTAGGGTCTGAGGGCCCACAGCTCTCTGGAGGTAGGACATGACAGGAAAGACAAACAGCTATTTGCCCACCAGGTCTATGTAGTGAGTTCTAGGTTAACCTGAGTACACTACTTCTCCACCATTCCTGCCCAGCCATCTCACAGTACCAAAGTCATCAAGATCCCCCAAGTGCCAGCACCACACCACCTATACATCTGCCTCTATGGCTTCAGCATGCAACTCCTCTAGTTCTCGCCTGCTTGCTGCACCCCACCTCTCTGAGGGACATTTAAATGCCCCCCTGCACTCTGGGAAGCCGGAAGCCGCTTGGCACTCCCTGAGCAGGAAGTGGCTCTGTGCCTACCCTGGATCACTGCCATGCTCACTCTCTGTGACCGTCACCCTCGGGTCAGGCCTATGAAGTGGTGGGAACCAGCCAGGCTTGGGAAGCAGGAAAACTAAAAACAAACCTGGAGGTAGTGGCTGCTAGCTGGCTGGCCTGGGAAGAGAGAGTTACTAACTTCCCAAAGCGGGACATCCTCACCTGTATGAGAGGCAACTGAGGCCCACTACACAGACTACGCTGTAGGTCAGATGAGACAGACAGGTACCCCAACTCCTACCTCCGGTCCCAATCTATGTAGGCATGCAGGGCCAGCAGTCCCAGTGTGTGGCCTGGGCTCCCCAGTATCATTTGCATTCGCTGTAAGGAAAGGGTAGATTCAAAGAAACTACTGGGCCAGGGCCAGGCTACAACTAGCCAACTGGGATGTGAGGGGCTCTAACCCTGCTCAATGACCTCTGTGAACAAATAAAGCCATGAAAGGAGCAGTCCTCTGCATGCATGGATGTCGTACTTTCTCACCACACTGGACAGGGTCCAGCCTCTTCCATAACTTCCCTGGGGCTCTGAGTCCTTGTGCTACAAAATCCCCCTTCAAGCATTTCCTCCTTCCAAAACCCTCCCATGATCCTCCCTGCCGGTTTGGAGGCATCCCTACTCTCAAGATGGGGTACCTTGTACACAGCAAGTGTTATTCTAAAATCCTAGGGGTTCAGCTTCTAGGACGTGAGCAACAGAACTCACCAGGCTGGCCGGGGTAACAACGGGCCTCACTTGAATGCTTCTATGCAGCTCAAAGAAAAAAAGCAGGAAGCCAGAAGAGGCCTGCTCAGAAACCTGGCCCTACTCAGAAGCCCATGGCCCAAAGGTATGTAAAACCATCCCCAGCAGCAGCCAGTGAGGCCCATCACCCTGCCCAAGCCAACCAGTGTCCACCATTCTTCACCTACAAGTTTCCTGCTCTGTAGAGACACCATGACAGGCATCCTGATGAGCCTGCCGAAAACGAGGTCCTGTGTGTCTGCCTCTAAGGCTAGAAGGGGAAAAATATCTAGACTACAGAAAAGAATCCTTGCGTATAAACTGGGAGGGGTCAGATGCTAGGAACCCCTCAAATACAGTGCACTTCTACTACAATCCTTGCCCCTGTCCTCTAACCTTAAGCTCCTGGGAGCAAGACTCTCATCTCATTGCATCTGTGTCCCCCACTGCACTGAATGCTACAGGTGCCTACCAAGTGATAACAACGATGTCACCCACCCCACACAGTCCTGAAGTACTTCGCTGAACCCTCATGGAGCTAATATCTGTCTCTCTCATGCGCTGGGCATGGTAGCACACACCTCTAATCCCAGCATTTGGGAGGTAGAGGCAGGCAAATCTCTGAGTTTGAGGCCAGCCTGGTCTACAGAGTCAGTTCTAGGACAGCCAGGGCCTCACAGAAAAACCCTGTCTCAAAAAAATTAGAATAAAATAAAAAAAAAATTTCTCTCTCTTTATAACACCCAATACAATAGTAGGGCTAGTTAGTCATTTCCCCAGTTAAGGATTTAACCTTCTAAGAATGCAAATACTTGTCCTGGATCTCACAGTAACAACCCAAGCTTCAAACACAGGCAACAAAAAACAGACACCCTTTTCTACTCTGCTACTCCCAGTCACTTTCTGTTCATCTGTGGCTAGTAACAAACACAGGCCCTCTTCCTCCCAGCCAAGCAATTCCAACCTAGATGCCCGGGTGACCTGATACTACAGGGACGCTCATTTTCAGGTCCCCTGTGTGCAGTCGTGCAGTCTCACCATTTTGTAAGAAGTTAATATAAAACACACACACACACACACACACACACACACACACACACACACACACACACTGGACAGGACAAGAGAGAGACAAGGCTAGGAACAGAAACAAGACGAGCTGGGCCCTGACAGCATGGAGGCAAAAATCCAAACTCAGACCGGTGCCTTCTCCATCTCCCACTGGGGCTCAGGAACAGAGGCAGGAGCTGGTGGTCACAGCAGGGTCTCCTTTCCCCTGGGAGGAACAGAACTTCAGTGCTCTCTCAGATTTGACTTCAAGTGCAAACTCTCATGCATTCCATGGCTAGCTTCCCACCGAAGCCTACATTTTGAGGGAAACCTTTCTGAAGCGTCTTGGCATCAGCTTAAATATTGACCTAGGATGACCGAGTGGGCCACAGGTGAATTAAGAACACAAAGGCGTGCGTGAAACAGGGGCTCAGTAGATCATACAATTGGGGTGCAAGGTTGCAAATCTACCCCAGTATGCACAAAAAGGGTCTGTGCTTACTCTTCTGACTACTCTAAAACTCCCAACACCCACACAGTCATTCCACTGACCACTTTCTCATTTAGGGGCAACTTTCAATAGGAAATCCATGTACATCTGGCACACAGGGAATGATATCTGGGTGCAAAATGCCCCCTCCCAGATGAACAAAGGGCACCAGAAGGATGTGCCCACACATGGACTGTGTGTGTGCCCACACCTGGGCAGCCTCAACTAAGCAGTAGGCGGTAAGTCCCATCTGGGGCTCAATGGAAATCTGCCATCTGTGACCAACGAACCACAGGGCTGAAGGGCTGATGAAGCGGGGTCCAAGCCACAGAAGTGTGCAGAAGAAGTTCCAGGGGGCACCCTAAGCCACAGCCTCTCTTGACCCCACAGCAGAGAGCTGGTGTCATGACTGAGCCCTGCAGGGAACTTGATCAAAGTTCTTGTTGCATTGCTTGCTAGTTCTTCTTCCTCTCTCAGTGGCCCCAACATGCACCTTGCTACTACCATCCTGGTTGCAGCTCTGCTCCTTAGGTATTTCTAGCCGCCAAGTCTGCTAACCCATACTCATGCCCACACCCAAGTATCCGTCAAATGAAAAGCCGCCTCTGTCAATCCCAGATCCTCAGCTACAGGCACTGTGGGGAGTAATCAGCCCCCACTTCCCTCTTCTGCTGCCTCTCTGGAAGTCAGAGCCAGAGGCTCCAGGGGAGCCTCAAAAGACCCAGAGAACACCAACTTGAAATGGCCACAGCAGACATGGCCAGGAAGTTGGCAAGGGCAAGAACAGAGCAACTTGTTCACCTGCTGGCAATGAATTTAAAGAAAAATGTAAAAAACGTTTGGTAGGACTCCATCTGAGTTTCCAGTCTGTCATAGTCCAACCCCTTCTGCACAGAAAGGGGAAGCTGAGGCCCAGCCAAAAGGAAGGGGGCAGTGACTAAGTAAGGTTGGTAATTACTGAGAAAGCCAGCATAAAAACTCAAAACCCTGGCCATCAAAGCTGAGTGCCTGCAGAAGGACTGACATCGGACAGACTCTGGGGCTGGAGTCATAGGGCCCTGCAAACACTGGACCCAGAGCCACCTGGGGTCATTCACAGTATTAAGTGACTGAGCCACCATCTGGGGGCTGTAGATCCTGGAGGAAAAGGGAAGGAGGAAGAGGAGGGGAGGAGCTGCCTAAGGCACGCCAGCTCTGCAGAGTGTGAAGAGGGGTGCGGCCTCTGTCCTCAGTCCAGCCAGGAGAGAGCCCCGCTAAGCATGAAGCCTCAGCAGTTGACTCTTGACACTGGCACCCAGAGTCCAACCCCAGATCCACCCACATTAGGCCAGGGCAGGAGCATTTAAAGACCCACCCTGGTGAGATCTACCTAACTTCAGAGCCCTAAATTCACAGCCCACACCTAGAACCTTTGCCTAAGCTGACCGTCCAGAGGCTCACAGTCCAAGTCCAACGGAAGCCCGCCAGGCATCATGGCCTCGCTAGTCATGCACAGACAGCATAGCATCTCTACCCAAAGGTAAACAGGGAGGGACCAGGTTCCTCTCTGGTCAAACCTCAAGGCTTTGCCAGTTAGTTTTTAATGCTCAGCCTCCATAGTCCCACTGAGTGCTGGACCAGGTGGCCAGCCAGGAAGCCACAGGGCCAAGTCAGTGAGGCCTTTTAATTCAGCTCCCTTGAGGCCCCCAGGGGACTCTGCTGAGGACAAGAGGGCCTGAGTTCCCCATGACTGTCCCACAAGGCTCTGCAACCAAAGGCTAGAACACAGGACACAGAAAAGCAGAGTAGACACCGTAACGCTCAAACCACGAAAGCACCAGGGTCTCTGCCTACATGTGGTCAGCGAACTGGGTCAGAGGACCAAAACTAAAGGTAGGACTTAGACCCTCTAGTTCAGATGTTTTTTGCTGTTTCAGAACTAACTTCAGAATCTAGTCTCCATCTTGGGCAAAAAAAAAAAAAAAAAAAAAAAGCCCACCTTGGGTAAGACCTGACAAAATACCCTTCCTCCTAAAAATGTTCTCACCCACTCAAAAACCTTCCGAGGCTCCCAGTGCCCTAAAATAGGACACGGTGCTCCTCCCAGCTCCCTGCCCTTACTCTCGCCTCACCACTTCCTAAAGCAGCTCACTCCTCTGGTCAGACCAGCCCACAGCCTGGGCACCTGGCCCCAGGCTCTCCACAGTGTATACAAAGAGCTCTCGGCCACCAGCCCTTCCACTGGAGAGGGTCCAAAGCACTTACACACCAATCCCTTCCTCCCCACGGTACTATGAGCTCAGCTTCTGGGACAATCATTAGCTTAGACCTGACCATTCTTGTGACCCGTGCTCAGGGTCTGAGGCATACATCAATCAGCCTGCAGGACATCAGCCCTTGCACAGGTTGGGGCTATTCCCGTTTCCTATTTTGTAGGGAAGGAACAGGCATAGAAAAATAACACTAACTCAGGGCCCAATGGTAGCACCAGGCTCTGCATGGGATGGGCCTGGTCGCAGCCTCTTCTCCCACATGTCACCCCGTGCGTTCTACATAAAAGGAAATTGTGAGCCATGTCCTTGTAACAAAGGTGATAAGGCCAGAATACAGGAAGTGGTAAGGGTGCAGAGCCCAGGTCACTTCTCAGGCTTTAGCAAGAGCTCTGGTGCCCCACCCGAGGCCTTCCACAGAGGGCTAGGTAAGAATAAGAAAATCCAAGCGCCAAATGTATCGCCAATAGAGTGCCCAACTGGAAAGGGAGAACACCTGGGTACCGGGATCTTCCCACCATCGCCATAAACTGTACCCCTGCCTCATGGCATCTTCCCTGCCTTCTGAGGTAAATGGAAAACACATCAATAAGTAAGAACATCAGTGGAGGGTCCGTCAGGTTCCAGCACTCTGGTGACATCACCTACCCAGGCTCTACTGCAACAGCACTCTTTGAAAGAACACTCATGAGGTGCATGTATACACACACACACACACACACACACACACACACACACACACACACACACACACAAACACTCTCTCCTGTGCTGGTGACCTCTCCCACTGCTGCTTCTAACAGTCCTTGAAGCTGAGGCCTGTGGGCAACTCAGTTCCCTCAGAGCGTCTTCCCCCCAATTTAAAGGCATCTAAGTCCAGGTAGATACGTGATCCAGGCTTGGCCAATGAGAATATCACATCGCATGGACTAGTGACTGACACATGTGTTGAACAGTGTCCCTCGGCAAGACAAGCTGAAGTGCTCACCCCCAGCAGCTGGGTATGTGACTGTATTTGGAAACAGGGACTTGCAAATATCATCAAGTTGAGGTCAGTCAGGCCATCAGAGTCATGCTAATCTAGGTCTCCTCAGGAAAACAAAGATGGAGGCTAGGGAGGCAGCTCGGTGGGAAAGCATTTGCCTCATGGGCACAAGCACCTGAGTCGGATTCCTCAGAACTCATGTGCTTATAATCCCAGCTCTGCGGAGGCAGGCAGGAGGCTCCCTAGCCAGCTACTTTTACCTCATTAACCAGCTACACAGGCCACTCGCAAAAGGAGGTGGCCAGCATTCCTAAGGAGAATACTCAAGGCTATATCCTCTGGCCTCAGCCTCCCCTCTGCCTCCTCCCCCCTCTCTCCGTCTCCCTCCCTGTCCATCTCCTGAAAAGCCATGACTATATAGGCCTACACACAAAAGATGGCCAAGGGAAGACAGGAAGGCAGAGACTATATAGTTCTCCGCTGCTCCAGGCCAGGACACCGTGGGACCGTATCTGTAGCTGGAGGAGGACTGACTTACTCCAGGAGGTTCTGGGCCTGTCATCACTGACTTCAGACTCCCAGCCGCGGGAGCTGACAATAAGCTTCAGTTCTTTTCAACCTCAGCTGAAAGTTACAGAACCTGCCAGATCAATCAGAGCCAACCTTACCCCAGCCAGCCCCGAGTCCCAAGCTGAGTCCTGGCTCAGGGAAGCTGATAAGCCGAGGGGATACAGTGCTGGCAGCCATCTTCTCATGACCTGGCAAGGGCTCACCCAAAGTAAGTTTCTCAGAGAGGCTGAAGAAACATTTCCAATGAGACGGTGTGCATCTTTAATGACCTGAATGAAACCCCTCTGCCCTGGCTCTAGATCTTCTCCACATCTTTTTAACGGATGCTCCCCTCGCCTTTCCAGCTATGCTCAAGATGTATGTGTGTGTGTGTGTGTGTGTGTGTGTGTGTGTGTGTGTGTGTGTGTGTCTGACGCTCAAGATGTATGTGTGTGTGTGTGTGTGTGTGTGTGTGTGTGTGTGTGTGTGTCTGACGCCCTCCAGGGCCTTCACATTTCTCATACATGGGCATAATTTTCCTCTAAAGCATGTCTAAAGGAGCCCGACACCCAGCGATCATCCATCCCCCGAAAGGACCTAAACTTTCCACACGAGCGCTAAGATCCTAAGTGCCAGGTTCTCTGTGGCCAGCAGCGTCACCCTGCCAAGTTCTGCTACAAACAGGATAACTAGTTCTTACCCTAATGATGCTTTTCAAGATGGGGGTTTCTCTGTGTAGCGCTGGCTGTCCTCTAACTCAGAGATCTGCCTGTCTCTGCCTCCTGAGTGCTGGGATTAAAGGTGTGTGCCATCACCATGGCTAGCTTGGAATTTTCTTGTAACAAAAAAATGGTTCCTCCACCAGGCAGTGGTGGCACACACCTATAATCCTAGCACTTGGGAGGCAGAGGCAGGCAGATTCTGAATTCAAGGCCAGCCTGGTCTATAGAGTGAGTTCCAGGACTATACAGAGAAACCCTGTCTCAGAAAACACACACACACACACACACACACACACACACACACACACCCCAAATAAAAACAGTTTCTCCAAGCTCAGATTGATAAGTAAAGAGGTGCTTGATTTTAAATGATGACCCAAAACAGCTTTTATCACAAAAACAAAGTTTTGGAGGTAGGTATCTCAGGTGCTTCAACAGCCTGGTGCCAGCAAAAACTGAGGATTTTTTTTCAAGTTTCCATTCTGCAATGTTTACCATGGTCGGCTTTGGTTCACATCACAGTAAACATGGCTGACTGCCACAACTCCCAACAGGGCACCTGGAAGAGAGAAGGGGATGCGTCCAAGGAGCTGTGTTTTGTTTTTGTTTTTTTTAATAAGACAGTAGATGGTCTTTATGCTACTATCTCATTGGTCAGAAGTAGGTGAAACACACCACTTGGTGCAAGGGAGACTGTCTGCATGAACAGCCGAAGCCAATCCAAAGCCGTCCAATGCAAAAAAGGGGCGGTGAAAGGTGAGGGTGAAGGCAGGCTCAGAAGCTAAGTCTACAGAGAAGAATAAGGGAATCGCCAGGCTTGGACATCCCAGCTGTGCAGGACACTGAGGAGGGTCATGAGCTCAAGGCCTGCCTGAGCTACAGTTATTGTGTACAGTTAATGAGAGCTTGCCTCAATTTTTTACAAAAGGATTTGAGGTGTAGCCCAGAGCATTTGCTTAGCATGTGCAAGGAAGGTCCTGGGTTCAATCATTCACACTGAAAAAGCAAGCAAGCAAGCAAGCACGCAAGCAAGCATGCAAGCAAGCAAGCACACAAGCACACAAGCACGCAAGCAAGCAAGCAAGCAAAAAAGAGTGAGAGTCGACTCGACCCTTGAAATCCTTAAAAAAAAAAAAAAAAATCACTCTGTAGCTTCTAAGTTGGCCCTAGGGTAAAGTAAACAAGTTCACAAGAATCCTTTCCCAATGCCTCGTGTGCCAGGTCCTCTGCTAGGTACTGAGGTGAGTGCCAGGAACCCACAAAACTTGCAGAGAGTGCTGGCAAGGCCAACACAGGAAGCACATGGTGGCCAGGGAGCAGGAGGGCTGGTACGTTCTGTGCCTGGGTCTAGAGAAGAAGGTGGTGGTATACTGAGATGGGTTCGGTGCACACGCAAATAGAGACAGCATGTTTCTAGAGTGGCTGGGCTCAGGCACCTCCGAGCTCAGGTACCCTCAATATGAGGCTTGCAGGGAGCGGTGGCTAAACCCCCTTCCTAGAAGGCAGCTCCCAGCTGCCTCACCCAGTCCTCAAAAGTCTTTGTGAGGAATGCTTCCCTGGACAAAGCAAAAGCCAGGGGCAGCAGGCTGAGGAAATATGCTCCCTGCCTTAAATAGAAGCGAGCCAGGGCTGGTGGAGAGCTTGCAGGAGGATGGGCCGTGGGCTAGAGCGCTTTAAAGAAAGCTCGGGGGTTTACTGTCTTACCACCTATGCCAACCTGTAATGCAGAGGCAGGGCTTGAGGCGGCACATCTTCCAAAAGATCTGAGGTAGCTCTACTCTCTACCACATCCCTGTGAGGGGGGTAGGGAGGGGTGCTGGGTGGCAGCTCTTCCTCTCCTGCAGGCACAGTAAAGTACCTACCACTGTCTCGTAGGCAGTGCCTACGAGAGGCCACACACTAGCAATTAATTAAGGGATACACCATACATTCCAAAGGATTCTCCAAGAGCCCCAAGGCGAGCAACTCTCTCATACAGGAGAGGCTCAGAGACTGAGCCAGCACTGAAGGGTGACAAGGCACAGTGCTGCCGGGACTCTGAATGCATTCAAGCACAGTCCGAGGACCTGCCTGGGCTCCTGTAGGTTCCTTAGTTCCTTCACGCAGTCAGAAAGGTGGCAGGTCATGGTACGGTGGCCAAATGAAGAATGCTGAGAGACAGTAAGCAAAAAAGGCATGAGAGGAAGCCCCCTCCGGAGGACCTGTGTGGGAGAAGTCAAGACGCTTTGATCAAAGAGCCCAGAAGGTGCTGAAGGAGACTCCAACGTCACCCAAGGCATTTTGGTCTCCTCATCAAAGTGGAAGTGCTGTGCCTGGTGTTAGACGGCGAGGCAGTCTGTGTTATCTCTCTGCCAGGGGGAAATGAGCAGTGAGCCAGTTACACCGATGACATCACCCCCTGGGGTATGACACCAGGTAGGTTCCCAGCAGTCTGCACACACAGGGACCGAAGACTTTCATCCCAGGACCTGACCTCCACACCAGTGGGCCCCATGCTTTCTGACTGCAAGTTTTTCTTGACAGAGAACCCAGCATGGAGACTGCAGAGCACAGACAGATCAAAAGCTGTCTGTTTTAAGAAAAGGGGTCAGGACACCCCAAGAATGGGTGCCTCCTCCAGGACCCACAGTGTGCTCGATAAGAGTCAAGGCTGAAAAACCACCATACTATCCCTTATTAATCCCCTAATCAATGAATTTAGAGAGCACTTGAGCCCACAGACTCCACAGCTTGTTGGCCAGCTGCAAAGCCAAGCAGCTCCCCGGTCCCTGCCACCACCCACACAGGGACACACTTCCATGTCCCTCTGTACAGAGAAGTGTCGAGAGTCACCACCACCCACTTCAAGAATTGTGTCACAAGAAATCCTACCACATCCCTACCACATCCCAGGCGGGAGAGCACCAGCCCCCTCACCCTTCTGTAGCCAGAACAAACGTGGGAGGAGCCTGCATCCTGGCAGGAGGATGCCACCAAAGAGGCAGCTGAGGGAGCAACAGAGTGCTGGGTGCCAGTCCCAGTTCTGCCCTTCACCGGCTCTGTAATCAAGCGAATCTTTCTGAACTTGGGTGTCCACAGCCAAAAGACAGGACAACCCACTGTCCTGAGGCCTTGTAGGACTGGTTTTGGGTTTATAGGAGGGATCTTTTTTTCAAGTGCTTTATAAAGCACTCCCAAATGTTAGCTATATTTACATTGATTTTTATTGCTGGATTCCCAGGAGCCGACTCGGCTTCTATTCAAGGCCTTTTGTGACTGATGCCAGGCACCCTCACAGGCTGGGCAGAGGGACAGGCTGCTGACCCCATGGCACTGTCAGACCCTGGACACTGAAAGGCCCAGGTCTCGTGAATTCCTGGCTCCCACCCCTACTCGGGGTGGGGGGGCAGTATCCAGATTAGATGTTCTATCTGTCCAGGTGGGGGTGACAGGGGTCCCTAGTAAGCACAGAGATGGCCTGAGAGAGACTCAGTGGGCTGGGGTACATCCCAAGTCTGACCCGACCTCCTGACTCAGTCTGCCCTGCCACAACCCTCCCCCGCAAACCAAGTCTCCCAGGACTGGTGACACAGGCAACGCCTGCTGACTTGGTCCCCTACTAAAAGCAATGCAAGCTGGGAAAGAGTCAGCTTCTAGACAGCAGGCCTGGGAACTTGGGAGGCAATGTGGAGGGAAACAACCAGAATGTGAGCCCATCTATCCCCATTGCTGTTCAAAACTGTCCTGAGGCAGGCAGGGCTGCTCAGACATGCAGCGGCATCCTTACCCGGGAGCAGAAAGAGACCCACACACACTCTGAGACCTCACTCTCCTGTGCGGGTGCAGAGACTCTGAGGGGAGCCCGGGGGCGTGCGGGGCTACCAATGTGAAATGTGTGCTCGGACCTTAAGAACCACACCCAGCTGAGAACCACGGCTGTAGCCTGTGCCTTCCCTTTGGCTGCACAGCAGTCAGAACCTACTGGTAACTTTAGGGTACAACAACATTGGGGTGCATTCCACAGAGCGGCACTCTACTAGTGCCCCCCGCCCCATGCTTCTTTAAATGTTCTTGGAGAGAAGCAGGCATGGAGGATTCTCAGGGCCGAGGAAGTGCTCTGTGGGACACTAAGATGGCTGGTGTGTGCAGCTACAGCTTGCCCATGCCCCACAGGCACAGCACCACCAGGAGTGCACACTGATGGCAGCCGAGGGATCCGAATGGCAATGATGTAGCCAAGAAGGTTCACCGACTGCAACTGCATTACTCCGGGAAGATTCTGGTAACCAGGGATGTACTCGGCAGGGGGATATAGCAATTGCATGATGTACTCTCTAATGCTGCTGTTTTGTTTTAAACCCCCCAGGTCAAAGATTGCAGATATAGAGTCCATAAAGACTCTATCAATCATGCATGAAGTCCTGCGTTCGGTCCCCAACACTACATAAAATACGTCTAGTGGTACACATCTATAAGCCCCAAGCTTGGGGGCTTCACTGTGCCCTACGTTACACCAGCCAGGTCCCTACGGAGCCTGAATTCCTCACTGGTGAACTGATAGCACACTTGTTGGCCCTAAACCACCCTGCAGCAGCAAGGGCCTAAAGGGACAGACAGAGCTGATGGGGGGTGGGGGGGGCAGAAATTCAAGGTCATCCTTGGCTAACAAGTAAATTGAAGGGTAGCCTGGGCTACAAAATATCTTGTCTTAAAAAAGAAAAATGAAGCTAAGTAAAAGCAATCTCCCAGGTAGTTGTAATCCTGATTGTGTGTGGACAGGACAATCAGGCTTCAGAGACAACTGGTGTAAAAACAAACAAACAAACACCCATCATGACCTCTGAGCTTGGCTAGGACTCAGCCGGGCCCAGGATAACGCAGGACACACAGCTTATGTACTCAGAGTGCCAGAGGAATGCAAGGCAACATTTGCTGCATGGAACGAAGCATCTAACTGCCGGCCTCAGCTCCTGCCCAAAACCACGCTGGGCTGGAGGCCGGACTGACATCACAAGAGGGGGACTTGTATTACCCACCAGGAAACAGAGCCAAAGTGGCAAAAGTCACTGGAACACACGGATCCCTTCATCCTGTAAAGACTGTCCATTTGCTCCAGAGCAGGCACCAGGCTGGAACACAGGCTGTGCCCCCTGACTGTCTGCTTAGAGCAAGAAGGATGCCTGGAGGCTGAGTCTGGAAGCAGGGAGAGGCCTTCCCAGCAAGCAGCCTCAGGAAGGAGGCGCCCATATTCTGATGGCGCCAGCCATGTGAGAACCACCAGTACAAACAAGACCGTTCGAGAATGGTCGTTTCAGATAACCCACCAGTTCAAACAGAAGACAGCACGCTCTGTCTCCAAGGACGGCCATGCCTTGACTCTATAAGCCTTTTACTGGAGTATGCACACGTGATAAGAACAGAACTCTGTTCAATTCCCAGCATCACAAGGAAACGAAGCGGTGCCTTTAAAAGAGAGAGGGAAAGTGAGAGCGTGTATGTAAGTGGACACCCAGGACCAAGACGGAGACACAAACATTTGCAGGCCCCTTGTGTTCCCACACAGCACCCTCTCCCCACGGTGCTCCGCCTCTGGCCTGCCTCTCACCTCCAGAGCACAGATCCACATGCCCTCGACCTTCCCCTACACGGAAGGTAGGCTTTGTACACTCGCTAACTTAGCATCTCTACTAGATTCAACTGCAAGACTCAGCTATGGCAGCAGACGGTTCACCCTCATGGATGTGTCCACTGCACTCTTCTGATTGGCATAAGCAAGTCTTTCCCCTGGAGGCAGACTCACAGGGTCAGATTGATCAAGCCACTCTTCCAAACCCCAATCAGCCCCTTACCCCGCTGGGCTCCCCTCCATCCCCAGCCCATACATCACGTGCATTCATTACCATTTCAGTCTCTTGCTCTGTAATCATGTGTGCTCCAGAAAGGTCCTTTGCTGCATTCCCTGGGCGGATGTAGCTTGGCCCGGGACAGATGCACCAGAAGCTCTGCCTAGCCAGAGGAACTCCTGCCCTCACATGTGCACACAAGAACACAAGCAGAGGGCTTAACTTACAGGACCCCTCAGGTTCCTCCTCCTCCAAGAGTCCTTCTCAGAGACATCCTGTCAGGCCCCAGCTGCCAGGGAGGCCTCTGTTGAAGCTGAGGGGCCCCTAGCCACTCTTGCAGCCCCCCTGGGACATGGAGAAAGATCACAGTGGCTCTTGGGACAAGACGTGACTCAGGTTTCCTGACCACCAGATGGTGGCTGAGCATCCAGAAAACTGGTATAGCACCCACTTAGGGGAGGTACAGTGAGGAAGGTGGGGACAGAGACGGAGTCAAGGAGACTCTGCTCGGTGAGGTACTCAGGCCTCGGGGGCTCGGGTGAACTGTGCCCGACCTGGTCTGAGGGTTCCACAGCAGTGGCGTCTCTTCGGCTGCCCATTCCAAGCGCCTACAGAGAGGAAGCAGGGTGGGCCGTGCGAGCCCATTCACTGGGACTGGACTGGGTGTGGAAAGGCTGAAGCAAAACCCATTCCTGACAGAGAAGACTGAAGAAAGACTAAAGAATACGGATGGTAACAACAGGACAAAGAGTCACTAGACAAGGCCTCGGGTCATCCGTGGCTGTGTGGCAGTGTGGGCTTCACCGTGACCATACTGAGAAGGTCCCTAGGTTACCCCAGCCAGGTCCCCACAGAGCCTGAATGCCTCACTGGTGAACTGACAGCACACTTGGTCCTAAACGACACTGCAGCAGCAAGGGCCTGGGGGTAGCAGACCGAGCTGACAGGCAAAGTGCCCACCAAGGGAAGGGGAAACAGACAAGAGGGACAGAATTAGAATATTATCCGCCATCTTAAATAGTTCTCTCACTCCAGCCAAGGCTGGCTACAGCGACATTTTCCACCCAGAGCACAGTCCGGAACCTCTACACCATATGAGAGCAAGGCCTCTGCTTCGGAGCCTCAGACCCCAGCATCGCTGTGGCAACGGCTCACAAACACGGGGAGCCCAGGCTTCAGTACTACAAACAACCCTGACAGATTCAATAAATATAAATGTACTACAGCAATTTGTGGGGGAATTTATGAGAAATTAAAATTTCAACTTCGACAATAAACAACCCATTTCAGAATTTGCCCCACTTAAAGTTAAATAAACTGCGTGCAAGCATTTTTGGAGCATGAGGATGTGAGGCTAAAAGTGGGCCTGAGAGTAAATGCCTCGTGGTTCTCCACACCAAGAGCACTCTACAGTGAACATGTATGTGCCTGCTCCTCCTCTGCAGTTTCATGTCTGGTCCTTCCAAAGCCACCTGGGCCACAGAGAGTACAAGGACAAGGAACCCAAGTGTGCATGAACTCAGTCAACCGGTGAAACACAGTGAATGGCCCAGGGTCTCAACACCCATCAAAGTCAGAAGCAAGATGCACATCAGCCCGATTCCAAAGCCCCCATGTGCACACACACACACACACACACACACACACACACACACACACATATATATAAAACCTCATGTATACTTGCTGTGCACAAAAAATATCCCACGTAAGTGAGGCTGTATGTGAGGGGCTGGCTGAATTCTCTGGAAATCTGTCCTATTAAGACCGTCCACAGGGACAGCCTCGCACACATCAAGGACTTCTTGCACATTCTCCACCCACAGGCGGAGCGCTCACATCCCAGGTTTCTGCAGTATGAACACAGACAGCATCAGGATGAAAGGCTGAGAGGAGACAGGGACGGATGGTTCCGTGGGGAGATCTCCCACTCCTGCTTCCTGAAGAGTCAGGGACTCTGGAAAGGCACATCAAAGATGGGACCCAAGACAGACCGCACAATCCTCTACAGAGAGGAAACCAAAGGGCAGCCCACACTGCCAAAGGCACAGGAGAGGCGGTGGGGAAGGCAGGGAGTCAACGGCCTTGGTCTGATGCTTTGTCTTGTGGTAGGTGCCATGTGCCTAACAGCTGTGCATCATTCTCATCCAGGTGTGGTGCGGAAGGACCTCGATGGAGAAAGGGGTCATGACCTGAGGCTCAACAGACTGACGGTTCATCTCTTAAGGGACCACCTGATTGTAGGTGGGACCTGCTGAGCAACAGAGACATAGACTAGGCAGGGACTGCCCTTCCTCCCAGCTTTGTAATGCAATTCTACAGCCATCCATGACCCAAAGCCTCAGGTGAAGAGTAAGTCAGAGGCTTGGTCATCTCAGAGTCCTCATAGGACAGCAAGGGCCTAGCAAGGAGTCCTGGGAGGAACCCAGGGACAGGAGGACTGTAAGGGGCCAAGTATTCCTCACCGGTCCACGCTGCAGCGGTCCACGCCTCAGTGGTCCATATTCCTGCCTTAGCTTTCAACCTGGCAACCCCAGTGGTCAGTCAGAGGGACCTTCACTGTGAGTGACACCACAGGGAGGGAGAAAGCAAGTGTCACAAACATCCCTGTAGCCCATGTGACAACAATGTACAGTGTTCACTCGATACAACCGCCCCCCCCTGCCCAGGCCATTTATTTCCCCCTAGGAAATACGTGCTACTCTGACAAGCTACAAACCAATAAATATACATATTTATGTAGAACACAGTAATCATCACAGCCCTGCCCCTACAACATGAGAGCCAGCCGCTCACAGCAATACTATTCACAACAGCAACAAAGGAGGACCAGGGGCGGCACCCACTCACTCACCGCAGCTAGGAGCACTGCGGGAGCAAATTGCATGACTGGCGCGCCTTAAGTTGTTTTAAAGTACAGCAATGAACAGCCTATCTCTGTTTATCATAGCAGTGAAAGGACCACTGGCATGGCCTGAGAGTGAAAGGACCACTGGCATGGCCTGAGTGTGAAAGGACCACTGGCATGGCCTGAGTGTGAAAGGACCACTGGCATGGCCTGAGTGTGAAAGGACCACTGGCATGGCCTGAGTGTGAAGGACCACTGGCATGGCCTGAGTGTGAAAGGACCACTGGCATGGCCTGAGAGTGAAAGGACCACTGGCATGGCCTGAGTGTGAAAGGACCACTGGCATGGCCTGAGAGTGAAAGGACCACTGGCATGGCCTGAGAGTGAAAGGACCAATGGCATGGCCTGAGTGTGAAGGACCACTGGCATGGCCTGAGAGTGAAAGGATCACTGGCATGCCCTGAGAGTGAAAGGACCACTGGCATGGCCTGAGTGTGAAAGGACCACTGGCATGGCCTGAGAGTGAAAGGACCACTGGCATGGCCTGAGTGTGAAAGGACCACTGGCATGGCCTGAGAGTGAAAGGACCACTGGCATGGCCTGAGAGTGAAAGGACCACTGGCATGGCCTGAGAGTGAAAGGACCACTGGCATGGCCTGAGAGTGAAAGGACCACTGGCATGGCCTGAGAGTGAAAGGACCACTGGCATGGCCTGAGAGTGAAAGGACCACTGGCATGGCCTGAGTGTGAAAGGACCACTGGCATGGCCTGAGAGTGAAAGGACCACTGGCATGGCCTGAGTGTGAAAGGACCACTGGCATGGCCCTGAGTGTGAAAGGACCACTGGCATGGCCCTGAGTGTGAAAGGACCACTGGCATGGCCTGAGAGTGAAAGGACCACTGGCATGGTCCTGAGTGTGAAAGGACCACTGGCATGGCCTGAGTGTGAAAGGACCACTGGCATGGCCTGAGAGTGAAAGGACCACTGGCATGGCCTGAGAGTGAAAGGACCACTGGCATGGCCTGAGTGTGAAAGGACCACTGGCATGGCCTGAGTGTGAAAGGACCACTGGCATGGCCTGAGTGTGAAAGGACCACTGGCATGGCCTGAGTGTGAAGGACCACTGGCATGGCCTGAGTGTGAAAGGACCACTGGCATGGCCTGAGTGTGAAGGACCACTGGCATGGCCTGAGTGTGAAGGACCACTAGCATGGCCTGAGATTGAAAGGACCACTGGCATGGCCTGAGAGTGAAAGGACCACTGGCATGGCCTGAGAGTGAAAGGACCACTGGCATGGCCTGAGAGTGAAAGGACCACTGGCATGGCCTGAGAGTGAAAGGACCACTGGCATGGCCTGAGTGTGAAAGGACCACTGGCATGGCCTGAATGTGAAAGGACCACTGGCATGGCCTGAGAGTGAAAGGACCACTGGCATGGCCTGAGAGTGAAAGGACCACTGGCATGGACTGAGAGTGAAAGGACCACTGGCATGGCCTGAGTGTGAAAGGACCACTGGCATGGCCTGAGAGTGAAAGGACCACTGACATGGCCTGAGTGTGAAAGGACCACTGGCATGGCCTGAGTGTGAAAGGACCACTGGCATGGCCTGAGAGTGAAAGGACCACTGGCATGGCCTGAGTGTGAAAGGACCACTGGCATGGCCTGAGTGTGAAGGAATAAATGTATTTTGCCCCTACAGGTTACACAGGACACTCTGGTACTTCTAGAAGGCCATTTAAAGATGCCCTCGAGAAGGTCAGAAAATCACAAGGACGGAGAGACAGCTCCAGAAGGGCCCTGGTCCTAGAGCAGCTTTGTGCTGTCCTGGAAGTAAAGGAGGTCGGTTCAGCTGGAGGGGCCCCTTAGCTTGCAATCAAGGCTGGGTCCTGGCCAGTGGACCTGAGACACTGCCTTCTCCCTAGAATATGGAAGGGACGGGGTCTCCATCCCCACTGACAAGAGAAGGCACTGAGGTCACAGGTAACAAAGCAGCATACTGTCCTGAGTGACAGGCCCAGAATCCCGGGCAAGTACCCAACACCTCGGATGTTGCTCTTCCAGGCCCTGATGCCCAAGGCTGAGAGGCAGCCCTGGTCACTAGCCTACCAAGCTCAGTCACTATATGCCCCAACATGCTCTGTCGTGCCAGGCTCTGACTCCACCCTACTCCCGGGCCCTCAGCTCAGTCCCAGAGGCATCTTTGACCAACCTGGCTCCTACTGACCTTGTCAAAACACTGAGAGAGATGGGAGAAGACAGCAAACCATAGACCTCCTCCCCACCAGGACACCACACCCCTCTTCCACCTGAGATCTGACAAGTACAAATCAAGGCCATGTTCCCTATTAGCCAAGGGTGGGCTTCATAAGACCAGAGTCACCTTAGTAGAAGATGAGGTTCTACAAAGTCCTTGCCCAGCACAGCCCTGCTGGCCTCCCGAGCACCTCCTGGCACTGGGACTGAGCAACATAAGGTGCTCCCATCTGTCCTCATATCATCTCAAGTTTCAGCCTTGCCACTATCTGGTCAATGGGCCCCAAAAAGGTTGTACTCGCTTGCACAGAACTATACAGCTATAAAAGGGTATAGCTGGAACTAGGGCCGAATCCTAGCCAGTAGCACTCAGAATCCAGGCCTCAGGAACCCAACCAAATGCAGTTCTACTGATAACTTACTGGGCAGTACAAGACAAAGCTGGCTCCACATGGGATGCCTGGGTCTTGCCTGAAAGCTGGCAATAGCAAGGGAAAGCACAAAGAGCCTATGTGTACTGCTGCAGGGCTGACGATGGAGGCCTAGCCCAATGACAAAGGCATTCTGGTAGCCCTACACAGGTGTGCCCTAGCTCCCAGACTCCAGCGTGGTCTCCTTCCAGATGTCCCTCCACACCCCTGGACAAAATTCCTAGCTCAGGCCCTGCACCTCATTTCCACTGGATCAGCAGAGCTTCTAGAGTGTGACTAAGCCCCACAACACCAAGTTTCTGGGACACAGCTGCTGGCTGGGCCCCAGCAAGCCGGCATCGCCTTATAGGGCATGCTCTATGGCTGTTCTACAAAACTCAAGACGAGTAAGATGCAGACAGTGATTCTGGAGAGCAGGCTGGGGGCAGGAGCTCAAGTCCCCAGAGCGTCTGGGTCCAGAAAGGCTGTCCCTGCCTGCTGCCCGTACACAGCATCCGGGATGTGTGGGGAAGGAAGGTTCCCAAGGGAGTCTCGAGTCAGAGGCTGGACAAAATGGGGAGAGAAAAGCAGCACAGCCAAGCTGTAGCTCCAGGTCTGCAACTCTTTGGGTTAAAGCAGCTAGCTTGTGCCTGGGGTTCCCGGGAACCACCCCAGACAACCATAAACGGCAAGCTAGGTTTGGAGAGAATGAGGCTTATGAAGCTAGGGCCAGTGTCAACATCTCTACGCCCCATCACTGCTGGAACCCCGAGAGAAAGAGAGAGAACATTGACTGGATTGGCCTTTGTCCATTAACGTACCCCAGAGCAAAAGCCATTCCAGTCTCAAAGGGTGCTGGAGACCACACAGCATCCACCCAGATATAGGAGGAAGGGGGCGGCTGCTAAAGAGGAGTGAAGGAGCCAGAAGCCAGGACCACTATGGCGAAATCACCCCTATCATCCCTACCCTGAGACAGCAGACAGGTGTATGCACAGCTGGCAGGAGTGTCCGGTTCCTTCCTTGTGGGGAATTATCATACAGAGAGACCACTGTGTCATGACTCAGCTCCCTTTACATTCGCATTTTCCGCAGGTCAGTAAGGACAAATGTATCAGCACTTGTACACAGTAAAGGCGCCCGATGTAGGCAGCCCTGGGCTCCAGAGGGCCGCACCACTGTTTCTGAGACATTCCACATAACAAGCTCCACACTCACTTTACCTACATCATCTCAATACTTAGAAACCCGTGAGGCTGAGTCAATCAATATTCCCATTCTACGGATGAGGAGATAGAGACTCGGGGAGGTAAAGTTGTCAGGCTTTTAAGTGAGAGCCCCAGTGAGCTTCATCTTCACGAGGCTCACCAACTAAAACCCACACCCATTCCCCACCTCCCCATCCTTTCTCAGTAACAGAACCCGGGGTCATTCGAGGTGACAACGTGTTCAATGAAAACATCACACTCCTTGCCTGCTGACACCAGATGTGGCTCAGTTCTGACCCAGGCATGGTCAAAAGCAGAATTATAAGGGACTTCTAGGAAGGCCACCACGGGAGAGCAGACTCCCTTGTGCCATGTGGGGGTCTGTTCCCACACTGCTTCCACGGCTCACAGAGAGAACAAATGTAGCCGCTGCCCCGACAACCCGGAGCCACGAGGCCAGCAGAGAGGGTAGAATGTGACAGACAGGGGGGCAGCCCTCTGGAGCCCCATGTTGCCCACATCCGGCATCTTTAATGTGCAAGACAAACACACCACGCTTTCTTTGGACCACCACTGGCATTTCAAGTCCCCTGCTGACAGATGAGTTCAAATCCCACCAGTTCCCCCTAGGAAATCTTCAGGGGTGCGGGCTTTGGAGAACTGAAATTGGCCAGAACAGAGCAGGAGAGTGAGGCTGGGACCAGGAAGAGAGTTGCACAAGGGAACCACAGTGGCTCAGGCATGCTTCTAGCGTAAGTGATCTCACACTCAGCAAAAGCTTCCTCTCTGTGACACTGCTGGGGTCCTTCAGCGCACTGAAGACTCCATTTTTTTGTTTGTTTAGGTTGTTGTGTTTCATTCTGCTTTTTTGTTCCTCCTGTGCAATCCGGGCTGGCCTGGAATGTGCAATCCTCCTGCTTCCACCACCTGACTCCTGGGATTACAGGCATGTGCCAGGACACCCAGCCGGTCCTCGGTTTTTGCTCTCCCTCCTGGGGACTTTTACCTTGGTAACTAATCTCATTTTCCCACGCGCACTGGCTGCCAGGAGGCTCAGAACTGCCCTGATGTGCTCCCACAGCAGAGGTCAGCTGTCCCTGCCCACCTAGCACCGCTGTAGTTACCAGGGTTTGCTGGGGAGAAGTGGGTGAACAGTAAAATAGGCAGAATGCTGGAAACCCAGTCATTCTAGACCACAAAAGCTCACACACCCTCTTCTCAAAACAGTTAAATGCCAATTCACCTCACAAGTTAGAACTTCAGAACAAAGAAAACGGGGACTAGAGAGTTCAGTGGTTAGGAGCACTGGCTACTCTTGCAGGGGACCTGGGTTCTGTTCCCAGCATCCATACAGTGGTTCACAACTATCTGTAACTCCAGGTCCAGGGGACTCTACCCCCTCTGGCCTCCATGGGTACTGCACACACATGGTTCACATACATACATGCAAACACACACACACACTTTAAAAAAAATTAAAGAAATAAGATTACTCCCAGTTCATGAATGCAGCTATCTCTCTGTGCCCGGCAAGTTCTGCATCCAAGATTCAACCAACTTCAAATCAAAAACATTTGAAAGAAATAGTTACATGCATGCTTACCACATTCAGAGTATATGTGTTCTTATTCCTTATTTCCTACAGTGTTTATACTGTACTGGGTATGATAAGTAGTGAGAGATGGCCAACATGTATTGGCTATATGCAAACACTATATGCTCTTTATAAGGGACTTAAGCATCCATGGATTCTGGCACCTACAGGCATTTCTGGAATCAGTCTCCCAAGAGATGAACCTTTTAAAAATGATGCTGGATCTACACGTAACTAGGAAAACAACAGCCAGCTTTCCCACAACTCCAGGCTACACACCCACGAAGTATAGACCACAAATCTCCCATGGCACACAGGCACATGACCACCATCTCCACAACTCCAAGGCACTTTCCCCATGGTCAATATGGTAAAGCTGAATGTCTTAATTTTAAAATCACTGAAAGGCATAAAAGAGGCATTACAGAACCAGAGAGGGGGGAGGGGGGGAAGTAAGTTAGTAAAAGTGCAGGCAAAGGAGAAGGAATGGTAGCTGCTCCGAGGAAACGAGACAATAGGGAATGTCTCTAGTTCACATATCTCCGTACCATCTCTGCTGACTTCCAAAGATTTCCTTGCAAGATGCTTCTATATGCTTGAATGTACAGTAGGCAGCCAAAGCCCCCCAGAAGAACAAGATGCAACCCGTGTCCCTAGAGAATGTAGGGGCAGGGAAAGCCCCCAGCTGATGACACCCTGAGATGAGATCTCAGCTGCTAGGAGGCGGGGACTCAGTGTAGGTTCCTGCAAAGGGAAAACATGCAGAGGCCTTAAGGAGCTTTAGAGACGGCGAGACTGGTTTTGAGGGAACAATTCAAATCCACCAGATGAGAGGAAGAGAGGTGGGATGTGGCCGGCTGCAGGAGCAAAATGTCTGGGGGACAGGGCATGTCTCCAGGACACTCAGGGACACTGGGGCTCTGCTCAGTGTGCTTTAAAGGCACACTTGGTTGAGGTTGGAACTGGGACCCTGCAGCAAAAAAACAACTACAAGGGTTCCATTGATCCCTTTCAGCAATGGGATCACACACACCCTGTCACAGTGGCCAACAGTGTCAACATGGGGTTTGCAAGAGAAAGAGCGCCTAAGTGGTCATACAGTGGAAGGGACCAGTGCAGGAAAGGGACCACAATACCTCTGGGAAAAGGAACCTCGGGAAAGCCCTGGCTTTCAAAAATACAAAGCTAGGGGTAGAGTACAAAGATCAGGAGACAGCTGGAGGACACTGTACTAAGCCAGCCAGCCCACACTAGTGCAGAAAAAGCTGAACTACCAAACGCAAAGCCAAGTGCAGAGGTATACACCTGTAATGTCCACTTAGGAGCAAGGCTAGCCTCAGTCACTTAAGACCCCGCTTTACACACACATGCATGAGTGTATGAACTGGCTCTCTCTGGCTCTGGCTCCCTACCTGCCCAAGTAAATGGAGTATAATAAATTAATTAACTAAGGAACCAGTGAGATGGCTCAGTGGTAGAGGTGCTTACGCCCCAACCTGACGAACCCACAATGACGTAAGAGTGAATCAAGCCCTGAGAGCTGGGCTGTGACCTCTCCAACCACTCCCTGGCACACTCACAGTTCGTTCACACACCAACCACTCCCTGGCACACTCACAGTTCGTTCACACACATACATACACAAACACACATAATGCACTGAAAGTAAAAATTTTAAATGATAATGAAGCAAAGTTCATTCAGGCTGTGCGTCACAGAAAGTCTGAGACCAGCCTATACTACAGAATATAATTCTGTATCGATATATATTTATAATTATCATTACTATTGTCTTAAAAAAGAGGTGGACCGTAAAGACAACACACTAGGTCTGAATGCCAGCCCCATGGCCTTCTTGCTGTGGGATTCTCTGTGCTCACCTGTAAAATGGGGGTGATGATGATGAAAGCATTATCTACTCAAGGGAAGGATTTATGAGTCCCTTGTCAAACCACTGTAGGAGCGAGGCTGTTTGCACACTTGCTGCGGTCACTCCTCTCCATACTAGGAGTTGCTCCTAAAGAGGTATCAAGCAAACAAGTGTTCGGGACCCAGCAGCTCCACCAAGTCTCTGACTGCAACCCCAGAGGCCAGCACTGGGCATCATCCTAGAAATCAGATACAGCCCCACCCCTTCCTGAATTGACTGCACAGGGGTGAAGAACAATTCCTAGTCCCTACCGTTCAGAAACATTTACAGGTGACAGGAAGGAAGAGTGAGGCTGAGGATAATACCCAGCAGGAGTGAGGTGTCCCTGAAGCGGGGCTGGCCATCTGTGGAGACACAAGCTTCCGGGAGGAAACGTGAGACTCTCTCTGACCACGCTCTCCCAACTTTGGAATGTCGTGTGGTTTTCCCATAATAGAAAGCTTTAAAAGTAATCATGGGCAAGCCTTCTAGAACCTTACCTGCCTTCAGTGGCTTCTCCTCCACCTTCCTCCCCTCCCTGTCTTCCCCACCAAGCAACTTCAGGCAACTATGTGCCTTTTCTGTTTCCTCGTTTATAACACAAATGACAATCATAGAAACATAACTGGACTGTATATAAGGACAGAAATAAATGTGTGGATATTTACACCAGAGCACAAAACATGTGCTCAGTCAAGGTCATTACCCAGAGGGCAATTGTGCAAGGGTGGTGACTACAAAGTCATCCCAGAGAGTGTTATTTAATGCTGCCTTTGCCTCCCTGGGTTCTCTAACATCCTACATCTAGTACAGAACCAGGCTTGAGGGACACTGTGAGCATAGTGGCCTGAGACACAGCCTGTAGGCACTGTGTGTGTGAGAGCCCAAGATTGCAAATAAGACATAGCTGCCAGCAGACCTTAGCGTCTGGGTGCCTCCACTCAGTAAGGCCACTTCTAGACACCTATCCAAAGTGAACACTGAGATACGTTCCTAACCTACAAAGACCTAGACTCAGACATCCACGGCAACATTGTTAGCCACTGTAAGCCAGAAGCAACCAAGAGCTGAGCCAGACACTCATACAGATGGATAACGGGCAACGGAGACAGCTAGTGTTAATAGTCCGGTTATCCCACACACAAATGCAGGTCCCAAATCCGGCACCCAGACATAACAGCACGCTTTCATGATTTGTCTCTGGGTTTACATCCCAAGATTCCAGCAATGAGCACACGCTACTCAGAAGTGCAAGAAGAATACAGTTACTGTTAACCAACCATAGCTGGCATGGCCCGAGCGAAGCAATGGCTTCAACGTCTATCCACTCATCCCGAGAGCACAGCGCAGAGGCTGGGCGGGTGGAAGGGAGGCAGGGGTCTGTGGAAGAAGTAGGGAAAGGTCACAGGCAAGAGGATACCTGAGCAGCTCTGAAGGAAAATGGCAGAGGGGCTGGGAAGGAAGATACTGCCTTCCTACCTTGTAGAAAGCCAAGGTGTTTTGTGTCCTCTGGAGGCAAGCAGAAGGCTATGCATGCCTCTTGCCTGTGACTGTGATAGCTGTCACATCAACACACCATTCCCTCAGCTGCAGGGCTGCCCCTACACTTCCCAAAATGTGCCCTCATCCAACGTGACCACTCCAACATGGCCTCATGTTCTCAGCTCCAAGTGTGTCCAACGGCAGCATGCACCCAGATCACTGCTAGATTCCGACTGAGCTAGCGCACTCAAAGCCTCCCACATTACCAGCAATGGTGCTCTCGTCTCAGGAGCCATCCTTTGAGCAGTGGTTTCACCCCAGAACTGGACGCTACCTTCCAAACAGCTTTTTTTTTTTTGCTTTTCCTCTTCCAAATCCTTTTCCATTCCTTCCCGCCTTTCTTTGTCTTGCTTCTCTTTCCTTTAGTCTCACATGAACTTGCTTGCCACACTCCATCAAAGGACATCAGGACGATTTGACAGCAGACCCTGTGTTAGCTCAGTCCCAGCTCAGCTCAATGGGAAATAGGAAGGCCTGGGGTTCGTGGTACCTGAGAGTGAGGACACACACTGGCAATCATGAGGAGCCTGCTTCCCCGGTCACCTTCTCCCATCTAGATGATGACGCAGAACTTTTTGTTCCAAGGATTTGCTCCTGTTGGCTCAGTGAGTCAGAGGCTGGGGAAGAGAAAGGCTCACAGAACCTGCTAGCCACTCGGGACAGCACCTATACGCATCCGTGCCAGGAAGCTGAGAGCTGGGGTAAGATAAAGCTGGTTGTAATTAATGGATCATTCAGTAGCAGGGCATTTGCTAAAATGTTCAGATCCTGGGTCCATCCTGAGTGTTACACACACACACACACACACACACACACGCACACACCCCACACACAGATATACATGCATGTGCACACACCAACCAGAGCAGAAATTGCCTGACAAGTGCTTCAGCATTCAGCAGCCATCTTTAGAATGCTCTCACACTGTCTTCCAAGATGGGATTTTTGTTTTGTTTTGTTTTGTTTTTGGAGACAGGGTCTCACTATGTAACCCTGGCTGGCCTTGAGCACACAGGAGTCTACTCACCCCTTGCTCTAAGTGCCAGTACTAAAGGTCTTCCAAAATGAGATGTTTTTAATGGCTACAAAAAACCTGATATGAACAGACACTAATTTACATAACTTTCCCATCACATGTCATTATTATTAAAAAAAGAAGAAGAAAACAGGAATGAACATAAATTTGTCTATTTAACATCCAATTAAGTGGCTGAGAGTGAAAATAATTTTCTGCATTTAAAAAAAATAAACAACCTGTACCTTAGTTGGGGAAAAGTACCCATGCACCTTGTCTTTTAAAACAAACAAACAAACAAACAAACAAGGAACTTGCAAGCTAAAACCCTTAATAAGTAGAAATCGTGAAGTTCTCTCCGGTGAGGTCGTATAGCTCCTCCCAAATTACGTGAGTCCCTTCACAGGCCACGCTGTCCACAACAAAAGATGAAGAGCAGTGACTGAGAGTCCTTTAGCATGTATCAGCTTTTGTTATCACTGGCCTCTGATGACCAGAGAGAAAACCTCACATTCAGAGACAACCAGACCGTGGTGGTCATCTGTACTGCCCAGTTTTGTGTGTCAACCTGATACAAGCTGGAGTTATCACAGAGAAAGGAGCCTCCCTTGAGGAAATGCCTCCATGAGATCCAGCTGTAAGGCATTTTCTCAATTAGTGATCAACGGTGGGAAGGCCCATTGTGGGTGGAACCATCCCTGGGCTGGTAGTCCTGGGCTCTATAAGAAAGCAGGCTGAGCAAGCCAGGGGATACAATCCAGTAAGTGGCATCCCTCCGTGGCCTCTGCATCAGCTCCTGCTTCCTGACCTGCTTGAGTTCCAGTCCTGACTTCCTTGGTGATGAAGAGCAGCATGGAATTGTAAGCCAAATAAACCCTTTCCTCCCCAACTTGCTGCTTGGTCATGATGTTTGTGCAGGAATAGAAACCCTAACTAAGACATCATCCTTGGAGGTACTAGTCTGCTGAGGGTCAGCTATGGTCATGTGGTCCCCAAAAAGCCACTGCTTAAATGGGGTAATGTTTTCCACAGGCTCTTCCCACTCTAAGGAATGGAATCCTACGGAAAAGTCCATGGTGCTTATTAGCACCAGAGAACCAGGAAGAGCTAAGAGCTGAAAGAATGATGCCCCCTTTATCTGGGGCCAGCTGCTGGGGACACTGGAGAGAATGGAGCAGCAGGGGGACCTGACTGGGCTGGTCACTCTATACCTTTAATAAACCTATTAACTACAAGAACTAGGCAACAATACTATGCTAGTTCCCACACCTGGAACTAGGCAGAAAACGTTCTACAAGTAATGTTTGCAAAATTGAATAACTCGGTGCTGTGATATCTATGAAGAAGTGTACTGTGCAACTAAGCAACTGCCCCAGCTCTAAATTAGCCAGTGACTGAGGACAAGTCCTTGTCCACTGAATCCAGTACACCTCTCTGTCATCAGCATCTTCTTCTCCCTGGCAGTTCTTCCTCCAGTCCATGGAACCCTGGAACCCAGAAAGAAACAAGGAACTGATCCTCCCAAAACCACCCAGGTACCATAACTGCCACCTGACCTATCTCACTTTATTGCCGTGGGAACTATAGCTGTATCTCCCCTAGCCCTAGCTATAACTCCAACTTCCTGCTAAAAGTCTGGCTTTTTGCCTTCCAAGCCAGCTTTTTCCTGACAGCTTCTCTGTGCCCTCCAGGGGGGGTCTTCTTCCCTGCCAATCACAGCACACCGCTTTCCCATCAGATACCCTTCCGTGCCCAGACTCTGCCCCCACCAAAGTTCACCCAGACCCTCAGCAGTAGGGCTCTCCCATTCTCTCCAGCTTAACTTCAGGACCCATAGTCCAACCTACCTAGAGCACTAATCATCAACAGAGACCTTTCCCAGCCTCCAGGTATAGATGCAGGATACTCTTCTATCCCCATAATGCTAAGCCGATACTTTCCCATAACACTTAGGGCCCCGTTCATTCTTCACCAAGAGGTATCACCATCTTTACAGGGCCTTCCAATGCTGCCGCTGAGGCCACAGCCGCCGACACCACCTCCTCCTCCGCCTCTCATTCCCTCAAAGACCCTAACCCTCCAAAGAAAGCCTGCACCACCTCCAGGGCTTGCCCATCAGCTCCAAGCAGCCATCACCATGGTAACAGCACCACCCCCTGAGCACACGGCCTGCTCTTGGAGGTATACGGCCTGCTAACTTCTGCTTCTCAGTTTTGCCTTTCCTTGGAGGTTTTAGGTCTGTCAGCTCTTGGCACAGGCTGGTTGCTCTTCTTGAAGACCCCAGGTGGATTCCTGGCACCTACTACAGCGCCAAGATATCCAACACACTTTTCTGGCCTCCACAGGTACTGCATGCATGTGGTGCACAGACATACATACAGGCAAAACACCCATACACTTCCTCTGCCTCCCAAGTGCTGGGATTAAAGGCACGCGCCACCACACCCAGCCGCACTCATACACATTTAAAAAAAAAAACTTACAGTACAGCATCTCAGTACAGTTCAGGAAAGACCAGCACAGAGAGCTCACTCCCTCTTGAATCTGGGGAAGTACTTGCCAGCCTGAAAAACAGTGGCTGTCCCAAGACTAGACTTCATGATGTCTGAATTTGCCAAGAATTTGGACAGAGGTATCTGTAATTGGCTACTGTACTTTTCACACTTGTGGCTTACTCATTTACAATAAAAGCCCAGGCTAACAGTCCTTGCCTTCTCCCCTGGGGAGGGGTGGTGGTGGTGGTGGAAGCCAGGATGTCCGGGGGGGGGGGGGGGGGGGCTTTGCCAGCATGCCAGCTGCAGGCAGGCTGAGGAGCAGCCCAGTCTTTTCAGACCTTGCACCACTGAGTTCGGGGATATGGGAGGAAGGGGTAATGAAACCCTGCATAGGAAAGCTTGCTAATTCATCCACAGACCAGACCAGAGTAACGTGGGGCTTTCGACGAGTCCTCGGGGAAGCCCAAGACCCAGCCTCAAATCCAATAACTCTCTGCCCGAGCTGTTTCCAAGAAGGACTTGTTTCTCCAAGGAGGTGGCCACGGCTCTGTGTTAGCCCTTGCTCAGTGTAGCAACTGCCTGGCTATGTTTGAGGCTTGTGGACTTGGCAGGTCTTTGGGCTTAGACCATGACTCTCAGGCAGGTCCTACTGGGTGCATACAGCTTACCTCACCTGGGGAAGTTTCCTGTCTGACCAGATGGGATGAAGACACCCGTGTCTTGGATCCTTTGGGCCCCTGGTCACCTACTGGAGACTGGCCACACAGGTGTCCAGGCTGCCATATAGAGAGTGATGCCTGTTCAATCTACACCTTGTACCTTACCTCAGCCCTTGGGTTCTGCCCACTGCCTCAGTGCTAGGCTCAAAGCCGGGATCCTGCCTCTCCACACCAGGCTCGCTGGCAGCCCCTTCCTCCTGAGTTAAACTGAGCAGGAAGTGATACAGCTTAGAGTAAATCATGTCATGAGAGGCCAGGGAAGCCAAGGGGACCTCACGGGTCCCCTGCGGGAAGACCTGCAGAGCCTCGTGATGGCCTGCCGCTGTCCCCCTTTAAGGAAGTACCTGGTTCTGAGATGTAAACAGCCTTCAAACCAAACCCCAAGATTAATGTTTAAAACGGTCTCCAATGGCCGGTTTTTAAGCTGACATCTGAAATGTTTAAACACTTGCGGGGGATGTCATATCCAACACGAAGTAAATTATTAACATTAGAAAGTAAAACTGTTATTATTCCTCTTTTAAATGGTTCCAATGTGGTCTAAATACCCTGGCGATCTGCGATCCGCTGTCATCCATTTTCTGATTATATAATCAGCCCCTCTTAGACAGCTGGAAATCAAACACTGCTCCTTTTTCTTCCCCTCTCTCCCCTTGGAGATGTTTAAACTGTCAGGGTATTTTACACTGGAAAGTCTCTTACTAACGATTCTACAACACCACTGAGCTAAGGAAATGTATGTACAGAACTGTTCCTCCCTCAAAGACTTTTTAATGTGGTCATAAAGCTCTTACACACGTCAGAAGTTTCTTCTGAAGTATATCATTATTGGTTATGAATACATAATTGATCAACACGATCAACATATACTCAAAACTGCACAAGTAACATGCATAAGAGGGAAACTTTATTAGAGAGGCAACTTTGAATAGGCGCATGGGACTTTTTTAAAAAGTCATTTCCTGCATCTGCAGATGAGTCCTACCTACTGACAGAATAAGACAGTTTTAACTGTTTCAGCTTTCAGTTCTCATAGAAACAAGTGTTAAAAAAATCAAGGAGGCAGGGGGATGAATGTCAAATTCACCACCCATGTGCTAGCCAGCTGATAACTCGAGCCGGTCCTCCTTCGGTTTTGTGACCAGCACCATGGGACCACCTCCAGTCATTGTCTCCCAGGGTTATCATGACCAGCTGCCTTCCTTGATGATGAGGGCTGTGTCCTTTGGTCCCACACCGAGGTACAGCTCTGCAGATCATCAGCCTCTGTGTGCCAGGCTCAGTGCCAGTCACGTTACCTGACCTGACTCAGTCCTCAAAAGCCTGGGACAGGCCTGCTGACGATCTCACTGTGCAGACTGGCAGGCTCCTGGCACGGCCCAGGCCACCTTGTTCTTCATCTCCACACACTTCCCTGGCGGGAATGGCTGGGGCAGACGAAGGGATCTGCAAGCTCTCACGGCTGGGCATCATGTGCTCACACCAGCTCAGCTTTAGAATATAAACAGCCACTTCCTGGTACACCACAGTCCCCATAAACGCCCATCACTGATGCCGCCACTGTTGCTAACAGGTAACAGGAAGAGAAATGACTTCCGTGACCTGGAAAAAACGGGCAAGATCTGCCCCGGGTTATTCATGCTTAGGTCCTGAACCCAGGTCCTACATCCACTTAGACAACAGCGAAAGGCCCGCAATGCTAGGGGGAGAGTATCTTATAAGTGGATCATCTGTTAACACAGAAAGGAGACCACACTGCTGTAAACAAGCCAACCCAAACTCAGCCCTAATCCCACCACCCACCAGCTGACCTCTCCGAAAGGCCACAACATCTTGAGCCTCAGTTTCCACATCTCTACAAGAAAGATACCTCTTCCCATATAATCAGGATCTGGTGGATGCTGGGGTGGCTCATACACCCCTAACTCTCTAACTCATTCACGTGTCACCCAGTGACCGGCACCCTGCCTATTTCCAGCTTCCAGGAGCCCACATCCTGGGATGGAGTGAACGAAAGCCGAACCGACTTTGAAAATCCAGCCAAGTGATTTGCTTTCCAGTTTCTGCAGAGTCTCCCCCAGTGTCCTCCAATCTGAAGCTCTCTCGACTCTCCTGGATGCCAGGAGGAGGTGTGGGGACAGGCATTGCCGTTGCCTTTATTTTTAGATGCCCGAGTAGAAAGCGCTCAGTTTGGCTTCACTCCGTGCCCAGACACCACTTCCTCCCTCAAGCCGTCATCCAAATGAACAACAGACACATCTTGAGAGATTTCAGAACCCTTTTGTCTGGCACACTCTACACAATGGCTCCAAGGCTCCTGTCCACCCCCAGTCAGGGAACCGGGAAGCTCTCGGGCTGGCCAGGTATGTGCACGCCTGCATCGGGAAACCCTTTCCTACAGCTGCGAAGTAGAGCCCTCCTGAAGTTGAACAACGAAGACCTCTGAAGGGTGTATGCCCTAGCAGGCTTTCTGGAAACTTCCTCCAGATGTCTGCCTTCAGCCTTGACCTGGTCCCAATCCCAGGCAGCCCTCTGCAGATGCATGAAGACTCAGCCGTCAGAGTAAATCCAAGTGTGGACAGCTTGGTACACAGTCAGGTTCGTCCTGTGCAGGGACGGTGACACAGGAAACCAGGCACAGCTGTGGTGCACATGTCATAACCTACCCCTCACTATGAGTCTATTAATCTGAGTTCACATCTACCACTGTACCATCCGTGGAAAGACATAACCAATGGGGGCCAGTGTCTCTTACCAGAATATCCACAGGTAATCCCGGGCTCGAGCTCTCACAGACAGGCCAAACGTGCCAACCGTTCTGAGATGCCGCTGCTGGAGCCTGGATATCCATCTCAGGGCCGTCTCTCCACTCTCTCTTCTCCCGCCTTCATTCTATCCATACTCGCTTTTCCCTCCCCCTCCTTCCCTTCTTCCACCTACCACTCCTCCCTCTATCCATCCATCCCTCCTTCTTTCCAGCCAATGAGCTCAAGGCTGAGCACAGAGGACAGGGTGACAGCACAGTCACCTAGGCAGGACTGTCCCTTCATCCTTCCTAACACAACTTGTGTTAGGAGTGTCTTGACCTCCGGGACCCCTGGCCCTTCCTACTCGTCACCCACTGTAACTTTCCAAACAGGAACAGCCAGCAGCAAGTCTGCACCCAGTGCGGGGCAGGAGCTATGTCAGATCTCCAGGCGAGGGGGAGTATCACAATCCAGGTGCCCATGTACAGCAGTCAGACGCCCAAACTCTCCCAAAGACAAAGTGCACGCTTAGCTCAGCACAGGGCAATGTGAAGAAGTGGTCTCACTCACCTGCACGACTTCTATCCCTCGCTTCCTGCAGAGAAAACAAAAAGAAAAAGAGTTACTTCAGCAGCAGGCAGGTGCCCTCTGCAGACGACCCACTACAGTCCGCTGAAAGCAGGACCTGGAACGAACAGCGGCATGAGGGAGGGTGGTGGCTCAGGCGGCTCAGGGCAGGCCTCTCCGGCCAGCAGGCTCAGAAGATCCCCCTTTCAAGGACAAGGTGTATGGGCCCTGTGCCCCAGTTCCCCCTCACAACCTAGAAGAGATGGCCAATTCGCAGGGAAACTTGGCTGGTGCCCTGTAGAGCTGGCAGCAACTATCACCTCCAGCCCCTGATGCAGACAGGCCTTTGGCAGTAAGAGCTCTGGCCTGGACAGCCCCTAGAGTCCCCTGTTTGTCTCAACTATTACAGGTGGATCCCCAAGATTCTCATCTCAACCTGAACACTCTGTCCTGGTTTCTGGTTCCGCCTCAGCCAATCACGCTGGCCAGCTACTTTCCCATTTGTGCTAATCCAATGACCTCTAGCTAACCATATCCCCTGCCTCTGCCTCCTGAGTGCTGGCATAAAGGCGTGTACCGCCATACCTGCCACTAACTGTTTCTCTGTCTGACCAATACAGCTTTTGTGGTTTTTGTTATGGTTGTTTGTTTGGAGACAGGGCTTCTTTGTGTAGCCCCAACTATCCTAGAACTAACTCTGTAGATCAGGCTGGCCTCAAACTCAGAACTCAAGAGATCCATCTGCCTCTGCCTCCTGAGTTCTGGTATTAAAGGTCTACCCCCCACCACCACCACCCAGCCACTATTATGAACTTTTAACATACAAAGAAGTGAGTTTCACTGTGGCATTTCTATGCACACACGTCCTTACACCCACTCATGTCTGCTCTTTCTGTTCCCACGTCACGCACACTCGGCCGCCCTCACTACCTCACCTCTCCCTCCCCTTACCTAGTCCTCAGGCATATCCCTAAAGGAGTCATCAGCGCACCGTGTTTGCTGCTGCACCATTCACAGCAGGCAGGCGATGGGACCAATAACCTACAGCTCTGTCAACAGATGAATGACTGCACAGAGAAATGTATACAGTGGAATTCTATCCTGCTGTGAAGAGAAAAGAGACCATGGCATTTGTAGGGGAGTGAACAGAACTAAAGTTCACTGTGCTAAATGAAATAAGCCAGACTCAAAAAGACAAATATGTTTTCTCTCACGGTGGGATTAGCCTGGGCTTTGTGTCCTCCATCTTTCTTCCCACCATGTATCCATCACCCTGGTCTCGCTCACGCCCGTCTAAGCACATGGGTTCTGTGTACAGCTTCCTGGAGCATACCACACCAAGGCTCTCTGCTCTATTCCTCGTCGACCTGCCTCGAGTTTCTTACTGAAAGCCGGAGCCAGGACCATCTCTGTGGGCTCCAGCACGCAGGGCTGTCTCAGTCCTCTCCAGGGTGTGTACACAGCATCCAACCTTCCCCCACCCACTCACACAATATACCCATGATCCTATGCCTCCATTCTTCCAGTTCTCAAGTATAGACTACTGCCGCTCAGGGAGAAATAGCAAAACCAAGACCCACAGAGCCTCAGATGGCCCATATGAATATTTTGCTAAGAAAGGGCAGATGCTTGGAAAGAAAAGGCTGGGTCCGAGCAAGATCAGGGCCCTGCAACTTACTCACTCACTTGGGCACCCTGAGACGGTGGAACTGAGTAAAATGAAAAACTGTGCCCAGGCCTACTTCTGGTGCCTACCAGCCAACAGCTGCTCATAAAGGGCTGCTGTCCAGTAGAGCTATAAATATGGAAAAGCAGCTTAGCTCCCAAGCCTGGCACAGCAGTCAGAGGGCACAATAAATGTCAGCCTGCATCCCCGAGGCCTCAGGAAGCAGGCAGGATCTCCCCTCAGCTGAGGTCACCCTCATCACTTCTTACATGTTTGCCAACTAGCTGCTGGGCAACAGCTTCCTGAGGACCAACAGAGGGGCTGACAGAGGAGACAGTCAGGCTGAGGGCCACAAGAACCAGCTGGGTCAACTGGAGAAAGCAAGGGCTAGCGTACCCTTTAACCCTATGTCCCAAAAGGACGTGGCCCCAAAGAACCCAATGAGGGAATGCTACGGTTGTCACCACTGGAGATTCTCGGGTCATTTCATCTCCCTGCACCTCCTGAAGGAATGGCAGGCAATACCTACCTGCTCCCATGACTGCACAAGGCACAGGCCAGACACACACCAGCAAGGCCTCAGGCCACCCGTGCCTACAGCAAGGGGACAAAGTCATGAGGAGCCTCTGCACACTGAGAACCTGGATCATCTGCCCCCAGGTCATCCAAGCCCAACTGGAGAGAGAAGAAAACTGAAGCTGGCTCCATAGGTGAGGGGGGCCTGTCCCAGGCAGGTCACACAGCCTTTAGCTGCTCAAAGATGCACTCTTAAACATCAACATATAGATGGGAAAAAAAAGCAGGTGACAAAAAGGCACACATCACCCACACCTGGAGGGGCCAGTTTCCCTCTGGGGGGAAATATGCTGATATCTAGATGATGTCAGCACGTGGCTCTCTCCTGCTAAGCCACCTGTAGTTGCTTCCAATCACCCCAATCTTGAACAGCAATGGGGGGGGGGGTCTCTAACTTTGAAAACAGATGGGATGCATCCAATAGAGCAAGCGAGGAAGCCTGGCGGTTATCTCACAGAGAGCTGAGCTCCCCGGGGGCCCAGGCACCTTATCCAGCTCAGACCTCTAGGAAGAGGGAGGACAACAGAGACTTTGAGAGTCCCCTCTCCTTACACAGGCACTCGCAACCTGCAGCCCCACAAGGAGAAGGTCCTGGTCACTACTGTATTACTCAAAGGAGAAGCAAGATGGTGCTCAGAGGGAGGGGAGTGTTTTCCCAGACTGACTGGCCTGACATAGTTGGGCGTGATCCCCAGGTAGGCAAGAAAAGTCTTCAGCCTCTGGGCAAAGTTCTTGAGCCTCTGACACCTTCATATAATAGGGAAGAGGCGGGTAGGTGGGGGGGGGGGGGGGGGGAGGGGGCTCCATAGCAACCCTTCCACCTCAGGGAAAAAAAAAAATCAACCTGTAGGGCTCACTTCGGTTCTTCATCAGGGACCCCCCAAGAGCAGACTCCTGAAATTCTGTCCTAATCAGAAAATTCAGAAAGGAAATCTCGAGCCTTAAAAACAAGGGACAAGAGGGGAACATTAAAGACGGGAGAGGGGACAGAAACCAGGGAGCTGGCTGTCAAGTGACTACCGTCCCACCTCATCATCCAGACACACAACCGTTTGAAAGCTTCGGGCTCTGGGATGGCAGCTGCAGCTGAAGCGCAGAGTGAGGTACTTGCCAGAATTGACACAGACAGGCCGCAAGCCACCCCACCAAAGGAACAGCATGCAGCAGTAAACAGAGTCGGGCTGGAAGCTTTGTATTTCCATGAGAAACAACACCAAGGCCACAAGAGAGCTTCGAGGGGCAGAACCCTGTGTCCCGTACACAACTCCACTGAGAACAATGTCCAGAAGGAGACTGGGGACTTCAATGTCCAGAAGGAGAATGGGGACTTGTGTGCACAGAATGAATCCAAAAGCACCACACGATGACCTCAGCAAGGCCTCGGGGCAAGGGCAAGGGCAGCTGGGAGGAGGGGCTGGAGAGAAGGCAGACTTCTCCATTGTGTCCTTGACAGAGAGAAAGAAACATCAGGCAGTCTCCCAAGTCCTTCCCAGAGACAAGCTGAAGTGACCCCAAGGCAGGGCCACACCACGGTCACAGCAGACACTCAGAACTGAGGTTCTAGGCCAGGGTCAGCATCTGGGTCCTTGGGGGCAGAGGGCCCAGGCTATGGGCAAATCCATTACTTTCAACAATACCATGAAAGTAACAATAAAAGGTAAAGCTTAATAATTTAAATGTTATTAAAAGCCTGTGCCTAGGGGACTTTTCTTGGTAAAATGTGTTCAGTTTGGAGCAGACTCAAAGTCATAATCTTGTCTTCCAGCTGGACCCCTCCCCAGAACTGCAGGGAGAGTACACCCTTGGGGAGCTAAACACTTGCAGAAAGAGCAGAGATGGCCCCTCCTTTGGAGAGGAACAGCTCCAGGTTCAAGATGGTGGCTGTCCACACCAGCAGTCCTCTTCCTGGACTCTTAAGTACCACTAAGGCCCCTCCCTCGGTCTGCCGTGGGCACAGTCCTGGCCTTGGGTAATGACACATGAACAGATACAGCATGTATTTCAGAAAGCAGCATTCAGCTGTGACCACTGGACCCTCTCACCAGTCCTCCTGACCTGGGCCAGTCTGCAAAGAAGGTAGTTACCAGGTGGACCCTCACCCAGCATTTGGAAAGCTGAGGCAGAAGGACTGTGAGTTTGAGACCAGTTTCCCCCAAACGCCATCCACAAGAGCAGGGGATGCTGCCAACTGGGAGTGGTGCCACAAGCAACCAAAAGACAGACTCCATAATGTGCAGGACAGAATTATCTGGTCTAAAGTGACCACAGTGCACAGTTAAGGGGATACTGCGGAGGGAACCACAGTGGACTCTGTAAGAGCCTGAGCTAGGCCTTCAGTGTTTCTCTTGCAGTGTCCCTGCAGCCTGACCTAGCCTGTCCTGACTGACAACTGCCGTTCAGGAAGCAGGGGTGTGCCCTATCTTTACACCCCCAAACTTTAAACTCCTGGCTGGTAGCAGATGAAAAAGCAGCCTACAAGGTACTGAACAGCCGGTAACACCAGACTCTTCCCTCACCCCCACTCCCATAGTTCCCTTCTCTAAGTCACCTAAGCCTCGCCCACATCTGGGCTTTCCCAGCGGTCACCTCTATGCGAATGCCCGTCTTCACGTAGCAAAGTGCAGCTCACCCGTAATGCCACATACACCAAGGACCCTTCCCTCAGTGGCTCGTCAGCTGCACCACCAGCCAACACTGCCAATGAGCGCCCATGAGGCTGCAGGCAGTGAGGCCCCAGACCCAGAGGCTGGTCTTGGTTTTTGCCTTCCCTGCCCACAGCTATGCCCAGCAGGCACCACACTGCATTAGTGCCCCCTTTCCAGACTTTCAGTGCCAGGCTCAGCCTGGAGCCGCCTGCCTGCCTGTGGCCTCCGTGGAATCCCCGTTCCCTTGCCGACTGCTCTGTGATTTGGATTTCCCTCCTGTTTAACAGTGCCAGGAACTGAAATGGCCTGATATAAAGACAACATATGAACAGAATTTTAAAGCCAGCACAAACATATGAATTGTTTGGACAGCAGCAGAAAAAGAACCAGATAAACTGGAAGCTGCCATGTGTCTTTTTTTTAATGGGATGGAGGTTCATTCCCTTAATTGAAAGTCAGCCACCTGAAGACCCTGCCCATACCGTGTGCCCCATCCAAGGGAGGCAATCAGGCCCGAGTGTGGGTCTCAGCACAGATGAAGCAACCTGACTCATCAAACCCTAAGACCCCAACAAGCCGGTGGGGCCCGGAAGTGGCTCTTCCGGTGACCCTACGCTGGCAGAGCAGATGACTCACTCACCCAGCTTCCAGGAGTGGCAAGCATCTGGGATGCACTGCCCATGCAGCCTACTCTTTGGTCTTCAGAGCGGAATCACAACGGGGGTGGGGGGAGCCACAGGGCCTTCCAGGATAGGTTCCAGCCAGCCAGAAAGGCCTCAGGTCTATCCTTCTCTGACACACCTAAACTCTGTAGAGCAATCTCACCTTGAGATCTTTTGGGCCCTCAACTGGAGGGAAACCAAGGATGAGGAGACCTAACAGAAGGCTTCTGTCAACCTAGCTACCAGTAGACCTTACTGAGACCCACAGTGTAGCCTGCTTCCTGGATGCAGTACTCTGAGCCCCAGGAATGCAAGAACAATCCTGACCTGGAGAGTAAGGTAAGCTTTGAGCAGGGAGGCTCTGGAACTCTGAGAGGAAGAATTCTATTGTCCATGGTTCACGATTTTCCAACACCCACTGTTTACAGAAGCAGCCCTGCACATAGACAGCAAGCATGCAGAGTACTCACACTCAGAAAGGCTACACACCAGTGACTGAGCTGTCTCCTGAGCGGCCAACGCACCTCTCCAACTATAAACTCCTTCCTGGTCCCAGGAGCGCCTGGGGATTCTGAAGCCACACACCTTACAGGGACTCTTGGACATAGATTTCCCTCACCTGACTGTCACCGTCAGATGTTGGGCTTCTCTGTGGAACCCTGGCACAGGGGAGCCCCTAAGCCACAGGTTCGATGTAAACAGTCCCATGAGAGGCGGAGGGGTATAAACCATGAGCTGGCTGGCGGGTGTGCCATGGGGTCCCAAGTTCAGCCAACATCCTCACCACCCTCACCAGCAGGAGGCGCCTGAGGGTTCATGACAGAGCAAGAGGCAGAGTTGGCCCTGCCTGCCTCAGAGGATTGTCTACACACTGCCCAAACCTTGGTCCCAAGGTGCAGGCAGTGACTTTACCCTTTATCCACTGGTCTGCCATGGGGTAGAAAGCCAAGAAGCCTGGCTCTGATATCCACGTGGCCAGAGAGAGTTCCGACCTTGACCCAAAACTGCTCTCTGAGGTTGCAGTCTCACCCTACAGCCGGATGGAGATGGTCATTGTAAATGAGTACTGTATTTGTAGCCTATGGCTTCCGTAACAAATGAAACACACTGGATCCACAGAGGACAACTAAAAGCAACAGAGAACCTTCCATGGTGTGGGTCGGCCTGTTCTTCCTTCTCAGGGTGGGAGGACTGCACTCTGGCCTGGCCTCTCCAGTTCTGGAAACTGTCACACTCTTTGGCCCCCAGCCACATCGCTGACTAGCCTCATCTCCTCTCTTTGGCACTCCCTCCTCATCTTATCAGGACCTTTGTGACAGCCCTGGGTCCACCCAGCTAATCCAGGGCAATTTCCCTGTCTCGGGATCACCCCTGTTGTGGCACTGTGCCCTCTGACCATGCAAGGCAGCTGGGTCACAGAGTCTGAACACAAAGACCTGGCCATCTCTGGTAGGCTCCTTGTTCTGTCGGCTACAGCACCAAAGATTCAGCGGTGTTGCCACCCTGTGACACGGGACACTTCCTCAAAGTTCCCAGGGTAGAGAAGGGGCAAAGGAAAACCTGCCCAGGAATTCAAGGGGAAGCTGGATGGCCAAAGGCGGAGTTCACGTGGCACCACTCACCTACCGAGTCAGTGAGCCGTACCAGACATTCCCACTGGGGTCCTTGATGAGAACAGGGGGCCTGGGAAGCGGCCTGGACTGGTCCTGGACCTCAGAGACCTAAGATAAGAACCCAGGCCTCATACCTTGGCTTTGAACTAGGGAAAGGGGTAATAATCTTGACACCCACCCCCACCTCCAAGTTCATATTGAGATCAAGGAAAGCCATGTCCAACCCCAGGACTCCCTGCTCTGAGGCAGGTCCCATCCCGGATTCTGCCAACACTGTGTAGTAACAGACTCTCCAAGCATGGAGCCAGTTGGAACCTAAAACTGGGCCAGCACCCAGGCATATCAGGGCCCTGCCAGGGCCAGTCAAGCTCGCCATTTATAGGCCTGGGGGTTTAGTGACCTGGCCCTAGTCCCTGTCCCAAATGCACTGAGCCCCTTGTCTCAACAGGCAGCAACTTGATCTGAGACTCGAGACCCTCCAGTTTCCAGAGATTTTGAAGGCCTGGATATGACCCAAGCAGATGGTAGGCCAACACCTGCAGCAGCTGGGCAGGCTCGTACCCACCCAGCCTTCTTCCCGAAGCCAGAGGAGGGAGGGGCCGAGGAGGAGGTGAAGCTGGAGGGGCCTGTGAGTGCCAGGCACTGTTCATGTGCTGAACGACTCCTCCCCAAACTTACCTCCTGTATCCCCCCCCCCCCCCCGCACCCTGCTGCATGGGACTGACTTGAACTCAGGTCCCCAAGGCTGGGAGCAAGCAGAGAACAAAGCCACAGTCTAAATTCAGGACTGTCTGTCAGCAAGGGTCTCCTCAGCCCACAGCAATGTAATGTGGCCTGTATGGGGCTGTTCACCTGGCTGAGGCTCAAGTGCGCTAGGTGAGGCCTCTGGGATATTTGGGAAAGAGTTCTAGACAGAGCTACCTCAGCCATCCCTTTCCCCAAGCCTGATAAAATCCTCTCTTGGAGCCTTGATCCTCGAGGGTAAAGTCTTCCACAACAGAGGAACAGCCCTGACTAAAAGTCAATGGCACAGAAGACACTCCTTAACGCATGACTGGACTCAAACATCCGGACGTACAGTAGCCTGGACATGGACTGCAGTATCAACCCAGGTCCCCTTGGCCATCCCTCAGCACAGGGCTGGCTTCTCAAGAAGAAGGAACCGTCTAAGAAACAAAGGGGATGAGAAAAATGGGTGCCAATCACAAATGAGATGGTTAGCTCCCAGAACAAAAGACTGTGAGAGGAGAGTACCCACACTGAGAGAAGGCTGTGCATGCCAACAGTCAAGAGGAGAGACAGACGCTCGTGGCAAAGATGACAGAAGTCTTAAGGACACCACCCAACCTCCAAAGGAGCCAGAACCTGCTAACAAGAGAGAAATCAGCTGGAAACAGGGCTATGGAACAGGTGGGAAGGCCTCTGGTGAAGACAAGCCTGAGGCCTCAGAAGACCCCCATTTGCCCAGAGTCAAGCTCCAAGGGCTAGTGCCTGGCAGGCAGGCACATGCCCCCCACCTCCTTCTTTCCCAGTGTTCATGCCCTGCCAGGCTCTGCAGCTGGGAGTCATGGCAACAGGCCCCAAACATCTGCAGTAATCCCTCAGAGCCCCACACGGGGGTCACAGCAGCCAACGGACCGATGCCAAGAACCAGGGCCCTGTGCAGAAGAAATGACAAAAACAGGAATATCTTTCTCCAACTGAAAGAGAAGAAAGGAGAGGGAGAAATAAATGCCTGCCAGGCATCGGGGGCAACATATGCAAAAGGCGCAGACCTGTGTGCTGTGGGCCAGCAGGCAGGTCTGCAGACAGTGTTCCTGGTACCCTGTGTGTCCACCCTCCAGCCCATGCCCTTCTACTTAAGGAGCATGACTCACCTCACCACCCTGCCCCAGCATGCCTTCCTGTAGCTTCTCTTACCACCTGCCAGTGAGGCCCCTAAAAGATGCCACCTCCCTACCCACTGTGCATACCCGGTCTGCTGTGCACTGCTCACAGGCTGGTACACTCACACACACACACACACACACACACACACACACACACACACAAATATACACACACTGACCACCTGCCTGTATTTCACCCAAATGCCAGACACACCCCCTTTCTATAATCTCCCACTAAATCCTCTCCCAGGAAGCACCCATCAAAGGGGACAGAAGCCGGGATACCATGGAACCCAGGGGCCTGCCAGGGCTATCAGTCAGAAGTCTGCTCCAGGTGAACCTCTTCCTCCTGGACCATGTGTAGGTCAGCTGTGTCTTGCAACCCACTCAGGAAGGCAGTGAGTGTGCAAGAATGACCCCAGATATCAGAGTGCAGCTCAGGGGGTCATGAGGCCAGTTCACAGCAGGTCAGTTAGTTTCAATTTCTCAGACTAAAGTCCTCTGTGTGACTGGCCTCCCCTTCACCCCCTATACTAAGAGATGGTTTTATTCATTCTATACTTCCTATGTGCTTCTGAAGACTGGTAAGGGGCCAGGCGGTTTCACCAATGGAACTATCAGGAAAGGCTCATGCTCTCAAGCTCATGCTCTCAAGGAGGGTGAATAAGCAAGCCCTGGAATGAGTACAGGCTGAAGCCATGAGAGTCTGAGGGTGGAGGAGAGGTCGAGCCTGCCAGGTACTACAAACAGTGGACACACATAAAGGGCCAAAGCTAGGAAAGAGCTGGAGGCAGCAGAATCTAGACCTGAGAGAAGATCCCTGGTGACTGGGCCACAGAAGGGAAGGACAGAAGCAGCAATCTGAGGCCTTAGAGGCCAGTCCTTTTATGGCTAGACTGCCTGGATCCAGAAATTCACCTTCTGGCTTACGCTCATCTGATCTGGGCTTGCTGTCACTCACCGCCACTCAGCATCTAAACTGAAAAGTCACCTGCCATCAAGCGCTCCACCAACCTGCCTCCTGAGGAAGATATGAACCACCTGGAGCCACGCCAGAATCAGCCCCTTCCTCCTGCTTCCGCCTCTCATCTGTGGCTCCACAAAAAGCACTCACTGTGGTGTCCCGGCTGCCCAGAGCTGAAAGGAAAGGCGGGAGGAGGAGAGGAGGCGCCTCTCAGCTGAGGGGATCCCAAGAGCACCGGTTGGCTGATTGCACGTAATTAGGAAGAAGAAAAAAAAAGCTCTTGAAAATTAGCTTCCCAAATGCAGATATAATTGCAAGTGTCCTTGCAGAGTGATTACAGCGTCGGCCCAATAAATGTTTCACCAGCAGCCCAAGCCCCTCCCCACACAGCAGAAAGAATGGAGCCAAGGAAGATGCCAGGCCAGGTGGCACCCAGACCAGTGCTTCCAATGGCCCAGGGAAAGAACCAGCATAAAAGCAGCACACACCCAGCTCGGGGCCTCCCCAAGAAGGCTCCTGGCAATCTCCCTTCTTCTTCACGTTCCCTTCCTCACAAGCTTAAGTGCTACCAGCTACCAGCAGCCAGACCATAAGAAGGCCAGCCTCGCCGCCTCCCACAGCCAGGTATTGTGCTCCATGCCTCAGTCTCCCTATCCGCAAATGGGTATGCCAGTGGAAGCTCAGGAACTCGACGGAAGCTGAACACCAGCCCCTCCTACTCAGCTTCCACAAGATCAGTAACCCATCCTCAAATACAGAAGATGGAGTCTAGAAAGGCTAGACAGCCACTGAGTCAGCCAAGCCACGTTAGATGCAACCTAGATCGGCTCAAATCCAAGTCATCGCACTGGGTCTTCGTTGGGTTCTAGATGATAGGAAAATGTTTCTCTGGGCTTCTTGGTCCACAGCAATTAGGCAAAGTCAAAACACCAGTGCACACAGACCTCAGTGTCGGCCCCACCCTCCCAGCCAGGGCACTGGGGCCTCTTCAGAAGTCTGAGTTGTTAGACTGCAGGTCTAGGCCTGTGGACATGAGGTGCAGGGACACTCTGTAACTCTTGAGAATGTCTAGTATGAAGGGGGTGGGGCGTGCCTAGACCCTACCCTGAGTACCAGAGTACTTCGAGTAACTTTGGTCTCCCTCAGCAGCCACCACAGCAGACTGTACCACAGCAGTGGCTGGTATCCCCACCCTCGCTGTCTCACCTGTCCACCAGTGGCCACAGGCTTTCCAGGCCTGCCACAGTTCTCCTTAGGACAAAGCCGCAGATCCACAATGGTCACAACAGTGGTGAATGAGATACTGTGTAAACAGGCTCACTCCAACACTTGCTCCAAAAGCCAAGCTCCAGGCTGACGTTTTCCTAGTTCTAGGATGTTCCCGCTGGCCCACATTCCCAGCATGGGGTGGGGTGGGGTATGGGTCACTCAATGCCTCTGAGAAGTCTTACTTTCCTGGACTGTACGGGAGGGCTAACTCTACCTGAGGGCAGTCCCTGTGGGAGAGGAGCAAGTTAGGATCTGGGATGGCCCAGCAACTCTGGAAGGAGGAAAGAAAGCCAGCTATAAACTTACATCCCTATCACGCCCTGCCAGGAAACCAACAAAGGCTCGCTAGGGAGTCTGGAGAAGCCCAAGGCCAACCACAGCTTGCCCAGAGAGACTGTCCAAGATGGACTTATCCAGGGATATTTCAACTGTCCTCACACTGACCTGAGATGCAAGGATTGTTTTATCCATATCCTGACCCCAGCAGGGCACTCAGGCTCCAAGCCTGACCCCCATGCTCTTTGTCAGACATTATGTGAGATCCACACCTGCCATTCGAGAAGGCGTTTCAATGGCACACTAGTATCTTGAGACCAGGGCAGTAAATCGGGGGATTTACGCCTGTCATCTCCGCAGATACCACTGTGCACATTAAGTGGTAGATAAGAATGCTCCCCCACCCTCATACACTTGAATGCTTGTCAGCAGGGAATGGAACTTTTGAAAGGATGGAAGGATTAGGATACATGTGGCCTTGTGAGAAGAAGAAAGTTGACACTGATAAAACATGTCTGCCTGCATGCCTGCTATCCTCCCCACCAAGATGATAATGGACTAAAGTCTGAAACTGTAAGCCAGTCCGCCCTTAAATTTTAAGAGTTGCCTTGGTTGTGGAGTCTCTTCACAACAACAGAACTGTGACTAAGACAGAAGTTGGTACCAGGAGTAGGGTGTCATACATGCACACATGAATACACACTATAGATTATTTTAAAATTTCATACATTGTATTTTGGTTGTGTTCACGCCCCCTGCCCCAACTTCTCCCAGATCTGCTTCATTCCAAACCCACCTGACTTTCCACACTCACCTAACCCAAGTAGCCCTTCCTATTATATACTCTTGGGTGTGTGGCCATCTACTAAAGTATCTTTGACCTGCCAAGTACCACACCCTTAAAGAAAACTAACAACAATATTTCTCAAACTGTTTAACAAAATAGAGTGGGAAGGAACGCTATGAAGCTCAGTTATGAAGCCACAATGACTCTAAGACCAAAACCTGGTAGAAACAGCAAAAGTAGAAAACTATATAATACTTACTTATCCCTGAGGGATACATATGCAAAAGTCCTCAATAACCTTCTTGCAGATAATATTCAAGAGCTTTTTAAGGCCTGGCATTGTAGCCCAGGCCTACAATTCTGGCACTCAGGAAGCTGAGGCGAGAGGACCACCCTGAGTTCAAGACCTTGTTGCAATCACATCATGTCATCCCCAACACAAGCTCCCGGTTCCCCTGACTTATCTTGCTGCTCTCAAACTTACTGTCCCTGCAGCCCTGGGATGCCCCACCCTTGCCTTTCAGAAGGTAACTCCTCTCCTACTGCTCAGCTAGGATTCTAGTCTTTAGAAAAGCCTTCCTTGACTACAATGGGAACTGCCCCCAGACTCCTATCTTTGCTCTCAATTTCCTAGTCAATTCCAGCTGAAATCACCCCCTTAACTGCTTGACACACTTCTCTGCCTCCATCTGCCTCCACAGATTAAAGTTCCAAAGGACAGGAGGGTCACAACTACCTATAGCTCTAGGTGGATCCCATGACTCTGACCTCCACGGGCATCTGTCTTCATGTCCATACTTCCATACTGAGTCACAGACACTTAGACATAACTAAAAACAAAATAAATCTTCTTTTTTTTTCCCTTGAGACAGGGTTTCTCTGTGTAGCCCTGGCTGCCCTCAGACTCAGAGATCCACCTGCCTCTGCACCCTGAGTGCTGGGATTAGAGGCAGGGACCACTGCCACTTGGCAACCTTTTTTAAAAAAAGAATTTAATAAAAAAGAATCAAAAGAGGAAGGAAGACATTTAGAATCATAATGATGTACGTGTAGTGTTGTCTACCCTAGCAAGAAGACTGAAAGAATCTTAAAAATTCAGTAAGATTACAGCCCAATAGAGCATAGCATAGGCAAAAAGTAGATCCATTCTACAGCAATTAAAAATAGTCATTCTCAGGCTGGAGAGATGGCTCAGTGGTTAAGAGCACTGACTGCTCTTCCAGAGGTCCTGAGTTCAAATCCCAGCAACTACATGGTGGCTCATAACCATCCATAACGAGATCTAATGCCTTCTTCTGGAGTGTCTGAAGACAGCTACAGTGTACTTACATATAATTAACAAATAAATCTTTTAAAAAGTCATTCTCCGGCTGGTGAGATGGCTCAGTGGGTAAGAGCACTCGACTGGTCTTTGGAAGGTCCAGAGTTCAAATCCCAGCAACCACATGGTGGCTCACAACCATCTGTAATGAGATCTGATGCCCTCTTCTGGAGTGTCTGAAGACAGCTACAGTGTACTTACATATAATAAATAAATATATCTAAAAAAAAAAAAAAAAACAGTCATTCTCTATTGTACTTTGTCCTCAGGTAAGCCAACATCTTTGGATTTTGGGGTTTTTTTGTTTTTTTTGTTTTCGAGACAGGGTTTCTCTGTGTAGCCCTGGCTGTCCTGGAACTCACTCTGTAGACCAGGCTGGCCTTGAACTCAGAAATCCGCCTGCCTCTGCCTCCCAAGGGCTGGGATTAAAGGCATGTGCTACTCTCCCTAACCCTCAAAATAAACATATTCTATAATTCTGTGAGAGCCGCTACTAAACCATGTGCTTAACAAGTGCCAGCAGCTCCAAAGGGTGGGGGGGGGGGGAAGAGGGGCTGGGGGCTGGGGGGGGGGGGAGCGCTAAAGCCGGTATAAAATATAAATATGGGCTCTGTTTACACCACAATGCCAGGTGCAGAAAGCAGAAACCAAACTGATACCTGTGCAATGACTTGGAGTCTATGACAATTCTACACCAAAGGAGAACACACCAGAAGGAAACGCATGCGGCTAGGGGATGGTGGAGTCTCTTCTAACTTGGGTCTGATGCTGTCTGGAGCCCTTGGTCTCCTTCAGATGGAGCTCAGTGCAAGCCAGGGCAGCTGGGACTCTTCTCACAGACAAATGGGATAAGGGTGGAGAGGAGGAAGCTCGGGGGTAAAGGGGGGAGGGGCACTGAGGAAGTCAGCCTGTGGGTCTCTCCCTGAACCTCCCCAGCCCTCCCCAGCCTCAGTCCCCACCCTAGCTGGCCTAAGACAGGAGAGAGATGTGGCCCAAGATCAGTCCCTTCTGGCCTAAAGGGCCACCTGCCCTAGAAGGGTTCTGAGACTGGTGATAACAACGGGCCCTCAAATGCATCTTCAGCTAGGAGGGGGAAAGGCTTAAGTGAGAATAAATGCCATACTGCTCGCTGCCCTAGAACCCACCTCCACCAATTCGGTCCGAACCTCCTCATCCCCAAACTGCCCCTGACAGATGCTGGTAACCCGTTTTACAGAGCTCAAGTCTGGCCACGCCCTACATGCTGGTCTGCCTCCTACACAGTACCCATGGGTGATGCCACTTCCTCAAGTCCCTCCCGGCCTGATGAGGGCAGTGGCTCAGACTGCGGAGGCCCCTCTGCAGAGCAAGAGGAACGTCAGACCGAACGTGTGTATCCTTCCAACAAACTCAGAGGTTGAAGCCTTATGTTTCAATAAGACAGAGTTTAGACATGGTCTTCGGGAAGTAATTAGGCTTTGATGTGACTGTAAGGATGGGGCTCAAGAAAATGTTCACATTATAAATATTTCTTTCCTCTTTTTGTTTTTGTTTTTCGAGACAAGGTTTCTCTGTGTAGCCCTGGCTGTCCTGGAACTCACTCTGTAGACCAGGCTGGCCTCGAACTCAGGCCTGTCTCTGCCTCCCGAGTGCTGGGATTAAAGACGTGCACCACCACGCCCAGCTCTCCTTCTCTTTTCATGTGAAACAGGGTCTCTCTCGCTATACTGTCCAGGCTGGCCTTGAACCTGAGACCCTCCTGCTCTGACCTCCCCAGTGCTAGGGTTCCTTTATGAACCACTACACCCAACTCCTGGCATTTTGTTAGTGTGATCCCAACCCCTACCTTCTCTCTCTCTCTTCTCTCTCTCTTCTCTCTCTCTTCTCTCCTCTCCCTCTCCCTCTCCCTCTCCCTCTCTCTCCCTCTCCCCTCTTTCAGAGTAGGACCTTTTAACCAAAGCTGTTTGGTATCTTTCACAGTCTGCCTAAACCAGGGCCCCAGAGGCTTCTCAGAACTGCAATGGGCCAAGTTACTGACTTTACAGAGCCTGGTTTCAGTTTCCACAGCTCCGACTTCGGCAATTAACCCAGACCCTCTTCATGACCTTCCTCCTATGCCAGGGCTCACCCGGCCCCGGCCAGAGATTCTCCCAGCCTGACTGCAGGAAGCCCCACAACTAAGTGACTGGCAAGGTCCCAGGACCTTTGAGCTGGCTCCTCACATAGGAACTGTAACACAGCCCCACAGAGCCAAACCCAGAGCGGGCTGAGCTCTGACCCCAGTTTCTGCTTCCCTGGGCAACTCAAGGCCCCAGAGGATTCTTCCCAGCAGAGGGGACAAAGGTCGGGCCAGCCCTACTGTCCATCTGTGATGGCCACAGTGAAGCCGGCTGGGAGCGGCCCTCCTTTTCAGAGCTCCGCCGGCACAGCCTCCGCTTAACTGTCGCCTGGCCATTACTACAAAGGTCCACACCTGGGAACCTGGGCCGCCCAGTGAAAGCACCCACCGAGGCTGAGCAAACAAGCCTCCTCTTCCTCTGGCCCCATGAGGCCCCAAACCCTAACCAGGTCCCTCTGGCCTGAGCTTCCCCACTGCTACCTGCCCACTTTGCACAGGGTCCTCAGGTGGGCAGACTGCAGTCTGGTGGCCACTGCCTCCATTTTCCAGGTAGAAATGTCCTCGGGGGGGGGGGGGGGGGGCTCCCGCAGCTCCCATGGGACTTGCTCAGTAGCCAGATGCCAGGACCCAGCTTGACACACCATCGGAGGTGAGTCCCGGACAGATCAATGCCCTCCACCCCCAGACCAGCCACTCCTATGGATCCAAGGACCCAATTGATTGGTCAAAGCTGCTCCTGGCTGGCAGGATCCTCGGGGGTCCTGGCGGATACACAGCTCAACTCTCCCCAAGCACGGCCAAATGGCAACAGGCCAATGTGTTTACAGAACACATGGGCTGTTTCACTCCAAAACACTTCAGTGTCAATACCCCAAGGCCCACTCAGCAACCTCATCCTTCATTCTAAGGTGCTGGGAAGCCTCCCCAAGACCATGGCAGGAGGATACTAGCTCCAAGGCCATCATCCATCTGCCAGCCTTTGATCCTGGCTCCCTGAATGTACCTGTGTAGACTGACCATAGGGAAAAAACAGAATCAGGCCTAGTGGAGGGCAAAGGCGGCCAATACTGAGGCTCCAACTGATGGGGGCATTCATGGGAATGCTGTCCTTGTAGGAATACTGTCCTGATTATAGACAGTGTGTGTGAAATCTCAGGCCCCGACCCAGGGTCTCTACTGTCTCCAGAACTGAGAGATGGTTTATAGTAGCATGGCTGGCGACTGAAGGTCAGTAAGGAGAGGTCCTCTCCCCACCTCCATCCCATTGCCTCTAGGAAAAGCCCAGCTTCTTTGAGGGTCTACCTTGTCACCACTAAGGCCTTGCGGCAGGGAATGGCTCATCCCCAACATCCAGCACACATCACTCCCTGGATGAAGCCCTGGTTCAGAGCTCAGAATGACAGATAACAGTGGATCCCCATTGGTGTGAACCCTGGCCTGAGGACCCAGTGGGGCCCAAGAGCTGGCAACCAACTCTAACACCCACAAGCTGTGTGACACCAGGCAAATTCAATGAGGAAACTAGGGCCCTGGAAACACGGCCTTCACAGGGTTGTGACATAGAATAAATGAAGAAACACACGCACTAAGGAACTCAGTCCAACTCCCTGTACCGACTTGAAGCCAGCTGTGAGGACTCATCTCAGTGCATGGGCCTGAGAATAAACCAGGTAGATAACCGCAGGGAAACAGACAGACAGGCTGCAAGGCCCATCACTTGAGGCCCTGGATTCACCTATACCTGAAAGCAGATCTCCATGAATCAAGCACTACGAGAGCGAGAGCCAGCACCACCCCCACCCCCACCCCCAATCACAGGACCCAGGTAGCACCCAGGGTTCTGCCAGAACCTATCCAACCTTCAGCTTGCAGAACTAACCATACAATCAACTTGCCCCTTAGACCAATCACCCGTCCCCGCAACTCACACACACTTGCTGCTGGTCGAGGCCACAGAACTGGCCACATCCCAAAAGACTGTCTCAGGTGAAGGGATGCCTACTCAATCCTCCCTGCCCAGGTGAGCCCCCAAAAACCAAAGATCTTAGCAAGGCCAAATGAAAGACCACTAGATCGGAGCAAGGGGGTACGGCTCACCCTGGGCCCATCAACAAAAGTACCTCACCCACCGGGCATGGCCAGGAACAGAATAGACCCTGACTCGGCTGGCACTGCTCAGGTCAAAGGAGGAACACCTGAGGTCCCCAGAGCTGTAAAGGAGAACACCCACTGCAAGGCCTGCCCCTCTGAGCTCCCCCCTGCAAAGACCTCTTTGTACGTGGCTCAGAGGTTCTAAACCAGGGTTCCATGTACCCCTACATGTCACCCTGCAGAACACGGTGTGACTCAGGTGACTGAGGGCAGCTCCTTCGAGGGCTAGCCTCTGGCCTGCAAGACAAAGGGGGGAAGCCTATGGTGCTGAACACCTGGGATGCACAGGTACCAAGAACAAGTCCAACCAGGGAGGAAGTGAGGGACCCAAGAAGGCAGAAACACATAGAGAAGAGGCCCATGGGGGCTGCAACCCCCTCAATGAGCGAGATCCCCACTGCCCCTGCTCTGACAGCAATCTAGCCAAGAGGCCTCTGGGAATACATGCCTGACCTGTTCCATCTTCCTTTCCTTCCAGGGATACTGAAGCTAAAGCTCCTGGAAACCTTAGGCCAATCAAGAGTAACGACTCACGTGGGGCAATGGTGGCGCATGCCCGCCCAGCACTCGGGAGGCAGAGGCAGGAGGATCTCTGTGAATTTGAAGCCAGTCTGGTCTACAGTTCCAGGACAGCCAAGGCTACACAGAGAAACCCTGTCTCAAAAAACAAAACAGTTAACGGTTCCCACTAGCTGGGCCTGGCAGAGCAGGCCACTAAGATGCCCTGCCCTTACTCACTCACTCATCTGAACAGAGAGGTGAAGTCTGTGTCCCAAAGTCACACAGTCAGAAAGATATCCCTTGGCCAACCTTCTGAGACCCAGAAACTGCCCCGGAAAGAAATATTCCCAAGAGACTGCCAAATTTGGGTGATCTTTGTAAACAGTTTCCCAAACCTTCTAAGGATCTAGTTTCAGCAGATAAGATCCCAGAAGGCCCACGATTAACACTTAACAGAGAGTGGATCCCACGGCCTTATACTCAAGAGCTCAGGGCATGATTGGTAAAGACACTAGGATCTCCCCAGAGCCAGAGTTTAGACAGAGCGTTTTACAAACAGGGCGGCCACCGGCACCACAACAGCTATACTGTTGGTAGGGCTCCTTGGCAGACCCAGCATCTGACCAAAATGGCTCTTAGTGAATCAGTACCTGTCACCCTCTGGCAAGCAACGCACAGCCAAGAATGTGGGCTACTACGGAGTCACCAATCGTGACATTCAAAACAGCATGAAAGTCCAGAAAGGGATCTTTCTGAGCCTCACTTTCCACAGAGATACTGAAAGCAATGGACAGCACTGCAAACATCCAGCTGCAAGGCTGTAAGCAAACCAAAGCTCTGTGAGGGACCGCTGTTCTGTTCCAGGAGGCCCAGCTCCCATGGCTTTCAAAGAGCGATCTCCTGACCATGGCTCTACCACCCTGTGAGGGAACCACGCGCCACCAGCTGAGGCACCTTCAGATTTCCAATTGCCAGAAGCTACCTGCTGTGGGCCTCTCTCTACCCACCCCCACAGTTTCAGCCTTCCCTGAGGCATTAAAGGGACTGGCTACCCAAGCCTCCTTGAACACAGGCTACGTGGGGATGAATGTGGTTCAAGATGAGGAACATGGTACATGAAGAACAACTTCTGTTTCCACACCAAACCACTAGGCAGGCTTGCTTCAGGATGGAGGAAACAGGCCCGGGAGATCCCATGACGAATATCAGGACCCCTTTAAGCTGTGCGGTCAGTCGGGTCAGGCTCAAGTCTGAGCTCCCCACCCCCACCGCCCACCCCCACCTGCCAGCTCTATAACTAGGGCTAACTATTCCATTCGTCAAAGCCTCCTTTACCTCCCCAGGAGACAGTTAGTATAGGACAATGAAGAAATTCCATCCAGCCTATATAAAGAAGATCTGATCCCAGGGTCCTAGGAGGCCCCCAGCTTGGCACACTGTGGCCAAACAGTGGCCCTAAAAGGACTCACTCAAGCTGCTCTGGCCCCAGGGGTGGCTGGCACGCAGCAGACCGTGGGGACCTATCTGATGAGCATGTAAAGGAGTAAGTGGGTTTGTTTTAAAAAAGAAAGACACTGGGCCCACCCAGAGGGAGGGAGTGGCCTGGGAACCTCACTAGGACAAATGACCCATTTTATTTGTCCCCATGTCCCCTCACCTCAGGAGCCCAGGCCTGGCAGCTCGGTGGAAACACGAGTGAAATGGAGAAACGAAAGTGGAACTACTTACTGGGCAAGAGGTCTCTGACCCCTGACTCCTGACCCCGCTTGCCATCCTCAGCCCTTCTAGAAAACAGAGGACAGCAACCTCACCCTCCCTCCCCCACCCCCCAAGCCTTCGAGAGAGAAGGCTACCTGTCTGCTGGCCTCTTGCTTTGTCTCACCAGAGGACACTATCTTCCCTTCACGGAGCACCTGCTGCACTTGCCACCACCACCCAACCCCCAGGCAGGCGCAGAGGCAGGGGCGGGAAGAATTGCATGCACAGTCATCAGAGCCAGCTGGCCAAGTCTTGAGCTCCGAGCTCAATGCCATCTCCACCGCCCACCACCCTCTGGGACCGCAAATGCACAGTGAGGATGCTCAGCTTACAACCCCTTGGTTTTCTCCTGGGTACCGAGGAGGAGGATGGATAGTACGTTTAAGACAAGGTGACCCGGCGGGGTGGGAGAAATGTGGTTTTTCAAGAGTCAACCGGCCCCCAAAGGGGGAATCCTGACTCTCTCTGAATCTAAATTCTCTCATCTGGCAAACACAGATGCACCACCCACCTGGGAGAGTGGGTTTCCCATCTGCAATCATGCCAGGTCTGTAGAGGATCCTAGCAGCTTCTGAGATCCACTGCGGGCTACACATACAAGGGAGGAGAGAGGAGGTAAGACCTTAAGAGGCTTGGCAGCCACATGAACAGGCCATCCCAGCCATCCCAGCCATCCCAGCCATCCCAGCCATCCCAGCGTGGGCCTAGGAGCACAGGGAACACCACACAGTCAGCTGGTGAGAAGCCCGGAAGCTACAGAGGAAAACATCTTGGGGCTGTGTCTTCACCTCTCCCTCAAGCCTGGAGCCTCCTCCGATATCTGGTACTGCGTGTAGCCAGGCCAGGGCCCAGAAATGTCCTCTTCCAGCCTCACCAGAACACTCCAAGGCAAACCAGCAGCCAGAGGCAAGAAATCTTAAAAGGTGTAGAAAACACATTTTCCAGAAAGTGGCAACCTGCCTGGTGGCCCTGCCCTCCCTCTCTCCCGCGGGCTGGGCTCCAACAAGGCATCGGACAACCTCTGGCTCACGGTAAACCTAGTGTGAGCTCCTAGGCGTCAGGGTCTCCCAGCCAAAGACTGTGTGGGCCGACCACCTGCCTGGGAATGTTTGCTTCCAAAGTGCCTATCTGAAAGGGCCCCACCCAAGAAGCAGGGGCCTGCCCAGCCTTGGCTTAGCCTACTTAACCCAGGGCTGCCTGCATGTGAGAGTTTTGTTATGACGCCCAGTAACACAGCAAATGACACTTTGTATCTTTCAGAAGAATCCCCAGGACATTCGGCGAGATTCCCCAAGCCTGCTTTCCTGGAAAAGCTTCACCTTCTGGGATGGCTGGGTGAAGATGAAGATAGATGCGTGTCTGGCCAAGAGCCCAGGTCTTTCGCTGGGACGCAAGCTGACACGCACAGGTCAGTAGCGAACTAATGACTACCCAAAAAAGCACAAGCATCAATTGGGTTTTCTACCAACCCCAGGCTCCGGGCAGGGACAGCTGGCCCGGAGCACACTCATGTCACCTGCCCTGGGTCCACAGTTCCTGACTTCCTGAACACAGAGGCAGAACTGAGCCAGGCAAGGGGGGAGCATGCCTCCTCCTGTCCTTGGCCCCCAGAGCATGGCGGATGAACCAGAGTTCCTTTGGCTGGTAGGAAGGCCACATGGCCATCCACATGGCCTCCATCACACTTCCAAGGAACAGGCTCTGGATGTGGACACCCACCTGCAATTATACCCAAAGCTGCCTGCCCCTTCCTAGACGGCTACCTTCAGTGAAGTGGAACTCGGGGCTGTGACGGAGGCTCTGCACTCCCACGCAGGGGACTCTGCCCACTCTGTGGGTCCTTCAGCATTTCCAGGGAGTGCTCAACCCCTCTCAGTAAATAAATACCACCTCCCCCGAGAGACCTCTGTCCAGAGCTCTGAGCAGCCTCAGCTACACCAGCACAACCCTCTCCAGGTTTCGAGCAACCAGGCTCCTTGCACCTTGCAGTGTGCGTGATGTGCAGGCCTACTGGTTCACCTTCCCTTTCACAGGCACTAGCAGAGAAAGAACAGAACCCAGCACTGGGGACTGGGCAGATGCTGAGGCATTGAACGAGGCAAAGCTAAGACTTATCCCTTCCTCCTTCCTCCTTCCACCTCAGGTGCTTCTCCCCTGACCCAGAGGACTTCAGGGTCACGAGGAACTTTGGCTGAGCCAGAGATGAACAGAGGCTTCTGAAAGCACCAGGCAGCTCCTTGACCCTACCACATATGCTTTCGAGTACCTATGTCTGTTGTGTGTTGTAGGTATCTACACTCCAAATCTCTCCCGTCAAGGAGCCCATTTTTTAAAGAGAGAGGACGCAAAGCAGAATAACAAAGAAAAGACAAGCCTAGCAGTGTGTGTGTGTGTGTGTTGGGGGGGGGGTGTCTCAGAACATCACTGAGAAGCTCTTGGGGGAAGGCCTTTGGCCTGTGTATCCTGATTCACCCTCCAGGGACCACTGGTGACTTAGCAGAGTCCATTAGGTGTGCCCTGGGACACTCTGAGCAGTTTACAGGGTGGGGCACCCAGCATGCACAGGCTTGGAGGGGGAGGTGCTGAGGCAGGAGTCTTGTAGGGGTTCCCTCCTGGGAGTGATTCTCAAATCCTCACATATCTGGAGACAGATCCACCCTAGTGAACCTTAAAAACAGGTGGTGGGAGGGCACAGTGGGGTGGGGGAGGGGACATCACAGGCTTCGGCTTGGCACCATAAGGGGCCCAGACACCAGCCTGTGAGGCCCTGCTGGGGAGATGCAGGCCACAAAGGCTGCTTTCTGAGAAGGCTCAGAGCAGGCAAGACAAAGCCCCAGACAGATTCAAATAGCCCAATGGGAATGGCCAGACCTGCTCCAATACAATCATGCCCTCACTCACAGCTCCCAGAAAGGGCCTGTTCCCTGGGAGACTTTAGTTCCAGCTGTTAGGAGGGGGCTCAGACCTTAGATCAGGATCTACTGTGTGACCTCATACCAGCCTCTTCACCCAGGAGGTCTTGGTTTCACTCTCCCATACCTTCCCCAAAGCTGGCTCTCCAGGAGCCCTGGAGGGGGAAGGCTGCGGTAAACCCAGTTCAAGCAGAAAGGAAGACCCTTGAAACATAGGCCTTCTGGTGAAGGGCCTGCTTTCTAAATCCAATATTACTTTTGAAAAGGGTGTGCCTAAGCGTTCTCTCAGAAGCTAGTTTACCAAAGTGAACAAAAACAAAGGTTCTCCTTATATCCTACCAGTCAGAGACCACATCTCAAAGTCTCCACTGAGTGCCCGAAACCTGCTAATTCACTGAGAGGAACAACTAGGGGAGCCTGGGATGCTTGATGATTAGGAATGGAGCCAGCAGGGTCATGGGCCCAGCCGTGTCTGGTACCTGCAGAACCCCCTCAGTCTCACTATGCTGAAAAGAAATGCAAACCAGGGCATTCCTTCTCACCCCCCACCCCCCATCTGGCCAGTGCCTAGCACTGTGTGCTGAACATGTGGGTTGTAGCTCCTGCCACCCTGTCACCCTCTGAAACTGCAACAGTAAAACTGTTTCAGAACTGCCAGGAAAAAGAATGTCTGTGACCTCTGACCTGTCAATATACATCCAGGCAAGGGATGGGGCACCCACTGTCAAACTGTCTAGAAGGTAACCTCAGAAGAAGAAAAAGTCTCCATCCTTTCAAGAGCTGAACCACACTGCATATACACAGACAGACAGACAGACACACACACACACACATACAATGATGCAGAAGCCCCAAAGGAAGCAGCAATGTGGAATTTCCCCAAGATATACAACCCCATGCATAAAGTGCCACTGTAAGAGCAGGGACAGGCTGCAGGCTCCCCCTTGGTCACATCAACGCCCATGGAGACAGCCTGCTGAGTTCCCTGAGCAGCTGAGCTCAGGGCCAAGAAGGGACAAGCTGGCTTTTCATTATGTGCTTTGGGCCCTCTGAATTTTGCATCATGTGCCTGTATTTTAAGAGGGGTGTGGGGAGGGGGGTCTTGGTGGTGCACACCTTAGATCTCAGCACTTAGAAGCAGAGACAGACAGGTCTCTGTAAGTTAGAGGCCAGCCTGAACTACAAAGCAAATTCTAAGTCAGACAGGGCTACATAACCCAGGATGGCTCTGAACACTGTGTAGCCAACCTTGAACCTCTGGCCATCCTGCCTCCACCTCGAGACCGCTGCAGTTGTGGGAGTGTGCACCACCACACCCAGGTTTTATGTGGTGCAGATCAGCCCCAGGTGCTGGCTCATGCACGCTAGGTAAGCATTCTACCGGCTGAGCTTCATCTCAAGCCCGAAATATGTGAAAAGGGGGGAAATCAGGAATGTTAGCTAACAATAGTAATGAGATTATTAATGAAGACAGCATTTTCACAAAGCACAGAATGAATGAATTCTTCAGAATGACCTAACCAAAAAAACAAAAACAAAACACGAGACTACCTCCTTGCATTCATAATTCCTTCAGATTCTCCAGCTAGGGGGCTCCAGCAGCCCATCAAAGACAAGGGTTGTAAGAGCCAGATGTAGGTGGTAAAGTACAACAGCCACCAGGCAGGGTGGGCTGACCTGAGGTTCAGTTCCACTAGCCCCACCTCTTAGCAAGAGAGTCAGTTAGCAATGATCACAGACCGTACCCGCAAAAACTTAGTCCAAGGTCACTAAATCTACAAAGCCAAATGGGCATCACATGGATGGTCAGTTGTGAACCCAGCCTTGGAAACCTAGGCAGTTTTTAACCAAAGACATCTATCTACCCCCACAGCAGGTCTAGTCTGTACCCAAGAGCTGGAGAAAGAGATTTATTTGCAAGGCTGGGTTACATTTTTCATGGGCTGCTGTAAATTGAACCTGACTCAGGATGCCTCTCTCTATCACAGCTCTGAGGTCATAGCAAAGCCAGCTACTAAAATACACAGAAAAATGCCGGGCTACAGACCAGCACCATTCAATCCTGGTAACGAGCCTCTTCTCTCCCCCTGCAGAATCGCCTAGAATTGCAGCCCAGAATACGAAGCTATTTCAGCAGAAAGCAGCCTCCAGATGGCTTTGTTTTAAAGGATAAAATAGGGTCGGGGGTGTAGCTTAGCGGCACTTGCCTATCACGCACAGGTTTGATTCTCTAGCGTAAACACAAACGAAGAAGACTGCCGGGTGCGCTTGGGAATACCTAGAAACCCAACACGAGGGAAGAGGCCAGGGCAGAAGGAACAAAAGTTCAAGGCTAGCCTAGGCTACATAGTGAGACTCTGTCTCAAATCATGGGGGTGGGGTGAGGTGGGAATATACAGTCCTGGGGAAGAGACAGGCCCAGAAGCATTCTCCAAAACCAGGTTATTGCAGGCACCAAATTCCAAGCGCCACGAACCAGCACTACACTGTACTTCAATCTACTGCCTAATACCAGCCCCAGACTCCAGACAGCGCTCGGTGCGCCTGAGTATCAACAAAGTCCTGGGTCCCTTCTGAAACCTGTATAAACAGGGGTCCTGGCAGGTTAGGACACAGAGATAACTTGGTCCGAGATGTCTCTGTGAGCCCATTTCCCCAAAAGCTGAGGTAGACCAGATGGCCTCCAGGTTTCTCAAGCACAAGAGCCCCCTAGATATGCGGCTGCAGGAGCCTCCACAATGATTCATCTTAGCCTATCAAGGACACTGGACAAACACGGAGGCAGCTTTCTCCAGTAAAGACTCGGGCCCAGCTCACATAAGCCTTCCAACTGATGCCAGAGTCCCTCACAGGTAGGTCCCAAGCCTTGGTTTCCCCATTTCTATTAGAGAGCTTGTATGAGACGAGACACATTAAAATCTACAGTGGAAAGCTGGGTGTGGTGGCTTACATTTTTAATCCTATCACTCACTGGGGGCTGAGGCAGGAAGGTCTTCGGGTGTTTGAGGCCAGAATGGGCTAGAGAGTGAAAATGTCTCAAAGTAAACAAAAATTACAGAAGACAGGCAAGGCTCCCCATCACCTTGCACCAAAGGGTCTTCCACCTACAACGCAGCTTCCTAGAAACAGAGGGGAAGGAGAGGAGATGGAGGAGAGGTTTAACCACCAAAGAAGGAAACGCAGGCCAGCCAGCTACCCTCAGCTGAGCACTCCCCAAGGCCCAACCTCCCGTTTCTCCACTTCCCCTGGGAACCTTGACTGCCCATCTTAAAAAAGCCACATCAGGAGGGATGAGGGAGCTTCCAGGTCACTTCTAGCTAGGGGCAGAGGCAGGTTCGAAGGGTAAAGGAACTTAGCCAGAACATATTCCTGTACTTGGGAGGAGACACCAAGGAGGGGTGGGAATAAACAAGGCCTCTGGAAACAGGTTAGTTCAAAGCCCATCGGCTGGCTAGCCAGAGGCCCCATGCTATCAGGGCACATATTTAAAAGGTTGGCTTTTGTACCTGCCTATGATAGGTAGGGCACCTGCCAGGAATTGGCTCCAACTGCCTATGGAAGGGCCCTGCGCACTCTCCTCAGAAAAAAAACAGAACCTGGTACACTGCAGAGGGCATAGCTTGACCTCAAAAAGGAAAGCATCCCTAGAGACAATTAGCAACAGCTGGACATTAGCAAGGGTAAGAGTGACTGAAAGGGGAGGTCAAGGTCTCAGGGATGGACTGGGAGCTCTTAATGGAAAGGAGACATATGGACCATGCTCTCTCTGGCACCCGCGACCCCACCCCCACCCCCGGTCTGTAAATCCAGTGAGATGAATCCCTGCGAAAGGATTTTTACAAGGCCCGACCATCAGCTAAACCACTCATCCCAGGGCAGTTGAGCAGTCCTCATGGATGCACATTTGGAGCACAGTTCAAGTCATTTCCCAACATCCCTGGCCCTTTTTGTCAGGAAATTCACAGACAATTCACCATCCATCAATACACGAGCACTGCACCCCCAGCTTCTGAATGTCAAGAACAGGACGACGCCCATTCACAGGGTCTCCGGGGCCACTTAGACCACTCCAGCATTCACAATAAACAAAACACAGTGGAGGGGGGTGGGGGGAGGGGTCACTATCTCAACAGTTGTTTAGTTAACAATGTGGCCACCAGGGGGCTCTGTCCTGAAAGTGAAGAAGCAACAGAAAAACTCTTTCTGGTGTTTTCTTTTCCTTCTTAAGCTTCAGCTACAAAGCATCGAAAGCTATACTAATAAAAACGCACAGTAGGATTCCTGAGCTGCTGGAACGGCCCAGAGACTTTCTGCCATCCCTCCGAAGCCAACACTTGGGCAAAGGAAGGCAAGTAGACCTTGAATTCAGCCACCCTTCCTGAGAAATGAATGCTCAATAAGATTTCCGCACCCCGGGTTCCCTGAGACCCCCACCCCCACCCCGCGCCTCTTTAAAGGAGGGAGGGCCCACAGGAAGGGCAAGCCAACCGGCAGGTCTGGGAGTCGGTCCTCAACCCTTAAGTCTCTGCTAGGAGTCTTCTGCTACAGCCTGCTAATTACAGAATAAAGCACACCAGGCCAAGGACAAGCCTCGGGTATAGATAAAGGGTGACACAAACCCAGATTGCTATCAATAACAAGGATGCAAGGGATGAACTGGGGTTTCCCAAGAATTATTTGACAGCAGGGGGAGCTGTGGTCCCCTCAAGTCAGAACTGGACTTCCAGAACACGACAGAGGGGCTTCTCCAAATTTTTCTGCTGTCTAGGGCAACCTTTTCAGTGTGTTTATTTATGGTACAAACGTCCAACTGTCCTTTAAAAAAAAAAAAGTTCCATAAGCCCTGGGCTTTTCCAAAGCTCTGGCTCGAGTTCCTCTTGATTTTCTTGTGAATTCTGGGCTGCACTGAACGCCCTGCCGACCGTGAAAAGCCTGCTTTCTCCTAAGAGGCCTGTCTGGGAGACTCAGCCAAACCCACAAGGGAACTATAAGGGGCGCAGAACCAGGGCCCCCTTATAAATAGGCATTATCCCATCCAGTTGTGGTCAAGGAGGGCCTGTAAGGCTTGCCTGGGGCAGAGAAGCAGCAGGCTCTTGGACAGCCATGAGGGGCAAGGCAGTGCTGCCAGGGCGGCCTCTATGTGCCAGCTCAGACTGCTAACTAACCCCTGTGCACCAAGGGATAATGGAAGCCCAACTGTTCAATTCTCCAAAATTCGGGGCACCCACCAGGGATGGAACTACAAGTGAAGTCCATTTTCAAAAGTCAAATCTACTAAGTGAAAAGACTACCTAACAAAAGGTTTCCACCCGGAGTTTGCAAAAGGCTTCGGGGATGGGGTGTGGGGGCTGGATTCTCTTAGGCTTTCATTGAGAAGCTGTAACCAATAGCTCTGCGGAGAGGCAAGGCACACCTGACTCTAGGAACCCAGCACTTCTGTAATGTATTAAGAGCAAGCTCCATCAAAGCCCTCGGTCTCTGCCACTGAAGCACCAGCGCAGGGAGAACGAGGTGCTCAGCCGGAATGGCAGAAGACAATTCTACCCTACGTGGGTCCACCCATCACTTTCTATGCTCTGCCACTCCTTGGCCCTGGGACTACAAGGCAGGTACCCCACCTCTCTGCTGGTAGGTGTCCCTCTTCTAAGACACGTGGCCCAGAATCACCATCCTGGCTAATTTGCGAGGCTGCTGCGAGGCTCTAATGAGACAGCAAATCACCACAGACAAGCCAAGTATCGCTACTCATTTCAACTGGGCTTAAGCCGGCTGATATGCAATGACAGCTTCAGGAGCCGTGCACACGCGAGGCACGTAGTAGGCTCCACACAAACGCCGGTATCCTGCTCTACTAAGGGGAAGAAGAGGGAGGAAGAAAAACACACCAGTCCAAAAGTACCCTCTAACCCCTGACTGCTGGCGTGGACTCCCCGATTTCCCGGGTCCCACCACCCTGGACGGCCAGGGATCTCCCGGCACGACCCCAGTGCACCTGAGAGCCGCGGTCCGAACCCAACGCCCACAGCGGCCACGCTCCCCTCGGACACAGCCCGCGGCCCCCCGCGGCCACCTTGCTGCTCCGAACCAGCCCTCAGCGCGCGCCGCTCCTTCCCGGGTCGCCGTCGTCTGCCCCGCGCCCGCCGAGGGTAACCAGGCTCGGGCCGCGGGGGTCCCCAAGCCGCGTCCCTCCTCACCTGCACAGCTCCGCGAAGGCCTGGAAATTGAGCTTCTTGACTTTCTTCTCGCTCAGCCAGTAGCCAACTCTCTTCCCTTTCAGGAAGGTCTGCATCTTCTTCCTCCTCGGCCCGGGAGCCTGGGTCCGGAGGAAATTGCCCACAGGCCGAGCGTGTGGGGCCGGCGCGCGCCGCGAGCGTGCGGGCACCTCCTCCGGCGGCGGCGGCGGGGACGCGGAGCGGGCTTCAGCGCGCGGTCCTACCGGGCGGGGCGGCGGGCGGGGCGGGCCGGGGCGGGGCGGCGGCTGGGGGGCGGAGGCTCAGCGCGCCGCGCCACTGGCTGGGCCCCGCGGGTGGGCGCGCCCCGCCGCCGCCCCGCCCCCTCCGCCCCGCGGGGCTCGCCCGCGCAGGGACGTGCGCCCCGCAGCACCGTGCGCCGCTCGAGGACTCTAGGGATCCCGGGCCGCCGCCCGAGACCGCACCCGAGCCTCGAGCCCGAGCTGGAGCACGCCCTCCCGCGGCGAGGGTTCGCCCGCGCGTGCCTCTCGGACGCGCGGGGACCCCCTCGGGGAGCGCGCCGCCGTGTCCCCCGCCCTTCCTGCCCCAGCGCCCGCGCACACGCCACGCACACGCGGGGCCTGGGGCAGAGCTCCCGGAGGAGGAAGCGCCGGTTACCGCCAGGGGGCGCCAATGAGTCTTAAAGGCGCCGCCGCTAGTGGCGGGGTGCTGGATGGTGGCCAGGGCAGAGTGGGGTGAGGGAGTCGTGGTGTGGGCGCCTTGTGTCTATCTTGGAGGGCGGCCAAACCACTGGGCTTCGTTGCTCCTTGGCAGCACAGCGGGGATTGCCCCCAGAGGCAATTCGTTGCAATTGTCCTGTACTATCTCCACAACTGCCCCAGGTTCACACTCTGGGGTCCCTTTCAGCGGAGGGAGAGAAGCAGCCAGAGTGCACATAGCATCTTCAGGAGAGCCTTTTCTTTGCTAGGTGAAGGGACGTAGCTCGGCGTCTGACTTAGTGCTTTGGATCCTCTGAGCCACCTGCTCTACCCCGGCCTATGGGACAGTACTTAGCATTCCAGCCATCTCCAGCCTATGCTTTAGGCATTGGGAGGAGAAATTGGAGGCTCTCCCCAGACACAGACAGGGAAAAAAAAATGGGTTCCCGTGTGTAAAGAAAGACATTTTATCTGGCTTTGGAAATAAAGACAATTTTTGAAGATCTGAGATGAGAAAAGGCTTGAAGAAATGAAAGCTGTTAGTAAAGTGACAGAAACGGGCCTTGACCAGACTTGAGGAGTTACACCAAGTCCCTTTTTCCGGCTTAGATCCTGACCTTGGGCAGTGTCCTTGGTCCCCCTTGGTTCAGTTTTAGCAAGAAACCTCCTGAGTCAGAAAAGTTCGCCATCCCTGGTATCAGATCACTGCGGCCTGTCTGCAGTAAGAATGCTGTCAAGTGGGGCTGCTGAGATGGCTCAGCTGGTAAGGGTACTTGTGGCCAAACCTGACAACGAGAGTTCTATTCTCCACAGCGTAGATGGAGAGAACTAAGTCCATGTTTTCCTTTGACTGACACTCATGCTGTGGCATATACACACACAAATAAATAAATGTAAATAATAATAATAATCCTGTCAAGTAAATTGAGCCAGAATCCCAGGAGCCCTGGTGGTTTTGCTCAGAAATTCTCCACCCACAGATGTTCCACTCTGCTCCTTGGCAGTGACTTCCCATCTTTCCTTGTTGCCAGAGTGGAGCTCAGTTGCTCCCCTACTGTGGAGCCTGGGTGCTTCTTTAAATAAGATCTAGTGAGTTTAATTTTTCTTTAATTGGAGAAAAGGATGGAAGAGGATTAGAGAACCCACATGGCTCTGGAAAGCAGGGACTTTGTATCCTGGACCATGGAAGCCAGAAGACAAAGTGTAACTGCACCCATTCAGCTCTGTGCCTGAGGAAGATCGCTTCTGTGGAACATCATGGCCAACCTAGAACTGAGAGAAGAAATGGGGACCGGAAGTCCAAGAAGGTGAAAAGAAAGGGGTTAGGGAGCAGACGATGGCCAGTGCCTCACTGCTGAAGTCAACAGTAGAAATTCCCACACCCTGGCACAGGCTGTGGGTTTCTCTGGAGTTGTGTGTCTGGGTGGTTCAGGATCCCTGCTGGAGTTCCTTCCTTCCTTCCACACAAGCAGGGAACCCAGGGTGTGGCGGGGTAGTGCCGGCCTTGTAGTCCCAAGATGAGTAAGGCAGAGACATACAAACCATTGAGTCCTGGAGCATGTGATGAGAGCCATGTGAGTCCTGCCTCTGAGTGACTTGAGACTATGACATTGAAAGACAAGTAGGAGTTTGGGGTTAGGGGCACCTGTCTAGATGAAAGCTGAGAGAGTTCAGAGGGTGAAAGGGCAGGAAGGGTAGACTATGAGCCAAGGAGAAGAGCGGGATAACCAAAGGGATGTGGGGGGAAGACTAGGGGGCTGGCTGGTGACTGAGACAAGTTATTCTGTTGCTTTCATCTGTAAATTGGGCAGGAAATGCTCCACCTGGAGTTTCCCAGAGGACGGAACACGCTAGTCAGGACCTCGCCTTCAGGGCAAGTGAGTTCAAGGTCCGAGAAGTTCCGGGGCTCACCGAAAATCCTTCAAGACCCAGCCTCAGGGCTTGTTGTATTCTGATCACTTTGGAACGGAAGTGATCAAGGACCCACTGACTGCTGGGTAACTTAGCAAGTCCCTACCTAGCCTTTAGTGCCTTGGATCCTCTGTTCTAACTGAAGAGAAGGTTGTGTTTGTGCAAAAGCACTTCAGGATACAGAAGACTGATGGTTGTGCTGTCTAAAAATGTGCTTAAAAAAAAAAAAGACCCCTAGTCTATCTCTTCTCAGCCTCCTCCACCCTCCATGTGGGAAAGAGGATGTTGGGCTAGAAGCACAGAGATAAAGATTTGAACAGGTACCTGAGGTAGACACCATAAGGAGGTGATATTTGAACAAAAGTTCAGCAAGGGGAGTGGGCATGTCACACAGATACCTGACTGAGGTGAGGCTGAGGAACAGCAAGAACTTGGGTCTGATGTCAGCAAGGGGCAGTGAAGAGGTAGGCTGGAACAGAAAGAGCTGAGGAGAATATGGCGGGGGTTGGGGGGTGCCAAATCACAGAGGGCACCTCTTAATGTAAAGGAAGTCTCATGATTGACAACGGGACCTTGCCTGGTTTTACTCAGATCACCTGGCTACTGTCTTGAGACCCTGTCAGGGAAGCAAGAATAGGGGAGAGAGAAAAACAGGAGGTTCCTGCGGCAACCCAGGCCAGTGATGACTATGGTGAAGCTGGGAAGGTAGTGAGGCACGACCAGGCTCAGGGAAGAGCTGGAAGTGAAAGCCAGTGGTGTCGGCTATGAGCAGTACGTGCAACTGCAAACGAAAGAGAAGGCATACGTGTTCTGGATCCCGGCCTGAATGACTGCAGAATGGAGTCACCAAGTATGTAAGACAGGGAAACAAAAGGAGGCACCGGTTTGGGGCCTCAAGTCAGGAGTTCTACCAGCTATTCAGTGGAGAGAGCCGGCACGAAAGCCATCCGATGAAAGAGGCTGTAGTTCGGCCCGTGACTCAGGCTGGAGATAACATCGAGACGGGTGGCGTGAGTGTTGAGATGTTACTTGGAGCCACAAGACTGGATGAGATCACCTAGGGTGTAAGAGCAAGCAGAGGAAAGGTCAAGGATGGAGCCGAGGCACGGTTCAGAGGCCAAGAGGAACGGAGGAACCAGCAAAGCAATGAAGAAATAAAAGGAGAGCTGAGAGAGAACTGGGTGCAGCCCAGGCAGCCACTGCTGGCAGAAGGGGGCCACCAGCTGGAGAGCAAAGGGACTGAGGGTGACCCTGGAGCTTAGGGCAGGAGGGCTAGTGTGACACTTGGAAGGGCAGGTATCAAAGTATCTCTCAGATATGGGATTTCAAAAAGGAAAAACCTGGGGCTGGAGAGATGGCTCGGTGATTAAGAGTGCTGGCTGCTCTTCCAGAGGACCGAATTTAATTCCCAGGACCCACATGGCAGCTCACAGCTGTCTGTAACTCTAACTCCAGGGTTTCTGACACGCTCACACAGGCATACAGGGAGGCAAAACACCAATGCATGTAAAATAAACATTAAAAAAAAAAAGAAGAAGAAGAAGAAAGAAAAACTTGCCAGGCATGGTGGTGCACACATTTAATCCCAGCCTGGTCTACAAAGCAAATTCTATGATAGCCATGGCTACACTGAGAAACCCTGTCTCTAAAAACCAAAAAGAAAAAAGAAAAGAAAAGAAAACCATCGAGTATAATAGAAAGTCTGAGAGGCTTTCTATAGAAAAATGGAAGAGGGGCTGGTGAGATGGCTCAGTGGGTAAGAGCACCCGACTGCTCTTCTGAAGGTCCAAAGTTCAAATCCCAGCAACCACATGGTGGCTCACAACCACCCGTAATGAGATCTGATGCCCTCTTCTGGTTCGTCTGAAGACAGCTACAGTGTAATTACATATGATAAATAAATAAATAAACCTTTAAAAAAAAAAGAAAAAGAAAAATGGAAGAAAGAGATGTAAGAGATGGCTCCATTGTAAAGTGCTTGCCCCACAAGCATGAAACTCTGAGTTCTACCCCCAAAACCCACAGGAAAAAAAAAAAAAAGGAGCCGGGCAGTGGTGGCGCACGCCTTTAATCCCAGTACTTGGGAGGCAAAGGCAGGCAGATTTCTGAGTTTGAGGCCAGCCTGGTCTACAGAGTGAGTTCCAGGACAGCCAGGGCTACACAGAGAAACCCTGTCTCAAAAAACCAAAACCAAACAAACAAGGTGTAGTAGTGAAACTTATGTGTAATCCCAGCACCAGGGAGGCAGAGGCAAGCGGCACCTGAGGCTCACTGGCCGCCAGCCCACCTAGCCTAACTTGGGAGCTCTGGCTTAATAAGAGAACCTGTCTCAAAGAATTTCGATGGGGTTTTGAAAAGTCTGGTGGTGGCCTCCACACTCACAAGCATGCCTGCACACGAGGGCACACACACAGTTGCACACACATACACACACACACACCCTGAGTTTTTCTCAGGGAAATGTGAACCCTGATATTTTTATGTGACCAGAGATAGTGTCATTTCTGAAACAACACATGAGAATACAGACTGGGGTGAGAGGACTCTGGTTTTTCACTTAATATTTATTGAACTATTAAAATATTTTGGAGGGCAGGGACGATGACTTAGTGGGTAAAGTTCTTGGCTTGTAGCCAAGATCAGATCCCAAACATCCATAAAAGAGTGGGGTGTGGGAAGGGGCATCTGTAACCCCAGCTTTCAGGGGGGAAGACAGGGGAATGCCTGGAGTTTGATTGACAGCAAGACTAGCCAATTGGTGAGCTCTAGGTTCAGTGATGATGCTCGGCCTCAAAGAAACAGAATGAGAAAGAGGCCATCTAGCACTGACTCAGGCCTACACACACACACACACGCACACGCACACGCACACATGAACATGCACATACACTGCATACACACAAATATATGAGTAAATAAAAGGTCATTTTTCATCATATGGTACTATATGTCAGAAACAGTTATAGCAAGGGGGAAACACAGGGTTATCACAGAACAGGAAAGTCTGTCGAGGACTGTCTACAGTGTGAGTTCAGGGCATAGCTACTCTGCAGAACGACTGTTGACAGAAAGAGAAGTATCTGAAGCACCCACGTGGGTGCTTCTATATCTTTTTCCTTTAAAATTTATTTTATTTTGCTTTGTGTGTAGGTGTGAGGGTTCTGCTCACATGTACATCTGTCTACCACATGTGTGCCTGCTGTCCACAGAGGCCAGATGAGGGCATCAGATCCTCTAGAAATGAAGTTACAGACTGCAATGTACGTGATAGGCATCACCCCCAGGTCCCCTGGAAGAATAGTCATTGCTCTTAGCAACTGAGCTGTCTTCTCCAGCCACTCCCACCTTTTTCCCCCAAAGATTTTACTTTTAGTTATGTGCCTGTTGTGTGGAGGGATAGGTGTTGTAGTTATGAAAACCAGAAAAGGGCACTGGACTCCCTAAACTGGAACTGTGGCTCGTTATGGGAGACAGGAACTGACCCTGAGTCCTCTGTAGGAACAGCACGTGCTCCTAACAGCTGAGCCATCTCTCCAGTCCCCATGCCTGTAAACATTATAAATAATTCCTTACCATCATGTAGACCTTAATTGATATCACTGTGGTTTGAGCTGGTCCCAGTGTGAGGTTGACTCTTTAAGGGGCAGAGCCTGGTGGAAAGTGACTAGGTCACTGGGGTGCTGACCTCTGAAGAGATTAAGTCGTTTTCACTTGACCCTGGTTGGTTTCCATAGGAACTGGCTGTACAGAAGGCACAACCCTGGCCCTGAACATCTCCTGCTTCCTCTCTTCCCATGCTGCCTCCCCCTCCTACCCGGGCTCCCACCATGGTGCCATCTGCCACATTGTGATGAAGCCAGAAGTCATTTGCCAAAGCCAGGTAGAGGCCAGTGCCACGCCGTGCCATGCTTCTGGACCTCTGAAGGTATGAATCAAATAAATATCTTTCCTGATAAAGTGCCCAGCCTCAGATATTTTGTAATAGTGACAGAAAATGGATGGATATATCAAACATCCCTCCTTGCCTTGAAAAGTTCTCATTACAACTGGTTCGTGCAATCCAGGACCCAAAGCTGTCCCTCTGCGGCTCCTGTCGATTTCCTCTGATTGAAACCAGTTCTCCTTGGGAAAGAGATCGAATTGACTGTAGTGGGGAAGGTGTGTCCTGATTGGCCTGACTGGTGTTTGCTGGCTCCTCTGTCCCCAGTGCTTGCTGCAAGTTGGAAGTTGGATAAAGTCTTAGTTAGGAACAAGTTAAATGCTTCTGGCTGGAAGGCAACGCAGACAGTATGATGTCTGCCAGGGGATGCATGAGGTCTGGTCATGCTTAGATATTTCCGTGCATGGTTCTGGAAGGCCAATCCAGAGTCTTTACCACCGAGCTTCCTGCCTGGCCCCACTCTAAGGTATTTACATATGTAGCCATCCCATAACCACAGTTCCCAGTCCCGAGCTGGCTTTCTCTGTTCTTCCTCCCACACCAAGCACACCTCTTCTCTGAATGGAAGGAGGTCAACCCTGTTCAAAGGTCACAGATGATTTGTTTTCTTTCGGACAGGTCACACTGTGGTATCCGTGAGATGCAGTCACTATACTCTCATTTCCACAAATTAGTCACACTTTTCTTTTTTTACATTTTTTAAAAGATTTGTTTAATTTATTTATATGAGTATACTATAGCTGTCTTCAGACACACACCAGAAGAGGGCATCAGATTGCATTACAGATGGCTGTGAGCAACCATGTGTGCTGGGAATTGAACTCAGGACCTCTGAAAGAGCAGTCAGTGCTCTTAACCACTGAGCCATCTCTCCAGTCCTTAAAGTTTTTTTAGATTCTTAAATTTTATATGTTAGTGTTTTGCCCCTACCTAAACACACACACGCATACACACACACCATGTGCATGCCTGAAAAAGCCACCAGATCCCCTGAACAGAAGTTACTGATGGTCAAGAGCCATCATGTTGGTGGTGGGAATCAAACCTGAGACCTCCACAAGAACAGGAAGTGCTTTAAACCATTAAGCCACCTCTCCAGCCACGTGTGTCACAGATCTTGCTAATGATCCTGATAGACAATGTTGCCTAAATCATCGATTTCCTTGAAGGTAGCAAGACAGGGCAGATGCTAAAGTTACCCCTGAAAAGAGTGGGACAAGAGAGACTTAAATAGGGGGCTGGAGAGATGGCTCAGTGGTTAAGAGCACTGATTGCTCTTTCAGAGGTCCTGAGTTCAGTTCCCAGCACACATGGTGGCTCATGGCCATCTGTAATGCGATCTGATGCCCTCTTCTGGTGTGTGTCTGAAGACAGCTATAGTATACTCATATAAATAAAATAAATAAATCTTCAAAAGAGAGAGGGGGGAGGGAGAGAGAGAGAGAGGGAGGGAGAGAGAGAGAGAGAGGGAGGAAGAGAGAGGGAGAGAGGAGATGATTGTCTCAGGGGATGGCAGGTGGAGGTGCTCGCCTAAGTTCGAGCTTCAAAAGCCGGTGAAAGGAGTGAGTCAGCCCCTGCAATGTGTCCTCTGACTTGTCCTGAACTGTGGCACTCATATAAAAAGGTGATTAAAGAGACATTCATTTAGGGCTGGGAATGTAGCACAGGGGTAAAGTGCCTAGCAGGCACATACAAAGTCTTGAGCTCAACCCTTGACTGAAAGAGAGACAGAGAGCAAGAAGAGAGAGAGGACAGAGAAGCGATAAAAGAGTGACGTGGAGGAGACCCTTAAATACACGGAGTCGCCAGGTAGCGGTGGCCCACACCTTTAATCCCAGCACTTGGTAGGCTGAGGCAATTGGATCTCTATGAGTTCCCGGCCAGCTTAGTTTATAGAGTGAGTTCCAGGACAGCCAGGGCTACACAGAGAAACCCTGTCTCGAAAAAACCAAAAACAAAAAACATGGACTCCTCGGGGGAAGACAGAGGGCCCTCCAGTGTAAGGAAGGAAGTAACGGCTCAGAGAGGCACGGCAATGCAGCAGATGTTTACAAGGGAGCTCCGTAACAACTGCCCTCTGTACAGGCCAGTAAACGGAGGTGGGAAGGAAGAACCTGCCCCTGAGCCCGTCAGAGAGCCTACCACACACAGCCCTGAGTTCTTGCTACTTGAGCCTGAAAGAGCCTGGAGCCCAGAGCTCAAGCCTTCCTGACCGCTGCTACTTCTGCTCAGACCACTGCTTTCGGTCTGAACCGAAGTGAACAGACCTGCTAGTGACGACCGTTCTTCTCCACAAGCGCTCCTCTGTGACTGCTATCGTTCCCCGAGCCTGGGAAATAGACCTCACAAAACCGTCATTCGCCTCCGTGCCAAACATTTAGTGACATTCCTTCAGTCCTCTGTGGCACTTAGAAAACACAGCTACTGACTAACTATATTAAGAAATACCAACTACTGCCCAACCCCAGGCAGCCCCATGGGCCTTGGTGATGTCTACCCTATAGGGTCATGGGGAAAGAGGCCTCTGGTGGCCTCTTGGATCCTAAATTGCTTTTCCTGGCAGAGCCCCGCCCTCCAGCTCTTGCAGACAGGCCACGGCAGTTTGTCTTCGCTTTATGAGAAATTTATATTCCAGGGAAAAGAAATAGAGGGGGCTCACAGACCACATGCCTTGGTGATCAGCGCTTTAACTGATACCTGCTGATGTCCAAACAGCATCCACCTGTTAGCTATATGGCTCAACCACTATGTTTAGGTTGGTGTAGGGAGGCAGTCTGCATGCACCCAAGAGCCGAGTCTCTTCCCTTTCCTGGGAATCTTGTCACATACACTGTCGGCTTGGGGACCTAGAGGTGAAGCACAGTAACAGTTGGACACTGAGCCTGTGAGAGACTCTGGATTCAACCACAATCCTACAACTCCCCTAACAACCATGCTCAGCCACTTAGTGCTTAGTGGCCATTGCCAGCTTGAAGGGATGCAGAGCCATCAGGCTGAGAGGAAGGTCTACGTAGGGTTATGTTGATTTAGGTTCAGTGAGGTGAGAAGACGACACACCCCAATTGTGGGTGGTGCCATTTCATGAGCTGCATGAAAAAGAAAGAAAAGAAATCTCCATAGGCTGAATATGAAAAGCAAGACAAGAAGCAGAGAGGGGGTGGCACACCCTTTAATCCCCAGCACTCAGGCAGAGGCAGGTGGAGCTCTGTGATTTTTGAGGCCAGCCTGGTCTACAGAGAGTTCCAGGGCAGTCCATTCCTGTCTTGAAAAACCAGAAGAAGAAAAAAAAAAAGGAAGGAAGGATGGACGGAAGGAAGGAAGGAAGGAAGGAAGGAAGGAAGGAAGGAAAGAGAGAAGAGAAATTTCCATAAGCTGAATAAAAAAGAAAGAAAAGGAAGAAATGTCCACTGGTCAAATCAAATTGAAAAAAAAAAAAAAGGAAATTCAAGATAAGCATCCACTATCTATGTCCCCTTCTGCTTCCTGGCTGCAGGTGTGTGACAGTGTGACATCCACTATCTATGTCCCCCTCTGCTTCCTGGCTGCAGGTGTGTGACATGGCCAGACGCCTCAAGCTCCTTCTGCTAGGACTCTCTTGCATGACTGACAGAACGTGAGCTCCAATAAACCCTTTGTCTCTTGAGGGAGCAAAGGACAGCCAGCACAAACTCCCCTGCAGTCTACAGCTTTCCTAAGGCCTTCAAGTTAAGAAGGGTTTTACATACTTAAATGGTTGGGGGTGGAAATCAAAAGTGTAACCATCCTCCCTAGTAGGAAGACCCTGAGAGGGACCCCAGGCACTCTATACCAAGCCTTGTTCAGTCAGCTCTTGCTTTAGGTTCTCTTTCATGCCGATTTTCAGCCACAAGGGAAGAGGCCTGGAGGGCTGGCAGGGCCTAGAACCCCTGGCCATCGCAGCTTCTACAGAACAGACCGGCCAACCCTGCTCAAAATGGTTTCACTCTTCATTCCCGACTTTTCTCTCTTACACTTCAGGGAGACGCCAAACACTACTAAATGTAAACACACACCAAGTTAGATGTATAGAGTCCATCAGGGGCCAGCAAGATGACTCAGAGGGTAGGGATGCTTGCTACCTGACGACCTCACGACAACCTCAGTCGGACCCCTGGGGCCCACACAGTGCGAAGAGAGAACCAACCCTCTAGTTGTTCTCTGACCTCCACACACATATTGTGGTACACATACATCTGTCTCTGCAGTTAATTAATAAATTGATGGATTAGTCAATTAAAACATCATCATCATCATAGTTAGTAGCCAACTAGTTGCATGTCCAAGATTTTTGGTGCGTGAAATTGGTTCCAGCAAGGCAAATGTTCTAAGTGTCTGGATACGTAAAACTAGGACAGCATTTACAACAGAAGGAGGCCTTAGGGCTTACCTTTGTCATAGACACAGCACCTGCCAGTCTGTTCCCCCCCCCCCGCCCCCCCCAGGCGCCCCCCCCGCCCCCCCCCCCGAGGCTGGGCCCCATCAGAGACAGCCAAGCAGCTGGCTTAAAAAACAAAACAAAACAAAACAAAACAAAACAAAACAAAACAAAACAGGGGGCTGGTGAGATGGCTCAGTGGGTAAAAGCACTGACTGCTCTTCCAAAGGTCCTGAGTTCAAATCCCAGCAACCACATGGTGGCTCACAACCATCCGTAATGAGATCTGACACCCTCTTCTGGAATGTCTGAAATAGCTACAGTGTCCTTACATATAATAATAAATAAATCTTTTAAAAAAGAACAATCTTTAAAACAACAACAATGTCAAACTAAAGAAGGAAGGATACGTAACCCCCCAAGTTATGGGCATGCCTTTGCAGGGTCTACGGAGTGCTCATTTAGCACTGTGGAGGCCAGTTCACACTCTGAAGAGGCAAAGAAGGAAGATACCATCTTTAGAAGCTAATGGTCCAGGGTTGGGCGTTAGGGGTATCAGGCGGACGAGCACTGGGCCCCATGGATCCCTGAGACTGGGGAGGTGGAAGACATTTGAGCATTAAGAACAGTCACACCGTTAGTAAGGGCTAACAGTGAGGCGCTGTGGCCAAGTTACCCTTGAAGGCAGGCCTGTGTGTATGTGTGTCTCAACTTCCTATCTCAACTGCTCGTGTTTGCAGGTGCTGGTAACAAAGAGGACCTTATGAAACCTTAGTCTCAGTTTAGAGGAAAGCTGGAAGAGAAGGAAAGAACAGCAAGGTGGGCCTTAGGAGAGAGCTTTGTGTAGATTCAGGCTTCCACCTCGGCTAGAAGGAAAGGAAGATTCTAGAAACTTCTCAGAGAGAAAGAGAGAGAGAGTGTGTGTGTTTTTCATGCTTTTGCACCCATGTGTGTGGGTGCTGGAGAGCAACTCAAAGGGCCTCAGGGGTGCTACGCACACATTTTTACCACTGATCTGTGTAGACAGCACTTGTTTGAATGTTGATGGAGACAACACATTCATTTAAGGATTTTTGCAAATGTGGAGAAAGTGACATTTACCCAATGTGATCCCAGTTAGCAGAGTTCCTTCTGTGGCTTTTCTATTAAGTGGACAATGTGTCTTTAATCTTATATCCTGCTTTCCCCCTTCTTGTCAATATCCCTTACACGACGCCTATGGTACGACCACCTTAATAATCATTAGCTCTAATGGGTGCCTAGTACTTAGCCTGCTCAGTTAACTGGGCCACCGTCTTACTTCTCTCGTCCCGGCATGCTGTGCACCTGACTAATTCCTGTTATTCTGATGTGCTGGAATTGGGTGAACTAAGCAGCCGTTCGAAGCACAGCACAGCTCTGTGTGTGCTGTGCGGTTATTCTGGACAGTGTGGGTTGGGAGCCTTGGCCTGTATAGGTTACCTATGACTCCATTCTTGAACATGGCTCCTCCTGCATGGATTACAGGGTCAAATTCTAAGTCACCCAAGTCACAGGTATTTCCCAAAGGTTCAAAGTGACATTGACTCCCTGGGTGGCCAAGCCTACTCAGCAAGAACCATTACTGTTTTAGTTGCCCAGGGGTACTAACCCCACCCTCTGTGGCAGATACTCCGGTCCCTTTAAAGACACCAGCTATTCTAGGTCTCTGGTCATATTTATATGCAGCCCAGACGGTTATATCTGCACTCTGATAAGCAAGGAATAATTTTTGAGCTTGAGTATATCCCAAATGAGAGTTATTCACACTGAAAACATCACTGCGGATAGGAAATTCAGACGTTCTGGTTCTCATGTATCATTTCTGGCAATCCTGGTCTCGAAGAGCCCCATCCGACCTCTGAAGCCCCTTAGTGTGAGTGTGACCTTCATCTGCCACCTGGAATCTGTCCCCATCCCTCCTTTGGGAGTAAGATGGTCAAGTCTACTGGGCCCCAGGGAACAGTCCGAGATGCCATATAAGGAACACTGGGCATGGCTTAGAGGAACTGGCCTGTTTGTTTTACTGGGTAAAGATATTGCCTGCTTACATTAGTGAGTAAAGTTTTGTTTTCTTTTGGGAGAGACAGAAATATCCAGGCAGGCCTGGCCCCAGGACAGTTGGGGAAATAAGTCATAGAATTGTCTTCCATGCTGACCCTAGGAAAGCCACTCAAGGACCTGGAAGGGCCAGTCAGAAGAGAAGGCCTCTTAGCCTTAAGAAGCATGCAGGTCGCACTGCTCAGGAATGTCCAAGACCATCTGTCCCACATCTTGGTGACAGAAAGAACTTTAAAGAATTTACTAGCTGGGCAGTGGTGGTGCACACCTTTAATCCCAGCACTTGAGAGGTAGAGGCAGGCAGATTTCTGAATTCATGGCCAGCCTGGTCTACAGAGTGAGGTCCAGGACAGCCAGGGCTACACAGAGAAACCCTGTCTCAAAAAACAAAAACAAAACAAAACAAAACAAAACAACTTTACTAAAGCCTCTAGGCTACTTTCCTGACTTGACACCCCAGCTTTTGCCTCTACCAGGACAGCCCATTCTGAGACTATTTCCTTAGCTTCTAAAAAGTTCTTTCTCCCGCTGTGCCCCACCCCTGGTTGGTTCCTTCAGGGTTGCATCAAATCTTTATACTTCTAACTGGAGGCTGAGGGCACAGTGAGGAGTGTGGAAGCCACAGTGTGGCCAATGGCCTGGAATCTAACCAATCAGGGGCCATGACCCCCATGCTCTTGCTCTGTGCACCCTACCTATGATACCCACCTCCAGCCTTCTCTCTCTCTCTCTTTTTTTTTTTTTTCCGAGACAGGGTTTCTCTGTGTAGCCCTGGCTGTCCTGGAACTCACTTTGTAGACCAGGCTGGCCTCGAACTCAGAAATCTGCCTGCCTCTGCCTCCCGAGTGCTGGGACTAAAGGCGTGTGCCACCACGCCCGGCTCAGCCTTCTCTCTTAAGGTCAGAATAAGACAGTCCTACCTCAATGCTGCCCTCAAGCTCACTCCCAGCTATCCTGAATATGCTGGGAGCACACCTGGGCACATCTGGTTGACTCAGGGCAGACTCTCCCTGGTTGTCTCCTATTGGGATAGATTTGCAGTATTGGTGGCCTGAAGTCAAAGCTCATCTTTGAGTGGCTCTCATGCTTCACCAGTAAAGCTGAGGATAATTGACTGCTCAGATTCACACAACATCATGGAGGCAGAGTTAATAATGTCCAATGCAGGCCTTGTAAGAATACCATCCCACTCACAGCATAACTGAAGGGTGCATCCAAATCTCAGTTTCTGCCTATGGACGGCGAATGCCTCAGGCATTGTGCCTGAGTATGTAAACCAGAGTCTTGGTTCTCTCACCTGTAAATGGAACATGGTAATTCTAGACTGCAGGGGTTTCCTGAGGATACAGTGGGACCACTCACTGGAATGTAGGCATTGGTGCAAATGCCAGGAACTATAACCAAACCAAAATATGATGTGAGGTCAGTCAGCCTTCGGGAAAACCTCAACACTATAGACAAAGTTAACGGGTGGGTTTTATTTTTGAGACAGGGTCTCACGTATCCCAGACTGACTTAAAATTCCCTATGCATCAGAGTATAAGCCTAAACTTCCGACTTTCCTGCCTCCACCTCCTGTATTCTACAATTATAGGTGTGCTTCTCTGCACCCAGTTTACCTAATCCCAGAAAGAAAACCCAGGGCCTGGAGAATGGCAGACAAGTGCTCTACTCACTAAGCTATATTTCCCAGCTTCTCCCCACCACGGGGTGAATTTTAAAAAGGACTGAATGTGGGTCACCTGACTGCCAAATCCCCCGTCTGCTAGAGTTGCGCCTGAACCCTTTCTACACAGAGTTCTTAGGGAGTTAACCTAACCGAGGCAATCTCTCCTTCATCTGGTGCCTGCTGTCCCCTGCATTGTTCCAGACATTGGGGTGCACCTCCTGCAGCTCATGCTGGAGGTAGAGAAACAGGCAAGAAACAAATTAAAAGTATCAGGTACAGGGGAATAGTGGGTGGAAAGGGGTGGGATGGGAGGCCTGGGGGAGGGGGAATAGAGTGCAAAGACCATACTGTTTCTTGCCCAGTGCAACAGCGCTACCTAGTGGACATCTTGGAAATTTGCATAGGCTAGCTATTAATTACAGAGTATGCCTGGTGTTGACTGATGCCAGCACCAAAGATCCTGCCGTGCACAAGAGAGTTAATGTTATAAGGAATGAAACCGCTCTGCTTTTGACACTCTAGAACGTCTCAGAAGGCCAGTTTTGTCGCTAAGAAGTTTGCTTACATTGGGAGAAGCCACCTCAGTTTTATCATTGTATATGAAGAATTTTATACTCGCTGAGAGAATTGAAGAGTCACGCACCCGGAGGGAAAGGCGGGTCGTTGCTCCAAAAGAATTGTTTGCTGTTGTTAGGAAGAGGGAGGGATACTTAACTCCCAAGTTACAGGCACGCCTTTCCAGGGCTCACAGAGTTCTGATTTGCATGGTGGAGTCCAGTTCACACTCTGGAAAGGCAAAGAAGAAAGATGCCATCTTTACTCTCAAGAAGCTAATGGCCGGGAGCTGGGGTAGTAGGTAAATGAGCACTGAGCCCCATGGGACCCTGAGGTATCTTGGGGCTTGAGGCATTAAGAACAGCTATAGTGGTGGCACACGTCTTTAATCCCAGCACTTGTGAGGCAGAGGTAGGTGGATTTCTGAGTTCTGAGTTCGAGGCCAGCCTGGTCTACAGAGTGAGTTCCAGGACAGCCAGGGCTACACAGAGAAACCCTGTCTTGAAAAACCAAAAATCAAAACAAAACAACAAACAAACAAAGAAAAACCTTACAGCTATATATAGCTTATAGCTATAAGCTATAACCTCTGTATGGAATTTGAGCCAGTAGCTATCAGCCCACCTGTGTCCCTGTGACTAGGTACCCATGCAGACAGCTGGCAGGATGACTATATATAGAAATAGAGATTCAATCAAAGTGGATTCTCCCTCATAATTTTGGTTTTTGAAAACTGTGGGCATGGGTAGCTTTTCTTATCTGTGAATGTTTGGGGTTTTTTTTTGTTGTTGTTGTGGTTGTTGGTTGATTTTTCAAGACAGGGTTTCTCTGTGTAGCCCTGGCTGTCCTGGAACTCACTCTGTAGAGCAGGCTGGCCTCAAACTCAGAAATCCGCCTGCCTCTGCCTCCCAAGTGCTGGGATTAAAGTCGTGCACCACCATGCCCGACTTGTGAATGTATTTCACACTCATGAAGTTGAGGGGCTTTTGCGGAGTGTTTTGAGGAAGCAATGTTCAGTGGCTGACAGGAAAGCTCAAAACCAGGGGCAGAGGATCACAAGCTAAAGGAAGCAGGGAGCTGAGGGCATGTCAGAGAAGGGTTCTCTGGACAGCAAGCGTGAGTGCAAAGATACAGGAGGAGAAGGGTATGGGAGATGGACCCGTGGGCAAGCTGCTTGCACCCCAAACAGAGGGACCCGAATTCTGATCCCCAGGATCCATGGAAAAGCTGGTGTAGTTCCAGCACTGGGACGGGGAGATAGGTGAATCCCATGGGCTTTCTGGCCAGCCACTCTGGCTGGTCAGTGAGTTCCAGGGTCATTGAAAAACACGGCTTAAAAAATAAATAAGGTGGAAATGGCGACTGGAGTTGACTTCCTGGATCCCACACACTGGAAAGAAAGAACCAACTTCCTCAAATTCCCTAACCGCCCCGTCAGCACACTCACACACACAAGAAAATAGAGTTTAATTAAAAAAAAAAAAAAAAGCCGGACGTGGTGGCGCACACCTTTAGTCCCAGCACTTGGGAGGCAGAGGCAGGCGGATTTCTGAGTTTGAGGCCAGCCTGGTCTACAAAGTGAGTTCCAGGACAGCCAGGGCTACACAGAGAAACCCTGTCTCGCAAAACCAAAAAAAAAAAAAAAAAAAAAAAAAAACCAGGATATGAAGTATGATGTTTAATTTTTTTTTTTTAAGCCTAATGCATGCAAAGCCCCAGAGGCCAGTGCTCAGGACTTAGGAGCCAATGCTGGAAGATCACATGAAGCCAGCATGGGGGTAGGGACTTAGCACAGTGGTAGAGCTCTTGCTTAACAAGCACAAGGCCCTGGTATCGGTTCTCAGCTCTGAAAAAAAAATAATAAAAAAATAAGTCAAAATAACAAAAAGAAGCCAGGGTGAACCAGACAGTGGGACCCTATCTCAGAGAAAAACAGAAGTCAGGGCCCCTCCAGGAAAAGGGCGGCGGGGAAAGCTGGGTTCTACTTAGAATACGAAAGAGCAAGAGCCAGAGAGTGGGGGGTGGGAGAGAGGGGTGGGAGAGAACGAGAGAGGAGGGAGGAGGGAGAGAGGGAGAGGCTTTGCGTTTTAAAAATAGCCGATATCTAAAAATACAAAAGATTAAACCCATTTTTAAATTTTTCTATTTTTTAAAGCCTATTTTTAAAAGAAAGATTCACTAGGATTGTCCTCCCGTCGATGGCATTGAGCTCCGTGTGCCTTCTGTATGTGCATAATTTATACGCATGTATCTTTTCACGGTATTCCCTGGGTCCTGGACGATGTCCCGTGAGGGAATTGAGGGGACTGAGCCCCCGTGAAGCCTCTCACTTAAGACTTGGGTCCTGGAGTAAGTAGACTCCAGACAGGAGACACGGGGCTATTGTTACACTAGAGGGTAGGGTCAGGAGGGTCGGGTGGAAAGTTGGCTTTTAAGGAGCCAACAAGTGTCACAGGCTGGCAGGGCCCTGCAGTGTGGGGTTGGTGCTTCCCCGAGGCCAGCACCACTGTTGTTAACCGACTGTGCAGGAGATTCTTTGGGGTTCTCTCACTGGGAGGAGACAAACCCAATCCTGGCTGTTCAGAGCTGAGCAGGTGCACGGGGCTCGCGCTACACAGCACCTCCGAGGGGGGCTGAGGAGCAGCTGGGGTACCTGTGGGGCCCACGCTACAGGATGTGAACTGTGAGATGATTGGTTCAGACAAGGAGGCTGAGTGAGTGGGAGAGCCTGATGCAACAGGATCCAGCTCCTCACTGTGCAGGCAGGCAATCAAATTCCAGAGGAGGCCGGACCGTGGCGACCCCGTGTGTGGGGTGGACTGGAGATGCTGGCATGAACTCTAGGTTTGAAAGATATATGGATAGACCTAGAAATGGATATAGATAGATATGTAAACGTGCACATACCTCATACACTTCTTGATGCGGACCTAGGAGAAACAACAGCCCTGACGAGCCCGCGTGCCTGGTACCCAGGTATTTAATTATCATTCCCCACTGACAAAATAAAAATTCATCTCGACAGAATGAAAATCCAAAATTCCAGACGCGGAGAATTACAAAACCCTGTCTAGGAAAGAAAGTACTCAAGACACAAAACCGCTGTGTAGATGTCAGATCATCGCAGAGCCGCTGAATAAACTCCCATCTGTCAAAGGCAGCTAACCTTTGACTCTTAGACAAAGGAGCCTGGCCAGGACCACAGGTCTGCTCCTCCTGCTGTCTGAATCTTGCCTCTACCTCAGACTCCATGAGTTTCCAGATGACTGACTGAGGTAGAAGTTAGGTTTGGATGCTGTAATAAAACCCAACAATGATGACTCATACGTAAACGGAAATTTAATCTCTCTGATTTGCAAATAAACAGAAATTTAATTTCTCAGGCACTTGAAAGTCTGAGCTGTTAGACAGGGAGGCAATGGCTCCAAGTCACTCCAGCCCAACCCTGACTTTTTTTTTTTGAGATGAGTTGTAGTCCTGGTCAGCCTGGAACTCACTATGTAGACCAAGCTGGCCTAGAACTCAACAGATCTGCCTGCCTCTGCCTCCAAAACCCAAGTGCTGAGATTAAAAGCACGCACTAAGCCGGGCGTGGTGGTGCACACTAATCCCAGCACTCAGGAGGCAGAGGCAGGAGGATTTCTGAGTTCGAGGCCAGCCTGGTCTACAGAGTGAGCTCCAGGACAGCCAGGACTACACAGAGAAACCCTGTCTCGAAAAACCAAAAAACCAAACCAAAACAAAACAAAACAAAACAAAACAAAACAAAAAAAACAAAAAGCATGCACTATTGAACCTTGCTTTCTTTCTTGTTGTCTCCATCCCCAAACCCGTCTTTCCTCATAAACCAATAGGGCTGCTCCTGCCAGCACATTCCTGTTCTAGCCAGAAAGAAAGAGGAAAAGATTTTTCCTGTAAAAAGGAAGATAAAAGAATGTGCCTTCGCTTTAAGGATATGACCTAGAATATTATATATATATATATATCACTTCTGTTCACACCCCCGCTGTCTGGAGCTTAGTTGCAGAACGTGTCAATCTGTAAGGGAGGCTGGGAAGCAGGCAGTAATTAAGCCACTCTGAACCTGGCTAAAAATAGTTTTACCATGTAAGAAAGGGGTAGCAGGAGCCGGGAGAAAGTGAGCGCTTCTCTCCTGTGACAAATTCCTCATTTGCTTTCCTTAAGCAGAGCTGATTCTTTTACACATGACCAGCAGAACACAGACTCATAGGCAAATGAGACACTAACTTTTACCCACCGTTCTTGATACCAGGCAGTCCAGGGTGACATCCCTGTCTTTTTTAGTTGGGTTTTTTTTCCAGTGAATATATTTAATTTTTAATATTTATTTATTTTTAAGACAGGGTCTTACTATGCAGACTTGGCTGGTCTTGAATGCTCAAAGATCTGTCTGCCTTTGCCTCCCAGAGTGTTGGAATTAATTAAAGGTGTGTGTCACCAGCCCCTAATTTTTAAAATTTATTTATTTTATGTGCACTGATGTTTTACTTGTATATGTCTGTGTGAGTGTCAGATCCCCTGGAGCTGGAGTTACTGACAGCTGTGAGCCACCATGTGAGTGCTGGGAACTGAACCTAGGTCCTCTGGAAGAGCAGTCAGTGCTTTCAACCACAGAGCCATCTCTCCAGCCCCAGACTTAGCTACTTTTAATTGTCATGTGTATGAGTGTTTGCCTGAATGTATTATGCTTACATGTGTGCCAGTTGTCTATGAAGATCAGAGTCCTTGGACCTGGTGACTGTAAATGATCGTGTGCGTGCTGGGAACCCAACCTGGGTCTTCTGTAATAGCAAGTGCTATGACCCAATGGCCCATCTTTCCAGGCCCCCATTTAAATTTTTAAAATATTTATTCATTCAGGGGGCAGGGCATACTCAGGCTACAGCATGTATGCCCAGCATGTTGGTCAGTGGTCAGAGGATAGCTGAGTCACCTCTTTCCTTCAGCTAGTCTCTCCCTGAGACTGAACTTATATTGTCAGGCTGGGCTGCAGGGGTATGACCCACTGAGCCATCTTCCTATGCCATCTTTTATAGTCCAGATAGCAATTCAGTAAAAACGTTTGGACAAGTGAGGAGATCGATTATCAAGGTGACAACAGGACTTGCTCTTGTCTCCAACAATGGGACAGCTAGAATAGGAGCCAAGATTTCTGGTAGCCTCACGCTCAAGTTCTTGGCATCACACTTGTCCTGCAGTCTCTCTGCCTGTGACCCTGGTGATGGGAATACATCATCCATTGCTGTCCCCTGTCTGCATTCTGCTGGTGCCAGGCCTATCTGGGTTGCATCTTCCTTTAACAATGTCAATGACATCCTGGGTGACACACCTTTATGCTTAGTCAGCAGCTCCACCCTGATCTCATGATAAGCACTTTCTCAGTTGGGGACACACCCTGACATCCTTCAGTCATGCTGATGCCCATAGATGCGAGAGAAGCCCTCAGCATAGTGAAGATTCAAAAAGGGACATAGTGATATAGATGCTCTAGTTCTAAGGCAATGGTGTGTCGGGGTCATGGCCAGAGGGGGCTACTACGCGGGCGGGAAGTGGGTAGGGAGAGCAGCAGAGAATCTCTTGAAAGGAAACTGTCTGGGTTCCTAGGAGACGGCCCACCAACTTTCCTGATTAAAAAAAAAAAGCCAACCGAGGCTTCATACACGTGTAGATGGTGGGACAGCTGAGCAGGCCAGGGCTGGGGGAGAGGGGGTGGTAAGAAGCCAGTCAGTGGAGATGTACCAGGAGTGAACCTGAGGGTGCCAGGAGGACAGGGGACACCCATCCTCCAGAACATGGACTTCAGCCCCAAGGACCTTGGCATTTATGGCCTGGGTGAGTCTGTGCCCACCCACGGCTATGACACAGAAGCCTCGGGACTCTGGGCTGGTTCAGGATGTCCTCCTGGCCCTGAGATGACTATGCATCAAACTGGCTTCCTGCCAGCATTACAGAAGGCTTCTTCAGAGCAGCAGCAGTCTAAGCACACATAGGAGTTGGCTCGGCAGCCAGTTCACTTAGAAGGTCTGGGCTGTAGCTTATGGGACTCTCCAGAGGGTGGAGGGGAGAGTGCTGGGAAATGCATATGGTGCTCTCAGGGAGGGGTTCCTGCTTGGTAGCGGTTTCCAGTTTCTGTAGCTAGCTGACTGCCACCCACGAACGAACTATGTAACTATGCACAACGGGCTCTATTAGCCAGTCTGGGCCTGCCTCCACACACAGATGCTCACACCCTGTCTATTAGAAAAGCATAGAGGTGCGTTTTGAGGTCTGAGACTAGAGAATGATGGGAGTCTTGGTCTGTCTGGAGGCAAGAGCTGGGACGCTTCCATAGCCTAGGCTATCTCAGTCTCTCCCTCTTGATTTGCATTGTTCGGGGTCCACTCAATCTCCTGTTGTAGCAGATTGGTATCTGTGCCTGGGTCAAGGAGCTAAGGATCCCTCTTGCTCACTTTTGCTGGGCTTTCGTGTCTCCTGACAAGAAAGAAACCAGACTGCAGCTGATCCTCTTTCTGTCCCAGTTTCAAATTCCCTAGAGGATGCCCATTGGTCCCGCTTGGGTCAGAGGCCCAGTCAGCTATGACTAGGGAACAAGAAGTTGTTATATATAGCAAGATGGTAGCCAAGGTTGAGGAAAATAGAAACAAGACCATTGAGAGAAGCTCAGTGGATAAAGAAAGGCACTTGCTGCCAAGCCTGACAACCTGAGTTCAAAACCCAGGCCTGTCATAATAGAAAGAACCAATTCCTACATGTTATCCTCGACCCTCACGCCCTCCATCTCTCTTCCTTCCCCTCTTATTCTTTTGTGATGAGATTTCAGTACAGTTCAGCCTGGCCTCAGATCACCATTCACCTGCCTCAGCCTCTTGGTGCTGAGACCACAGGCTTGTGCCACCACAACCTAGCCTGTCACTGAGCTATTTGAAAGAGTAGACACATGTGGTAGCACATGTCTTTAATCCCAGCACTTGGGAAGTAGAAGCAGAGAGATCTCTGTGAATAGGAGGGTTGGTCCTCATAGCAAATTCCAAGCTAGCCAGGACTCCATAGAGAAGCCCTGTCTCAGAAACAAACTAATGCAAAAAGTCAAGCACACACATTACAGAATTTCACGCTGCGGGATTAGTCATGCCCAAGGAAAGGGCAGAGGCACTTCTACCTCCAACAGCAACAGCCACTCCTCTATGCAACCCAGCCCCCCAGTTACACCCAGACTTACGTCGTAAAGGTCTCAAAATGTCTTTCAATGATTGCTGTCTTCAGATCTGGTGTTCAGAGGGTCTTGGCCTTCTGGTCTGGATCAGCAACCAGAAAGCCCTTCCTAGCGTCACTTACGTAGCTGTGACAGTAAGCAACTGCAGGGAGGAAGGAGTTTATTTCAGCTTACAGTTCCAGGTTATAGTCCATCCCTGTGGGGAAATCAAGGCGGGAACGCCATGCAGCTAGTCACAGTACATTCATAATCAAGAGCAGAGAGAAGCGAATGCACGCTCTCTTGCTTGCTCAGTTCAGTTTCTTCACTCATACAATTCAGGACCGACCTCCACTACTGCATGTGGCCTAGGGAATGGTGCCACCCACAGTTGGATGGAACTCCCCACCTCACTCAATAAGACAATCTCTCACAGACATACCTACAGGCCAGGCTAGTGTGGACAATCCCTCAGTAACACTTCCTTCCCAGGTGATTTATAGCAAGTTGACTGTCAACGCTGATCATTGTAAAACCCACAAACACTTTACACTGTATTCTGTGAGCATTAGATCTTCTTAGGCATAAGAAAATGAGAGCTGCCAGGGGGTAGTGGTGGTGGTGGTGCGCACGCCTTTAATCCCAGCACTCCAGAGGCAGAGATAGATGGATCTCTGTGATTTCAAGGCCAAACTGGTCTACAGAGTGAGTTCCAGGACAGCCAGGGCTACCCAGAGAAACCCTGTCTTGGAAAAGAGGGGGACTGCGGGGGGTGGGGGGAAGAAAATGAAAGCTAGCTCTATCAGATGGGGACTCAGATAAATGCACTGTGGCAACGTGGGGATAATAAGGAGACATTAGAAGACAGGCAAGGGCCTGGAGAGTAGGAAGGTTGGGAGAATGGAGCAGTAGAGCTGGCAGGTGGCCCACAGGGGAGCTGCCAGTCTGAGACCTCTGGGAAAATCCTGTTGTGCCTTCGGTTGGTGATCTCCTCCCGTGTGGTCTTGCCAACATCCCTGCATATCTCCCTAGGGGAAGGGCTCAGTGCCATATGGATGACAACCTGTGGTGAGTGAGGACCCCACAGACTGTGTCTCTGTGTGGCCCCTGGCTGCTGAGTGATGGAGTTGCCTGCTTCCTGTTTGAGAACCTAGCGACAGATGAGGTCCTTGCCTGGGCTACAGAGTAAGAAAGGCAGGCCTGGCTAGATGTCAGGACTTTGCCCACAGGAACGTGGGCCCACAGAGAGTGACCCTGGCCAGCTCTAGCCTCAGGCACTGTGATGGTTACTCTTCATGTCTACTTGATGGGATTTAAAATCACCATAGAAACACACCTATGAGGGTGTTTCCAGAAAGCTTTGGCAGAACAGGGAAGATGCACCCTGAGTGCGGGCAGCACCGGGAAAGCTAAAAGGACAAAGCCCTGGAGAACAGGTGTGGGGCCTTCTTCCCCGTGATCGGTCTGAGACACACAGGACCCCAAATGCTGATCAGAGTCCACAAGGGAAAGCTGCTGGTCTCAGGTTGAAACTTTGGGGAAAGGGGCATTTTTGCATTTAAGGACAAAGTGGAAGCCTTCGGTTGTGGTTCACACCAGTAATCCCTGAACTTCAGATTCTGAGGCAGGAACATCCCCTTGAGTCTGAGGCCATCTAGGACGACAGAGTAATTAAAAAAAAACCAATAATAATAATAATAATAATAATTAATAATAATAGGGGGGTTAAAGAGACAGCTCAGCAGTTAAGAGCACTGGCTGCTTGTTTGCAGCACCCAGGTTCTATCCCCATCACTCACACATCAGACCTTAACCATCTTTAATGCCAGTTCCAGGAGAATCCAATGCCTTTTCCTGGTCTCTGTAGGCACTGCAGGTATGTGGTACACAGACATACAAGCAGGCAAAACAACCATACACATAATATAAAAATAAATAACTCTTAAAAAAAAAAGTAGGGGCTAGAGAGGTGGCTCAGTGGTTAAGAGCACTAACTGCTCTTCCAAAGGTCCTGAGTTCAAATCCCAGCAACCACATGGTGGCTCACAACCATCCATAATGAGATCTGATGCCCTCTTCTGGGGTGTCTGAAGGTAGCTACAGTGTCCTTACATTAAATAAATAAACAAAATCTTAAAACAAACAAACAAACAAACAAAAGAGTATTCTGGGTCTAGAGACTAACTTGCCTCTATTTATGGAAAGTATTAATAAACAAAGAATCAGTGTGGAGAGGAGAAGAACCCAAAGATGGATGGATGGGGATTCTGACATCAGTGGAGAAAGAGAAAGGGGTGGGGTGGGGTTGGGGGGGCTGGGGGATTGGAGGGGTTGGGGGGGTGGGGAGCAGGTCATATGCACTCCGTAGTAGTCTCGTGGAGGTCAGAGGACAACCTCGGGCCCACATGCTTTGTATTTATTTGTGCTTTGTGTCTGGCTTTCACGTGGGTTCTGAAGGTTTGAACTCGAGTCGTCCTGCTTGTCTTTCCAGCTCCGGATGCACTGCTTAAGCCTTGTGTCTATTATGACTAGTAATTTTTCTTAGGACACCCCTAGCTTCCCAGGAAGGAGAGCTAGAAGCAAAGGCCTATTTGGCCCCTCCTTCATAGAGAAGAGCAGCGCCAGGGAGCAGGGATGGATGGCAAGCAAGGGAGGCGATTTGGCAAGCAGTCCCTTCAGTGAGAGAACCTGTGCGTCCAGGAACATTTCACTCCATGGGTCGGAAAGAGTAAGGAATTACCCATGTCTCCCAGCTCCCATCCGTCAAACGATTGATCAATAAGATGTTAATTCCTTATCCCCTCTACTCTACAGGCTGCAGGGTCGGTCTTGTGGGGCTGTCGTTGACACTAGGATCTGTGAGGAAGGCGATCTTAAAACGAGTAACTACAAGGTGATGTGGGCTTTTTGTTGTTTTTTAGGGGTGTGTACTTCTGTCTGGTGTGAGTACGTGCGTGCATCTCTCTGTCTTAAGCTTTCCTAGGTAGCCCATGCTGGCCTCAAACCATCCTTCTGTTTCACCTTCCCCACTGCTGGGAATTATACGCTATCATGCCCAGGTGAGGTGAGGAATTTGAAGAAACAATCAAGACTCAGAGTATGCTGGGCCCGGGTCAGAGGAGACCACTTAGAAGGCCGAAGGTTGAAAGCAGGCGTGAGCCAAGCCAAGGGAATGCAGGTTACCAAGAGCCATTACAGAGGACCTGGGCCATAACGACTCAGCAGCGGCTAGGGACCTACTGTGTTCAAAGAAAAGCAGCTCACCGAGCATTTACGGAACACCACGAATTTACCAGAACGTGGCCCCCTATTGTTCAGCAGCCCTGCCCTCTTCTCCCCTTTTCTGGGAACTGCCTTACTTCCTGCTCCGCCCCACCCCCACCGCACATGGTTACCATAGGAACAACCTCGTTCATTGGACCGCACCCCTCTGGCCACAGTTGATTGGATTAGAGGTGAACACCTCACCAAGGCTGGACCAATCAGAGACTCAGACCCTGGAGACTTTGGGAAGGTTGGGATCCTGAGAGTGATTGAGGCTCCTGCTTGCAGGGCTGGACAAGTTGGGTCTTTGGCTAGGCGGATCCTGGCAGCCAGCTTTTCAGTCGAATGAAGAGAAACAGTGAGAGGTGTTAATGAGGAAGACGAAAAATAGGAATAATTGTGGGACCCGGTTCCTGGGCGCCCAAGACGTAGCTGCACCCCTACCCTGGGGCTCTTCAGAACAAAGCCCTCTTTCTGCTTCAGTTGCATCCAGTGGGATTCTGTGGATTGCAAGACAAGTCTTAACGAATCCCATTCCAAGTGCTGGGGCTTTATGAATGCATGGTCTCTGCCCCCAAGAAGGTCATAAAACCAGCAGGAGGGCCAGACATGTACACTAAACATTAACTACTGGGGGAAGTGCTGTCATAAAAGGTCATTCAAAGCAGGCGATTGCCTGGGAATAAATTATGATAACAGATGTATGGGGGATTTGGAAACGCCCCAGCTGTGTGATTCCCTTGTAATTATGAGAATCAATTGCATTTTCCTTTTCCTCTAAATCAGGAACGTGGCCACCTTCCTTTTAGAATGACTCCATCCAGCCTGTTTATCTGGCACTGGACAAACCAATCCGGGCCTGGGCTCGGGTTTCTTCATTGGCAGTTTTTGGTTTTTTTGTATTTGTTTTCTGATAAATAGCAGTCGGGTTTTTCCCAAGGATTTAGAAAACGTGGGTCTCTGCTGTGGGATGATTCCCTTCCCGCTGACTCCACCAACCACTCAGCTTGCTCGGTGAAGGGGAAGGCGAAGGCTGCTGACTCATTGTAAGAGAATCTTGGGTGTGAGTGGCTGATCTGAGAGCTCTGTTGATTGATAGACCATTCCCTTGTTAACCTCAGGATGGGGACATTATATCTGGTGAGAAGAGGTGACCCTTTCCAGCTGTCCGGTTTCCAAATCATACAGACCTTCACAGTGCTCGGGTAATTAATGAAAGGCCAGGAGCACCTTATTGAGAAATGCGGGCTCTCCACCCTCATCATAGACACCTGTCAGTTCTGCTGAACACCTGTCAGCAGGCAAGTCTTCAGGCCCAGAGTGGATGCACCCTGACTTAAAGGAGGGAGGTGACTCCCACGACAACCGGATCTAGTTCATAGCACACCGTGCAGACTGTACTTGATAAGCAGCACCGCTTGGCATCCTTGGAGGACTGATTTGGACACACACACACACACACACACACACACACACACACGCGCGCACACACACGCGCACACACACACGCACACGCACATGCACAGAGGATCAGGCACCCACTGAGACACCTGTATTTGATTTCTTGGAACCCACACAGTGGAAGGATAGAACCAACTCTTGCAAACTGTCCTCTGATAACTTTAGGTGTACTGTACGGTGGCATGCACAAGAAGAGCATGCATGTACAGGCACAGGAACAGAAAACACATCTTTAAAAACTGTGGCTGAGGGCTGGAGAGATGGCTCAGCAGTTAAGAGCACTGACTGTTCTTCCAAAGGTCCTGAGTTCAATTCCCAGCAACCACATGGTGGCTCACAACCATCTGTAATGATCCAGTGTCCTCTTCTGGTGTGTCTGAAGACAGCTGCAGTATACTCACATACATTAAATAATTAAATCTTTTTAAAAAACTCATTAAAAAAAAGACCAACAACTGTGGCTGATGAGACTGCTCAGAGTTTAAGAGCAGCGCTGGTTGCTCTTCCAGAGGTCCTGAGTTCAATTCCCAGGAACTTCATGGTGGCTCACAACCATCTATCATGAGATCGATGCCCTCTTTTGGTGTGCCGGCATATATGCAGGCAGAGCACTATATATGTAATACATCTTTTTTTAAAATGTGTCTACACGGAGCAAAGCATGCATATATCCCCCCTTGCCATTGTTTCCTGAACAGTACAGTGTAACAACCATTTATATAACATTTACAGTGTATTAGGCACTATAAGTAATCAAAATGGTTTAATACCAGCAGTTCCTTACATGGTCTACTTTAAACCGTTTCTAGATTATGACCATTCCCTGAACTTGGAGCCTCATTTTTCTCAGCTGTTTCGGGATCCAGGAAATCCTGTGGATTCCCTTGTCTCTTCTGACAACCTTGCGATTACCACAGCAATCAAGACCACACCCAATTTGTTTCATGGGTTCTGACACTATATCTGGCCTATCATGTGTGTGCTGACCTCATAGGTAAGCAGCAAAGACTCTTTTTCTCCCTTCCTCCAGCCCCCAGCTCCGTAGACCAGGCTGGCCTCAAACTTACAGAGATCTGCCTGTCTCTGCCTCCCAAGAGCTGGGACTAAAAGTGTGCGCCCTCTCCCCTGAAGGAGCAAGCACTTTTAACTACTGGCCCATTTTTCCAATCCCAGACACATTTTTCCCCAAAATATCTTTGATTCTTAGAGTGTAGAGTTGTCAGACTTGGAAGCCAAGGCTAAAGAGGGTGGGAATGAGGGCTGGCTGCACTTCTCATGAGAGCCAGGGTTCAGTCTGATCTAATCAGTCTAGTTAAGAGCAAATAATGGAATTCTGGGACAGGCGTCATCTAAAACTATAAAATTCAGGAATGTCTTTCTCCTAAGAATAATTCTAAATTTGAGGCTTTGACCCTCAGAGCACAGATTGTACAGCCAGGGTAGCACTGTGAACTGCAGAAGCGTTCGCTCTGGCTCTCGGAATAACACCAAACACTATTGCAGTGCCTGGTTTCTCAGATTACTTTATCTCGGCCAATCTGTCTGCAAAATTGATAAGCCCAAAGTATCCTGCAGCCCAAGAACTTCCAGGACGACCTGCACATCCCAGCCAGCTGTGGTGCTCTGGCTGATGTGAGGCTATTATTTCTTTTAACCTGCTAGCGTGGCGCCACACTGTGGCCACACTGTGAATAGCACACAGCCCCACCAGGTTGTTTTAATTGCCTGCCTCTGTCTGCCTGCCTGCCTGCCTTCATCCCCTCCCTCCCTCCCTCCCTCCCTCCCTCCCTCCCTCCCTCCCTCCCTCCAACAAACGTTGTTTGAGGCTTTTTCTTTCTCATTCATTCATTCATTCATTCATTCATTCATTCATTCATTTTTGAGTGTATCCAAACTTGATTGTTTAACTTTTCTTGAGGTTATAACCCAGGGCACATTTCTTTTGTAGCCTGACAGTGTTCCTGAGCATACACAACCCCAGGAAGAAGCCACATACCTTGTGGTTGCCAGAAAAGGCCTGGAGAACATCAACTCCGGCAGGCTCTTGGATTCAGTAGAGGGCCTCCTGGGTGAGTGAGAGAGTTGCTGAATTTGTAGTGTGTTTCTTCCATGACAGAAACAAGCCTTCTTCCTAGGGCAGACTTGCATTTTCCCATGGGATGAACTTATTGGACATGAAACAAATTCTGAGGGGCCCGGGGGCACAGCACACTATTAAAGCATGTTTAGCCCTTAGAACACACCTCGGTCCAATCCCCAGTACTACCTTTAAAGAAAAAAATCAGGAGAAAAAAAAAAAAAAAGAAAGAGAAAGAGAAAACTGAAGAGCTAGTTTTTTGGGTTGCTATATTTTTTTCTATCAGATTTCAAGTTAAAAAGAAAAGAAAAAAAGACTAGTCGTTTCAGATGTACGCAGGTTTCTCTGAATCACTACACTTGACAATGCCTATGCACAGGATAGGTCTATGTCTTGTTTTCACAATCCATATGGATTGGGGCATATGAAAAGCCCTCTATCTGCAGATATGGCCACTGGGTATACTGTCTCCTGAGGAACATTTAATAGGAACTGCCCATTCTCCATTATGAAGCAAAAACAGCTCAGCCCTTTGGAATAAAAAGCCCCCTACTGTGTTGTAAGGAAACCCTGGTCACCCAGACAGTCCCAGCAGACACAATTTTGGGTGTTAGGATGTGGCGTGGCGTGAGCTGACTCAGAACAAATAGCTGGATGAGTGAAGAGCCTCACACAGCTTCAGGGTCTTGTAGCTGAGGCCTGTGACATCACTGACAAGCCACCCCCGAACACCCAGACTAGATTCTAACCCAAAGGAACTGAGTGAGCCTGAATGATTACAATTTAGGGGAGTTGGCAGGCTTGTATAACACATATGGCTTGTATACAGTTAGAGACGTACACAAGTATGAAAAAATGGTAAAGCAAGGTGCAGGGGATATAGCTGAGCAGCAGAGTGCTGGCCTAACATGCACAAGGCCCTGGGTTCAATGCCCACCACTGCAACAAATAACCAAACAAGAGTGGCATTGTGATGAAACTGGAGTAACCAGACCTACAAGGAGCACTAAGCTGGACTAGGAGAGTGTACATTTCAGTGGGAAGGTGGGAGCTGAAATCTAGACAATCGACTGCAGTGTCACGTGCCCTCTAAATCCATGGGCACAGCCAGGAAGAATGCAGCGTACAGGCTGGCATCCGCCCATGTCTAACCAGGGTCTTACAGGCTGGCATCTGCCCATGTCTAACCAGGGGCTGAGCCACTCGGGTGGGGAAAATCCTCAAAGGTCAGGGGTTGTTCTTAGGAGGACAGCAAGTGTCCAGCAGAGTTCCTGGAAGATGGGAACACCTATCCCTTCAGCTGCCCTGGTCTGCACGAAGCTCAAAAGGACCAGGTAGTTCCCCAGGCTGGACCTGCTCTGGGAGGAATCCTGGGCAGCTGGCCTGGCCACTCCCTAAAAGTTGTGTGTGTGAATAACTCTTAACAAAACTTAAGAGAAAAGAAATGTCTTTTCATATTTTATCTCTTGTTTCATTTGCTTTATCTGTTCAACCTCTGCAACATTACACAAATAGGAAGTCTTCACTGAAACAAAGCAGAAATATATAACATTTTTATTTTCTGACAGGGTCTCACTATGTAACCTCCGCTGATCTGGAACTTGCTGTGTAGACCAGAGATCTATTCTGCTCTGACTGGTCTGGATCTAGCCAGTGCTCTGTATCATTTTAGTGGTGATTAAATGCATAGCTTTGGAAAGGTGGGCACTCCTATGATTCCCTCTCCAGTGATTGGTGGCATCTGTGCTTGTTATGTGCATGTAAGGACTTAATGGGTGTGAACAATTTTACTTATGTTTTAAACTTTACAGAGAAGTCACAGAGCCAGTGCAGAGTTCCTGCATACTCACTTCCCTTCCCTTGATGAGACAGGCTGACTCTATGACAGGCTTCAAACTGGCAGTTCAAGAGATTAGGCCTGAAAACCCAGGCTTGAGGCAGCTAGTCAGAAACTGCCGTCTGTCACCTGGCCTGAAGCAAGGACAATGGGTCGGCAACAGTTTCCGGCTCCCATGCCCCATAATGGTTTTGGAATGTCTCTAAGAGATAGAACAAGATAAGATCACCTATTCCAGAATTCCCATAATATGCCTTCAAGCTCAATCGGGTGTTTATCTTGGTAATGGGAGACCCCAGCATGCTGGACTTCTGCAGCATAAAACACTTTTTGTGTTTACATACTATTTGACTCCAGGGTACCTTACACCCTACCATTACTTTAGGGCTGTGCATTTGTGCCATCTGAAGAAAAAACATGGCACAGTGCTAGTTAGTGCTATACAGAATGCTGGTTAGGCTTTTGTGAACTTGACACAGCTGGAGTCATCTGGGAAGAGGGAACCTCCAGAGAGAAGATGCCCCCTTGAGTTTGGCCTATAGGCCAGTCTGTAGGGGCAGTTTTATGACTGATAATTAATGAAGACCCAGCCCATTGTGGTGTCACCCCTGAACAGGTGGCCCTCTGGGTTGTATAAAAATGCAAGCTAAGCCAGTCATGGAAAGCAAGCTAGAAAAGCGGCCTTCTTCTGTGGGTTCTGCTTTATTACTTAAAAAAAAAAATGATTTATTTTATGTATAGACACACCAGAAGAGGGCATCAGATCCCATTGCAGATGGTTGTGAGCCACCATGTGGTTGCTGGGAATTGAACTCAGGACCTCTGGAAGAACAGTCAGTGCTCTTAACTACTGAGCCATCTCTTCAGCCTGAGTTTTTCAGTCCTTGAAGAAAATGTTTTCAATTGGGCTTCTATGGTGTATTTCTCCTAATTAGCCTGGCTTTATCCCATTGCACCTGGGGTCCAGACGGCTTCACAGTGACACCATTGATGCTAATGTGGCATCTGCCAGGTCTTTCCAAGGAAAGTTATTCCTGTCCCTTTCCACAAGCTCATCCTTAGAAAGATGTCACCAAGGTGAGCCTACCTGCAAAGGGAAAAGGAAGCAGCATGACAAATGCTGCTTCCGGGGTGGCTTAAATGGCAGACATCTCCCAAGGGCTCCGCATGCGCACTTGTTCCGCAGATGGTGGCACTCTCTGGAGGAATACTGGGGAACTTTGCTCACTGGGACCTATTTTGAGAGTTTATAGCCTTACCCCCCTTCCAGTTAGCTTTCCAGGCTTCCTGAATGATAAACTGTGACCAGCCAGCTTCCTGATCTGGCAGCCTGATGTCATAGCCTTCCTGCCATCATGGACTTTGCCCCTGGAACGGTAAGCCAAAACAAAACAAAATCAACAACAAAAAAACAATATAAGAAACAAACAAGCCGGGCGTGGTGGCGCACGCCTTTGATCCCAGCACTCTGGAGGCAGGGGCAGGTGGATTTCTGAGTTCAGTTTGAGGCCAGCCTGGTGTACAAAGTGAGTTCCAGGACAGCCAGAGCTACACAGAGAAACCCTGTCTGGAAAAAAAACCAAAAAAAAAAAAAAAAAAAAAAAAGGAAACAAAACAAAACCAAACCAAAAACTGGGCAGTGGTAGTATACATCTTTGATCCCAGCTCTTGAGAGGTAGAGGCAGGCAAATCTCTGTAAATTCGAGGCTAGCCTGGTGTACAGAAAGAGCAAGTTCCAGGACAGCCAGGGCTACTCAGAGAAACCCTGTCTTCAAAACAAAACAAAACAAAACAAACAAGAAAACAGAGCCCTAAACAAAAAACAAACAAACAAAAAAGCCCTCTTTCTTTCAACACAGGAGCAGAAAGTAACTTACACAGTTCCTAGAGGGTAAAGCAGCCACATGAATTATCTGACATTCTTCTGTAAAGATTCATCTTTTCTCCCATATTTATTCAATCGTTATTTACATCGACATCAACTCCCAGGAATTTACTTTGGGTTAGAACTAACACTATGGTGCTTACTCTGTGGCTGTGAGGAAGCTCTTCCCGGAAGTCCCCTGGCTATGGAAATACCACCTTCTTTTCATTTCTTTGAGAGTTTCTTTCTTTCTTTTTTTTTTAAAGATTTATTTATTATTATATGTAAGTACACTGTAGCTGTCTTCAGACACACCAGAAGAGGGAGTCAGATCTTGTTACAGATGGTTGTGAGCCACCATGTGGTTGCTGGGATTTGAACTCTGGACCTTCGGAAGAGCAGCCATCTCACCAGCCCCCGAGAGTTTCTTTCTTAAACAAAAAGAAATTCCCCTTCAAGTCCTAGTATGTCAATGTGACATTTTAGTGCCATTGTTTCAACATGGCTGTTTAAAGGGCGCATATGTGCTTTTATTATTTTCAATTTATAAACCAATAAAAAAATCCTTTTAGTTTCCTCAATTACATAGTATTCACCAGATGCATGCAGAAGACCATAAGAAAAGCTGACTGTGGGCTGGAGAGGTGGCTCAGCAGGTAAGAGGATTTGCTGCAGCAGGTAGAGGACCCTTCTGAGCACGTTCATGGCTGCAAATAATCTTGTGTAACTCCAGTTCCAGAGTTACATGATTTTCTTATGGCTTTTGTGCATGGAAGCAAACATTTATATTATCTAGAATTGATTTTTAATTTTTTTTTTATTTTTTGGTTTTTTGAGACAGGGTTTCTCTGTGTAGCCCTGGCTGTCTTGGAACTCACTCTGTAGACCAGGCTGGCCTCGAACTCAGAAATCCGCCTGCCTCTGCCTCCCGAGTGCTGGGATTAAAGGCATGCGCCACCACTGCCCGGTGGCACTGAATCTTCTTGAACCTTAAGCTTCCTGTCTGTAGAATGGACACTGTTTTTTTGTTTTTGTATTTTTTTTGACAGGCTCCTGTGAGAAGTTAACAAGCTAACCTAGAACAGCTTAAGAACAAGGGACTCTGGGGGCCAAGGAAATGATGGCTCAACAGTGAAGGGCATTTACTGTTCTTGCACAGGTTCTGGGTTCGGTTTCTAGCATTCATATGATGACTCACACCGGTCTGACTCCTGCCTCAGGGGAATCCACCACTCTCTGTTCTGGCTTCCACAGGCACTGCATGAATATGATGCGCACACATACCCACCTAATATTAAAAACAAATCAATCTTTATGACGATCAAGGACTGGCAATGGACAGGCTCGATGTAAATCCTGGCCTGTCACTTTGATAAAGGAGACCGTGGGAACACTCATCAGGAATTAAACATTATTAGAGCTTGGCTAAAATCACTGCTAATAAGTTGTTCTTCTTTCAAAACTGTAAGCACTCCTGCTGACGGGGCAATTTGACTTCTCAATCACCAGCTGCTGGACTTACCCACTGTTGGCTGCTTTGAGCAAGCGGGCTGTCAAAAGCCAGCCAGCTATCTGTATGACATCACTGTTTGGAACACTGTGTGAACACCTTGAAACGACACAACTGCAGCTCCCCAAGGCACAGCCTCTGCCAGGCCTAAGTCAGCTTCTACTAGATGTTTGCTAGCACAACGTCAGTGAATCCTAGATGACCTTGCAACCATTTTCAAGGAAGGAGAGTTTGTCTGATAGCTTAGCAGTGACTGCGATGCTAGTGTTCAGACAAGGCTGTGATTGGTGCAAACACAATTCTTCATTTACATATAAGTTTTTCTCAAAGTGGCACAAACACCCTTCCTTAGCCTTCATAGGCTGTTGAGCTCACTTTGTCAGCTAGGAGATAACCTCTTTTTTTTTTTAAATTTATTTATTTATTGTATTTACTATATGTAAGTACACTGTAGCTGTCTTCAGACACTCCAGAAGAGGCATCCAATTTCGTTAAGGATGGTTGTGAGCCACCATATGGTTGCTGGGATTTGAACTCAGGACCTTTGGAAGAGCAGTCACACTCTTAACCCCTGAGCCATCTCACCAGCCCCAGGAGATAACCTCTTGTGCTGCCTCCCCAATAAAAGATTCTCTCCAGTAGTGTTTCCTTGCCATTTTTTAAAAAGATTTATTTTATTTATGAGTACACTGTAACTGTTTTCAGTCACACCAGAAGGCAGCATCAGATCCCATTACAGATGGTTGTGAGCCACCATGTGGTTGCTGGGATTTGAACTCAGGACCTCTGGAAGAGCAGTCGGTGCTCTTACCCGAGGAGCCACCTCTCCAGCCCTCCTTTCCTATTTCTAGCTTACTTCTTAGTTGTGAGGCTAAGATGGCAATATAAAGCCAGGAGAGTGGCAGCAACAGCAGACAGTGGAGTGGCAGGCAGAGCTGGAAAATGGCTGTGTGGCTGGCTGTTGTGACAACCGAAGAGGCAGAGATAAAGGAGAGAAGGCTGTAAAGAGCTGGAAATGAAAACCAGCAGGCCCTTGTCACTGGAGGTTTCAGAGAGCTTCTGTGATTTTTACAAGTCTCAGACACCCCGAGACCTGTACGATTTAACACTGGCAAGGCGAAGGAATAATAACTTCCCAAGTCTATACAACAGCTATAATACTTGTAATGAGGTCTACCCAATAACTTAGTATTTTAGAGCAAAGGGTGGGGTTACTAGAGGCTTCCACAAGATCTATAATGCTTAATTAAGGGTCTAGCATCCTAGGCCCCTAGAGCTATAACACTAGGTGGCACTCTTCTCCACCTGTCTGTTGCCACCACTGCCAAATGTTATGGGATATATATATATATATATGCGTCAAAGACCAGCACCTAAAGATCTCTGAGCCTATGATCTACCCAGAATAAAAAGACCTGGAGCCAGGGGCTAGCCACATTACTACCTGTAAAACCACAGACAAGTTATTTTTCTGTGCCTCATCTTATTCATAAAATGGGAGGTGGGAAGAGACAGCTTCTTCTTCAGCTAGTACTTAGTCGCTGGCCAAGGATACATCCAATGTCAGCCATTAATACTGAGTCTGAATAAACCTTCAAAGCAGGGATTATCCTGTCGAGTTTACCCCCTCAGCTTAGGGTCTCACATACAGAAGAGGCGTGGCATTTATTAATGCTTGTGTGTCTATACAAAATGTAAAGTTTCTCACCGAGGCAGCAAATGAGTGACCTGCAGGACAGTGCATAATGTATCTTAAGCCACTATACAAACATGAGCAGAATCACAGCTCTCAAGAGTCCACATGCCATTCTGCAGTGGAGAACATAAGGAAACTTTCCATGTATTCCTAACTCAGAGTAATCTATCACACTCCCAAGACTACATGTACACACGGTGACAGTCTGGCCTTGATTCTTTGTGTAGTTCCCTCCCTTAGTAGAGAGAACAGCAGCTTTGCAAGAACCAGAACAGCTCTCATTACTGCCTGCTTCGTCTTGGGCATACATCCATTTCCCAGGTGATCTTAGTTTCCCTGTATGTAGTTTTCTCTTTGGAGGTAGGGCCTCCCTCTGTAGTTCTGGCTGGCCTTGAGAGGCCAGTCTTCCTGACTTTGGCTTTACTTGTTAAGCACTGGGGTTATAGGTGTGTAGCACCAGGGTTGGAAAAACACAAACCTTCATCTTCCCTTTCTCCCTCAAAATTCAATATTGATGGGCCTACTACTCGCCACAATCTGTTTATAGTCTGGTTCCTGTCAAACAAGCAAGTTCCTATCCCCTAGGTGCCAAGAGTTCAAAGAACTAAGTCTGTAATTTCAGTGGCTTTCAGATTCACACTATAAAAACTTTTGTTCAGCCTAGTGTAGTTGTGCAGGCCTTTAATTCCAGCACTCAGGAGGCACATTTCTGAGTTTGAGACTACCCTGGGTCTATAGAGTGGGTTCCAGCACAGCTAAAGCTGCACAGAGAAACTGTCTTAAAAACAAAGCCAAAAAATTATTTTCCTTCAAATGTAGTATTACAATGTATACAAAGATCAAATATTTTATTATCATTTCTTTATTACTCCAAGAAAATGATATTTAGAAGCAGACGTTTTGGCAACATATCAGATAGTCACAAACCTAAAACTAGTTGTAGAACTGACCACAGCATTCAGTTGTGCTTTTTGATTGCACAGAATCGATAACTGATTTTAATAAAAGAAACTAAATATCTTAACCAGCCTTGGCTCAGGGTCTTCAGCATAAATGTGGGCAACACCTGAAAACTATTGATAACTGATAGCACCATCACATATGACTATTAAACATGCATATAAACTTTTGACTTGCTGGGACACTGTACTAGCAGAATGGTCTTTTGATTTAAATAATTATCAGTGTAGAATGACATCATTTTTATCAGTAAAACATTGGGGAGACATTCAGTAAACAACACGACAAAGGGCGAGTTACTTTGGCAGCATAAAGAGTGGATGGGCTGATCTCTGCAATGAGCTCTTCCATCTTGTTCTGCTCATGACAGCCTTGGGTCTTGGGTCAAGTGCAATAGCCTTCTAATTCGGCCTGAAGGAGGACCTCTTCTTCTTCGGCCTCCTTATCTTTTATCAGTGTCAGCAACTGCAGTAAGCCTGGGGCTGGGCTACCCTCCGGCAGCCCAAGCTCTCTTCGAACTGATTTGTGGACTGCCCCAGCAATGACTTGGTCTAGACGGGCCTGATTCACAACTTCTTTCTCAATTGCTCCTTTCTGAACCAGTTTCTGCAATAAAGGCTCCAACCTTAGAACATAGGCAGACAGCTTTTCATCAGTCTTCTGATAAGTAGTAAGGTATTTGACCTGCAATGCTCTAGGATTATCAATAATCCCAAATATTGTCTCAAGCGTCTTCAGGCATTCTGCAACTGTAATGAAGGGGTTGTTTATCTTGAGGACTCGAATAATTTCAAATGCTGGACCTCTAAGGCTCTCTATCAACCGCCTTCTTTTCTCTACATCTGACACCTGCCATGTTTTCATTACTTGGGAAGTATGAAACATCCAAGATTCAAATTCTTCCTCACCTGGTCCTGGAGGATCCCTGCCTGAGAACACACTCAGCTTTTTGTACCTCAGATACTGCAGGGTAGGCTTAAGGGCCTCATTTAATGCCTGTGCTAACATGGGTGCTCGAATTTCAGGGATCATTATGCCCGGGTCTAGGCCGAGAGGGTCATTCCGATTCCCAAGAACTCTGGTTAATTCACCCATCGTCATGCCCTCCCCCTTTAAAAACTCATTTAATCTGCACAAAAAGTCACTATCAGTATCAGGAGGCTTAAAGATCACTCTCCAGACACCTCCTTTTGCAGGTATTTCCTTGGGGACCAGGGCACTGCCAGTCTCTACTGTAAGCCCAATCAGGGCTACATTCTTGTTCTCATCCCTCCTGAACATCCTCCCAAGCAGTCTGTGTTCCCCTAAGGGAGCAAGGCCAGCCTGCAGGGCCTCCTCTATGTCTGCCACTCCGCAGGTCGGAGGGATGCCGGCAACCAATAGTGCTTTCCGAGGATTCATATCCATCCCTCTGCACCAGTCTTCTAGAAGTCTCAGTGTCATGGTGCTCAGAGTATTTAAATTCTAATTCGACCAGGGCGCCGCCGCCGCCGCCGCCGCTTACAGTGATGTGCGTGCTCGTCTCTTTAACACGCAGAGGTCCGGGAGCCTGAGAAAACAGAGCATCCACGTTAAGTTAACCGTGTCTGACTCCCGAGCAGTTCCTCCGCCCACCCGCCACAGGCGCTTAGAAACGAACGCCATCAGGATCACCTGCCCGTAGATACATCGCTTGGGTCCCGGAGAGGACGTCTGACCTTTGCGGGGTTTAGGAGAGACCCGGGCTCCCCGCGCCCGCCTCCCGGCCGAGGGCAGAAGAACGACCGCAGCAAACGCCTCAGGGAACAGACAACCGCCTCTGGAGGCGGCGCGAAGCTGACAGCCTGACGTCATGAGAGGCCGGCGCGCGTTTCCGGCCCTAGACGGAAGCTCTGAATGCGGCGGTATCCGGGACTGCGAGCGGGCGGGCCACTCAGGACAGGAAGGTGAGACCCGGGGCTGCTCGGCTTGGCTGTCAGGCTGGCCCGGCGTCCGGCCGGGAGCCGAGCTCGGGCCTCTGCAGGCCAAGCCTGGCGCCACTGCCCAGCTCAGCTCGGCGGCGGGTGCAGTGGGGGGCGGGCCCGGCATCTCCAGGTGGTTCCCCCCGCCTGGGGCTCCGGAGGGCGACGGGGCCCGCCGCCGCCGCGTGACCAGCCGTAGTCACGCTGAGCTTAATCACTACTAGCTCGTGCTCCCGCCGCCGCGCTCACCTTCTTCAGCTGCGCGACCCAGAGGGTTTCTCTTAAGGTGGCTTGTTCTGAAATGCCAAAGGCACCTGACTGTTCAGAACTGAGTGACTCTTGCTCGCTTGCAGGGGGAACAGGAAGATTTTCGGGACCACTGTAAGTGTTTGAAAGAGTTACCGTCTTAACTTGGGGACTCCGACGTTGGTTTAACGAGTAGAACTCAACCCAGTGCCCACGTCTGAAATAGTGTTAAGCCAGAAAGCATTTCAACTGTCAAGAGCAACGTCCTGTGGGGAAACTAGATGTTTCATTATCTGAAACGAAGGTGTACTGGGTCTACTCAAGCAAGAAGTGATGATTCATTCACTCTGGGGTTCACATAAATAACAGCACTCAGTAGACACTGAAACCAGTATTTTTATGTGCTTACAACTGTTATATAAAACCACCTGTAAGCTGTTTACAGCTGTTAAATCTTAAAATGCTCGTGCTTTTCAGAACTCTTGAATTTAAATCATGTGCACTTGGAATAGTTGCCATGGCAACATTATTAGACCTTAACAATAATTTTTCTGTGTTTGCATTGAAGGCACAGAGCATGGAGAATGATGAACTTCCGTCAGCGGATGGGATGGATTGGAGTGGGACTGTATTTGCTAGCAAGTGCAGCAGCGTTTTATTATGTTTTTGAAATCAATGAGACTTACAACAGGTTGGCTTTGGAACACATTCTGCAGCACCCTGAGGAGCCTCGGGAAGGAACCACATGGACACACTCCTTGAAAGCTCGGTTACTTTCCCTGCCCTTTTGGTTGTGGACAATTATTTTCTTGATTCCGTACTTACAGATGTTTTTGTTCCTTTATTCTTGTACGAGAGCGGATCCCAAAACAGTGGGCTACTGTATTATCCCCATATGCTTGGCAGTTATCTGCAATCGTCATCAGGCATTTGTCAAGGCTTCTAATCAGATCAGCAGACTACAACTGATTGACACATAACACCCATCACCGGTTTCCCTTATTGTAAGACTGCCAGCACTGTATAGTGGCTGACCACAAGACTGCAGTTTCTTCACAGGTCTCAGGAAGTTGTGGTGGAACGAGACTTAAAAAGTGACAAGAGGACTGACTACTTTATCTGAATAATGACTTTTTAGGTAAAGCCTGAAATATAGTACTACACAATCATGTTGATGACTTCAGAGTTTGGAAGTAAAATAGTGGCTTGTAACCTGCAGTCTTTAGAAACTTGAATAAGCGCCTGAATTTTTTTATTTCTATTCTATGTGCAACATAGTATGATTCAGAAATTTTTCCATTGGGGAAAATATTTCCATTGTGTTAAATGTAAAAAGGTCTGACCATGATCATAAAATTTAAATTTTATACAATTACTTTGCTTGCTTTAAAAATTTTCAGACTAAGACACTAATCCTGCTTTCAGTTTACATGGAATTGGTAGAAAATTAATGAGATGGCTATCACCTTTCTGTTTTTTTCGGGGGAGGTGGGTAGGTAGGGGAGAGTGCTGGGGATAGAATCTAAGCCTTTGTGCTTTTCAAGACAGTTACTCAGTGTGCCCTGGCTGTCCTGGAACTTGCCCTGTAGATCAGGCTGGCTTCAAATTCTTGCCTGCCCCTGCCTCCCCAACAGCTGGGATTAAAGGTTTGTGCCACCACCAACCCATTGCTTTTTGTACTTTTACCACTGAATTACATTTCCAGCCATGATGATGGCTATTTAGATACACAGAATTTGTTCTTTTCTTTTTGGGTAATGGCTATCTAAACCACTAATCTATAGTTCTTTGAAAAACTATGTAGGAACTGAACAGATGAAATGGTTGAAGTCTAGAAATAACACAGACACCAGGTGTACCAGCACAGATCACTGAAGAGATATTGTTCCTTTCCTGGGTGAAATCAGGGTATCCAGTGGTAGTAGTACTAACACATTTCACACCATTTTAATAACCATGGCTTTTGAGTCATTGCTTTAGAGCTACAACAACAACCTTATGAATGAGAGCAGCACTTTAGCCTGATGCAGTTCCTCACCACTGACACAACATCCCATGCTGTGTACAAACATCAACTATTTACCTGTGTATACTGACTCATACCAAAAATGAAAATGAGTTTTAGTGAAGGTTTTTTTTTTTCCCAAATTGTACCATCTGGGAGCTTTTTGTGGTGCTAAAGATCAAACTGACATCCTCGAACATACAAGCCAACTCTTAACTACTGTGTTGTATAACCCTAGTCCTAAAGTTTCTCAGCAACCTCACTAACTGCTGTATTTGAACAGAGAGGCTAAAATTCCATGGCAAAATTTAATCTTTTTTGGTTGTATCTCAAAAGCATCAGAATCTACTTTATGAACTCCTGGTGGTGGACCATGCCCTTGATCATGCTAGCACTTGAGAGGCAGAGAGACGAATCTCTGAGCTGGAGGCCAGCCTGGTCTACATGAAAAGTTCCAGGACAGCCAGAGCTACAAAGACAGACCCTGTCCCCCAAAAAACCCCCCATAAGACAAAAACCAAAACCCACAAACTCAAAAACCAACTCAGTTTAGTTGCTGAAATAACACATCTTTTGCTATAATATATTCAGTATTTCAGGGAAACAGTTTGACAAAACTACTTCTGTGAATCAGGTGCATCTTTTGAGTGCTTTTAATATGCATGCTGCAGAAATGTTTTAGAAGTATTCTTCACCAACTCTTTACTCCCAATACCAAGGCAGCTGTTGCTACTGGGACAAGTGCCATTTTACAAGACTGAAGTATTCAGGAATTAATAACCTGTCCATGGACAGGGTAAGTAACTGGAAAAGCCAAGCTAAGAGCCATAGGCAGGGTATGGTGGCACATTCCTGTAATCTAGCATTCAGGGGCAGATGCAGGTGGATCTCTGTAAATCTAGTCTATGTAGTGAGTGCTAGTACAGTCAGCTACATAGGGAAACCCTGCCTGAAAACAACAGTAAAAAATCAGATGAAGTAAGATTTGAACCCAGGATATCTATCTGGCTTCAGATTCCATCTCTGTACTTAAGGAAAAATGATTAATTAATGATAATTAGTATGGAAGTAGTAGCAATTTATTTTTATTTTTGTCAAGACAGGGTTTCTCTGTGTAGCGCTGGCTAACCTGGAACTTGCTCTGTAGACCAGGTTGGCTTTGAACTCAAAGACCCAACTGCTTTTGCAGGGATTAAAGGCATTTCCAGATATAATTTATTAATGGTTAGTTTACAAGGTTAATCTGCTCTTTAAAAAAAAAATCACATTCCCTTATCTCTGTTTGTACAAATGTTAAGTTGGGTGCCATAGTGTATATATGGAGGGCAGAGGACAACCATGAACATGTTTTCTCAGGTGCTATCCATTTAGATTTTGGAGACAGGGTCTTTCTTACTGGCCTGGGGCTTACCAATTCTCCAAGGATCCCAGTTTCCACTGGACCAAATTGCTTAGCTCCCTCCAATCCCCTTTAAAAAACAAACAAAAATATGTGTCCTTGCAAACAAACAATTCTTCAAACTTTACCAGCCGTGCCATTGTCATTTTATTTACAACCCTACCTGAAATGAAACAATCGCATTGAAGTTTTTTCACTGAAATACTTGAGTGCAGGCACAGTAAATAGATTAGCTGCAGAAGTGTCTATGGCACTTTTTTCGCTAGTACACACTTTTGACTTAGATGTCATTAACTTTAAAGTAAAAACCCCCGGAAGTATAGAATCTGATTCTGTTTTACAATCTGTTTAAGGAACAAACAGCTTTTCTTTGGTGGAGTCACGAGATAAAGTGCTCACATGAGTAAGTCACCACCGCTTGAAACAAATGCGAATGCTTGTACCAAATGGGTAGGGTTAGTCTTTTCCATTCCCTGGCACAAGTGATTACTGTGCTGCTTCATTGTTCATCCTTTCATCACGAATGCACCACTGTGCATTCCCACACATAAAGTCCTAGAAAACTTTGGACTGTGGTTGGAAATCACCATGCAGTTAGTGTTTAAAACCCTGCAAACCTCCTCACATACAATAATAAGGTCCATGGAGGCGGGTCCAACTCTTTTTGTCTTAAACATTTTCAGATGCTTCTACTAGGGTTCAAAGAACTGATCCACAGTGTTGAGCATTTACTGAAGATTCAAGTACTGGAGCTGTGTTTATCTTTGGAACAGAATCAGAAAGTGTTCTGCAGAAACTTGAGTCATTTCCACATTTTGTCTACATGTCCTCATATTAAATCCTCCCTGTGCTCTGAACATGCTTCTCTCAGACATTTGCTTCCCTTTCTGCCAAAGCTGCTCAGTTTCGTCAGTAAGTCCACAGCGTCACTGGTGATTAACACTGAACTCACCACCAGCTCTGGATTCTCAAGGAGTTTCTTTTTAAGGAGTTTCTGACCCTCTGACCCTTGACATAGGTTCTTCAGCTGGCTTCTGGGGCAGCACTGCCTAGGATGTTCCTTCATGTTCTGTACTTCATGTACTCATTCAGGAGTCACAAACCAAGAGGAGCAGCCAGCCACACGTGGCCACTAGCTGCATGTATTTAGTAGCCCAGTTCTAGATCATTCTCTGGTTTTTCTTCTACCTCATAGTTGCTTGCTGCTTCTTTGAGGAATTCTCCTTGGGGATCTCCTCCAACTCTGTGTTGGTGTGCTCCAGTTCTCTCTTCTTAGGTTTCTGTCATCTCATCCGGTCCTGTGGTTCTAGGTACTCTTCTGCAGAGTTTCACTTGAATATCTACTACCTACTTGTCTTTTTTTCTGAAGTGGAATCTCACTAGGTTATCCAAAGTTGTTCTGAACTTAGTCCTCTTCCCTCAACCTCCCCAGTAGCATGATCACTTGTATGCAATCACTACACTTGGCTTCACTTCATTGCCTGCTTATACTTCACCATACATTTACTAGCAGACTCATGACATTTAACCTGTCTAAAACTAAGCTGCCAAAGGCAACCCATCAAAACCTGTTTATCAACTGTGTTTATAATTCCAGCACTTCATAAGAGGCAAGGGGACCAGAGTTCAAGGACAGCTTTATCTACAAGTTCAAGGTCCTATCTTGGTTTTCAAATCTGCTGTCTCAGGAGGCAGAGGCAGAGGCAGAGGCAGGCAGATCTCTGAGGGGGGCCAGCCTGGTCTACAGATGAAGACAGGCAGGGCCACACAGAGAAAAGTCCTGTATCAGCACCTATACCTCTCCATCATTCCCTGCTGTTCTTTCTGCTCAATTCCACTCCAGGCACACTATCTTTTCTTTTTCCTTTTCTGACAAGCCTCACACTATGCAACTCAGGATACTCCTGCCTCTGCCTCCAGAGTGCTGGGATTACAGACATGTGCTTCCTTGCTTCCTTGCTCCACTGGTCTCGACTTTGGACCATTTCAGAAATGTTATAAAGCCTCCCTTCATGCCTTATCTGTGTTTTCTTCAAAGTCTGCTCAAATGTCACCTTCTTGAGACTCTACCTACTGAAAACACGCATTCTTCCCAGAGTGACTTTTCCCCACAGTACTTACCTATCCTCACATGATACATGTACATCTCAAAAATTGGATTTTTATCATGTATTGTGATGGCCCATATGCTTACAACAGCAACTGGCACACAGCAAATGCTTAGTATATATTTATGAACATATACTTCTCTTACCACACTGCAAAAACGAATCTAGCTCCCTCTTCTTAGAGAACAAAGCCAAAAGCTAATATTTATTAAGTATGTAGCCTAATCTGTCACGTGTTTCAGTTTAATCCAACTCTTTCAGGTCTCATTATTTAGTGATTTTTTTTTTTTTCTGTTCGAGCCAAGATTTCAACTATCCCTCAATGTAGTTTTGTTACATCAGTTGTCTTAGAATTTTTCATATATAAGATTTTTATTAAGTGCTTGGCTAGAGCTCTCTCATCTTTTTTTTTTTTCCGAGACAGGGTTTCTCTGTGTAGCCCTGGCTGTCCTTGAACTCAGAAATCCGCCTGCCTCTGCCTCCCAAGTGCTGGGATTAAAGGCATGCACCACCACTGCCTGGCTGGCTAGAGCTCTCAATACATGTTTCAGGCATGAAAATTAGAGTTTCCTAAGCCACGTAACAAGTACAAAGTGCAACGGCTATTGAACTACATAACACAATTCCAGTCACTGATGTTCAAAGCAATACCATGGACCCAGAAAACACTCATAAAAAACCGCTATCTCCACCAGGTTTTTGGCCAGAGTAAATTCTACTTAACACTACACTCCAGTGCCTATTGATATCCCAACATGAACTGCTTTTTTTTTTAATTTTTAAGATTTATTTATTTATTATATGTAAGTACACTGTAGCTGTCTTCAGACACCAGAAGAGGGTGTCAGATCTCATTACAGATGGTTGTGAGCCACTATGTGGTTGCTGGGATCTGAACTTACAACCTTCAGAAGAGCAGTTGGTGCTCTTAACCACTGAGCCATCTCTCCAGCCCCTGAGCTGCTTTTTAAGATATAAAGTTTATTCCTAGAATTCACTTTTTTGTAGACCACAACTTTAAATAGAGCAATTCTGATCCCAAAGGTCATCAGAGTCACTAGAATAAGTTACAGTATTTTTATGACATTCTTATACTTGGATGATAACACACTAGCTTAAAACAATTGTTTTCAAGATTAAGCCTAGGCATATACATCAGTTGAGAATACTTAGTTCAGTTCTCCTAACCTGTATGCAAGTTGCAAGTGGGAGAAGGGGTACAGGCCTTTTTTTTGGGGGAGGGGGGGTTTCGAGACAGGGCCCTGGCTGTCCTGGCACTCACTTTGTAGACCAGGCTGGCCTCGAACTCAGAAATCCACCTGCCTCTGACTTTCAAGTGCTGGGATCAAAGGCGTGCACCATCACACCCGGCCCCAGGCCTTTAAAAAAAAAAAAAAAAAAAAAAAACCCTGGAGAAGATGCTTAAATTGAAAGAAGCAACATGCATAGCTGTACACACCTTTAAGCCCAATACTGGGGGTCACACCCGGCCCCAGGCCTTTAAAAAAAAAAAAAAAAAAAACCCTGGAGAAGATGCTTAAATTGAAAGAAGCAACATGCATAGCTGTACACACCTTTAAGCCCAATACTGGGGGTCAGGGGGAGACAGAGGCTGGCAGATCTCTGAGACTTTAGGCCAGCCTGATCTATACAGTTTCAGGTCAGCCAGGGCTACATACAGAGAACCTGTCAGGAAAAAAAAAATGAAGACACACCTGAGAAAGTGGATCCTTGCCTTTGCCTCCCAAGTAAGTGGTGAGATTGTAGGTGTGCTCTGCTATGCCTTCCCCTATGTTTTTATCCATGCTAAGTTTGTTACTGGTGTTTTAAGTGTCCTAATACCACAGACCAGCAACTATGACCTACATGTGGATCTGGGCCCTAGAGTTATAGTATTAAATTAACAAATTCTGTTTAGGCACTTTTAAATAAGTACATCTCTTACAAGAATTTTTTGTTTCACCTTTTAGATTATTCATCTAAGGCTCTTAATAGGCTTATTTTTAGGTGGGAATGTAAGGGTTAACTTTCCAGTATAAACATATGAAGTTAGAACTGTTTCAAAAGGTAGCATTGTTCTGCTTGTATATGGCTAATTGCAGCAGTAAGAGTATTGGAATGAGTATTAAATCCAAATAAAAGATCCATCAAACCTATAGCCATGAACCTCAAAACATTATATAAGCACAAGTACTATGTTGAAATGTCTTTATAATAAGTTTAGTACACAAAGGAAATATAAAAAATTTAGGAGCAAATTGAACTATCATTTGAAACTATTTTTACCCTGCATGTATATCTGTGTACTGATAGAAGGGAGTCAGGTCCCTAGGACTGGAGTTACAGAGGGTTGTGAACCACCATATAGGTACTGGGAACTGAACCCAGGTCCTCCTGCATGAACAGCCAGTGCTCCTCACTGCTGAACTATCTCTGCAGCTCCCTCAATTTAAACTACTTAAAATATACTATTTTAAATTATATACAGGCAAGTTTAACCATTAAACAAGAATCTCCAGCCATTAGTAATTTTTCCTAGTTGAAATTGTTTGCATTACCTAAGAGTGCTTGGTGGAATGCTGATGCTCCAAGCAAAACATTTAAAAAATGTCAAGTGTGTCAACTGAGTCTCCTCAGTAACATCATCTGGAAGCCGTGTTATTAGCACAACACTGGAGGTGGAGGCGGAGACAGAGGCAGCTCTTCAGGAGTTTGAGGCCAGCCTGGTTTAAGGAACAAGTTCTAGGCTGGCTAGGGTAAGTTATGAGACTTGTCTTTAAAAAAAAAAAAAAAATCTAGGCAGTGGTGGTGCATGGATGGTTTTAATCCCAGCACTCATGAGGCAGAGGCAGGCAGACCTCTGTTGAGTCTGAGACCAGTTTGGTCTACAAAGGGATTTCTAGGACTGCCAGGAATACACAGAGAGCCCCCCCCCCCCCAAATTAACAAAACAAAACTTAAAACAGAGCAAATGATCTACCACAGAACTCATTTCCAGTCCTAAAGAGTGTTTTCATTTTCATTTTGAGATATTGATGTAAACCCAGTGACTTGTGCATATTAGACAAGCGTTCTACCACTGAGGTATGTATCTCCAGCCTCAGAAGCTATAAACAAACAAACAAACAAACAAACCAGGCTAATGGTTAGCTCTGTAACCTAAGGCAAGTAACTACTCTGAGATTGAGTAATTACTCTCCGAACTAAGTCATTATAATCTGTTGCATCTAAGAGTCTATGTACGGAGGCCCAGGATATATCTGTAATCCCAGCACCCAAGAGGTGACAAGCAGAAAGATGAGAGGTTTGAGGACAGACTGGGCTACATCTAGAGAGTTCCAGATCAACTTCAGCATACAGCAAAGCCTTGTCTCAAAACAAAAAGCCAGGCATGGTTGTGCATACCTGTGATCCCTAATACTCAGAAATAAGTTATTAAAAGTTCAAAGCCAGGCAGGCTATGTAATGATTTCCAGGCCAGTCTAGGCCACATACATAGCAAGACCCAGCCTCAAAACAAAACAGATATAATTAAAAGAATTATTCTAATCTCATTAGGTATATTTTGCATTTCAAGTGTCAGGATCAGGAAAGATGCACTGTAAATCAAAAAACCCCACTCTAGTTCCACCGATAAACAGCAGAAAAGGAACACATACAATATATTTTAGGAACTATTCAACAGTCCCCTTTTGAATAAAATTAAAAAAAAAGAGGCTACAGAAAATATGTAAGTTACAATCAATGTATTTTATTGATTTGAACCTCACATCTATACTTGTACAGACGTATATACACACACACAAATCATATTTCTCTTATCGATTCTTTTAAATATTAATTGCCTATGAACTATGATAAGCAGCTTTTATAAACACTGAAAGATGTAGACACACACCATTTGATTCAACGATCATTTTTTTTTTTTTTTTTAAAGATTTATTTTATTATTATATGTAAATACACTGTAGTCTGTAGACACTCCAGAAGAGGGCATCAGATCTTGTTGCGGATGGTTGTGAGCCACCATGTGGTTGCTGGGATTTGAACTTTGGACCTTTGGAAGAGCAGTCGGGTGCTCTTACCCACTGAGCCATCTCACCAGCCCTCAACGATCATTTTAAAGGAGAAAAACAAACATAAAAATTCATTTGCCAATTTAGATTTCATCCACTATGAATGGTTCCATTTTATTTTAGGATGAGAAAACAAAAGAGTTCACTCCCAAACTTTTGTTGTACTTTTCTTTGTTAGAAACAAGGAAGTTTGCTCTGTGATGAACTTGTTCCAATCAAACAAAAGAAATGAGTTCCCCAACTAGAGCACAGGTCTTCTGTAAGTTCCAGCAGGTGATGAAATGGCAGCGCTCTGCTATCTTGGCTTTTTGTTTTGAGGCAAAGTCTTGACATGCAGCACACAAGCTGGCCTCCAACTTTGAATTCTCCTGCCTCAGCCAGTGTAATTAACTGGGATTACACATATGCATCATCACACTCAACCTAGCAGCAGTCTTAATGTCCTAACACTATTGTTAAGATGCTGGCTTTGGACGTTTTGCAGATGGTCCATCTGAGTTAGTTCTACCAGAGTTATTTTCATCTTCTGCATCATCTTCATCATCACCTTTTAAAAATAAATGTTTGTTGTATGACATTATGTTTAGTGGATGAAGAAATACAAATAGGTAAAGGGACTGATCTGAGACCATTTCCCTTTGGGGACTCACAAACCAGACATACATGACAGTTTATAAATGCTAGGGGTGGGGCCAGTAGGACTGCTCAGTGGGTAAAAGTGAATGCAGTACAAGTTTGGTGACCCATGTTCAATCCCTTGAACCCAATAAAAAGGAGAGAGCCCACTTTACATATGCAACATGCTACCCATATACATTTAAAATAAGTGAATTTTTAAAAACTTGAGGAATTTGTTGAGTGTGATAGCCTTTAATCTTAGCCTTTAGGAGGCGGAGACACGCAGAGATCTCTCTCTAAATTCAAGTCCAGCCTGATCTACATAGTAAATTCCGTGGGAGCCAGGGCTACACAGTAAGGACATGTCTTAAAAACAAAGTAAATGTATACCTTTCATTATAGCACTTGGCAGGAAGCAGCAGGCAAATCTCTGAGTTCGAGGCCAGCCTGTTAATAATGTAATGCTAAATGCTGGCCCCCAAAGTCTTGTTGCCCCAGGGATGAGAGAATCCTCACATATATCAAGTAATGATATGTGACCCTGCTCCTTAATTTAAAACTATTGGTTGAATAAAGATGCCTATAGATGGATAGGAGAGGTAGGTATGGTTTCGGTTCTTGTGGATTGAAGAGAACCATGAAAAAAAGAAGATGGAGAGAAGACACCATGGGGTAGGTGAGTCATGAAAACATGGCCATGCCATGAGGACAGGCCAGTTGGAGTTAAGAGCTGCCCAGATAGAACACGGTAAGTTATAACCCGGGGTTATTTTGGGGGAAGTGGCTCAGAATAGCTTAGAAAGGAGATATTTGCCCAGCTCTAGTGCATTAAAACTGTATTATATCCCCGCACTCAGGAGGCAGAGGCAGGCGGATTTCTGAGTTCGAGGCCAGCCTGGTCTACAAAGTGAGTTCCAGGACAGCCAGGGATATACAGAGAAACCCTGTCTGAAAAACTAAAAACCAAAAACCAAAAAAAAAAAAAAACCCATATTATTACATATTATAAAACAGTAATAGAAGTCTTTTAATCTGAGAACTAAATGATCTAAGGTGGAGTAGAAACTCCTAATTTATTACAACCTATTGGCACCCAACATAGGGTATCATTTTGTAGAAGTCTGATTCCAGTTCCTCCTCCTAGACCAATGCTCCCAGAAATAAGACTCAGACTCAAAATATATATCCAAATACCTTGGCCATACAGCTAGGCTCTTCTCTAACTATATAATTAAGATAACCACTTTACACTTCCACCAACAATGTGGCCTGTCCTATCTTAGAATGACAAGTAATGTCAACTTGCCCAGCCCAGGTGAAAAGATATGGAGGGAAGCTTTTGTTTTTTGCCTGCTTGCCCTCACTGACTATCAAGTTCATCTATCCTGTTACTGAGAGGCCCAAGATACTCCTTTGTTGGTGTTAGAACCTACTCTTTAGGATTCCAACATAGACTGAAAACTGGCAGCTCTCTTAAGACTTTCCAGGAACTCCAGTACATGATTGGGACTGTTGAGACATCCAGTCTCATGGACCAAACAACTATCAGATGCTTAGCCTTTCTGTCAGGAGACTGCCAGTTTTGGGCTACTCAGATCACAGGCCATAAGCCATTCTAATAAATATCTTTATATCACACTTATTCTATCAGCTCTGCTCCTTTGAAGAACCGTGAATAATACATCTAGCTAATACTTTTTATTGTTTCTTTAAAAAAATTATTTATTATATGTAAGTACACTGTAGTTGTCTTCAGACACACCAGAAGAGGGCGTCAGATCTCATTATGGATGGTTGTGAGCCACCATGTGGTTGCTGGGATTTGAACTTGGGACCTTTGGAAGAGCAGTCAGTGCTCTTAACTGCTGAGCCATCTCACCAGCCCCTTATTGTTCCTTTTAATGACAGCCAATAACTATATTATAAAGAATACGGAAGTTTAATCTCCTCTGCAGAAGAATTGACTCCTTAGCTCAGAACAATGAAACATCTATCTTGGTGTTCAATTCAAGATTAGAAATAAATGTAACAACAGTGGAGTGTGGTGGCATATTTCTTTAATTCCAGCACTGCTGAGGCAGAGTCTGGCAGGTCTCTGCAAATCCAAAGCGAGGCTGGTTTAACCGTTACATGGTGACAATGTCTACAAAATAATTTTATTCCTATTAACAGAGCTAGGGCTGGAGAGATGGCTCCGTGGTTAAGAGCACCACCTACTTTTCCCCTGCATGTACGAGGCACCCTCTTGACTATCTGTAACTCTGGTTCCAGGGGATTTGATGCCCTCTTCTGGCCTCCGAAGGCACTGCACATAAGAGGTGTACAGACAAGCATGCAGGTAAACATCCATCTTTAAAAGCAAACAAACCCCAAGCCACCAAAATTAACAGTTAATTTCTACAACAGGAGAGGGGGTGAGAGAAAGTAAGAGGACGGGAAGGGCTGTAGTGCTTTCGGACATTATATAGCCCTTAAACTCTGGCAGCACAAGATGGCAACGTAAACATTCCATCAAGGAAGGGGGGGGCTCATGAGGCGCCACCCCTCTCAGAGGAGCGGTTGGCGGTTAATGGGGGGCGGGGGAGTCATTGTTTTTCTTCAGTGGTCTAGTCACTGCTGTGTTGCCCTAGTTCCAGTAAATATCATACAAATATCCTTAAATAAATCCAGTGACAAAAAAAGGCCGGAAAGAAAGGCGAGGAGCCCTGTCGAGAAGGGTTCAGCGGGGGATAGAGACCATGACCTGAATGCATTAATACATGAATGAAACGATCAATTAATTTAAGAATACCAAAAAGCTAAACTAAAAAGAACTCTTTTACTTTCGAAACAATAGCTACAAAACTGAGAGGGTTAAGATTCCCTAAAACAAAGTGGGCCTCGGTCATTCGAAGCTCTCCTCATTCTGTCAAACACGTTTTCTCGTTTCTAATTTCACTCCTTTCCGTTTTTCAACAACCAGGTCTACCTTCCCGCCCTTTCGGGTCTTCGTGCCAGCTAGCAATGGTTACAGACCGCCACTTTCTCTGCCTATCTTAATCCTTTGCGTTCTTTGCAAGGGAGTCAAGCTGACTTCGTCCGTTGACCAGTCCCTAGTCCAACGCTCGCCACGGTTTTTTTTTTTTTTTTTGGTGGGAAAAGTCGCAAAAACGGGGGGCGGTGGGATATCAGACAAAGAGGGCAGCGAGTTCTAAGGATTTTTAGAAGCGATTGCTCCTCTTCTCCGGGGCTCGCCTTCTCTAGCCTGCCCTTCACACTGCCCGGTCCCGCCAGTGTCCCCCGGCGCCCCGCCCCCGCGCTCACCATCCAAAGCGTCGTCCGGATCTTCCGCCAAGCCTTGCGCGTCCTGCTCCACTAGGGTCCCGAAGAACTCCGCTACCAACTCCTTCATCCGGACCACGCCCGCCGACAGGCTCTGGAGAGGGTCCGCGTCTCCCGACGCCTCACAGGACACTCGTAGCCGCTGCGGCTCCCCGTCACAACCGACGTACTCGCCCGAAAGCTCCATGGCGACCACTCAGCTTCAACAGCGCGCCTCGGAGAAACGCCACCCGGAAGCGGAAGCCAGCCTGCGGCCGGGGCGGGCGGGAGAGGCGAGGAGGAGGAGGAATGACTTCCGATTTCCCGAAATTGGCCCGCCCATTTTCTTCCGTGTCCTTCCTTAGGATTGGCTGTCTGGTGCTCGGGCTCCGCCTCCTCACGGGGCCCCGCCTTCTCGCGACGCCCCTGGCGGCGGCCACTTTTCCCGCCTCCTCCTGGGCCCACGCAGCGGAGCCCGGTGACAGTTGAGGATGGCCGGAGCCGAGAGCCCCACCGAGTGCCAGGCGGAGCTGGAGCCCGTGGTGTCGCTGGTGGACGTGCTCGAGGAAGACGAGGAGTTGGAGAATGAGGCGTGCGCCGTCCTGGGCGGCAGCGACTCGGAGAAGTGCTCCTACTCGCAGGTGCGCGCGGCCCGGCTGCTCCCGCCGTCCTGTCTGTTTCCCGCTGGCCGCGGCCGGGCCCACTCACGGCGGCCCTTTACTCTGTGCTTCTACAGCCCCGGCCCGGCTGCCATTTCATCCTCAGCTTGTCGCCACCAGGGCTGTCCCTCGGTTCCGCTGATGGTACACTGCAGGCTCCGGTCCTCCAGTTGTCGCCTCTTGGTGGCCTGCTTTTCACGAGGTTGTTCTCGTGATCTCTCAAACCCAGATATTCTTCGCTCCACTTCTCCCACCGCCCAAGAATCTTAATTAGGGACCAGATGGGGAAAAGTAAAGGGAAAGTGGGCCGGCTTTGAAAATCTTCCGGTGAGGTTCGGCTTCCGGACACTCCTGTAGTCTAGTTTAACTGCTAGCTGCCCCCACCTCACCCCCTTTCTGGTTAAATGAAGTTTCGTGTGTATGTGCTATGTGACATCCCCTCTCTCTGGGGACTGGAAAGCCAAGAGGAGAAAAGGATCTGTTTGGCATTTGTGGGACCTTTTGAACGAGAGAGTTTGAGGGGCTGAGATGTAGTGTTTAGTGACGCATACTGTACATTTAAGTACTAACGTGGAAAAGGGTGGGTAGGAAGGAAACTTAACAACAAGGATGAGAATTGGTGGAAGGAAACAGGCTAACTATGCCCATGGGTGGAGTGGGAGACTGGGGTAGGAGTGAAGGGACTTGGAGTTATGGTGTGGCGTGGACTGAAGTCATAATACTAGTTGTCTTCGTTGACCAAGTTGGGTTTGCACTGTAAAATTGTTGAATAAATCTTGTATCCCAGAAGTAGTCACAGCATGGTCGCTGGTATTTAAATTTGGAGGATCATTGTTAGGTTTCAAACCCTGGACTCTGCTGTTGTGCCTATTTAACATATCAAAGCCGATGGTGGCCTCCTGGTTCTCCCTGCCCTTCTGTCCCTTCCGGGACTCTCCTGGCAGACATACCCAATCCACTTTCCCAGACTTCTCCAGCCCAGGAGCCGGGCTACCCTTCCCCCAGCTTCCCTTCCCTAAATAATGCAGCCGTTTTGTTTATGCAGCTCTCTTGGGTCTCCTGGCTGTAGCACCTGGCTCCCCATCCCTATCCCCTACCCTTCCTTGCTCTTCTCCCAGGGCCCAGTTCAGAATCTTTAGCCTCTGGACTCTCCTAAAAGTCCTTGCCTCCGAGCTCTTCCTTTTATAGTAAACTTTTTCCTTCAACCTCCCAAGGAACAGGCATGTCCTTTCCTTTTTATTTCTCTTTTTCATTGTGACCATTAAACCACACACCCACCCCTTCATTGGAAGAAAGAAAGAAAGATCCTAAGTCTGTATGTAAGCTCTTTATTAATATACTTATTTTTATACAATACTAACTAAAATTGGGGGTAGGATCTTATGTCCCTCAGATCTGCCTTGAATTTTTGACTATCTTCACTTCCCAAGTGCTGCTGGTATTACAAGTGTGTACCACCATGCTTGGCTTAAAGTCTTGTTTCTGGTGAATTTTGTTTTTGTTTTTTGAGACAGTCAGATTGAGTGGTTCTAATTGGTCTGAAACTCACTATGTAGGCCAGGCTAACCTTGAACTCACAAGGATCCACCTCCCTCCCAAGTGCTAGGATTAAAGGCCTGGTCCTAAGTTTTTGTTTTTAAATAGTCATATCTCTATATAAGTATATCAATAATAATAATTATTTTCTTTTAGTTTTTTTGAGACGGAGTTTCTCTATGTAGCACTGGCTGTCCTGGAACTTAGAAATATGCCTCCCTCTGCCTCTCAAATGCTGGGATTAAAAGTGTGTACCACCACTACCACCTGGCAGTCTTTTGTTTTGTTAGATTTTCAAGTATTTGTGTGGCTATGTGCATGTGCGCACAGATGCTCTTGAGGGCAGAAGAATCTGATCCCCCTGGAACTGGAGTTGCAGGGGGTTGTGCGCTGCCAACACGGTACTAGGGACTCAATGCTAGTTCTCTGAGAGAGCAGTATGTGCGTTTAAGCTCTGGGCCATCTCTCTCTAACTCCAGGTTGATTTTAACAAGCTTGCTTACTGATGTGTGTGGGCACATGTACCACATAGCATATGCAGACAGGCATCAGGGAACAGCCTTATGGAAGCGGTTGTCCTCACCACCTCTGTATAGGTTCTGGAGGTGGACCGAAGGTTTCCGGGCTTACAGAGCCAGTGACTTTACCCACGGAGCTATCTCGCTGGCCCGGCAAATTCTTTAGTAAACTAGGAGCAGATTGAAATAGAATAGAAGTGTGTGTGGTAGTTCACTGGCAGGCTCAGTAAAGCATTTGCTGCACCAGTATGGACCTGTGCTCTGTCCCCTCTACCACGGCCCTGTGTGCTGAGAATCCCCTTACCAACACTTCTAAGTTTTGCTATTTTTCCTTCAACATTTTAAAACATTTGTCTCTGTTGAACACACTTGCCCTTTTTTATACTTCATTACTTGACAGTAAGTAGTGGGCATAATTATACTTCTAGATGCTTCCCCATACATCTCTCCCCAAATTAAAATGATTAATTTTTCTGTATGGTTGAATTATAAGAATTTCTAAAATAAGAAATGTGAGGGCTGGAGAGATGGCTCAGTGGTTAAGAGCATTGGCTGCTCTTCCAGAGGTCCTGAGTTCAATTCCCAGCAACCACATGATGGCTCTCAACCATCTGTAATGAGGTCCATGCCTTCCCTCTTCCGTTATGCAGGCATACGTGCAAATAGGGTACTCATATCCATAATATAAATAACTAAAACCTCTTTAAAAAAAGAAGAGAAATGTGAGCGAAGTGGTGGTGGCACACGGATTACCCAGCACTCAGGGGCCGAAGCAGCCAGATCTCTGAGCTAAGGCCAGCCTGGGCTACAGAGTGAGTTCCAGGACAGTCAGGGCTACACAGAGAACCCCTGTCTCGAAAAACCAAAAAAAAAAAAAAAAAAAAAAGGTGTATTAATCTTTTAAACCTGTAAACTGTAAACTCACCTTTATTTTCATGTGTTAAAATGATTAAACAGATCAAGTTATTCACAGATTTAAACTTCCTATTGCTATAAGAAAAAAATTTACATAAAGCTAAGCATCCGAATAGATCTGGGGCTTGAAATAGTGGTTTTGACCCTTTGTTGGTTAACTAGTCTTTCTGTTCTTCTTCCCTTTTGTTTTGGGCTGGTGTCTCAGGGCTCAGTGGGGAGACAAGCACTGTACGCCTGCAGCACCTGCACGCCAGAGGGAGAAGAGCCCGCAGGGATTTGTCTAGCTTGCAGTTACGAATGTCATGGAAGCCATAAACTGTTTGAACTATACACAAAAAGGTAATGCTTTTTCCTGAGTGTCTTCTGAATGTTTAGATTCTTTCGCAACCTCAATGGCTGCTTAATCTTGCTTTTTATTCAGAATAATTGTGTGTTGGTAAAAATTAATATGGGAGAGAATGGTTTTTCTATAGGCCTTTTAATTATGGAGACTGGCTCAAACTTCTCATCTTTTCATTATCTCATTTGTTTGTGTGTGTGAGTGATACAGATATTTGTTTTTTATGTGTTGTGATGTCCAGAATGGTAATTTGTATTTATCTGTTTTATTGTTGGAAAACTCCAACAAGAGACACGAACATCAGAAAGGCTGCCATTTAGAGTCTAGGAATGAGTCAGAGGGAGTTATGGTTGGTACTGAAAGAGTGATTAATTTCAAAAGAAGACGTAAATATATGTTCTTTTTTTTTTAATAGAAATTTTCGTTGTGATTGTGGAAACAGCAAGTTTAAAAACTTGGAATGCAAATTATTTCCTGTAAGTAAGCACTGTGATTACAAATGTACTTGGGAGCAGGGATGGAGAGGTGGCTCAGTAGCTAGGAGCACTGATTGCTCTTCCCAGTTCCAGCATCCACAGCTACCTGTAACTCCAGCTCCAGGGGACCCCACCTGCCCCATATAAATAAAAAGAAATCTTTTTTTTTTTTTAAGTGTACTTAATGAGCTGAGGTTGGTATTTACCAAAGTGTAAAAAAAAAACAAAACAAAACAAAAAACAAGAAACAAAACAACAACAACAAAAAAAAAACCCACCAAAATATTTTCCAAAACATTTTCTCTTGAGTATTTTCACTTTTATGTGGTTGGAAACACTAGATAATGTGTTGAGAGTCTACAATATAGATTATAGTTAATAGTCCAGGTCTGGGAGGAGATGCTCTTTAGGCTGATCTTTACCTGGGCCATGCTGAGGTTTCTAGAGCAAAGCATGGGGCTGAGTGAAGAGCTGTGCTAAGAACTTGTCTGCAAAACACAATCAAACAATGCTTTCACAGAAGCTGTAGGAAACTGCAGATGAAGGAAGAAGGATGGAGAACGCCATGTTCATCATTAATAATTGCTGAAACCTGTTTCCTCCTTTAAGTTTATGACTAATTTTTGATAATCACTTTTCCTCCTTTTGTACTCCAATAACCTGAAAGTCTTAGTATTCACTCCTGCATTTAAGGAAATGTCTGGGTTAGAGAGAGGGCTTGGCAGCTGAGGGCATGTACTGTGCTTCTGGAGGACAGCATCCAGCACCCAGTTGTGTAGAACTGTCTGTAGCTCCAGCTCCAAGGGAATCATTCCTTTCGCCTCTACAGGCGCCTACACTCAAGTGCCCAAACCAAAAGGAAGTGAAGTATGGTGGTGCTTGCTCACCTGTATTCTCAGAACTGCCGAGTCAGAAACAGGTGGATCTCAGAGATCAAGGTCACCCTGGATTCCAGCTAGAAATACACAGACCCTGTCTCAAAAACTGTTTTATTTTGTTTTTGTTTTTGTTTTTTTGAGACAGGGTTTCTCTGTATAGCCCTGGCTGTCCTGGAACTCACTTTGTAGACCAGGCTGGCCTCGAGCTCAGAAATCCGCCTGCCTCTGCCTCCCAAGGGCTGGGATTAAAGGCGTGCGCCACCATGCCCAGCTCGAAGACTCTTTTTAAAAGAGTGTATTGAAATCCTAGACAAGCTGGTCATACATATGATTTTTTTTTTGTTTTATTGTATGAGTATATAAATAAAATTTTCTCAGTTGCTACAAAGAAGATAGAGAAAATAAGGTATTTTTTTTCTGTTTTTGTCTCTGTAGCTTAAAAAATTATTTGTTGAGTAGTGACTTTTTTTTTGTTACTTGAAAGTTAATGACTAGCTTGTAGGAAGATACTTAGTGCGGGGATTTCTTAAATGTATAAGTTGCATGGTGCATGACCTAGTATTAGACAGTATAGGTACTGAAATTTATTCTCTTTCAGGACAAATCAAAGGTAAATTCTTGCAATAAGTACAATGACAACTTTTTTGGATTATACTGCGTTTGTAAGAGACCTTATCCTGATCCTGAAGATGAGGTAAGAGAATCAGAAGTTTAAAATAAACTCAAACTGAACTGGGGTTTTGTTATTGCTGCTTGTTTTAGTTTTTGTTTGCTTATTTTTGTATACCATAGAATGAAAATTTCGGAGAGGACTTTCTTTTCCCACCCTCAGATATTTTCTAAGAAATCTCAGCTTCTTTCCTCTGTGAAAGAAAATAGCTATGCTAATAGGCTTCTTTTAAAATTTCAATAACAAGTGTAAACAAAATCCCTGAGTTATTCTGTGCATTCACTTCTGCAACTAGCTTTTCCCAGTCAGCTTCTTTAGTCTTAGCTCTCAGGAGATAGAGGCTGGCACTCATTCACAAGTTCAAGGTCAGCCTGACCCACATGATGAAGTCCAAGCCAGTCAGGGCTACATAGGGAGATCCTGTCTCTACAAGATAAGAGGAGAAGACAAATGTAAGCCTGCCTTGTAGCTTCCATAAGTCAGTTAACTGTTCTGTGGCAGAACATTACTGTCTAGATGGCCCCTTACAGGCTTCAGTGTCCATCCACAGGTATCTAACTCTATATAGCACTCTAGGTGTTATATAAAAGCACAGCTGTTGGTGGGTCTAAGAATACTCTTGTCTGTATTTAAAATTGTGATTGTGACTACCAAAAGAGTTCAGCCAGTGGTAGTTATTTTGATAGTATTTCTCTTCCTTCCTCACTCCCTCCATTCCTTTCGTTTAATGGTGAAAAAAAATGTGTACATGTAGAGTTAGCCAGCTATAATTGGTTTAGATTGCCAATCAATTGCCAGCTTTGTTGGCAACATCCAGAGCATCATAATCAGGAGTCCACCGAACATAGCCCTCTTCCTGCCTTTTCTCCATTAGGCCTTCTGAGAATGTTGACTTTGGCCACATCAGTGTCATAGCCTATTTGATCTGGTGCCTGTTGGCCTTGACATCCACAGTGAACACAAGTATGTTGTTGTCTCTCATCTTGTTGTGGCTGACTCAGTGGTCACGGGGAGTTTGATGATAGCTTAGAAGTCAAGCTTGTTCCTCCTGGCTTTTGATGGTATTTGGATCTTGGGCTGCAGGAAGGTGGGTGGCATTGCATATCTTTTTGTAGCTGTGGATGCTTTTTAACACACCCATTTGGGCTTTCAAGGCCTTCACTTTGGCTTTGGCTTTGGGGTGGGGGATAGTCACTTTTTGATTTCAGTGCCATCGTGGCAAAAAAGTGAGACAGTCTTAGAGTGTAGTCTTGTCTTGTTTTAAACTCAGCTTTGACTGCAGGGATCCCTTAACAATTTTCTTTACACTCTTAGCTCCATGTATTATCAACCCTTTAAAGCCTTGCCAGGCAGATAAATGACGTAGGACCATGTATTATTAGTTCCTTTAGAATTGTTTTTCTGTATTTTATGTATGTGTGTTTTACCCATGTGTATGCAGGTGTACCAAGTGTGTACCTGGTGCACATGGAGGTCAGCAGGGCTTCAGCCACTCTGTGGGTGCTGGGTTCTTTGTTAGAATACCAAGTGTTCTTAACCACTGAGTCATCTCCCTAGGCATGATGAGATTACACAGTTTTCTGAGTTTTGGGGATATCTACAATGATCTCTGTGCTGGCTTTTCATATCCTTAGGCAATGTTTTGTTTGTATATTTATGGATCTGAAAGAGTACTTTGTGCATATAGAGGAGTTAACTTCCACCTTTCTGGCTTTTTAATCACTTGGAACCATAATTATTGAATCACATTGTATATAAGGGGAAATTTGAAGTGTCTTTAACAAATATCTTTTAGAACTGGATATTTTTTAAGAATGGGGTAAAATGTTTACTTTCAGTACTTTTGAAACAGAAGACTCCCTCCCTCTCAAAACAGTAATAAATTAAGAGGCAGAAAACAAAACAAAACTTCTATTGTATATATGTATGTATGTATGTATGTATGTATGTATGTATGTATGTATTTCTTAATAAAACACCACAGTAAAGGGATGGGAAAACAGTAAAATGTTAACTAGTTGGTATGAAAGCCTAAGATAAATAGAAAATCACCCCCCAGACTCTACTTTGGGGTGCAGTTTTCCTAGTGTTGACTGTCAAGGAGCTTTGATGCTCACTTGGAAACTACTTCATCTAGAATGGGCCTGTCCTCTTGACTTTCCTCAGAGTTGCTAGAGAATTACCTAATTACCTAATTTTTAATTCTGCTGTGGGCCAGATTTACTTCTGTTCCCTAGAATTCAAAACAATCATTAACATTTTTTTTTTTTTGGGTCAGGTTCCAGATGAGATGATACAGTGTGTGGTCTGTGAAGACTGGTTCCATGGCAGGGTAAGCAACATTCTAGCACTTAGTGGGTGAGGAAGAAAGATCTGAAGTTCAAGGCTACCCTCAGCTACTTGAGACCCTGTCTCAAATAAATGGGGCTGGGAAATTGCTCACTGGGTCAAAGAACACACCTTTAATCCTAGTACTTGGAATGCAGAGACTGGCTGACAGCTGTAAGTTCAAGGCCAATCTGGTTCACATAGCAATTTCCAAGCCTGCCAGCACTTACATAGTGAGACCCTGTCTCAAAACAGTATTTTTCTGTTTTATTTTATATTCCTTTTGATGAGGATGTAGTCAGTGTATTCTTGTACTCTCTGTTTATAAAAGCACACATCATAGAGGACTTGGCGATCACAGGAAACATCTGGGTTTCTCTATCCACAGCATCTTGGTGCCATTCCCCCTGAGAGTGGGGATTTCCAGGAGATGGTGTGCCAGGCTTGTATGAGGCGCTGTTCTTTCTTGTGGGCTTATGCTGCCCAGTTGGCAGGTGAGTGAGTGTTTCTGTGAGGTTGATGTGACACAGGTTTGTGCTCATGAAATCTCTGTGTTCAATCAAGAATTTTTAGTAGCTATTTCTAACTGGACTTTAGAGAGATCTAGAAACATCCAGCTATGCCCCTCTTCTACCCAGTGGACTGGTTGGGAGCCTACCAGGAACAAATGTGAACTTGAATACTATGATGCAGAGTATTGATGTGACCAGAGTTAGAGAAAGTATTTGGGTGGGATTTTGAAGAACAAATAGAACTAAAGTACGTAGTTAAATATAAGACATGTTTTGAAAGGATTGGCATCATAATTCTTATGGCTGTGACACAATGCATTAGACTTTTGAATAATGGGTAAATATTGCTCATAGTTCTTAAAGCTGACAGTAAAGGTCAAGTTGATGGATGTGAAGGCCATTCTTCATACATGTGTCTTCAAGCCATGGAGAGAACATGCAGTCTCCTAGGAATGTTAATTGCAGTTATGATGGGAGGCCCTGTGACCTAGTCACCTTCTAAAAGCCATACCTTTTGATACCACAGCACTGCAGGTTGGCTTTTAACTTACATATTTTGTGATGTGTATGTATCCCACCCATAGAAGATGGGGAAACGACATGTTATGAGGTAACACACCGAGAAACAGTAAAAGCACAAGATGTCATGGGGATAGCTCTATTTGATGATTCCACTTAACTGGGCGTATTTCCTGCTGTGCCATCTTGATTTCCTGGGCTCACCTTTAGGGATTTTGAACATAAAAGCTACAAGCTATAGCTGTGCCTAAGATCTCCCTCCACTAGCAACCTCCGGGCTGCTGCGGTCACAGCTCTTCCTGTTCATTCTCCTCCCAGATAGTGCCCCCCTTTTACAGACATTTGAGCTATATGCATTTCCCACAGGAGTTTCCTTTTTGCTTTTGGCTGATTGGTTCTGATGTGTCTGTCGTCCTAAGGATCAAACCCCGACCCTCAGGTCTAGGTGCTAGGCAGGAGCTTTCCACTCAGCCTCCCCTTGCACTGTCTGGCTGTTTTTCAAAGTAAGGTTTCTCTGTCACAGAGGTTGGCCTCAAACTCATGGGTCCTCAGTCTGGGTTTTTCTTATCTTTCTCTCCGTGTCAGGTGCTGTGCCCTAGATTGCAGCACCCTTACCCACCATGAGCTTCTTTGCTGTTTGTCTCCAGACCCTCCTTGCAACTGAAAGCTCGTGTTTTCGAATTGTCCTTTTCTTTTTTTTTTTTAATAGTTAAATCCTTTCCCACTGCCTTGGTTCTTTAGTTAGCCCTTCTTTTAACAGGTGTAGTATATTCTTTATGTATAAGGTGCTTATGTAGTGATGCATATTTTTTAATGAACCATTTATTTGGCTAGGCAGGCATACTGGTAAGAGTGCTAATTCATTTCTTTTCTTTCTTTTTTTTTCTTTAAGTTTTATTTATTTAATGTATATCTGCATGTACACCTGCATACCAGAAGGGGACATCATTTCATTATGAGATGGTTGTGAGCCATCACGTGGTTGCTAGGAATTGAACCCAGGACCTCTGGAAGGGCTGCCAGTGCTCTTAACTGCTGAGCCAGCTCTCCAGCCCCTAATTCATTTCTTGTTACAGAGGTTCAGGTTGCCTTGTTTCCTAGTCTGAGATATTTTAAGAATGTGATTTCTTGATCTGAGAGGCCTATGGCCAGCTTTGTTGTGTGTCTTGTTGAACCCACAGTCACCAGGATATCTGCTGAAGATGATGGGCTGCTGCCAAATGCTACTGGCATGGGAGATGAAGATGTTAGCAAGCCTGAAAATGGAGCTCCCCAAGATAATGGCCTGAAAGAGGATGCTCCCGAGCATGGCAGGGATTCTGTCAACGAGGTGAAAGCTGAGCAGAAGAACGAGCCCTGCAGCAGCTCTAGTTCTGAGTCTGACCTCCAGGTAGTGTATGACATTCATGCCACATCCCAAGTGAAACTGGGGGCTGTGTGCTTGGACCTGGAGTTTGATCCCCAGACCCATGAGAAGTTGCTGGGCATGGGCTGGAGAGGTGCCTCAGTCACAAAGTGCTTGATAGACAAGCATGAGGGTTTGAGTTCTCTAGTACCCAGGTGATGAAACAAAATGGCCAGGTTGGCATGGATGGCACTTTGATCCCAGCACTTAGAGGCAGAGGCAGGTACATCTCTGTGAGTTTGAAGCTGGCCTAGTTAACATAGCAAGTTCTAGTTTAACCTGAGCTGCATAGTGATAGCCTGTCTGAAACAACAAAGCCTTGTGCAGTATGCATCTGCACCCCAGTGTTGGGATGTTGGAGATGAGCCGATCCCTGGAGTTTGTTGACAGATATTGTAGCCAATCAGTGAGTTTTAGGTTCAGTGAGAGACCCTGTTTCAAAAAATAAAGTAGAGAAATTGATTGAAGAAGACTCTTGAATGTCAGTGTCCTTCTTACACATGTACACATGTGTGTGTGTGAGCGCGCACACACACACACACACAGAGAGAGAGAGAGAGAGAGAGAGGGAGAGAGAGAGAGAGAGGGAGAGAGAGAGTGAGAACGCGTGCGCGCGCACGCACTGGGCTGCTTTCCAGAGGACCTGGAGTTGACTTCTAGAACCCACATTTTCCAGATGCCCTCTTACAGCCTTCATGGGCACCATGGTGAGAAACACACGCAGGCAAAGCACCCACACACAATTATTTCTTTAAACTTAAAAATACAAAAACTCACTTCAAAACTTAATTTTATTTCAGACAGTGTTTAAGAAAGAAAATATCAAAACTGAGCCACAGTCCAGCTGCAGACTTCAGGAACTCCAAGCCAAGCAGTTTGTAAAGAAAGATGCTGCCACCTATTGGCCCTTGAACTGGCGCAGCAAACTATGCACCTGTCAAGACTGTATGGTGAGTGTTTGGCTCCACTTGATGTTCACAGAGTAGACACTGCGAGACTTATTCAAGGATCGATATCTGAGTTCAGGGGACACTGATTTCCTATGGGCCAAATTTATGAAGTTCCTTTTTTTTTTAAAGACTTATTTATATGAGTACAATGTAGCTATCTTTAGACACACAAGAAGAGAGCACTGGATCTCATTACAGATGGTTGTGAGCTACCAGTGGTTGCTGGGAATTGAACTCAGGACCTCTGGTAGAGCACTCAGTGCTCTTAACCGCTGAGCCATCTTAGAATTGCTTAGAAAGTAAACTAGTAGATTTTGAATTCAGAGTATATAGACTGTGGAAGTTGGAAGATTTCTGAAAAAAATCTGGGCCAAAAGTATAAATTCAACAAGTCAACTTTGAAGCTTACAATTTTCTAGGTGTGAATTTAAAAAATTTTAAAGTTATTATTTATTCTCCTTAATTTGACTTTCTGAAAATGACATTCTAAATGGGGGAACTGGAAAAAAAAATTTTTTTTTTTTTTTTTTTTTAAAGAAAATGTATGGAGAACTAGACGTCCTGTTCCTGACAGATGAATGTGATACAGTTCTGGCTTATGAGAACAAAGGCAAGAACGACCAGGCAACTGATAGAAGGGACCCTTTAATGGACACCCTTAGCAGCATGAATAGAGTCCAGCAAGTGGAGCTCATCTGTGGTAAATTCTGTTCACAAGGCTTTCTTCATTTTGCAGGAAAATGGATGATCACCTGTGTTTGTAACTCTAACGAGAACTAGAATTATGTAGTAGACCTTAGCTATTGTTTGATTTTTAAAAATTCTGAAGTTTAGTTGCTGTTACCAAGGATCATTAGCATTTCATGCTACAATAATGTTTAAGAAACCACAGTTTTCCCCAGGTGGCGCTGGTGCATACTTTAATCCCAGCACTTGGGAGGCAGAGGCAGGAGGATTTTTGTAAGTTTGAGACCAGTCAGGAAGGAAGAAAGGAAAAGAAAGAAGCCCTCAGCATGAACTATTTTAACTGAGGGTAGGTATCTGAACAACTAGTAAGAAGAGTGTTTCATCCTTCGAGAAGAATTTCCACTGAGCACTGTACCTCCCTTTGGGAAGTGTGGCAGTTTTGAGCGTCCTCGGGTGCTTGATGCTTTACAGGAAGTCAGAAAGCTCCAGCATGCTCTGCTGAGTTAAGGTTCCAGTTTTAGCCACTTTCCACTTGTGTCCCCATTATAGCATTGATCATTTCCCTTATAATCATTTTTTTTTACACACAGACACACACACACACACACGCGCACGCACGCACACACACGCGCACGCACGCACGCACACGCACACACACACGCACACGCACTCACACACACGCACACTCACACGCACACGCACACGCACACGCACAGGCAGACTCCAAGAACCTGTTTTTCAGTGATAGGGTCTGTGTTTAAGAGATTCATCAGCTGTGATAATGCCTCAAGTATACATAAATTTGAGTGACTACATGAGTTTAAAGCTGTCTGATGAGGCTGGTAGAGATGGTGGCACACTCCGTTAGTCCTAGCACTTGGGGGGCAGAGGCAAGCTGGTCTCAAGCTGGTTTGAAGCTAGCCTGGTCTACAGAGTGAGTTCCAGGCCAGCCAGGGCTACACAGAGAAACCCTGTCTTAAAACCAGCAAAGCAACAACAACAAAAGTGGTCTGATGAGTCTGTTAGTTGATTTACGGAGAAATTAGCCCTTTGCAGAAGGCTCAGCTAGTGTTTATAATGTGAGGATATTTCTGGGAGGTGTTTGTTCTTGTTAAACCCAGACACCATAATGAGGGAAGCCAGACTTGAGAGGAGCGGGAAACAATGTTCTCTGGATTTTAAGTAAGAAAACATTGGTATAAACTGTTAAACACTTGCCTAGCAATGGCAAAGGTTTTAAAAGTATATCCCTATGTGAATTTGAGGTACTGTTGTGCTTTTGGTTTAGAATACAATGACTTGAAGACTGAACTTAAGGACTACCTGAAGAGATTTGCTGATGAAGGCACGGTATGTTGCGTTCAAGAACCTTATTCACAGCTTTTTGGCTTGAATGAATTGTTCATTTTCTTTAATGTTAAAAAATTGTTAGGGGGAAAAAAGATTAAAATAACACCAGGCATGGTGGCACAGCACCATGGGAGGCAGAAGCAGGTGATTCTATGAGTTTGAGGCCAGCTTGGTCTACAGAGACATCTCCAGGATAGTCAGAGCTACACAGGGAAGCCCTGTCTTGAAAAACCAAAACCAAACCAACCAAACAAAAGAAAAGCACAGCCTAAATGGAGGACTTGACTTCCTTTTTGCTGCCTATCTCAGCTTCCCAAAGGCTGGGATCACAGGACCGAGCACCGTGCCTGGCTGAGGAGGTGAAAGTTTAACGCAGAAACTACTTTCTAGGTACTGGCAGGTCAGGGGGGATTAGGAAGGACCAGAAAAGAGACAGCGAAACGTGAAGGGCAGGACAGTTACATAGGGTCTGACTGTAGTGGAGGACTATTGGAAGGAATCTGCTGATTCAGATCCTGGGTCGGGAATGGGAGGATGACTCAGCAGAAACAGTTACACTAGGACTCTGAGAAGCCCAGAGTTGGAAGGAGACTTCCCATCCTGGGCTAAAACATTCTCCTGTGTAGGAAGTCTGTACTTTTTGTTGTCGCTGTTTTAAAGATTTTATTTTTGTTTTATGTGTATGATGGTTGCCTCTACGTATGAATGTGTACCACATGCATGCCTTGTCCCCTAGGAGGCCAGATGGAGTTGGGTGCCCTGGAACTGAATTATAGGCTGTTGTGAGCCACCATGTGGTGCTGGGAACCAAGCGCAGGTCCTCTGCAAGAGCAGCCACTGAGTCATATCTCCAGCACCAATAGTCCTTACTGTAAGATAGCATGACTGTAAGATGTATAATGCTTTAAAAATAGAATTCTGGCCGGGCATGGTGGCGCACGCCTTTAATCCCAGCACTTGGGAGGCAGAGGCAGGCGGATTTCTGAGTTCGAGGCCAGCCTGGTCTACAAAGTGAGTTACAGGACAGCCAGGGCTACACAGAGAAACCCTGTCTTCAAAAAACCAAAAAACCAAAAAAAAAAAAAAAGAATTCTGGATAAATGTATTGGTACTTCCCAGTCTTCACTGCTCAAGTGTATGGCAGAATCTCACCTTCATCTCTGTGGATCCGGGCATCTGGGTGAGGCCCTTGGGTGCACTGCTGCTGTGGGTCCTGCCAGTCTACTTGGGCTCTGACTTGGTCCTCGTGGATGAGGGAGGCTATGTCTCTGGGTTTCTAGATAGGGGCTAAGATGCTGTTTCTGTAAAATGAATTGTAAAGTCAGAACACTAAAAGGGTCTTGTCCCAAATGGCTTTGGTTTTGTTGTTGAGACAGAGTCTCTTTAGTGGTGGCTAGCCTAGAATTCCCTTGAGACCAGGCTGGCCTTAAACTCAGAACCACTTGTCTCGGACTCAGTGCTGGGATTAAAGGTGTGCGTCACTGTGCTCAGCTCTGCCTGCTTGTGCTTTAGAGCCAGCCCTACTTGCCACATCTTGTGGGTTACATCTTTGCTGTCTTTCTCTGCTGCAAAGTCTCTCCTTGAGCTAGAATTGAATGTGCCATGGGAACAGTGTGGCTTTTGCCTCCTGTGTAACCTTAGTACTCCTCAGACCCTTAGGGTGCTTTAGCGCCAAGCTCACTGTCTGATTCTGGTGGAGTCTGTGGTCACAGTGCTCTTTGTTAAGTTTATCATGTAGCGTGGCGATGGCTGAGCAGAAAAGAGCTCTTGATATGCAACTCTCATGGACCTGAGGTTAAATTCCAAAGTGTATATAAAAAGCTTGGTATAATTGCATGCAACTGTAACCCCAGTGCTGTGGAGGCAGAGACAGGAAGATTGCAAGAGCTTCTCAGCCACCAGCCAGCTCCAGCTTCAGTAGGTATCCTGCCTCAACGGAATACAGTGCAAAGTGATCTTAGCAGGACACGTATGTGTGTGTGTGTGTGTGTGTGTACACCAGGCACACCTACCTGAGAATACACCCTAGTACAGAATACAGTGCAAAGTGATCTTAGCAGGACACGTATATATGTGTGTGTGTGTGTGTGTGTGTGTGTGTGTGTGTGTGTGTGTGTGCACACCAGGCACACCTACCTGAGAATACACCCTAGTTCCATTCTCAGAACCATATTAGAAAAAAATAATGTCTTTTTCAGTTTACAATTTGATACTATTTTCTACAGAGAAAATTTTGCACTTGATAGGATAATTTAAAAGAACAGAAAATGTAGTTTTAGAAAAATTTGGGGCAGGCCAGGCATGGTAGCACATGTCTTTAATCCCAGTACTTGGGGGGCACAGGCAGGTGGATCTCTTTCACTGGGTTCCAGGACACTCAGGACTACATAGTGAAACCCTGTCTCCAAAGGAGGGGGCATTATTTGGGGACCTGAAGATATGGCTCATCAGTTAGGAGGACTGTTCTTCCACGGGACCTGAGTTTGATTCTCAGTACCCACAGGGCAGCTCATAACTGTCTGTAACTCCAATTCCAGGAAATCCAACACTTCCTACTGGCTTCTGTGGGCACTGAATACAGTTGGTGCACAGACATGCAGGCAAAACACCCATACTCATAAAATATACATAAATTTTTAATTATTTGTGTGGCCAATGAGATTGTTCAGTGGATAAGGGCACCTGTCATCAGGCTTGATAGCCTGCGTGGAACCCACATGGTGGAAGGAGGGCACTCCTGAGAGTTATCCTCTGACCTTTGTACATGTGCTTCCCCCTAGTAAATAGGTGAACATGACCGAAGACAACTAGAATTCAGAATTTCACTCTGCTGTGTGTGGGCTGAGGTCTCCTAACCACAATACCTGGGAGTAAATAGAATTTTCCTTCATGGCTTGCTGTTAATGTTTGTAATCCAAGGTTAGGTCAGATTGATTATTTTGCTCATGTGCATTCAAGTGCATTTTTCTTCTGTTCCCCTCCTCCTCCTCCTTCTCCTCCTCCTCTTCCTCTTGTCCCCATCCTTCCTTCCTACCAATAAACACATGTCTTTGTATTTTAAAAGAGGTGAAGAAACCTGTCTTGTGATGGCTGCAGTAGACTCAGGGATAGGTTGTCCCAGCTTACCTCATTTTAATCCATGTTTTTCCTTGGTCTTGGTATTACAGACAGCTTTGTATACGAAGCTTTAAATCCTTTGTCATAACTTAAAAGCAGTGCATCCATAATTTGACTCTTTTTTTGAGGGTTTTTCTTTATTTTCTCTCCAACCATTTTTCTGTTGATATAACAACCATCTTTTTCAGACTCAAGGTATATTTAAAAAAAATTTTTTTAGAGAAAAATATTCTTCCCTATCAGTGTAGAAGAAAGCACAAAGCTGAGCTGAGGGTGGTGAGACAATGCCTTCATTCCCAGCACTTGGAAGGCAGAGGCCATGTATGTCTTTGTGTTCCAGGCCAGCCACGGCTACAGAGTACAACGGGAAAGCACAGACCTAGAGCAGAGTGCTTTGATGTGCTGTGCAGAGCAGAGCAGAAGGAAAGCTGTGCTGCTGAGCATGTGCAGTGACCTTAGGTCTCTCGGGTCATTGTGTGGGGATTCTGATGCTTTGTGCATCATAGACTCTAGCTCACCTGATCTTCAAGTGGCTCTGCTAGATGGATGCTGCTTCTATAGTTTTCATACAAACTGAGGTTTGAGCCATTGTCCTCTGCTGCCTGGCTGTGTGACTGAGTGGCCAGCCTCTGTGGGCCTTGGTGAGCATTTCTGTAAAAGAGTGATGTTAACTCTACACTGAGATACAGAGACCTGTCAAATTCTTCCCTGGCTGGCCTGGAACACAAAGACATACATGGCCTCTGCCTTCCAAGTGCTGGGAATGAAGGCATTGTCTCACCACCCTCAGCTCAGCTTTGTGCTTTCTTCTACACTGATAGGGAAGAATATTTGCCTTAAGATTTCTCCCACTGCTGTGAAAAGAAAGCAGTGCCACTGATTAAACTCATTTGAGTCGTAAATCTGCCACTCTTGTCAGTGACAGCCTCACAAATGTACGCTCACAGCGCGTCCTATGTTCTCTGCTCTGGTGCTTGCCAGCTTAGGTGTGGACACCGCAGTTTCGCACTGCAGTGAACTTATCCACATCTAATCCTGTGGTGAGTGGAGGGGTGCCTGCAATTCTTTTTTGTTTTATTTTTGTAGTTTTTGAAACTGGGACACATTAGGTAGCCCAGGCTGGCCTTGAACTTGTGGCTGTCTTCCTATACTAGGATTACTGACTGTGCTACCAGGGTAGCTTTCCTGCCTCTGGAATTAACCAGTCGAGTCCTTTTGCTTGCTTGTGAGTGCTCTGATCTCTTGTTGCTATTGTAGAATGTAGCCCCCTTTCAAATCTTGGCTTTTCATCAACAGGTTGTTAAGAGAGAAGACATTCAGCAGTTCTTTGAAGAGTTTCAATCAAAAAAGAGAAGGCGAGTGGACGGGTTACAGTATTACTGCAGCTAAAGTGGAATGCCACTTCCTCGGTCAGGTTCACGAAAATGCCACTGTTCCGGAATAAAGAGACCTGTGTCACACTTGGTCCCCTTTCCATCCTCCCGTGGCCTCAGGCCTTCTCCTTAAGTAGCTGCAGGGTTTCTACTGGTCTCTCAGCAAGCGGCCTCTGTGACAGCTCATTCCACAGACGTCAGCTCTCCTGCCCAGGATGCCCAAGACTTCTTTCTGTTCATGGTTTGAGAAGTTTGATTTGATCTTGTGAAAGCAAATTAGCTTCTTTTCTAGCAGTTTGTTCCATGACTTCCATATGTACGCTCACAGAGCTATTGCCCTCTGGGTCTTCTGGGTCTTGCAGGGTCTCTTCCTGTTAGCCCGAACCTCTGGGGAGCAGTCCCCTCTGCCCCATGATCACGGTGCCTTGGGTCAAAGCTTCCTCAAGCCCGCTCTGCCAGTCTGCTCAGCGCTTTCTGAGATTCGATCGTGGCTTGAAGAGATGGGACTTTTCTCTGTACCGACCTTCACGGTAGCCGCGACTGATGTCGTCTGTGGGAGGTTGGCTTAAGGCAGGATTGAGGAAGCAAGCCTTTGTTCTGAATTTCGCTGATTAGTTTGAAGTGAAATTTCATTACTATTCTAATGGCCCTCCAACATCAGCGTTAGTACTGTACTGCTCCCAGGGCTTCCAGGGAATCTACTCATGTGAGCCCCTTTGCTGCTGCCTAAAAATGACCAGATCCTACCCCCTAACGTGGGTGCTTTACAGAGTCCTCTGGTTCCTTACATTATCAGGGATATGCAGAAACATATATTAAAAATGGACCTATTTTAATACTGTTCTGTCAGGAAAATGTTATTGGAACCTGAATATTTTTCCCCTTGAATCTGCTGAAGGCAAGGATACTGACTGACCATAGTGGTAGTAAGTGGGGCAGTGACAGCCCTAGAAGATGGAGGATTCCAGCCAAAGCCCTCAGCTATATACATATTGAGTCTTTGTAAAAGTGCGCACAGCCACTCCCTCCTGACGGCTCGGAGGGTCTTCATGGATTGTTGTATAAAGTCCTGTGTTTGAGAGAAGTCTTTCAGATGGTGTGAAGTCTTTTTAAGCTCCCTCAGTCTATGTGGAAAACATCTTTTGATCCACAAAGACCTAAGTGGCACCCTCCAGAGGAACAAGGTCTTCCCTAGTACACGGTGAGGTACATTAAAGACATTTTAGGCCACATGTTGGTGGGGATTTTTGTGTGTGGGCAGCAGTTGTATGCATGAATACTCGAGTTCCTTGTCACGATGAAGTAGCCTACAAATAAGGCCTCAGGAAATGGCATGGCTTCGGTACTGTATACAGCTTGCAGCCTTCTAGTGACAGATCCTGGGAAGACTGCTATGTGGAGCTGCAAGGTTCTTCCCGCTGCAGGCGAAGCCTGTGTGCACTGAGCTGGCCTGGATAGGGCTCAGGCAGACCCCCGGTGCCCACAGCCTCGGGGTCTCCTGAGCTGAGGATTTGAATTTGAGAGTTGCACTTTCTATGTACCAGCACATCCTCAAAACTTCTCTCTTCCCAGATGTCAGATTTAACCACCAAGTTCCTGTCTGCCCCTGATAGGTCAGAACCAAGGCTTAGCAGCAGTGTCAGTGAGCAGCAAAAATACAGCCAGCCTATGTTGAAGGGCTTGCATAAGAAAGGTTCCCTACTTAACCAGAAAACCTCTTTTTGTACCTATTCACAACTAGTTTTCTTACTATTCTCGTAGAGATGGTTTGGGCCAACATGTGGCAGTTGATATTAATGCATGTTTTATGCAGAAGAAAATGTGATACTAGTTGCTTTTAAGGAATTCTGGCATTGTATGTACATTTTTGTAGAAATTATTACTCAATATACTTCAATCAGGTTTCTGTAAAATCCAAATTAAACCTATTCAAAATAGTTGCTTTTCTGATTGTTCTTGGTCCTGTTTGTTAGCCTTACCTAAATCTACAAGGCTGGTGGTGTGTCTGCCCACAGCTTTCCTACCCCAGGTTCCAGGTTCCGGTTCTGAATTGGAGGCAGTTCATTTTGTGTCTGCTACTCTATAAAATGGGCCCTGGCTCTTGGGGAAATGGCTCAGCAGGGTTAAGAGAGTTTGCTGCCAAGTGTGACCTGAGTTCAAATCCCAGGACCTACCCAAAAACGAGTACTCACATGCTGGTAGCCCATCACTGTTGAGTGGTGGATATGAGGTTCAGGGCTACCAGCCTCTGTCCAATTTCAGTAACGGATGCTGTCAGAGAGAGATGGGGAGAGTGATACTGCCCACAGTCAGGTGAATGAAGTGTTCTCTCATCCTTGAGCTGTTCCTGTAGTTAAAACCTTGATGAAGGCATCCTCTGAGCCAGGAAAGGTGCCCTTGGGTATAGCCAGGAACGCAGCAAGTAACTAGCAATCTGATAGGATGGCTAAGAAAAGGGACCCAGGTCCTAGAAATTACCAAGTTTCAAATCACTTGGTTTTGTATTTGTAGTATGGGATGGCATTCTGGAAACTATGGGCTAGTGGTGTGCCAGGCAGCAGCAGATGGACACACTGTACCTGGCAAATGGCCTTGTAAATACGTAGGTTTCTGGTCAGACACGAGTGCTGCAGTCGGTTACTTAAGAGACCTATAACTGCTCAGATTGCTGAGAACTTGTGACCCTTGACTGGTCAGCCCTAAATGAAGACATCTACAGCGCCCCTTTCAAGGATTAGGCAAATGGAAGGAGAGGCAGAAAGAATCAGCACAGAAGTTGGGGAGGAGTGATGTGGAATGCTGTCTTCCGGGCATCACGTGATGCTTGGAACAAAAAAAGGTGAAAAGGTTTTGAGAAGTGAGGAAGTAATATTTAGTCTTTTTCCTTTAATTTGAAGAGTTAATATAGGTCATGTGAGAATTCAGCCATGGCTGGTGAGTGGGTGGAGTCTGACACCCCGAGTTTGGGTCCCAGGTGGAAGGAGAGAACTGACTCCTCTAAGTTGTCCTCAACCCCCACAAGCTCTATGTGGCATGTGTGCTCACTCCAAATAAACACGTGAGCAGGGGCTGATGGCTTTCCCTTGGTAGTGGAGCACGTGCCTACGATACCCGAGGCCCAACTCCAAGCCCCATTAAAAAAAGAAAATGGCACAATAAAAAAGTAGCAAGCAGGGATAGAGACACACACCTCAGCGCTCAGAAGGCAGAAGCAGGCAGCTCTTGAGTTTGAGGCCAGTGTGGTCTACACAGTTTTAGGCCAGCCAGGGCTACCAAGAAAGATTTTTAAGCAAGAGAGGCAGAGAACAAGAGACAGACTACAATTCCAAGTCCCCCGACTCCATTAGCCTTCTCAGGGGCAGGCCCTGTAAGCACTCTTGAGAATTGTCACATACACTTTATTTTATCTGTCATTTTCTCTACTCCATATTAAGTGTGTGTGGTAATTTTATCACGAAGCTGTCCCTTTAGCTGCCTTGGCTGGCAGTGCCACACTGCAGTTTTCCTTCCTGTTGTGGGAGGCCTGGGTCAATGAGTCCCCTCTGAAAGACCTAGGAAGGTAGGGTCCTCTGGGTCTTCACCTGTGTCTTCCATCTTCCAAAATTCCCCTCAGTCATGAAGTATATATAGACCACTCTCCCTGACTTTCTACCTAAATACACTTGTCAGGTAGGTACTCCTTAGAACTCCTGGCCAAACTAATACGACTAATATTCAGCTCATTTCCCTCTGGTTCAGACCCTCCTTGTCTTGCCTACCAACTGCAATAGCTGGTGTTCTCTTGCTAATTGTGTTACCTAACAAACCTGTTTGCAGTGTCCCACACATAGGCTAAAGGAAGCCTGCCCCCAGCTGGCTTTGATTGGTAATAAAGAATTGCCTTACAGCCAATGGCTGGGCAGAGGGGATGGGGTGGGACTTTTAGATTTTCTTGGGCTAGGAACTGGGGAGGTGGATCAGATTTAGAGCTGCAGAAAGAAACTTATCAGAAATGTGAGAAGGAATGCGGTCACTCAAAGGGCTGCCCAGAAGCGTATTGGGGAGCAAAGACCAGGGAGCTGCCCACAAGGAGCCAGGGCAACAAAGATAAAATATAGAACTGGAGGGCGTTAAACCAGGATTATAGGAGGGAAATGTGTGCTAGCTGCAGGGAATGCCCAGCCTTTGAGCTAGCCAAGGCATTTTAAAATTAACTGGCTTGTGTGTGTGTTCCATTCACAAATCCAGCTAGCTCCCGGGTGGGTGCCCTTGTGCGACCCGTTTTTTTTAGTTAAGCTACAACCAAAAGTTAAGCAAGTTATGAAATACTGCGCCCTTTGCAGCCTGAATCCATCTTTGCTTGGCTCTCTTTACATCACTCCTGAGCCTCTTCATTTCCCACTGATGGGAAAGCTGGCTAACACCAGCATCACCCTCCAGTTCAGGCCAAAGCTTTTGTAGCGATTTTGATGTTTGAGATTGGCATAAGGGCCAATCTCAGTATCTGCCTGTCCAAAGCTGGGTCCACTAGTTTGTCCCAGAGCCCTCATTCATTACTTCCACAGCCCTCCTGAGCTTCCAGCTAAGGCCTCTTCTCTCTTCATCCTGCCAAGTCTTTCCACCCAAGCACCCCTTTTAACAGTATCTTTTCTTCCGGGAAGGGAAGTTAAAATGTTGAAGTAGAACTGTCTTTAGTCTGAGGTCTTCCATGCTTGGAGGTCTGAATACCTGGATACATCTTTGGTCCGACTGACCACAAGGCACTCCAGGTGCCTGGTAAATGGCTGAACTTCCTATGGAGACCACTGCTTCAATTTATACAATGAAATCTCTCAAAAATGTCCTGGGTGAAATAAATGTAAACTTGGACCAGAATGGATAGTTTTCAAGGAAACATCACCACCATCATCAAAATGTTTCTGGATAACTAAAAACATGAGACAGAGAATCTAGAAAAACTCCAGACCCTATTCTTAAGGGGTACAACCACACCTGTAGATGGAGACCAAATGCTGTAAGCTAGAACAGACTATGTCCAACTCAGCGGTTCTATACAAGCTGTTTATTTGAAATGCCAACTCTATGTAGGATAAAGTCAGTGTTACATGCTTATCAGTAACAGTAGAAAAATAGAACCAGTGAAAACCTCTGTACAACTGTGATGGTACTCAAAAGAGAAACGTGTCGTTTACAATGCTTCACACAGACGAGTTCAAGTTTGGAGGTACCTAAATAAAAATACTATATATTTCTTTAAAAAACACTATGTACAATTGAAGCGTAAACAAGTTTTACAAAGTACTGGTTATGCAGGTTGTAAAAACACTTGCATAGGACATGAAATCAGTTTAAGAAAGGTTTCTGAGCCTTTAGCATTGAAGGCACTTGACTTTACCATTAACAGCACAACCACAAGAAACGCAGCGGCGGAGGCCAGACGTGGCAAATCCTGGCCGGCGAGGGAGCTCAGGAGCCTCAGGGCTTCCCACTGTCTCATTTAAGAGCAGAATTCCTAGCGTCTACCCACATAACCCAGACAGACATGTGCAGGCATACCCAAGGACTCCTCATCTCAGAGCTCACAGAAACACATGAGTACAAGATATTCCCAGGACACAAACTTGCAGTCCTTCTATAAAAATGGCCGCAGCATTATAATATTCTGATTACAGAAGATTGGTACGGTCATGGATATACTTTTTAAGGAAAACAAAATCAAAAGACTTGTTCAGACAATAACCACATGACAGCTAGTACAACTGTTGGGACAAAAGAACTTACACTTCACAGAGCACTGTTCAAAGCAGTGTTGACAGAGGATAGTAGAACACCGGCAGGGCGTGCAGAAGAGCTCTTAGCAAGATTATCTGAATGAGGCTTGAAAGTAGCTACATGGTAGACTTTGTGAACCGCTGCAGAACCCGGGGATAGCACCCATCACTGCGGCATTAATAGTCTTGACAACAAACTCAGCCCTAAGAAACACGCAATTGCCTTATTACTGCAAAACAATGGTCTTAAGCAAATTTCACGAAAAGCATTTTTCCCTTAAAAGTCAAGTTCAGTATTATGAACACATATCTCCTTGTTGTAGATACAGGGAGTGTTGATCCTTCAACACTAGAGAATGCACCCAGCCAGGCTTCAGCCCAGCTGGCGCCGCATGGCATTCATTAGCTCTCATTACACCCTGTAGAATCAGTTTCATTCAAATGTACAAGAGTTGTACCCATTGCTATCGACTTCAACAAACAATGAAAGAAATGCAATAAAGGATGACAAGTGTTAACAAAAGACCTGCAACCAAAGAGAATAGCCAATGAGGAAGCACAATCAGGATCTAGGCTGAATTAAAAAGGGGCACAGAAGACATGTATTTAACACTCTAAGCCCTAAAAGCCCAACAGGTTACTGAAATGCTAGGCCAGCTCGGGCCTAGGGACTGCACTAAAGAGCAAAGCCAATGGAGGAATGTAAAAGGGAGACGGTGCATGGAAATTTAAGGATCTATGTTTTGAATGGTTCTAGGTTTTTCTCCTTATGAGCCACAGGCAACTTTAAATGTAAGTTTTTTTTTTTTTTAAATCCCAAAACTAAAACAAAAATACAAGAAAAGGATCAACAGCGCCTTAAGAACCTAAGTGGTGATTCTCCAGCCTCGATACTTAGTGGGACTGGAATGCTGATTGTCCAAATGGCCTGATTGTCCCTGGCCTCAAAAGGAGAGCTGGGATTTTTGTGATTTGGTTCTTATTAAATTTCTATACTACGAAAAATGCCAGTTCCTGTGGCCTAAGGTTTATATAAATACCTTCTTTTCTGAGACCAACCCTATTCACACTTCACATTTGTAAGTACAGCATTAAGAAACGTCATAGATGGTTCACAGCCAGAGGCACGTAGTCTAGCTTCCCATGAACACCTATCCTATCACACATGAGGCCACACCTGCAAGTCACAGCAATCCACAATCCCACAGATTAAAGCACGATTTCTACACACACAGTTCGGCCAGGTAACCTACTAAGACACTAAAGACAAACCTTATAAATTAAATAAGACTACGAACAGTGTCCATTTACTTTTATAATTACATCATGTGGATTGGAGAGTACATTTAGTGAATTTTCAGAAAAAAATAAAAAGTGTGTGATCAATGGTTCTAAAATGTTAAAAACCAAAACCTATCAAAGGTGAGAAAGCGTTGATGTACTTGCTTCTCTGCAGCGCCAGCACAGTACAGTCGGATCTGGAACAATCTCAACCCACATCAAACAGTTAGGTCCCAGAAACAGGCAGGAACAGGATGGAACTGCTTTTGCTTCTGCAACCCGAGACTGTGCTTCAAAAGATACAACCGTTAAGGATGAGCAGAGCCCTGTGGTTTTCTATCTTAAGAAAAAACAAAACAAAAACAAAACCAAGAGCCTGAAAGGTTATGTGAGCCCACCTTACAGCAGATATCTATCTATCTATCTATGTGCCCTGTTCAAGCCTGCAAGCTTAGACTGCACATTATCAGGGTCAGCCTCATTCCCCAGACTCTGAGCTAACTAGTCAGGCAGCAGGACCGTGGCAGCGATTGGGGAATACCGAGATGGGCATGTTCCCATCCCTGAGAATATCTACTGTTCGGATGGTTTAGATGTCAGATCGTTCCTGAGTGTATATCCACAGGGTAAAGTAGGAAAAGATTGTAAGAGAAACTACAGTTTCAGGAGAAATCAGAGTTGCTGATACCCAATAGAAACCTATTTACTTCAAAGTGCGTGCAATTCACTTCTCCGGTGGCCGTGAGGGCTCCCTAGCCTGCATAGTTTTAGAGTGAGTGTAAGTGATTCCTAGCTATGTGCATACACATAGAGAAGAGGTTCCCAAGTGTCTTTTCCATACAGAATATTCAGGAAGTCTCTTTTCTTCTAGGTGCTACGGCTATGTGTTTATAAAAATACAAAAATGAATGTTCAAATGGTGCTGAAGTGATTTAAAAACTTAAATACTAATATATTTACATTGCAAAGTAAGAAAAAACAACCAAACTAAAACAGTCCTTAGCTCACACACTGCCCTTCCAAGGGAAGGGATCATGAACGAATCCACGTGCTCTGTGATTCAGTACACACCAAACCAGCATCTCCAGTGGAGTTCAAGTAGGACATGTAGTGTTTTACTGAAAACAAAATCATTTTTTGGTGGTTAAAGCACTAGGCATTATACAACTTTGTAGAAGACACCAAAATCCAGACATACTAGACAATATTAAGAAAAACATATGATTACAAATACCAAATGACAGACATAAGACTGGAGCCCTTTTGTTTTTGTTTTTTTGTTTTTCCCACAAAATGCAAGACAACTAAAGGCAGTCATTTCCCCCAGTATGGTGAATCACATGCAGAGCCAGGCACCCCATCAGTATGCCCTGTGTGTGACATCACCATCTCTGCTACTGTTTTTTGTTTCATTTTGTTTTTTTTGAGGCAGGGCTCACATACCCAGCCTAATCTTGAATTTACTACATAGTCTAAAATGACCTTGAACCTCTGATCAGCTGTCTCCAACGCCCACAGCTGAGATTGAAGCCATGCGTTCACACCAAGCCCAGCTCTACTGTTTCTAACACTAAAGTCTAAGTTCCTTAGGCCCTGTGACTGAGTGAGTAACTCTACTCCAGAATCTACAGGGTCCCAACAAAACCCACACTAATTACACACACACTGGACACCTCCTCCTGTTCTTCACTGAATCAAAGAACACCGAGACCCGGACTTCTGCTGTGGGGAATGAAGACTGGCTTTCAAGACTTACAAAACAGAATGACATCAGATTTATGGAGAATGAGCACAAAGAGATCTGAACTGAAACGATCACCAAAAAAGAGAGGAGCGTTTGATGTGCTGTTCTTTGGAATTTCTATAATTAAAAAATAAACACAACTATTTCGTAAGAAAATACATCTTAGTGTGCAACCCAATGCACATGGAAACTGGTAGATGATAGGTAAAATGCAAAAAGTATGAAAATACAGTCCTTTAAATGTAGCAATAAAGTAGTTTAACACACTGTTATAAAATCAATACAAATAAAATGTACAAGTGCAAAAAGTTAGTCATCTGTAAAGGAGAAAAAGTGCCAGCTTGCTTGCTCTTTAAGATGTTCCCCACACAACTTTTAAACACAAAAGACAGATGCAGCATTCAAAACAACCCTCTTAGCATGCCATGTATAATAAACATATATACACAGAAAAGCTAGAATAAAATGTGGAACTGAGCTGGCGTCGATAAACCGGTCAGTAAGTTGTTGGGTTACATCATAAGACAGGATGTTTCACATCTCAGGCACAGACTCGGAAGCTACTTCAGAGGGCAGACTTTTTGTAGAGGAAGTCTGGCTTGCTTGGCGACCTCCGTCCTCTGCTAATGGAATCACCCCTTTCCAGATCTGCATTTCTTTGATGAGCTCCATGGCCCAGGGGCTCGCTGTCTGTCAGTCGTCTACTGGATCGCTCTTCGAGAACTTCAGAGCTACACGCAGAATGGGAAGGAGGTCTGTTAGATGTCAGCCCAAAAGTCAAGTCAGTTTCTACTGCAGTCCGTGCCCTGACATGGGCTGGACCATGACTAGCATTTTCTGAGGCTGCGGAAGGAAAGTCTGGCCTCTGGGGAGGCTGCTCAACCACGTCCAGACGTATCGGCTCCCTCTTCTGCCTGTGCGGATGGCCGTCAGGAGACGGTGGGTACTCTCTCCTAGGGTCTTCCTGCTTTTTAGGAGAGGTCTGACCAGGTAGGTAAACTGACTTTAAGCCATTTGGTGATGCCTTATTGTGGCTGTACAAGTCTGGACCAAAGTATCTACCATGAGCAGGGGAAGGGGAGTGTCTGCCAGGAGCAGGAGTGGAAGGTCTGCAAGCAGCATTTGAGAAGTCATAGAGATCTGGGTATTCCTGCTGATTTTCTCTACCGTCTGCTTTCTGCTCTAGTGTGGGTTTTTTTCGAGATGTGTTTGTGTGTCTCTGTGGAATACATGACAGATGCTGGGGAGGTCCCGTTCCTGCTTCAGAAACTGTCTGGCATAACTCTGTGTCTGCAGCGAGCTCTGGGAGCCTCCTGTCCTTGAGTGACAGTGTAGACACCCCCATGGCGATATCTGGCATCAGGTCATTCAGCACAGGCTGTGGACACTGAGACAGAAACAAAGGGGCATTATCAAAAAGAAAAAAGATCCATACATTTCTTTCAAATCCTTTCAAGTTTACAAAGTACATCATTGTATTTAGAAGTCCTAAAAGTACAATTATACATATAAAATAATACAAACCACTACACTTTCCTAAAGAGGTTATCGCTGTTAGCATTATGTAGCTCTTCAGCTTTCTATCTATGAATCTGTATTATATACAAAATTTAGTGCACACAGTTCTATCACTCAACTTCCTTTGAGATTATTTGAAATCACCATGTAACATTTTACTGTATTATTGATAGGTAATTTAATCATTGCCTACTACCCCTTCCCCTGCACACCACGTCTCTTTTCTCTCCTCTACCCCACCCTCTTCTGCAGGCCTCTCTATGTATCCTGGTTGTCCTGGAATTCACGTAGACCAGGCTGGCCCTGAACTCACAGAGATCTGTGCCTCTGCCTTCCAAGTGCTGGGATTAAAGGTGTATGTCACTATGCAGAGCCAAGACAGATTCTCTTACTCAAACCTAGAACTCATTGATAATGGTTAATCTGGCTAGCCATCTTAGTCTGGGGAATCCCCTTCAACTTTCTGACGCTGGAATTCCAGGTGGCCTGCCACACCTTCCTTGCTTCTAGGTAGGTTCTAATTTTAGATCTAAATTTAGGTGTGGGGCTAGAGAGATAGCTCACTAATTAAGAGCACTGACTGCTCTTCCAAAGGACCTGTGTTCAATTCCAAGTACCCACATGGTGGCTCACAGCCATCTGTAGTTACAGTTCTAGGGGATCCAATAACTTCTTCTTTCATGGGCACCAGGTGTGCATGTGGTACACAGACTATATATGCATACAACACAATCATACACACCAAAATATTAACAATTAAAAAAACAAACCAACTTGGGTCTTCTTGATCGCACAAGAAAACTTTGAACACAAAGCTATCTCCAACATTCTAGGCTTGGTTCTTTGAGAGAGGGTGGCCCTAGCTGGCCTCAAATTTGCAGCACTTCTCATTCTTTGCTTCTTGTGCACAGAGATTACTGATGTATCACTATGCCCAGCTTTTTTTAATTTTCATTTTCTAAGTGTTTAAGTTGAACCCATCTTTCTACCTCAAATTCCACAGTGCTAGGATTACAAGTGTTTGCCACCATATCTAACTCTATTATTAGAAATTCAGGTTATTTATATTTTTCACTATAGTCAGGATGGTATCAGTGAATATATTAATAAATACGCTTTAAAGAGAATTGTACTTAAAATATAAAATAGGACTTTTAAAACTGTAAGGCTAGGTCATCAGAGAGCAGGGGGGACAGAGGACCAAAAGGGGAAGGATACTAAGACCAAAGGTGTAGACTTTGGTCACTTCCAATGAGGTCTACATTAAGGGTGTTTCCATGAACAGGTACACATTTATTTTTCTCCATTGAATGCTGCTGATATCACATGACAAAGTATGAAGAATTAGAAGTTCAACCTCTAGAAGCTCAAAAATCAGATGAAAACCCTCTCTCAATTACCACCTATTTGCCCTAGCAACCAAAGCCAAGTCAAAATGAGGGTCTGACAAATGATCGGACCAGAGGTGGAGACACGAATGAGGACTTATTTCTGCTGGTTTTATCAATGGGGAGTCTTTGTCACACACCCTGATACTAGTGGCCATAGTACTTAGGAGAGCAGAACAGAGGAGTCTACATACACGCTTGCAATGGAAGATCAGGACAGTGGTATGTACACGGCTAAATCACTGTGCGACATCCAGCTGGCAGGGTGCAGCAGGACACTGCTTGCCGCCATCTTACTCATCTCAAGTCTCTTCTATCTATGCCTGCCCTCCTCTGTTTTTCAATCCCCTGAAGAGAAGCTCCCAGCTAGTCAGTAACACTTCTGGGTGTTGCTAAGTCCCATCAGGATCTCTGGAGCTGAGAGAACAGCTCCCAAGGCCCTATAGCTTTGTCTCTGAAAAAGTTATCTACGTGTAGACTTACCACTTGCTTCTCAGGTATTATTGCTGCTGAGGCGGCAGCAGCTGCAGCAGCAGCAGCAACCGTCTGTCTCCCCAGGCCTGTGGTGTTGGTGCAGTCGGGAGGGGCTACTTTAACACCTGGCAAATAGACTGGGGGAGGGCCAGGTTTAGGAGCTGTTCTGCAGTGAAACAGTGAATGATTACAGGGGTAAGAAAATGAACGGGAAGGGTGGTGACTGGGAGGCCTTTGCTTCCAGCCTGCCTTGAGCTGGTTATGGATTGGAGTAGCTGGAGGGTGGTACGGAGGGGGCGGAGGGGGTAAAGGTGGATGGAAGGCCACAAAAGAGTCCAGGTCTGTAAACATGGTTTCTGCAGTAGGGGTACTGTTGACACGACATCTCCCAGGCTGCCTCATTGTCAAGAGCGGACTTTCATCCCCAAACCGTTCATCAGGAAAGAACTTGTGAGGATTCTAAGAAAGATTATAAAAATGTCAAAGTTAGCATGTTAGCCTAGGCTGCCCTTGACCTCATCGCTGAGGGAGACCGCGATGAGGGTGAGCTTCAGACTCGACTACTTCAACCTCTAAGATATGTGCACCATGCCTGGCTGTGTTACCTTTTCTTTTTCCCCTGATAGCACAGGCTGGTCTCTAATTCACTATGTAGTAGAGGCTGGGATCACATGTATATGCCATTTCATCTGGTTTTACATTTGTACCGTTATGGATTTAGAAAATGGAAATGCACAGGTTGGGAGAATTAAGTCAGGTACTGAGGGACAGCAGTACCAAGGGACAGAGTGCAGGAGACACAGACAAAGCTGCTCCACTCATATTCTGGCAAGCAGCTCAGGCACTGTTAGCAAGATCATGTGACAAAGCCAAACTCCAGTAGTAAAATGTAATTCAAATATACCATTGCCAAAGAAATTAAACACTGACAAGGGAAGGATCTTTCTAGAAAGATTCTAATACAAAATCTTTATATCTATCTGAAGTAACTACACACCATCCTTACACATTATGCATTAGTAACTTACACTGAGATACTGATAAATGTTTCTGTACAATTTATAAAACTAAGATACTGTTTTCTTTTAGAGTTTTGTTTTTGTTTGTTTGTTTATTTGTTTTTTGAGACAGGGTTTCTCTGTGTAGCCCTGGCTGTCCTGGAATTCACTTTGTAGACCAGGCTGGCCTTGAACTCAGAAATCCGCCTGCCTCTGCCTCCCGAGTGCTGGGATTAAAGGCGTGCGCTACCACGCCCGGCTTATTTTTGTTTTTTTGAGACAGGGTTTCTCTGTGTAGTCCTGTCTGTTTCGAAACTTACTCTCTAGACTAGACTGGACTTGAACTTAGAAATCCACCTGCCTCTGCCTTCCAAGTGCTGGAGTTTTTTTTTTTTTTTTTGTAAAAGACAGGGTCTCACTATATAGTTCTCACTGGCCTGGAACTCCCAATGTAGGCTAGACTGGCCTTCAGCTCAGAGATCTGCCTACTAGAACTGAAAGCCTGCGATCCCACACCCAGACAGAAAATACAACTTAAGATGGCAAAGGGAAAAGAAATGACCCTGAGAAGGATGATGCCGACAGACAGGTTAACACTGAAGCGGAACATCACAAGGCCATAGCCACAAACAAGCAACTAAGGAGTGCTGCAAGTAAGAGAAACAATGTTCCCTAGGGAAGAGCACACCAATCGGTTATCCAATACCAAATGGTCAGTCCTGGAAGCATATATACATGCAATTGAACAGGTTGTATTTAAAAAGCTAGGAAAACACACAGACACACAGACACACACACACACCAATAATTAAAGAAAAAGAGGTCATGAATTTGAAAGAGACAAGGAGAAGGGGGATCCATGGAAGGGATGAGAAGGGGGAAAAAGGGAAGAGGGAAATAATGAGATTATATTATAATCTCAAAAAATAAAAAAATTATATTAAAAAAGTAAAATACTACTGTGTAGCTTTACTGATGGAAACAACAGTAAAGTAAGGCCTGAATCATTTGCTGCCTTGCCAAAGAGCAACACACCAACTAACCAGTTGCAAGTGAGGCTAAGAGTATTTGAAGGTGAGGTAAAAACATTTGCATCAGTTGGTGAGATGAAATTAAAATTTATTTAAAGTTATTTAGATATTTTTATTAGACTATTTTACAAGTCCTACTTTAATTGTAAAATCAATGTTACTGTTTTCTTTGTATCCAATTACCACAAATGAGGGTTTGTGTTTTTTAGCTAGTTTAAAAAAAAAGAAAAGAAAAAAAAGATTCTTAGGCTGTGTTTGAAAACAACTCCTGAGAGAAAAATAGAAGAAACAAGAGACCTGGACGACCAGTGTGTATAATACGAGCCAAAGTGGAAATGCAGTGACCAGAGTGAGTGAGCAGTGAGGCCTGGCTGGCATTTTCTACCCCCCACCCCCACCCCTCTGATCTCTCCTGAGATAGAAGTCTGCAGTAGCTGCCTGTTAGATGCTCGATACACCTCATACACACAGCTGCTTTACATAATGTCCTGTCTTCACTTCACATGCGAAAAGAGATGTTCAGCGAGGGTAAGTGACTTTATCCACGTAATAGATTACAAACAGCAGGGCCAACTCTGTGCTCAGGCTGCTCTACCAAGTTGTCTCTCATCAGGAGAAATCTGCAGGCTATTAAAGACACCAGCAGCAGCAAAAGAACAAGCAGGAAGAAAGAGCAGCAGCTGAGGGCTCCTCAGGTGACCTGACTAATGTTCCAAGGCTCCCTTTCCCCACCTCAGTATTGTGTCCTACCTGTAGGAGCTCTGCAGCGGCGTCTGCAAGACCAAACTCTCTGAGCACTCGGATCTGGATTTCATAGCTGACGGTGGCACCTTCCCCACAGTTCAGTGCATAGGCTCTCTGCACCTGCTCTGTGTGCCGCAGTTCCTGCAGGCGCCTCACCATATCCTTCATAATGAGGAGACGAGGAACTAGAAGGAGAAAGGCAGGACAATTCCTGAGCTACGTAAGACTACTCAGCAAGCACAAGGAAAACATATGCTATAGCAGAATCTTCTCACACAGTTTTTAAAGATGGTATTTTAATTCCCTGGAAATATTCTATTTATATGTCTCCAATTATTTTCCAAGGTTTTAAAATTTCTCTGGGCACCAAAAGCTCTTGATTATATACTAAACAGCTCCTAAATTTAACATTTTCAGCCACAGCACAAATAAAAGAACCAAAACAACAAAAACAAACCCCCCAGCCACTTTACTTGCACCTACTCTCTTCAGAAGGTGGAAGGCATTCCATATCTTCCGAATACACTCACCATAAGGGCTGGGATGCGACTCAGTGAGGCAGTGCCTGCCTAGTTTAACTTCACACCGCAAACAAAATAGTAAGGAACTGTCTTGAGTCCTCAAACACCAGGGGTTATACTTGGGCAATTAGGGTTAAAAAACAAAAGGCATGAACCCTGTTCTCAAAAACTTCTCACTTTAGTCACTGTAAACTCAGTAAGCAAACCGAGGGCAGGAAGCAGTGCCAGGCTGGACTGAGGACAGGGGAAGGGTCCTTAAGATGAGTTTTAACAAAGGAGGGTTCTAGAAAGGAAGCAGGCAAAGGAAGCAGGGGAGGCTTTCTGAGCACAAGACAGGTGCATATAACATATGCAAGTGAGAGGTACCATGACACAAACAGTTGGCTTGACAGTAGAATCCAGTGCTCAATGGTACAAACTACAAGTGTATCGACAGATGACAGATAAACAATTAAATATATTCTGTGTATACCAGGTAGTTGTGTTTATTGGGGATAATAGGACCAGAGCTGTGACTCCCTGACAATCACTCTGAAACTACCTAACACAAATGTGCTGGCTAGTTTTTTGTTAACTTGATACAAGGGAGCTTCAGTTGAGCCAATCCCTCTGTAGGTTTGGGTTGTGGGTCAGCCTGTAGAGCATCTTCTTAATTAGTGATGTATGTGGGAGGGCCCAGCCCACTGTGGGTGGAGCCAACCCAGGATGGGAAGTCCTGTGTTCTATAAGAAAGCATACTGAGCAAGCCATGAGGAGCAAGCCAGTTAAGTTCCTGCTCCATCTGAGTTTCTGTCCTGATTTCTTTCCATGATGGACTACAATGTGGAAATGTAAGCCAAATAAACCCTTTCTTTCCCTACATCCTTTTGGTTATGATGTTTTATGACAGTAAAAGTAACCCTAACCAAGAGAACAGAAGAAAGTAAATGTCCTAGAAGTTCCCTGAGTGTAGTTTTATTGGAACACAGTCATACCATTCAATATGGGTACTGACATACATGGCTCTCTGAGTACTGAGTAGTTACTAGTGAGGTTATATGGCCACAACGCAGAAACTAGAATAAGAGACGAAAGGCCTAAGAAATGCTTAGTAGCCTGAGCTAAGGAGACAGAAGACGAAGCATATAGATTCCTGGCACAATTGCTAGCATGGAGCCTACAGTCTCCTGAGTGCTTACTCTGAACCAGGCAGACTTCTTAGAATAGAGTCGTGGCACTTCATTAAAGCTGCGCAATGAGTCTAGAAAGGAGGCATTATCTGCATTCCACAATGAGGACACTAATATTCAGTCCAAAGTCATATACATAAACGGCAGTTAGACAGTCTTTTCCTTTTTTTTTTTAAATTTATTTATTATACGCAAGTACACTGTAGCTGTTTTCAGACACTCCAGAAGAGGGCACCAGATCTCATTGTGGATGGTTGTGATTTGAACTCAGGACCTCAGGAAGAGCAGTCAGTGCTCTTAACCGCTGAGCCATCTCTCCAGCCCTAGACAGTCTTTTCCAATAAGCTGCATAGACTTTTCTTAGCATGTTGGGGAAGATCAGAAAAAGAACCTTAGTAGGGCCACGTCTCATCACCTAAATGACAGACATGTTAAATTTTCCTGATCATACTGTGAATGTTTTTTGGAACTTTGAGGTTAAATTCTAAGATGAAGTTATGCTATATGCATCTGCAGTAACTCTGGCTTAAAAGAAAACACTATAGGCTGAGCACAACAGCATAGCCTTTAATCCTAATACTTGGAAGATAGACACAGGTGGAGTACAGGGCCAGCCTGGTTTACACAGTGAGACCCTATCTCACTTAAAAGAGAGAGAGAGAGTAGGTGAGGGAGGAGAACAGGAGAAAGAAAACCAAACGTGACTATATCAAACCTTCAAATTGTACAGTAGTCTAAATAAAAGAACCTCTCTCCTCACACTGTTACCCAATGTACATATAAGTACACACAGAATAGCCAAATATGAAACAACTTATGGAAGACAACAGTTCAAAATAAAGCTGAGACTGTGATGAAAAGCTGTCACCATGGGATTCATCTTTGCATAGCTGTGTAAGCAGAAACGAATGGTACTACTGAATGCCATAGTCTGTTAGACTTATTCTGAAGCCTGCAATGGCAAGTGGGGAGGGCTGGCCTGAGTTTCTGACCACTAGTCATTGCTGTCTTTGGACATGACAGTTATACTAGGAGCTAACAGGGCTTGCATTTGGGAGAGGAGGGCACAGCAGCCACCTCCTGAAGGCTTTTGTTTTTGAGACGGGTTCATTATGTAGCTCAGGATCTTCTTGCCTTTCTCTTAGATTCTGGGAGGACAGGCATATGCCATCATGCCTGCCACAAAAAGGTTGTTATATGACAGAAAAAAATCTGATTCCTCTAAACCAGTCATTCTTAACAGGAATGACTCTGCCCCACAGTGCATATCTGGCAATGGAATGATGCACAAAGGGCACTGAAACGTGGAGAGAATCAACCGGAAACTGTGAAAACAAAAGAACCAGTACTGCCTTACCTGGGATCTCATTGGCTACAACTGATGGAGGGCTCGACTGGTTACTGCTGATCTGCTGGTGGCTGATCATGTGGCAGCACTGGGGCATGGCATTGCTGACCATGTAGAGTGTGTCTGGGACATTGGACATGCGCACCATTCGCAGTCGCACCAGGTCTGTCTGTTCCACCATCATCTCATCCAGCACTGACTGCAGCATTGGAGGGAAACTGGTCAGCCTTCATTAGATCACACTTGCGCGTGCGCGCGCGCGCGCACACACACACACACACGGACAGACATACACACACACACTCACACACACACATATATATGTAAAACATATAAAATCATTGCTATTTAACGTAACAGATCTATAAATAAGCCCAATTTTGTTAAATAAATTCCAGTGCATGTCTCTCACTACCCTGCAGAATGGCCCAAATACCGCAATACATGAACCCTGTCCACACTTATTGTGGGGAGGAGCGCATCTCAGGCTCTGAAGCACAAGAAAGAATGAACATCTATCACAAAGGCCAGACCTGACGACTGGGCCACTCTACTGTCTTAGATCTTCTTACAACGTCCACCACTCATCTTTCCCTGGACCCCTGTGAAGGTTGAAGGAGAATAACTGACTTCACAGCGTTGTCTTCTGCTCTCCACTCACATGTGCTCACATGGACATCATGCATATGTGGCTGAATGGCTCAGTGGTTAAGGGCATTGATTGTGTTGGCTGTGACAGGTGTAGAGTGGTACATGCCTTTAGTCCCAGAACTTTGGAGGCAGAGGTAATCAGATCTCTGTGAGTTTGAAGCCAGCCAGGGCTATAAAGTGAGACCCGCTCTAACAACAACCACCACCACCACCACCACCACCACCATCACTACCACCAAAACAAAATAGAATCTTGTTGGTGATTTAAATGATAATTAGTTTCTCAAACTTCACATTAACATCTAATAAAGCAGTATTTTGTTCTCACATTATCTTTTCTTCTTGGAGAGTTTTCTATATTATAGTACACACAGGGTCTGCTATTTACTAACAAGATTGAAACTTTGTTTAAATGCTTACCCTAAAACTAAACAGAGCTCAAAAGTCAGCTATTCTAGAAGGTTAATCCAAGAGATCACAGTTTACTAAAGAGTCTCTTAGTTTAAGAGGACGATAAGCAAAGCAGCCTGTAGTCACCCCGCACTCTGCAGACTGTAAGGCACAGCTGTGTCGTGCAGCTGTAACAATCTGCAAGGCCAGGAGGTAAAATGCATCTTAAGTTTTAACAACATCCTTGATAATTAAACATTGCAGAAAACGAGTGACCATCTAGATTTTACTTTCATTTTCCCTATTACTACACGTCTGGGTCACTTGCAAATACTAAATCTCTGTGCGTATGGTTGGTAATAAAGTCATCTGCTACCTTCCAATGTTTCCATTACCTTTGCTTCCTCCACATAGGGAGAAAACAGCCGAGGACGAACATATATGCCAGCGTTCTTCTGCCGCAGCCAGGCGTTTGATTTCCCGCCCTCTGCTGTAGGAAGCATGTCTGATGGCGGCGTGCTGATCAAGCCTCTTTTCATCTTAAACACAAGATGAACAAATATTTTTAATAAATAAACAAGATATATGCAGCACTACGATACTATTAAGGCAACAATAATACAGTTATAAAACAAATTGCACAAACATTACCACAACTTAAATAAGACTCTAGGGATGTTATGTAAGCTTAGCAATACTTTAAATGTCCAGTAGCAGTGAACAATATGCACCATAATTGCCCATGTTACTCTAGGAGCTGATGATTTACAAAGACACATAAACACAAATTTATTAATTTGGAATAATTTGGGTAAAATTTGATGAAAACGAATTATTTTTCTTTGTTTATTCTGCTCCCCAACACTAAGACAAAACAACATGCTGTTGGTCTTTCTTACAGCACAGGACACTATACAGTAGACTCCCTTCTCGGGGAGTGTAACCTGCCACCAACCCTAATACTTCAAATCAGAAAATGTGGGAACACTTTTCAGTTTACTGAGATCTGTTTAGATGTGGGTCTAGTAACAGCAATGGTGAACTATGTGACCACAGATGCCTTGTTTAACTGTTGGGCTGCTGTGTGGTTCTGGAAGTGGGGAGCCTCAAGACTAAAAATTTTAAGTGTCACTCCATGGTTTCCTTAATGATGCTAGGAATAAGCCCCTTCGGTCCTCCTGTGACGGTAAAGATGAAATGAAAGCAACACCTGGCATGGTATGTACTAGCAACTAATAAGGACACAGCAATGCACAGGCACAAGCAGATCTATACTGGGCTAAGATGGAATTAAGAACAAATAAGTACATAGTTGCTAAACCATGTCCTACAACAGTTTTCTAAATAGAATACAAAAATCACTCTGCCTGGGTGTAGTGGTCCACATCCTTATTCCCAGCACGAAGGAGGCACAGGCAGGCAGATCTCCGAGTTCAAGGCTAGCCTGTTCTACAGATTACACTGTCTTGGAAACAAAACAAAACAAACAAAAACCAAACAAAACCAAAAAAGGAAATAATCTGGTTTGAGTCTAGAGTTTTAAATAGAACCAAAAAGTATTTCCCCAAGTTTACTCCTTTAAGTATAACATCTACCCAACACATTAGCTTAAATTATTTTAGATTAATAAAACATAGAATAGTATTTGAAAAGTAGAGAAAAGATAAAACAATATTCCATTATAACTATGATTCTATTGATAACCCCCCCCCCCCCATCCTGCTCTGGTGTTTCTCTGTGTAGTCCTTCCTGGTTGTCCTCAAACTCAAGAGACCCATCTGCCTCTGCTTCCTGGGTGCTGAGACTAAAGACTTAAGCCACCATGTCTTTTTTGAGACCAGTTCTCACTATGCATCCCTGTTTGGCCTAACACTCATGAGATTTGCTCTGCCTCTGGAGTGCTGATTAGATTAAGGCCATGTGCTATCTATCATGCCCAATTTTTATATCCTTTAAAAAGATTTATCATTAGCACTTTTCATATTACTGTATTAGTTTTTTTGTTTGTTTGTTTGTTTGTTTTTGAAACAGGGTTTCGTGATGCCAGTCTAGAACTCTCTATTTGACCAGCTGGCCTTGAACTCAAGAGATTCACCTGCCTGTGCCTCTGGAGCACTGGGATTAAAGGCATGCACCATCCTGATTGGTTCTGTAATAGGTGGTTGTTGTTTTTTTTTTTTTTTTTTTTTTTCCTTCGAGACAGGGTTTCTCTGTATAGCCCTGGCTGTCCTGGAACTCACTTTGTAGACCAGGCTGGCCTCGAACTCAGAAATCCACCTGCCTCTGCCTCTGCCTCCCAAGTGCTGGAATCAAAGGTGTGCGTCACCACTGCCCGGCTTCTATAATAGTTTTTATACTATTATTCAAGGCAGTAAAATATTCTCTCTTTTTAAAAATATTTATGCCGGGTGTGGCGGCGCACGCCTTTGATTCCAGCACTCGGGAGGCAGAGGCAGGTGGATTTCTGAGTTCGAGGCCAGCCTGGTCTACAAAGTGAGTTCCAGGACAGCCAGGGCTACAGAGAAACCCTGTCTCAAAAAAAAAAAAAAAAAAAAAAAAACCAAAAATATATACTTATATATCATTAATTTATTTACAATTTTTTCTAGTATAAGAGTTCAAGAGTTTAATCCAATTTTCAGATCATATCTCTTCAACTTCATTCTGTTAAAGGGATGAATTAAATCTCCTTATTCTTTAAGTAGCTGGTGTCTTACTATAAATAAAGGAGTGGCAAATCCAGATCAAAGTACACGGTCACCACAGCCAGTAACTGCCGCTTGTTTACCACTACAAGTGGCAAATCCTTCTCCAGACCTTCCTCATGGTGGCTGTGACGGACCATGGAGGCGGTGAACCTTGGGATACCCTGGCCCAACATGCCACTGCTGGAAGTTCTTCAAGGGACGCAGACACGTAAGGCAGAAAAAATGGCCATACCACCTCACTCCTTTCTTCAAAATATTCTCTTGAATAGTCATTTAGTGTTAACATTTTCAGTGTTATCAGAAATTTAGGATACTTCTAAATATTTAAACAATATTAAGCATCTGATTTCTAATATATACATACATGTGCACATACTTATTCCTAATAGAGATAGCATTTGAAAGAAGAAATGACAAGACCAAAGAGTACAGACATATCAATGGCTCTTAACAACAAGTCTAATTGCTGACTGCTGAGTCAACAGTGTAGCTTAGATGGTCGTTGGCTACTTTGTGGGTTCTTCTCTTTTCCACCCTTCACCACACTTTTAACCCTCTACTGCTGGATAGGAGAGAAAAAAGAAAGAAAGAAAAAGACAGAGCAGAAAGGAAAGTGACCCTTGTATAAAGTCAAGGGGTGGAAAGGGGGTAACATTGTTATACTACTTCCTGCTGATGAGGGGCATCGAGTTCCTTGGAACAAGTCTGAGCTTCACTGGGAGGGGATCTAATTTCTTCTTGATGTCGATTCTTCTTTGTACATGACTACTTAACAAACCATGATCAACACCAACTACCTACCAACCAACAACAACCCCCAACAACCAACCAATAACACATCCTACCACTTGGGAACTGGCATTTATATACCCTCTGAAAAGCCCCTACGATCCCAAATGTCACACAATCACATATATCTGCAGCTGGTAAAAATTACACCTCTGCTAGAGCACGAGGCAAATCATAGCCTCTGTGAAGCAGCCCCACATCTTCTCACCTGGGATTAAAATGGAAACATATCCTTATACTACTTCTGTGTTTTTAAAAAGAAATCAAAATTCCAAAATTATTGTTACTTGCACTTCACGCCTAGGATAATAGCAATATTTTAAAGCTTATGGGGTTCCTTTGGACAATAACTTACTCTTTGTTATTCATGTAATAACTAGCAAACATAATATTTTTTCTATTAAAGACTCCACAAATTCTTATTTTATATTTTCAAGGTTAATTACTTAATTCTTCAGTATTGTTGATGCCTGTGCTCCTAGCATAGCTGTAGAAATTTTGTTCCATGCCCAACAGCTATTTCCTATTGTTGTTGTAATATGCCTTTTGGTCATTGACACAAAAAGATAACTTGACTCAGAGCAGAGTCATGCCTACCCTGCTGACCCACATACCCTGTTATGTTCTGATGGTATGAGGTTTGTTAATCTTAAGAAATTTCACTATAAGCTACATGTAGGACCCATCAAATTAAAAGTCAATATGATCTGTTATGTCTAAAACAGGTTGAGACAGGGCCAACCACCAGACAGCACTTCCAGTACCTTATAAGCTCATTATGGCTTGTGGTTTTAGCCTTTATAAGTTGGCCCTAAGAAATGTCCAGTGCACAGCTTTGAGCTTTTGCCCTGGTTAATCAGTCTTGGGGTGTGCATATGATAAGGCATCCATGTTTAACTGAGATTGGTGTTTGTGTGGTTTGTGGAGTGACTCCTAGACCAACAATATCAATATTATTTACTAGTCCTTTGCAATTCCACTCATATATATATATATATATATATATATATATATATATATATATATAAAATGTATTTTGATAACTGTCACCCTCTGTTACCTTCTCTCATTATCTTCCCAACAAACTCTGTTTTCAGGGCTTTTGCTTGCTGTTTTTGTTTATTTCTTTTTTTTGAGACAGGGTTTCTCTGTGTAGTCCTGGCTGTCCTGGAACTCACTCTGTAGACTAGGCTGGCCTTGAACTCAGAAATCTGCCTGTCTCTGCCTCCCAAGTGCTGGGATTAAAGGCGTGTGCCACCACTGCTCAGCCTGCTTGTTGTTGTTGTGAGCCACTGAATTTAAATAGGGTTGCTTGCATGAACATGAATGTGGGGCAATTTCTTGGAGCATGAGTGACTTAACAGCAGCTGTATCTCTGAAGAACACAACTTCCTCTCCCCCCAGCAACCACTAGTTACCAACACATCTTCAGGGGAGAGGTGGGGCCGTGAGTCCCTCTAACAGTAACCAGTTTCATGTGCAACCAAATAAATGTTCTGTTTTGCTAAGGAGCTAATCTAGTGCACCACAGTAACTTGATAAAATTGATTGATATGCTTTTTCTAGGCTACTTTTTGCCTTACTTGCGTGATATTAGTGTAAAATATGTTTAAGTCTAAAAGAGTTAGAAGAAGGCAGATCTCTGTGAACTCAAGGCTAGCCTGTTCCATAAAGTGACTTCCAGGACAGCCAGAGTTGGTACATATAGAAACCCTGCCTTGAAAAACTGAAAACCGGGCTGGTGAGATGGTTCAGTGGGTAAGAGCACCCACCCGACTGCTTTTCCAAAGGTCCATAGTTCAAATCCCAGCAACCACATGGTGGCTCACAACCATCTGTAACAAGATCTGACGCCCTCTTCTGGAGTGTCTGAAGACAGCTACAGTGTACTTACATATAATAATAAATAAAAATCTAAAAAAAAAAAAAGAAAAACTGAAAACCAACTAAACATAAAGATTAAAATAAACTGATTCCACAGAAATAAAAAATGCAACATTAGGTCACTATAAATAATATATATGTCAACAAACTGGATAATCTAGAAGAAACAGATCAATTCATCGAAATATACAACGTATCACAACTGAATCACGGTGAAATAGAAAATACCTGGAGAAATGGCTCAGTGGTTAAGAGCCAATTAAGTGGTTAAGGCTGCTCTTCCAGAGTACCTGGGTTCACTTCTAGTTTATCCACATGGTTGTTCAACCATCTCTAACTCCAGTTTCATGGGACCCGACACCCACTTCTAGCTTTTGTGAGAATCAGGCACACACCTGGTGCACAGACATACACGCAGGTAAAGCACTCTGTGATAGCTACATCTGGAATTAACTAAAACCCAAGCAGCTGTACCAAGGCTGGATATACCAGTGGGGATTATTCTTGATTGAATTATTTGAAGTAGGAAGGCTCACCCTAAATCTAGATTGCCTGAGGTGGGAAAATACACCTTAAATCTGGGCCACACACTCTGGTGGCAGCCTATATAAAGGACAGGAAGAAGGGAGTGTTTACATAGATCCATTCTATCACTTCTGTTTCTCTAGAAAACCTTGACTAATATACACACATACACATAAAATAATGATGATGATGATGACGAGGAGGAAGAATGAAAAACAGGAATAAAAAAATGGCTCAATGATTAAGAGCACTCACTATTCACCAACATGGTGACTCACAGATTTCTGTAACTCCATTTTTAGGAAGTCTGATGACCTTTTCTGATTTCCTTGGGCACCAGGCACATGTGTACAGATACATATTAGGGAAACACGTGTGTAAAACAAAAATAAATATTTAAAAAAAGAAAACCTAAATAGACCATTGACAACTGAGAATATTGAAGTTATCTTGCACTAAGAAAAAAGTATCATTCTTATTCTTGTTGTTATCACTACTACTATTATTCAAACAGGGTTTCTCTGTGTAGTCCTGGCTGTCCTGGAACTCACTGATCTGCCTGCCTCTGCCTCCACAGTACTGGGATTAAAGGTGTGCATCATGACTGCCCAGAGATAAAGACTTTTTTACAAAAATCTTTTTAAAGAATGGCAAACTCTTTCAAAAAAGATGAAAGAATATATTCCGGTTCATTCTATGAAGTCAATATTTCCCTGATACCAAAGACACAACAATAAAAACAACAACAAAAATGCATGTAAGTTGCTACTTAAAACCAATGCATTCTGGATTCAATATCCCCTTAAAAGACTACCCACCACTGGTACTGGAGAAATGGCGGTGGGTAGAGAGGCGCTTGCCACCAAGCCTGACCATCTGAGTCCAACTACTGAAATCCAGAGTGAAAGGATAGAACTGACGACTGAAAGCTGTCCTCTGCCCTCCACAGGAATGCCTACATATGGGCACACATACACATAAACAATACATGTTTAAAAAAAGAATACCCACCATCATTAGGTGGGAACCATCCTACGGATGCAATTAGAGTTAAAATGTGATGCATCACATTAACGTAACAATGATGTCTATAGGTGTAGAAAAAATACAACAAATTTCAAGCTAATTCATGATAAAAATTAAACAAGTTAGACATAGAAGGAATTTATTATACTATAATAAAGGCTATATATTACACACTCATGGCCTACTTGATACTGAATGGGGAAGAGCTGGAATATGTCAAAGGAGACAAAGATGATCATTCTTGTCATTTCTATTCAGCATAGTACGGAGGTCCTAGTCAAAACAATTCCACAAGAGGAAGTAAAAAGGATACAAGATGGAAGGAACTTAAAGTGTCCTTGTTTGGGGATGACATGATCTTATTTAGAGAAAAACCTGAAGATTTCACCAAAAAAAAAAAAAAGTTAGATCTTTGGATTTAATAAACAAATTAAGTAGTAGAATACAAATTCAACACACAAAAGCCAGAAGCATTCCAAACACTAATAGTGAGCTATATGAAAAAAAGTTGACAAACCATCGCATTTATAATAGCTACAAAAATAGTATTAAAATATCTAGAAATAGGGGCTGAGGATGTAGCCAGTTTGTAGAGTGCCACCTAGCATTCATAATGTCCTAGAGACAATCACTCTAACTGGGTGTATGGGAACACAGCAATCCCAGCACTCGGGAGGTAGAGACAGGAGAATCACAAGTTCAAGGTCATCCTTGGCTACATGATGCCCAGTTTCCATAAAAGACAAACAAACAAACAACAAAGCAAGAAAGGAAACTGAAAATATACAAATAAATGGTAAAATACCCTGTGTTTGTAGATAAGAGAAATATTAAAGTACCAATAATATCCAAAGCAATGTGTATTGTGCTGGTTTTTTTTTTTTTTTTGTCAACTTGACACAAACCTAAACATACCTGAGGAGAAGAGACCTTAATTGAGAAAATGGCTTATACGCAAACCTATTGGGCTTTTTCTTCTCTCTCTCTCTCTTTTTTTTTTTTTTTTTTTTTTGATGATTGATATGGGAGGACCCAGCCCAATTGTAGGCTGGTGGTCCTGGATGTAGAAGAAAACAGGGTGAGCAAGCCAGGAAGCAGTGCTCTTCTGTGGCTACTGCTTCAGTTCCTACTTCCAGGTTCTTGTCTTGAGTTCCTGACCTGAATTCCTTTGATAATGGACAGTGATGTGAAAGTGTAAGATGAAATAAACCCTTTCCTCCCTAAGTTACTTTTGGTCATGATGCTTTATCACAGCAGTAGAAACCCTCAGAAAATTGTCAATGGAAACCTGATGAAAATATCAATGGCATTTTTCAAAGAGATAGAAAAAATTCAAAGATGTGTATGGGAACTACAAAAGACCAGCAAAGCTAAAGTAATATTAGGCAAAAGAAAAGAGCTGGAGAAGGTATCATATTACCTGATGTCAAAATATACTACAAAGCTAGAGAACTCACAAACGCATAAATAGAGACACATGGGCAAAGGAACACAACTTCTAGAAACCATAGGAATGAAACCATTAGCTTACAGTTAACAAATCTGCAACAAAGAGAGAAAAAAAAAAACATAAACAGAAAGGATAATGTTGAAACTTAGGAAAAATCCAACTAAACAGTCACTTGCCTTAGTTATTTGCTTTGACTTTTAATAAACTGGAGAGATGGCTCAGAAGTTAAGAGCACTAGCTACTCTTGCAGAGGACCTGATTTCCAGCTCATAACCAACTTTAACTCCAGTCCAAGGAGATCCAATGCCTTCTTCTGGTCTCCATGGCTACCAGACACATATGCAGGCAAAACACTTATTTAAGTAAAACAAAATAAAAATACCATAGTCCAACACTGATGAATTATGACAAAAACGGCCGTCTTGGTTATTTTTTTAAATATGTAAACATTTTTATTGAATCCAAGTCATGATTTTAGTCTAATCAAGTGTCTAAAACATGTGACATCTCAGTAGGACGAAAAACTCATACTCAGATCAGGCTAGAGTTCCATTTTCTGAATATGCATGCTAGGAAGAACCAAGAAATCTGATTACATATGCACGTACAACTGATTATTTCATTTTAATACATGCCTTAAATCACTCAACTTCTTTATTCCAAAAATACCCCAAAACAGATTTGAAACTTGTGTATCTTTCCTGATGCTAATGTGTTAAGTCTTGAGAATAAACTCTCTTTTCAAAACTTTACTCATGATATGCACACTGTATGATGGGCAAAATATGTCTGATTTAGTAGTAGACTACTCAAAAAATGGTTTTTGGAAAACTAAATAACCACATGTAGAAATATGAATAGATTCATACCTCTCACTATTTACAAAAAAGTATCTCCAAGTGGATTAAGAGATATGGAGTTATGAAATTTCTAAAATAAAACACAGGCAAAGGCTTTTTGGCAAGTTTGCACAAGCAACAAAAGCAAAAAGAGACAAAAGGAATTGTATCAAACTGAAGCTCTGTACAACAAAGGAAACAAGAGTGAGGAAGCGGGCTGGTGAGATGGCTCAGTGGGTAAGAGCACCCGACTGCTCTTCCGAAGGTCAGGAGTTCAAATCCCAGCAACCATATGGTGGCTCACAACCATCCGATCACGAGATCTGACTCCCTCTTCTGGTTCTGGAGTGTCTGAAGACAGCTACAGTGTACTTACATATAATAAATAAATAAATCTTTAAAAAAAAAAAGAGTGAGGAAGCTTTAGAGTGGAATAAAATACTTGCAAATTTACATCTGATAAAGAGATTACTTATCCAAAATATGGAAGACACTCAACTGTGCTGGCTAGTATGATAATTTAACATAAACTAGGCCCTGGAAAGAATCTTAATTGAGAAAATGCCTCCATATGATTGGCCTGCATTCAGTCTGTAGGACACTTCGTTAATGATGATATATAAAGGCCCAGTCCAGTGTGGACAGTTGCACCCCTGGACTGATGGTCATGGGTGCTATAAAACAGATCTAGCCGGGCAGTGGTGGCACATGCCTTTAATCCCAGCACTTGGGAGGCAGAGACAGGCGGATTTCTGAGTTCGAGGCCAGCCTGGTCTACAAAGTGAGTTCCAGGACACCAGGGCTACACAGAGAAACCCTGTCTTGAAAAAAACAAAAACAAAAAACCCCCAAAAACCAACCAACCAAAACCAAACCAAACCAAAAAAACCCAAAAAAAACCCCCAGATCTAACAAGTAATGAGGAGCAAGCCAGAAAGCAGCACCCCTCCATGGCCTCTACATCCCTTGCCATCAACTTCCTTCAGTGATGGATAGTGCTGTGGAGCTGTAAACTGAAATAATCCCTCTCCTCACCAAGCTGCTCTGGCCATAGTGTTTTATCATAACAATATACAACTTAACTTAGAAGCCTTTAGGCTTATGCCTTTAATCCCAGCACTTGGGTTCTAGAACAGCCAGGGCTACACAGAGAAACCCTATCTCAAAAAACTGAAAGAAAAAAAAAGACATCAGCTTAGTAGTAAAAAATTAAAAATAAAGACCCATAACAGACATTTTTTCAAAAGACATAAAGGGTAAAGCAGATAAGTGAAAACGTGTTTAACATTACTGATCATCAAGAAATGATGTGGTGAGCTAGGCGTGGTGGCATACAACTTTAATCCCAGCACTCAGGAGGCAGAGGCAGGAGGATTTCTGAGTTCAAGGCCAGCTTGGTCTACAGAGTGAGTTCCAGGACAGCCAGGGCTACAGAGAAACCCTGTCTCGAAAAGCAAACAAACAAACAAAAATGATGTGGTGGTTTGAATGCTTGGCCATAAGGAGTGGCACTGTTAGGAGGTATGGCCTTGTTGGATGAAGTGTGTCACTGTGGGGGTAGGCTTTGAGGTCTCCTACACTTGAGGTCTGCCAGTCTCTGCCTGCTTGCCAATTAAGATGTAGAACTCTTGGCTGCTTCAGCTGACTGCATGCCACCATGCTTCCCACCATGATGATAATGGACTGAACCTCTAGAACTGTAAGCCAGCCCCAAATAAATGTTTTCTGTTATAAGAGCTGCCTTGGTCATAAATGTCTCTTCACAACAATGGGGAAAAAAGTAATAAAGGTAGAAATCATATCAAAAAATGAAAAGACAGGAAGAGTTACATATAATCTCAGCACTCTGAAATCGGGGGGTGGGGGGGGGGGAGTGGACCCCTGTGAGCAGGAAGCAAGCTTGGTCTATACTATGAGCTCCAGGCCAGGTAAGGCGACTGTGTGTGGCCCTCACAGACTCATAGATTTAAATGTTTGGTCACCAGACAGTGGCAGTATTAGGAGGTATGGCATTCTTGGAGGAAATGTTGTCATGGGGGTGGGCTTTGAGGTTTCAAATGCTCAAGCCAAGCACAGTGTCTCTCTCTCTTCCTGCTGCTTGTGGATCCAGATGTAGAATCTTGGTTCCTTCTCCAGCACCATGTTGATTGTGTGCTGCCATGCGTCCCTCCATGACAATAATGAACTGAACCTGTAAGCCAGTCCCAATTAAATGTTTCCTTTATAAGAGTTGCTATGGTCTGATTTTGAGGCTAGGACAGCTAGGGCTACTACAGAGAGAAACCTTGTATGTGGGAGTTGGGAGGCACACACAACATGGAAAAAAAAAGTTGCCATGGACATGGTATCTTTTCTCAGCAATAGAAAACCTAACTAAAATAGTTACATAGTAAAACCTTGTCTCAAAAAACAAACCAACAAAAAAACCCTGCCAAAAACAAAACAAAACAACAAAAAAAACCCACTATATACACACAAAACAGGATGTACCAGCAAGGTTGTAGAGAAAATAAGATCACTGGTAGAAAGAAATAGGTCTGCCTTATGGAAAATAGTGTAGAAGTGACTTAAAAAATTAAAAAACACACCTCATATGACTCAACAGAATATATACTGGGCATCTAATGTCATATCAATCTCCACATCAATAGGCAGTATGCTAGTGAAGCAAGCCAGGCATACATTCCACTCATTCATAGACTCTAAAAACAATCTCAAGAACTTAAGATCCAATTAGTTGTTACTAGAGGCAGAAGGAAGGTCATGTTGTGGATATATGTCAAAAGAATGTTAATAGAAAGAGAAAGTCTTTGTGGGTTTTTTACATAGTAGGGTGATTGGGTAACAATACTATATAATCTGTATTTCAAAACAGCAAAAGTTTCTTATTACAAAGAAATTGCAAACATTTAAAGTGGTAGGTATGCTAACTAAGCAGATTTAATATACATAATTGCTTTGAAAACGTTCACTAAATTACACACTGTATATATGTATAATTGTTATGTAAAAACTTGATAAAGAAAAAAAACTGTGTGCATATATATGTATATAAATATAAATATAAAATATTCATGAATTCAAGCAATTCTGTTAGTTAAAAAAATCATTACTTTAGGAGCTGGACAGATGGCTTAAGAGCAATCATGAAGGCTGCAGTTTAGATTTCAGCATCCATGTAACAGTCAGGTGTCCTGCAAAGATCTGTAACTCTAGCTAGCAGGGTTCTGATGCCCTTTGTGCCTAGGTGCATACATGTACACTTGTATGTGTATGTACACACACACACTTAAAAATTCGTTTATTTATGAGTAACATAATCAACTCCATTAATACATATTCCCCAATTTCTCCTCTGTTATTTTCAAGACCAGGTCTCTTGTAGACTGGGCTGTCCTTGAACGCAGAGATCCACCTGCCTCTGCTTCCTGAGTACTGAGATTAAAGTTTGCCTGGCTCCATTAATCTTCAACTGAGTCTTAAAATGCTCTCAAATGACTCATGTATTATACAAATATGAGCCAATGTCCTGTATCTAATTTACTACTGTTCGTGAAGAGTCTCCAAAGTTAATTTCTATCTATTCTTTTCGTAGAGACCGAACTGATTCACACTGATAGATGACCAAATTAATTCACCTGAAAGCTATTTTCTTGGAAGTAAGATCCACTTACTCACTTAACATCAGCATCAAGCAACATCAGTACCAAACATACTTTTTTGTACTACATTAGACATTGGGGACACAATGTTGTTTGAACCAAACTGACATTTGTTTCTGTCATCTGAAAATCTAGTTTCCAGTCTTTTGCTAGTAAGAAAAATTATTTAAAATAATTAAAGCAGGATAAGTTTGGCACTTTTCTTTTCTTGAAAGAAATAAAAGAAGAAAGGAACTCACTGCATCACTTAAGACCTCACTGTTTATAGGTAGGATGTGTTCAATCCGCACAAAAGGCAAGAGAGAAGAAAGGATCTCTCTAAGTTCTTCTATGTCCAGGTCTCTTCTCTTCACACCTCTTTTGTTCACACTATGTGCAGTGCCACTCAGTAAGTTTGGCTCTACGAAATAGAAAAGGAAAAGCCTTCAGAGAAATCCCAATTTTCATAGACACAGTCTTTTTTCTTTTCCTTAAAAAAAAAAAAAAAAAGATTTACTTATTACTATAAATAAGTACACTGTAGTTGTCTTCAGACACACCAGAAGAGGGCATAGGATCTCATTACAGGTGGTTGTGAGCCACTATGTGGTTGCTGGGATTTGAACTCAGGACCTTCAGAAGAGCAGTCAGTGCCCTTACCCACTGAGCCATCTCTCCAGCCCAGTCTTTTATTTTTTATTTATTACATGCAAGTACACTGTGGCTGTCTTCAGACACTACAGAAGAGGGCATCAGATTTTGTTATGGATGGTTGTGAGCCACCATGTGGTTGCTGGGATTTGAACTCAGGCCTTTTGGAAGAGCAGTTGATGCTCTTAACCACTGAGCCATCTCTCCAGCCCCCACCAGCCCAGTCTTTTTCTTTTAAGACACTTTTATTTGTGTACATGAGTGTGGGGGTGTGAACATGCCATTGCACTGAGTGTGAAGGCCAGGACCACTTTCAGAATTTAGTTCCTCCTTCCCACATGCGATCCAAAGATCAAACCTAAGTCATCAGGCTTGGCTAGCAAGCACTTTTACCCCAACTCAGTCATCTTGTTGGTCCTAGGGACAGCCTTGTTTTCCTCTCTATTATGTAAAGACTTAGTACCAGACATTGTACATACGTGTATCTGCTTTAAGAAAAGTTGTAAATAGGTTTAATTTAATATACAAGTTTTCAGACAAAGAGAAAATACAGTGTCTCCGAATACAGGAACATTCTTTATGACCTCTATACTAAATTCTTTTTATGTATAGTAACTCAAAGTAAGAAAAATGACAATCTGTTAACATCAAGGCTGTGACTAGTTTTTAATATAAGAGGGACAATGCACTGCATATGCTACTTCTAGTCATGGAATCATGTATGAGAAGGGGAGGAGAGGGCATCTCAGGTAGTCCAGGTTGGCTTCCAATTTGTTACATAGCCAAGGATGAATCTGAACTTCTGATCCTCCCACTCCTATTTCCTAAATTCTGAGATTACAGACATATTCTACCATGCCCAACCCAGGCTACTTACATTTAATGGTAATATATCAATCACCTGTATCCAAACGAGCAAAATATAGTGTACATTCTACTTAGTTCTAATTTTTTAAGTTTCCATAACATGGAATGCTACTGCACACAGGTGAATCTGTAATATTTGACATTTAGTCTTCTGTTCTGAGCAAGAAATAAAGTTTTTCTTTATTAGGTATTGATATAACAGGAAGATCTAAAGAAAAATATGGGTTTCACTCCTAAGAACTTATAGAACCAGGTACAGTGGTGCACAATTGCAAACCCAGCACTAAGAAAATGGAGGCAGGAGAAACAGAAGTTATATAGGCCTGGACCATATGAGATCCGATCTCAAAATAAATACAATGTTGAAAAGTGACAGGAAAAAGACATTTTTCTAACTGAAGTTTATTGATTTAGGTTCAGTATATAGAAGAAGAGAGCACTAGATGAGGGGAAGGTGATAGGCTACCATATAAAAGAATAGTATAGAATCCTATATTTCCATGTTATTAAGATGGGCTCGGTGTATAAAGGCACTTGCCACCAAGCCTAACAAGTCAAAACTCTGGTGGAAGGACTGTCTTACTCTTGGCAAGCTGTTCTCTGAATTCCACTCATGTACTTTGATTAATATGTGCACATCTGTGCGTGTGCATATACACGAGCACAATCAATTTAAGTGTGGCAAAGATGAAAAGAAAATGAGTCATGTATTTCCAAAACCAAAAGACCATATTGTGTATGGAACAACTCAGCAGTAACCCCAGCTGGAGGAAATTTTATTAAAAACAAACCAAAGAAAACACCTTTTGTGGTGCTAGATGTCCCACATGCTAGGGCCTCACACATAATAACTAAATGCTTTACCACTGAGCTATATATATACCCTTAGTCCCTCTCCCCTTCTCAGGCTTTTTGAGATAGGGTTCTCAACTATGTAGACCAGGTTGCACTCAAATCCATATAGATTTGCTACCTCTACCTCCTGAGTGCAGGATTAAAGTTGTCTGTCACTGTGCCTGGCCTTTGTATGTTTCTTAATGAAAGTAAAATGTATACAACATAAATTCATCATGTTAATCATTTTAAAAAGTATGTTCACTTTGTACACTCATCATCGAGTCCAGAATATCTTTAATCTTCCTCTGACACCTTAATCACTACAGTATATTTTGTTATTGTTTTCTGTCTTTCAAGACAGGGTTTCTCTGCGTTGCCCTGCTGTCCTTGAACTCAGAGATCTGTCTGCCTCTACCTCCTGAGTGCTGGGATTAAAGGCGTGCGCTACCACCACCAGCACCACCGCTGGGCTCTACATAACATTTTTTTTTATTTTTATTTTTTAAGTCTTTAAAATCTTTATTACAGAATTTGTTCTTTTCCATTTTTTATTAGATATTTTCTTCATTTACATTTCAAATGCTATCCTGAAAGTCCCTTATACCTTCCCCCTCCACTCCCCTACCCACCCACTCCCACTTCTTGGCCCTGGTGTTCCCCTGTACTGGGATATATAAAGTTTGCAAGACCAAGGGGCCTCTTTTCCCAGTGATGGCCGACTAGGCCATTTTCTGCTACATATGCAGCTAGAGACATGAGCTCTAGGGGTACTGGTTAGTTCATATTGTTGTCTACAAAACATTTTATATTCTAGCATTCCATGAATCACTTAACATATTATCACAGACATAAAATGTAATAAAAAGCAATCTTTTATAATCAGGATTTTTTTTTGAAAAAAATTGACATTTATTTTATGATCTTCCCCTCAAATCCACTAACATACTTTACTTTTGGCAAAAACAAACAAGCAAGCAAGCAAGCAAGCAAACAAACAAACAAACTCCTCTAGTTTCTTCAGTCCACCGTGTGCTGCCAAGACTGATGAGAGTGCACTCAGCAAGCTTCTGGGATCGCTGAAACCTTACAGACGGTGACTGGTGCACGCTTACTTTCTGAACTTACCTCTGTCTGCTATTCTTTTCATCAACTGATGCTCACCCCATTTAATCAGATATTTAAGGATATCTTGTTCGCTTGCCTATAATAAAAAAGATTATTTTACTGAAATTAGAAAAATACTTAGTTTCATTATTGACTTTTCCTAAATAATCATGTACATGTGGAGTGCAACTTACCACATTAATTTATTTGTATCAGCTGTGTGAAATTTCAGAGCTAATCCCATGGTCTATAAACAGTGGATGTATAAGATGGCATTCTTTTATTCCATAACCTCAATATTCATTCCTGCTAATGGTTTTATTATTACCATCTTTTTAAAAATAATATATATTTCCTACTTTAAAATTTATCTAATTATAAGGGTTCTGTAGGACTAGTCTTTTTTGGGATAAGATGGAGACAAACATACTATCTTCTCCAGTGATGGGAAAAACAAAATGACGAATTGTCCAGGCAGGCTACAAAGTTTTCTGTGGGTTGAGGAGTGGCCCTTGTAGTACAGTTTGTGAAATGGTAAAGTGTCTAGCATCTCTTTGTATTTTAAAGTCTTAGACTTTAAAACAAACAGGCTGCTCCTCAGGATGCTTCATTTGTCATGAAGGAGTGCACAGCTCAAGACAACCATCTGAAAGCACTGGTAACTACTGACTCCAATAGACATCTTGTACTGACCAGGACAGCGAGACGGAGTGAGTGAAAAAGATCTTCTACAAATGAAGGCCAAGCGTTTCAGGTCTTATTACTGGAATCAAAGCAATATTGAAGGAGAAGCACAGTGAACAACTTGGTTTTTATTATAATTTTTTTTAATTTAGTATTTTCCGGCCATGGTGATACCATTTTATAGTCTATCTGGTTCACATACAAAGACACAATGGCTCAAAGAGTTTATAGTTTCACAACATTAAAAGCTGTTGTATAGTTTTAAGTTAAAAGCACTTTACCTTATAGTATATTTTTTTGCAGTATTTAAAACCTATCACTAAATTACAAACAAATTACTAAATTGACACATAAGTCAAAGACACAGAAATAACTGAAAACTGCTCAGCTTAAAGATAAACAGTTGAGAATTCAATTATGCTTTAGCAGAACACACTCTTGAGTTCTTGTGATGAGTTGAACAAATTAGCAATGAAATTCCATTCTTATTTTGTGCTGCCTAGTCTATGGTCTATAATCTAAGTATTTGATATTATACCAAGAGAAATCATTATACCAAATGAATATTACTGGAGAAAGGCAAGACAATTACTCTCAAACTGTGTTCCTGACCTGGCTTGTCTGCTTTGTAGTATAGCTAGTTAAGTCCTGGGCTTGTTCACAATGTTGAGTCATAACAGCAGTATGCATGGAAGCCCAAAGTGCCAGAAGGCTTTTAATGTGCAAATATGGAGCAGGTGTTCATTAAGCATAGCCTGCTTCTTCCTGCCCCATCCAATAAGAGTGGAGGTATGACGAACTTCTTTGTGCACACAGGATGACAATGGACGCGAGAGATGTATAAATGATTACCTGTAGGTAGTCAGACTGGATAGCAGTAAGCAGATGGTCTTTGCTCAGTTCATAAAAAACATCCGAAGTCATGACCTGGGATAGCTCCTCACACAGGAAATGCACAGCTTGTCGGTGCACCCACTTAGAGCCGTATGGATGCGAGCTCCACTTGAGGACGGCAATTAAGGTGTCTAATGAGATGCTCTCAGCAATGATGTCCTCACAGCCTAAAAGAGAAGGCAAATACTTCTTAAGATTAATCAGAAATATTACTTATTGAACGTCAATGTGTTAGGCTACACAGTTAAAAAGTGGCAAGTTATAGAAATCATCAAGACTTCGTGGGACAGGTTAACAACAGGTAAAACTTCCATAGGAAATCTGGTGGCCTACAGATTCAGATCTACAGGAAAAGTCTAGAATCTTCCTCGATACTGAAGAAAACATGTGTTTAAGTGCCAACCCAACAATCTGAATAAGACAGTACAACTCAATCACTGTATCTAAGGGGAGAAGAGTAGATTGAAAAGACAGATGTGGGAAAAACAGAAATGACAGAAGGACCTGGACAACAGTTGCCTGGTAGAACACCAAGATCCAAAGAGATGGTTTAAGCCCTTAGAAGACAGGCAAAACACATTTGATATTCTTTTGTGTTTAATTTTGGCAAAATGAAAAAGAAGTAGTGAAATAAATCAAAAATCCAGAAAAAGCAACTATGTCATTTTAAGAGCTCAAAGAAGAAAGTAAGAAAATTTGAGAATGGTCAGTTATTCTCCTTAGGAAAAACCACTTTAAAATATAAAAATATGGGCTGGAGAGATGGCTCAGCAGTTAAAAGCACTGACTGCTCTTCCAAAGGTCCTGAGTTCAAATCCCAGCAACCACATGATGGCTCACAATCATCTGTAATGAGATCTGACTCCCTCTTCTGGTGTGTCTGAAGACAGCTACAGTGTACTTACATATAATAATAAATAAATCTTTGGGCCAGAGCCAGCAGAGGTCCTGAGTTCAATTCCCAGCAACCACATGAAGGCTCACAACCATCTATACAGCTACAGTGTACTCATGTACATAAAATAAACAAATAGATCTTTTTAAAAAAAATATAAAAATACATGGCCAGGCATGGTGGCACATACCTTTAATCCCAGCACTTGGGTATCCAAAACAGGAGGATCTGTGGGCATTTGAGGCTGGCCTGATCTACATCGTGAGTTTCAGAGCAGCCAGAGCAAACAAGACAAAACTAAAGAAAATACAACAACAAAACCCAGAAACTGTTCCACCCTCTCTCCCCAAGTATGAGTGACAAAAACTGTGAAAGGGCAGAAATGACTAATCAGAAATATTTCAGTTCACTATAAAGAGTCCTAATAATATGAAAAATAAAACAAACACAAAAAAACCAAGCATTTAAACCCTACTACTGATAACAACAACAACAACAACAAAAATGGCTACCCAGAATGTACTATACTCAGAGCCTTACAAGATAAAGACCAAAGATATCAATAATGATACTTCCAGAGTTGAACGTTCAAAGTTCAAAGTGACAGAGAATGAATCTCATAGTCAGGTGATGTAGGACCACTAGTAGTTATTTAGCATGTACTTGCCTCTGATACACTACTACTAGATGAAGGGATACATCATAAATAACTGTGCCTTATGATTTCCACAAAGCATTTAACAAAATATTTCATGATAATGCTAGTACCACAAACAGGGATGCTGTCTTCAATTTATCTTTATAGATCCTTTTGCATATGGTAGTCAATAAAATGTGTTGGATACACAAGTCAGATCCTTGCAGATATGAGGTATAAAACAGAACAGTGCTTAGAGGAACTGCTTGTAAAAACCACCAGTTAGAGGAGTGGAGCAGATGAGTCTGTGTTTGCCATGTTGATCGTGAATTTGGATGGATATGAAAACCATGTTCCAAACTTTCAGATGGCTGACTGTGTGTGGAAAGCACTGTTACCAGGACATTGCACAGCCCAATCACAGCTGGCTAGAGATCAGCCAAAACCAAGTTAAATAAAGGTAGGAAAAACGATCAATGAAACTAGCAATGAAAATTGCTAGACAGTGGATGATAGAAGTAAACTAGCTTAATAGAGAGCAGTATCTCGGTATTTTAACTGCCTGAAAAAGAACTGTAGTATGGTGGTTATAAAACTGAACCACTCTTGGGTTTCAGTTCTCCACAGAGCCTAAGGTGACTGCTCTCTTGTGTTGCTCTGAGCCCCTCACTTTCTAGATGGGCACTGATCAAATCACAGAATGCTAAGAGGTGGTAACAGAGCAGCAGAGTTTAATAATTGTTGCCAAGGAGCAAGGTTTTTTTTTTTGGGGGGGAGGGGTGAGTAGGGCAGGGGTGAGTGTATGTGTGAGAGTGTGTGTGTGTGTGTGTGTGTACCAGAGTTCAAAATGGATTGCCTTCATCAATCACTTTCTATTTTATTTTGAGACAAGGTCTTTCACTGAACTTTAGACCATACAATTTGGCTAATCTGGCTGGCCAGCCTATCTGTTATCTGCCTCCCCAATGCTGGGATTTTATACAGAAGTGCTGCCATGCCAGGCATTTTACATATGAGTACGAGGCACATGACTGGAATTTTCATCCTCACACTTACATGCAAATCACTGTCCTTAACCAATCCATCCCCTTGGATGGTGAATTTTTTTGTTTGTTTGTTTATATGAAGATAGGGCTCATGTGGCTCAGTCTGGTGACTTTGAGCTTCTGATCTTCCTATCTGCATTCTTCAAGTGCTAGGATTACAGGTATGCACTGCCATACATAGTTTAAGGAACAGGGTTTTCTTTGTTCAGCTTCTTTATAAGTTTCCACTTTGTTAGAGGCTAATACTTTAAAAATTCAGCAAAAACTACTGCTTGAATGTGTTAACATCATACTGCTTGAAAAGATTTTTACACTTACACTCAAATTTCTTTATTTTATTTTTTTCCACTTTGAACATACTTCAGACTGTTTTGGTGAGACCCTTTTTCTTTTGGGGACTAGCCACTTGCACCCTTGTTTATAGCCAAGGAAGACAACTCTATGCTGGCTTGTTAATCAGGAGGACAATGAGCAGCACTGAAAATCAACTACTCTTGTTGACCCAGAGTGGCCACAGCTGTCCACTACCCCAGAGCTCGAGAGAAATCAGCATAGATTGCTTATGCCACTGAGGTTTCTCAGACTGTTTGTTACATGGCAATGACTAATAACCCAAGTAACTTTCCAGATGAACTAAAAAACTTATTAACAATTTCCTGGTCAGTGAAAAACTCTACCTACAGTCTTATTGAACAACAACAAAAAAAAAAAACAACAAAAAACGAGAACAATCTACTCAGGTAGATTTAGCCACGATGTCACAACATTTGCAGATTGTATGAAGTCAGTCTCTTTAAACATTTTGCTTGTGTGATAACCAACCACACTTTACAGATCCAGTTCCTACTTCACTAAGTCTATCTTTTTTCTTTCAGCAGATTTTTTTCTCCTTTATACAGACTAGAAATTTCCTCTTAATTAAGCTACAAAATAAAAATGAATGAATAATAAAGGCTGAGATATAAAGAAATAAAATAAACTTAAAACTTAGTAAGATATGATTGTGATGGTTGTGTAAAATAGGATCATGTTTTTGTTTTATTATGAAAAACTTAAGAAAAAACATTTCTAGCCTTGTGTGGTGCTCACCTTTATCTCAGGATTCAAGAAGCAGAGACAGGAAGATCTCTGGGATTTGACACACTAGCCTAGTGTACATTCTAAGTTCCAGGACAGCCAGGGCTACATAGGAAGACCCAGTCTCAAAACTAAAGGAATCGGGGCTGGTGAGATGGCTCAGTGGGTAAGAGCACCCGACTGCTCTTCCCGAAGGTCCGAAGTTCAAATCCCAGCAACCACATGGTGGCTCACAACCATCCATAACGAGATCTGACTCCCTCTTCTGGAGTGTCTGAAGACAGCTACAGTGTACTTACATATAATAAATAAATAAATCTTTAAAAAAAAAAAAAAAAACTAAAGGAATCAATTCTTCTTCATGTTCCTCTGTACTTTGACATCTCATCAATAGCATCAGGACCTGATCCCTTGGTATATCTTCACAGATGCTTACCCAGTAACAATGAGAAACTTTTGATTGCTCCTGGACATCAGGCAATATATAAGCAGATTTTAGATCTAGTTTCATACTAGACTTGGGGTAGAAAAAAAAAGGGCGGGGGGTGGGGGGAAGAAATAGGAAAGAAAGGAAAGGAATGGTAAAAGGAGATTAGAGTTCACTACAACATAAAACAAAATCCCAACTTTAGTACAAGTTTGGCCTGGGACCAAAAATGAAATAAACATTTAAGATACAATTGGCTTAAGGAAAAGTTGGTTCTGCTTTCCTTACTGACCTCCACACAAACTGTGAAACAACAGGGACATGAGAGTATTAAGCAGGAGAAGGAGATAGGTTTTAATTTGAGCTATTACATCACTAACTTTTTTCTCTTTTCTTGAGACATAAGAGTCTTGCTAGGTAGTTCAGGTTCATCTAAAACTTGCTACTTAGCCCAGGCTGGCCTCAAATTCATGATCTTCTTGTCTCAATGCCCTAAATGCTGGGATTAGAGGCACCACTATGTCCAGCTGTATTGCTCACTCCTGACAATCATCCTATCTGTGTTAAGATAACACAGTCTCAGTTGAGCTGGGCTACCTAGTAGTAAGACCTCGTCTCAAAACAACTCTCCATGAGTCTCACTATGTGTGCTGAAATAATTCAAGCATTTCTGGGACTACAAGGCTGGTGAAATGGCTCAGAGAGTGATGACACTCACCACCAAGCTTGATGACCTGAGTTCCATTCCTTGAACTCATATTGTAGAAGGAGAGAACCGACTCCTGCAACTTGTCCTCTGATTTTCACATGAGTATTGTGACAAGTATATGCAAGCAAATGGGAGTGATCAGCATATGTGCATGAGCACAATCCTCTCTCTGTCTCTCTCTCCCCCCAGACAGACAAATAAATAAATACATAAATAAATAACTGTTTAAAAAAGGCAACAGTAGGGCTTAGCAGTTAAGAGCACTGGCTGCTCTTCCAGAGCCTGAGTTAAATTCCTAGCACCTACATGTTGGCTCCTAACCATCTATAAAGGGATCTGATGCCCTCTTCTGGCATGCAGGTATACAGGCAGCTGAACAATCATAAACAAACAAACAAACAAACAAACAGCAACAGTATAAAGTATAAAATAAAGATCTGAACAACTGTCCCTTTCATTGTTCACTGACACCCCTTGAGAGTGTTCTTTCCTATAAACTCTTCTAAATTCACACCGTGTGTCACATCTGAATTCTTTTGAAAGAGATTACAAGGACCAAGGGCCCAAAGGGGAGGCCAGAGTGAGATCTCAAGGACACTCTGACCTCAACATCTAGTCTAGTCCCAATGACTCTTCTTTCAAAATACTCTTATGGGCTTTTTATCTTTCCTCTTATCCTTGTAACCACTCCTACTAATACCACCTATTTTCAAATCTTCAGAATCTCACATATCAACTCCTAAAGTTTTCTTCCTACTTTCTGCATTTCTCAAGTATCTATACCACACACATGGTTGAAAGGTCTGTGGAACACTGCTACCATCACACCGTCCCTACTTAACTATTTTAAAAAGGAAAGTAGAAATTCCAAGTCCAAGGCAAAAAAAAAAAAAAAAAAAAAAAAAATCATACATGCAGGCTAGAAGACTAGAAGACAAGCTAACCTATGCCTCAGTTTTAAATGGCCAGTCTTTGG